>NC_142035.1:7532247-8732247 GCF_982192425.1 Myodes glareolus
TGATTGATACTAACCATTAAACCTTGGGTGGTCTTTTGACTTTGTCAACAGAGTATTGCAAAAAATTACATAGTATTAGCTCAAAGTCCCGTCTTCAAGACAGTCTCGTCTAATCTAAGACTTCATAACTTTCCAATCTCAAGCTGTAGACTGTAGGTACACAGGTCTTTTCCCCTTCTTCCTGGCAATTCGCAGGACATTTGACCTCTGGCTCCCTGGAGATTCTGCACTAGCACTGGCTTGAGGGTATAGTTTAGAAAGAACTTGGCTCTCTTTTGTTATGGTAATTCCACCTGTAAACAAGGTTCCAGCTGCAGGCCCTATACGCCTGCCACGCCTGGCTCCCCCAGCTGATTTTGCCTGAGGCGCCAGGCACCTGTAATCTTCTTCCACTGCTCCTGATGGGAGGGGGCCATGCCCTTTTGAACCCTCTTGCCCACTGGTATAAATACCCGACTTGAGTTTAATAAAGTGGCCATTTACTCTTTGGTAACTGAGCAGGTCTCTTTGTGTCTGTGTCTGTTTAAACCCTTAGGACAGTCGTCCATTCTCGTGGACTCGAGTTCAGGAAAGCACGCGCCTGAATCGGGCCTGGGTATCCACAGAAAAGTGCGGAGGCTAACAGTAGACTTAAGAGAAAGTACTGCATTTAGTTCAATAAACATTAAGGTGTCTTGTTACCCAGTAATTATTAACCCTGTTATACATGTCCTGAAGCATGATTAATAAAGACTCAGAGACACAAGTTAGGATTCAACCTGAAGATCAGAAAATCAAAGCAATCAGCCATTGGCTCTTAAATCTACCACTGTCTGAAATGATGATCCTGCCTCCAGGAATCTCAGAATGAGACTGTGTATGTGAGCTGTCTCCTCCCATTTTATAATCCTCTTTAGGACTGGGATTAAAGGCATGCACCACTGGAATTAAAGGCATGTGCCTCCTGGTTTCTATGGCAACTAGTTGGGATTAAAGGTGTGTGTTACCACTGCCTGGTCTGTAAGGCTGACCAGTGGGGCTGTTTCACTCTCTGATCTTCAGGTAAGATTTAATTATTAAAATACAAATTAAATGCCACTAATCCTAATAACTCTCATCATCTTTTCTAAATACTTAAGGGTACCAGAAATTGAACTTTGACTCATATGTAAAAAAAAAAAGTCAAGAAATTAAGTACTCTGGATATAAGACATAAGTGATGGGTGTTCCTGAATGTTGGCACTTCTGCTGGTTAGAGTGGAGTTGGAGGAAGATTTATCTATTGAATAGACTAAATCATCACCCATAAGACTCTGGGATTAAATAAACAACTGTCTACATAGCAGTTCTTCCTTTACGCCAGCTCTGAGATTGCAGGCATGTTATCAAACCAGATCCATCCACAACCTGAACATGGTTTATAGTAACCACCATATTCTATTTCTTCCTCTTAAAATCAGTATGGGGGTGTTACATATTGTGCTGATTAGTTTTGACAACTTGACTGGGACAGAACTGGTGTTACTTGGAAAGAGGGAAGCTCAGTTGAGCAGTTGCTATAGTCAGATTGCCCTTAGGGTGAATCTGTGCTGGGTTGGGAGAACATTTTCTTGATTAATTCCTGATGTGGAGGGTCCACCTGCTGTGGGTGGTACCACCTCTGTGCAGGTGGACCTGGGTGCTGTAAGGAGTAAGCTGAACTAGTCACAGGGAGCGAAACAGCAAGCAGCAATCCTCCATGATTCCCGCGTGTGTGTCTGCTGGAGTTCCTGCCCTAACTTCCTGATGACAGACTGTGACTGGGATGTGGAAGCCAGATAAACTCTTTCCTCCCCAGATTTCTTGTGCTCATAACTCTTATCAGAGCAACAGAGAGCGAACAAGAACAGAAAGGATTGTGAAATGTTTTACCTCTAATTATATCTTTCTGAAAATTAAAACAAAATAACCTTATTACTGTTGTCAATGAGTGGACCCAGGAGCAACTAAAATATTCTCTTGGTTGTTAATTATACTTTCCTTAGAAAAATAATTAGAAAAAGAAATTTGACTATCGGAGGCCAATTAAAGACATCCTTGTGGAGAGAGAACATAAACATTCATATCTAATGATGAGAATCTTTAAGATGTACAGACCATAATAAATTATCTTTGAAGATACATGTTACTCTATTCTGCATTTAGTATGAATAAGTTCAAGAGCTTAAAAAGTAATTTTCTTTAATTGTGTGTCTTCAATTAGAAGATACACACCTTGTTTTTTTGTTTTTTTTTTTTTTTTGAAACAAGATCTCTTACTGGCTTAGGACTCTCTGCTTGGGTGAATAGGAGCCCCGGGGATCTGATACCTCTGTCTCTCTAGTAATGAGTTTACCATTATGCACTAGATGCCCAGAACCAAACTCAGTTTCTGTGTTTTCAAGGAGAGTACTTCACGGACTGAGTTATCTCTCTAAATCTCCTGAAGAAATGTTAAAGTAAATGCTTCCAGATGCTTTACTGCAAAATTTTCCAAGGTATAAATTCCAGACTTCACCCTTGATCATCCAATTGTAAGGCATTTTGTGCTTGAGTATTGACTGACCTGCACCAAGATGTTCCTGACATAGAGAGTGGACTCCTTCTTCCTACCAAAGGGCTCATAACAAAGTAATTCTAGCAAATGGGAGATGTTTGGGACATTACCAATAAAATCTCCTGAGTAATCAATACCACTAAGAAGCACGTGTCTGTCCCCAGAGAGATGACTTTTGTTAGTTGAGAGCTTTAACAGCACAAGCTTGGGAGCCTGAGTTCAGATTGCAGCATCCATGTAAAAAGTCATGGGCAGTGGTGTATCTGTAGTCCCAGAACTGCAGAAACAGAGACAAGAAGATCACTGGGATTTCTGTCAGTCCTGTTCAGCTGATTCAGTGAGAAACCAAGATGCTGAAAAATAAAGTGGAAATGGACTGAGGAGCAGAGCTGATACCAACCTCTGGCCTCCACCAACCTCTAGCCTCCACATACATGCATGCCCATGTGCATATGAACCTGCATGTGCCCATCCACTCACACACCCCCACCCACACAAGGCATATATCTTTCTAAAAGTAGTACTTTATAAATGTAATACTTTCATCATGGTACTTTTTGTATTTAAGAAACTTCATGCAACAGTAACAAAGAATTCCATTGTAAAAATAATCAGGCTGCCTTTGCTCCCATGATAAACAGAATTTTATCTATCTTGTATCTTGGAGCTACCAGCATCCATGCAGGAATGCATATACTATAATATCATCACCACTGACACACAAATGTCTAAGAAATAGCTGTCTAGAATATCAGAATTTGTTTTTCATATTAATTCAATTCAAACCCCAGTGGTCACTCTGACATTCACAATGAGAGAATTGCGCTTCCGTGCTAGATGAGCAAAATGTGTGCTTCTGATTGGCATCGTGAGTTTCACTGGGAGAGCAGCCGGTAGGATGTCAGAGCCTTTGTTTCCCTCTGAAGAGAGCAAAGCTGAACCATTTCGTAAATAATACCAAGTGACCCCCAAAATAATACAACCTTCTCCTCTCCTGAGGGTATTTAAAATTTCCCCAAACCTTACCTCCAAACACCGGTAATAGAACTCATTTGCAGATAAGAGTAAACACCATGAACTTAATCCACAGGGGAAGGCATTGTCAATCTCTCAAACACACTCGGCTGTCAGCACTTTCCGTGCTTCCAAGCCTTGTTTCCAATTCTTGTCTTTAGCTGCTGGGATTCTATGTGAGATAAAAATACCAAACACAAAATAAAACTCATGAGGTGTTTTAAAGAAGGAATTGGGGGGACTTTGCATAATCCTTTACTTCTGCTCACTAGAAATAACGGTGTGTTGAAGGGAATGGCCAGGATACTCAACCCATGGCAAAGGTTCAGACCTCATTCTGGCTCTCAGTGCGTGAAACCAACAGTCACGCTATATGAAGTCTGGGCAATACTAGATGCCTTACTGATTTAATTTTTATCACCTTCCCATGTACTTTCAAATCTCTGTTGAGAATAAAAACTGGAAGCTGGGTGAAGGAGACAGAGGCATAGACAGAGTCAGAGAAGGCCGTAAGATTGGAATCTTAGGGGCTTCAAGGGAGTGGGGCACGGAGCAGAAGACTGTGGGAGGAAGTGAGTGTGAATTTTTGCCATAAGGCTTAGTTTCCAATGTCAGACTTGCTGTTTTGTAAAAATCTGAACACAGGCAAAATTATAAACCCCTTTAACCTCAGTTTCCCCATTTGAATATGAACATAGTGATTCCAAATGTACATAGCTCACTGGACTTCAGAGATTCTGAATGCATCCTTTCTGTTAAATCCCCTCAGAGCCTACAGCTACAGGGAGAGCTCAGACAGACAGTCTGGGCCAAGGGGCTTTCTTTAATGACCAGCAAATACATACCAACATCACTAACACTTTGACCTGTGGGAGGAAACGGATGCAAGCTACCATTAACTCCCAATCCGAAGGTTTTACAAATGAAGAAACAGCCCCCATGATGGAGAGCAAGTTCAAGTGTCAAGCGGTAAAATGATCAGTTTGCGCCTATAATTGATAGTCATAGGTAATTGCAAAAGCTGTTAGTGCACGAATTGCTTTCTTTCCTTAGCAGCTGGGGTGCTGGGAGCAGCTGCAGATGCCGTCAGCCCTCTTCCTGTGTCCTGGTTTAGAAACAGTGGTTCTCATACTGTATTAATTTTCTGTTGTAAATGTGATTTCTTTTTATCAAGTAGAATATCTTTGCTGTTAGGACATAATAGACATCGAGGTAAACTTAAGGGAGGCAAGTTTTGTGTGTCCACCTTTTGTGCCTCTGACAAGCGTGGGTCACACATCTGTGCAGGCAGTTTTCTACTTCTGGTTTCTCACTCAGTCTCCATTTGGACGAGAGCGCTGCATCTGGGAGGACGCTCAGGTCAGTCCCAAGTGTCTGTTTGCCCCTCTAGCATGTCTCCCTCAAGCTAACCAATGGCCCATGCTCATCATTGTGGAGGCCACCTTGATGGCTGCATCCTCCACACTCACATCCAGTTGGTGAGCATATCCTGCTGGCTTTACTTACAAAGGAAGATACAGACCCACCAGGGTAACCCAAACTGCTAGTGTCTCTAGGCTATAGTATTGCAGTTCCAACAGCAGTGCTGAGAGCAGGAGGCACTATAACACGTGCCTGGCATTACTGTGTGGATAACAAATAGTTTGTCTGATTCTCTGAACTCCCAGGAACATGTGCATGCATATCCTTTCTAATTGATAGATGAGCAAACTGATGCACAAGGTAGAAAAATAACTTGCAATAAAATAGCAGAACTGGCTTCCCTGCTCCCACCATGATCTATCCCCATTGCCCTCAGTGAGCTCTCACAGCAGGGCCAGAGTCAAGGATTCCTTTAGACTCCATTAAGTCAGCCCTCCATTTGTACTCTTCTGCGGCTCCCTGTATCTCAGAAGAACGCCAGTGACAGAGGACAGAATTCTAATGGACTTTCTCTCCTACAAGTCTATACCCATGGATCGCCAGACAGCCCTCCTTCCTCCCCCTCTGCTGCTCTGGACCGTGCCAAGCATGCTCTGCCACAGCCCCATGTTCACGTTTCTTGATCTTCGCCCTCTGGCTATTCCTCAGGTCCTCACTGGGTGACCCCTTCTCCATGATTTCCATTTTCCACTTGCTGATCTGTTTCTCCTTTCCATGGCCACGTTCTAACATTCAGAAGTCTAACTTCTCTGTCCTATCTAACCATCTCCTCCCTCTACCTGCTACAAATATCATGAATATTTATCTGTCACGCATAACTATCATGTGTGACCACCCATTTTTCTGGTGTATTCTATGGTAGCACCAACAGACCAAGACGAGAGTACAGCTCCTCTTGACCACGTCAACATTACACCCGCTCTCCTGTTTCTTCTATTAGTGATGATATTGGATGGCTTGTTTTTTGCCCTGTTTCTTCTTCTGAGCAATCATTGATTTTTAATTTTACTTTGATTTGTTGCACAGAAGACAGGATGGGCCTTCACACCGAGTAATACCAGCAACCCTTCTGTAAACTGGATGCTCATGACCAGGTAAATCCTGTGAGAGATAACTGTTTTGAGTCCACCATCTCCCAGAAGCACTCTGGAATTTGTCTATCCAACCCAACTTTACTGTGTCTTTTTCCTTCTATTCTGTATCTCTGGGAGCTTCAACTCTCCTACAATTATTTCACCACACCCTATCCACAGGAAACAACTTTGGAGACTGTGATTTCCTTTAAAATACACTTTGGTCAAAATTGTACACAACATTTGAAGACAGGCTTTCATTTTCAAAGGCTAATGTGCATGTTTGCTTGATCTTACAAGCTTGCCTCATGCCCAGGTAGCAAAAAACACCACACACATATTGAATTCAATGCTTGTTATTGCTTTATCTATTTTCTTCCTTTCAAATGCCATGAACAGATCTACACAAAAACTCAAAGTAAACTCACATTTGCCTTGCTCTTATTTCAATATTTTCCCCATCATTTAAACCTTAGACTTTTAGCTTAGACACTTTTCATTTATTTATTTATGTCATATTCCTGGTATTTCTCATAATGACCAGATATGCTGTTACCCTAGGAGTCTTCTGAAATAAAGTTAAGCTATAGCATAATGTCCTAAAATCTATAAATGTATTAATACCCTGGAGTTAATGTACAGGCTCATTTCTCACCTAGTAAAGAATTTTGGGGGCAAACAGATTTGTATTGAATTCACTTTCATCTATATTTTTATACCAACTTCACTAAAAATTTCAGTTGTTATTTTTGAGAATTTTTTGACTATTTCCAAGATAATAAATTAAAAGTTAAATGACAAGATAAACTGACAAATGGGCTTTAAAAAGGTGTGAAAATCAGAGCTCCAGAGATTGTTCAGTGGTTAAGACCACTTGGGGCTTTTCCAGAGAACCCAAGTTTAGCTTCCAGTGCCCATGCCAGGTGGCTCATAGCTACCATAACTCCAGCTGCCGGGGATCTGATCATCTCTTCTGGCTCCCAAGGGCATTTGTGTACACACGTGCACACACACACACACACACACACACACACACACCATTAAAATACATATTCATTCAAAAAGGATGTTGCAGCTATGCATAAACATATCTTTATGTTACCTGATTCTATCTATCAAAACACATTTTTTAAGAAGCCAAAATATCCCAAGTCCTATCATGATTATACTGTGATGGGATAGAAGGAAAAAAGTTTTAAAGTAATTCTAGTTTTAGGAATATTTGAAAATTCTAGTTCTTTATAAATCAAATTTAGAAATTATTATCTACAAACAAGCCCTTCAAGAAAAAGAAATAAATTGGCCTGCAACTTAGATATCTAGGGCATGTAACATGAACTTGCTTATTTCATACTCCTGGTCCCTTATAAATTACAAAGGTCTACATGGAGATTAGTAAAACACAGGACAATATTAATTTAGTCATCAGATTGATTGTGTATCAGGAATATATTGGGTTTTAGCTATAGGTCATTATTTAAAAAATATTTTTGATATTTTACTTGCTACCAAATATTGATAACTAAAATTGTTCATCATCCAATGTGTTCAAAATATGTCAATATTTTCCCATAATAATCAATAGATTTAGGTTCTGGACATGGTACTATGATATTAATTAAAAAATCTATTAACCTTAATATTGATATTAGGATTATATTTTCCTTTATTGTGAATTCAGGGTTGACTTTTATTGGAAACCATTTAACTCAAGTCATTTTACTGTTTACCCAAAGCTGCAGGCTAGCCTGGACATCCTGTTCTCAGTCACTGGCAGACTATATCAGGAACACAGTCATTCTAAAGAAACCAAGTGTTCTGTGTTTTACCTACTCAAGACTGCTGCCTAAGATAAGACTCACAGGATACTTCAGTCAGGACTTGATCATAACTCTAAATTTTCTTTAGGTTCCCATAAAATTATCAGTGCCCCCCAACCAGCTGGAAGTAGTCTGGAATACTACGCCCACATTCCCAAAAAATGGACTATGGATATTTTCCTTTTTTAAAAAAAAAAAAAAGAGAGGGAAGTGGTGCAGGAGAATTGTCTGTATTCTGTCAGTCATGTTTTAAATAAACGCTGATTGGCCAGGCAGGAGGTATAGGCGGGAAAACCAAACAGGAAGTGGAAATGATGCAAGGAGAGCAGGAGAATTCTGGGAGGAGGAAGTTGATTCCTACCACTCCTACCTAGATCACCGAAGCAGCAGGATGTAAGCTGCCCCACTGAAAAAGGAACTGAGCCACATGGCTAAAATAGATCAAAAAAATGGGTTAATCAAGATGTGAGAGTTAGCCAGTAAGAAGCCTGACCTAACGGGCCAATCAGCTTTATAACTTACAGAAATCTCTGTGTGGTTGATTTTCTCTGGGGCCTGCCGGCTGGGGGGCAGGGCAGGACAAAAAACCCCAACAAAGAAGCAGGCCCCTGTAGAAAGGAGCTGCGGGCAGGCCTGCTTTTCATCCTGCCCAGCTCCCGCACGGCTAGCTTAGTCCCAGAAATAACAACACACAAATTGTATTCATTTAAGCACTGCCTGGCCCATTATCTCTAGAGAGTTAGCTACTGACTAACTCTCATATCTTGATATTAACCCATTTCTAATAATCTGTAGCACCACGAGGTGGTGGCTTACCGGAAAAGATTCAGCACGTCTAACCTGGTGGCTGGCTCCATGGCGTCTGCCTCACAGCCCTCTTCCCAGCATTCTGTTCTGTTTTCTCCGCCTACCTAATTTTCTGTCCTATCAATGGGCCAAGGCAGTCTCTTTATTGACCAATGAAAATAACACAATAGACAGATAACCCTCCTCCATCATTTCCCCTTTTTCTGTTTAAACAAAAAAGAAAGGCTTTCATTTTAACATAGTAAAATTACATATAACAAAACAGTTATCAAGCAAGAATTACAGTCACAATATTTATAACTAAATCTTTATCATAATAAAGGAAAACTATAACTACGACTATCCATTCTTTAACTCCATTAAAGACTCCAGAAGGATATATTACCTAAGTAAACAAGAAGTAAGCAACTTCCAAAACTCTAGAAATGACAGAGACATCTCGCTGCCTGGACAGTCACCCAAAGTTCCTCTGTATCGTTGGGGCACCCATCTTCAGCCTTCAGGCCCATAATATCCAGAGACATTTTCATGAAGCAGGAAATTTCAAAGGCAATTCAGTCACTATCTGCTGTGTCCTGCAGAATGTCTCTCAGACTCTTTCATGAATCAGGAACCCCGAAAGATCATCTCACCTTTAGGCAAGTTCAGCAGTCCTCTCTCTACAGGTTCTCTGTGTCCAGTTTATATAACAGTCCAGGCAAGAGCAGTTTCTTGCCCAAATGGCTAACCAACTCCATAAGGAGCCTCTTCGATGCCCATCTTCCTCTTGAAGTAGATTGGTGCTGCCAGGAGCAGACGTGTTTCATTGTCATGAAAGGTCCTAAGTTATTAAAACATTAAATGCTATGTTCTGTAGTCTTTGAAAGATATGAAGAAAGTCTCTCTGAAATATATCTATGCACATCTAGAAAATCAAACTAACATTACTACAAGCTTGAGTATTATTGATGATTATCCATTAACAACCTATATTTTTAATTATACATTGCATTTTTAAATGAACTACACAATCAAAATCAGAAATATATATACATATAACAAAATTGACCTTAAAATCCATAACAAAGCAAATTATTCATATCTATACTATATCCCCCTTTAAATGTAAAAGAATATTTATAAACAATATCTGGGAATATGGACGTAGTTATTTCTCTCCAAACTTCTTCCTGCTGAATAGGGGTGCTGTTAATCAGGTCTTTCACAGTAAACCTGTTTGCTAGCTTCGTCTCAGTTGATAGTTGAATGAAGTAATTTTTTGAGGGTGTTCACAGAAACCTTTCAGGAGGGCGTGGTCTATCATACCATACTGGGATAGAAGCTATCCACAGGGTCTCATCCTCTGTGAAAACAAAAGAAGAACCTCCTTTCCAAAGTATCATATCCTTAGATCCAAATTCAGAAGTCAAGGTATTTTGAACATATCTATCTTGGATTAGTTCAGCAGCATTTATAAACAAATATCTTTTAGCAGCTGTTGCTCCTTCCTCAGCATTCAGACAATTCAAAGAGAGCATAATAGCATACAGTATCAAGATTCTCTGTGTATTTTCCATCTTTATGCAGCTTTATTTTTAACCTCTATTTCTTTTATTTTTTCTTTTACTTTTTGACACAGGTTCTCTGTATATCTTTGTCCTGGAATAACTCTGTAGACCAGGCTGTCCTTGAACTCACAGAGATCTGTCTGTCTCTGCTCCCCAGTGCTGGGATTAAAGGCGTGTGCTACCACACCTTGAACTCAGAGATCCTCTGTCTCTGCCTCTCAGGCATTGGGATTAAAGGTGTGTGTTACCACACCTTGAGGTCACAGAGGTCAATCTACCTCTGCCTCCCTTGTGTTGGGATTAAAGGTGTATACCACCACACCCAACTACTCTCTTCCTTTTTTACCCTAAGAACTTTAACCTTTAGCCTACATATATTTTTAACTCATAGTAAACCATTTAGAGGTTTTCCTTCCTCTTTGACTCTCTTTTTACTGTATATCTCTTTTTTCTGACCACATGAGTCTAAAACCGTGGCTTTGATGGCTAGACCCAGTCCATTTCTTAGCTTTCCAGACTCATGGTAGAGGTACCAGCCAGAGCTGTGTTCACTGCCACAACTCTATGGCGCTTCAAGGTCCTTGCCAGCAAGCTGCAGCATTCTGCTCACAGACCACACTCAGTCAGACTGCCTGCCTGAAAGAGTCAGAGTTTGCCCTGGCAGGACGGCCCAGAAAGCTGGCATTTTAAAACAGCACAGCTTTTTTCCTGCTATGGCTGAAAACCGAAAAGCATGCGTTCAGCTTTTCACCAACACCGTTTAAGTGTTTCGTGGCAGGACCTCTTAATGAGCTACAACGTTTTACAGCTAAAGCCGAGTCAGGAAGCCTCTCTTAGATGAGAGCATTTGCTTGCCTCTAGCAAGCAAAGTAGACCTGAGAAATTGCTGCTACCAAGAAGACATGCTTTACTCTATTGTTTCCCAAGCTTTCTCAAGCTTTCTATGGATTCAGTTATCCACGTCTGGGCGCCATATGTAGAAAGGAGCTGCGGGCAGGCCTGCTTTTCATCCTGCCCAGCTCCCGCACGGCTAGCTTAGTCCCAGAAATAACAACACACAAATTGTATTCATTTAAGCACTGCCTGGCCCATTATCTCTAGAGAGTTAGCTACTGACTAACTCTCATATCTTGATATTAACCCATTTCTAATAATCTGTAGCACCACGAGGTGGTGGCTTACCGGAAAAGATTCAGCACGTCTAACCTGGTGGCTGGCTCCATGGCGTCTGCCTCACAGCCCTCTTCCCAGCATTCTGTTCTGTTTTCTCCGCCTACCTAATTTTCTGTCCTATCAATGGGCCAAGGCAGTCTCTTTATTGACCAATGAAAATAACACAATAGACAGATAACCCTCCTCCATCAGGCCCCTTCATGTTACAGGAAGGAAGGAAAATGAAGACTGCATAGGATGATAATGGCCCCTTTTAGTTTTTTGATAAGAAACAAACCCAACCATCATGATGGTGGCAAGCAGCACTGACCTTTGGCAAGTGTCAACCCTGGGGCGGGAACAAAGGGCCAGGTTCCAAGACGGTGCATGACTTCTCAGGCATCAGAAGATACACACACATGGTAGCTACTTCTCTCTGTAAACAGGTGTTTCATCTGACCATGGTCACAGGCATCTATAAATGAGCCTCTCAGCACGAGCCATGCAGACCTAGTGGTCCAGGGAGCCAGGTATCTCATCATCGGGCTCTGGACCTCTAAACCCAAGATTCAGACACAGAAAATAATTAGTGCATCTCATGGGCAAGCGTTGGCTCATTTGTAAGTTTTACTTTAATTTCAAACATTTTAATTGTAGTTTGTAATGACATCTCGTGGGTTCAGCTTGTATTTCCTCAAGGGCTAATTATGTTGAATGTCTTTCCACAGTTTCTTTCACATAAGAAATATCTGCTCTGTTCATGTCTTCTGTCCAGTTTCTAATTGAATTTTATTACTTTGAATCTTGTTGTTTCTTTGGGGTTTTTTGTTGCTTGTTTGTTTTGGTGTGTGTGTGTGTGTGTGTGTGTGTGTGTGTGTGTGTGTGTGTTTTGAAGGATCCATGTTGATCCTAACCCCCTAAGGATATGTTCAGAGATAAGTGTCTAAGGACTCATTCAGGGACATGGAAAAGTCTAGGTGAGATACAGTTCAAATATTGGTGTCCTTGCAAGAAAAGACATCAGGACCAGGGAGGCAGAATGATGGCTTTGAAGCCATGAGGACCAGAGTTTGATCTTGAGTACTCATTAACAACAAGGCATGGTGCTTCCCACTCATAATCTCTGAGCTGGGGAGATGGAGACAGGGTTTCTGCCCAGCCAACCTGTTCTAGTGAACAAATTAGAAGCGACTAAGAAACCCTGACTCAATCAATAAGGTGGAATCCATTTGAGTGTGACCTTTGGCCCACAAGTGCACAAACATCTGACATCACAGAGCAGACTTTCTCCCTATTTACCACCCTCTCCAATTTTTCTGTCTCTCTCCTTTTTCCTCCCACCCTCCCTCACACACATTCAAGAATGGTCACGTGATGACATAGCCTTATGGCCATCATAAAATATAATAAACAAATATCTTTAATTTGTGATAGTTCTTTTAAAAACATTAAGTGAAACTTTCCACTGAAAATATATATCCTAAAGAGCCCTATTAAGTTTTCATATGTGAATTACATTTCCTCACTAACACAGAACCACTTACGTTACCTGTATCATACTGAAAGGGATGTCGTAGTCTTTTGGTCCTGAGGAAGCATCCCAGTTGATCTAAACTATAAGACCCTGGTACCTACCCACCACCATGCACTGTCTTCCCAGTGGCTCTAAGGGCTCAGTGGCACCAGTTCGTCCTCCATAAGGGTGCCCTAACTTGGATTTGTTTATACTTTGTCCTCTTTAGTTGTGCTGGGATTCCATGGGAGTTTTACCTATTTACTTTCTTTTTTTAAAATTTATTTATTTATTAAAAATTTTCATCTCCTCCCCGCCTCCCTTTTCCCTCCCCCTCCCCACCTCCTCTTCCCTTTCTAGTCCTAAGAGCAGTCAGGGTTCCCTGCCCCGTGGGAAGTCCAAGGTCCTCCCTGCTCCATCCAGGTCTATAAGGGTGAGCATCCAAACAAACCAGGCTCCCACAAAGTCAGTCTGTGCAGTAGAATCAAAACCCAGTGCCATTGTCCTTGGCTTCTCAGCCTTCATTGCCAACCACATTCAGAGTGTCCAGTTTGATCACATGCTCCATCACTCCCAGTCTAGATGGCCTTGGTGAGCTCCCATTAGATCAGTCCCACCGTCTCAGTGGGTGGACACACCCCTTGTGGTCCTGACTTCCTTGCTCATGTTCTTCCTTCATCTGCTTCTCATTTTGACCTTGGGAGCTCAGTCCAGTGCTCCAATGTGGGTCTCTGTCTCTATCTCCATCCATCGCCAGATGACGGTTCTATGGTGATATGCAAGATATTCATCAGTGTGGCTATGGGACAAGGCCAGTTCAGGCACCCTCTCCTCTGCTACCTAAGGAACAATCTAGGGACCTCCCCTTCCTATTTACTTTTTTTATTTTTTGGCTTATATTTGTGTGAGGTGCTATTTCTTATTTATTTGTTTGTTTGTTTGTTTGTTTGTTTATAAAAATTTCCACTTCCTCCCCTCCTCCCCATACCCTCCCATTCCCCCCACTTCTTCTCCTGCCCCCCCACTCCCTCTCCTCCTCCCTCTCCAGTCCTAAGAGCAGTCAGGGTTTCCTGCCCTGTGGGAAGTTCAAGTTCCTCCCCCTCCCTCCAGGTCTAGGAAGGTGAGCATACAAACAGACTAGGATCCCAAAAAGCCAGTACATGCAGACGAAACAAGACCCAGTGCCATTGTCAATGGCTTCTCAGTCAGCCCCCATGTCAGCCACAGAAGGAGGGAAAACGTGAGCAAGGTAGGCAGGACCAGAGGGAACCTTCATCCAACGATGGCTGGCGATAGAGACGGAGATCCACATTGGAGCACTGGACTGAGCCCCCAAGGTCCAAATGAGGAGCAGAAGGAGGGAGAACATGAAAAAGGAAATCAGGACCGAGAGGGCTGCGTTCACCCACTGATACAAGGGGACTGATCGAATGAGCGCTCACCAAGGCCAGCTGGACTGGAACTGAACGAGCATGTGATCAAACCTATTCACTTTTTACTTAAGAACCATCCCTATTTTTTTTATTGTATTAGATGAGTTTTATTTTAAATCTTGACACCTGCTCGTCTCACTTATAGTTACTTGTATTAATTATGGTCTTTTATATGATGTTTTGTTCAAGAATTTTTAAGATTTATGTGTATGTGTGTGCCCATCTGTGCTTATGTAACAGTGTGTATAGTGGAGTCCATGGAGGCCAGAAGAAGTTGCTGGGTTGGCTGGAACTGGAATCGTAGGTAATTGTGCAGTGTATGATGGTAACAGAACCTGGGTCCTTGGGAAGATCAAAACACACTCCTACCTGCTGACTCATCATCTCCTGGGCTTTCAATTCAGATATTTAAGGTATAATTCAGAACGTTAACTGGAATTTAACTATTGGGATAATAGAATTTTCTAATTGGGAATGCATTTTCTCTTCTAATTAAAGCATACAAGTTCTCCTGATTCCCCACCTCGCCACCCACCCAAAGATTCTAGGTCTAATTCAGAATTGGAGGGACAAAGCATGCAGTTGATTTTTTCTCAAATGTATTCATTTATTAGATATAAAATGATGTTATTCTAACTCCATTAGTCTTTGTTCATTCATATTGCCAGTTCACTAAAGATGATTTCCTGTTGTTGATTGCTTGGTTGCCCTAGTAACCTAGTGCCAGCTTTCCTCGTGATTTTTCAAGTACTCCACACTTAGGATGCACTGTAAGCTCTCTGATATTCTCTAGCATTGGCTATCAGAAACATTACTATTCCTTTGTTCTTATACTAATTCTGCAGTGAAGAGCACTGTCCAAACCATTCTTTGTGCTTTTGCTACTCGTTCTATTTTCTCTGTATGCAGATTGTATGCCCACATGGTGCTTATCTGGAAAGGAAGAGCATAATTTTAAAATGCATGCTAACTTTCTGCTACTATAACAGATGACTAAAAAATTTAAACTTCCAACATTACCTGCTTATTATCTGCAGGTCAGAAGTCCAGCAGGCTTGAATAGACTCTCCAAGTTGGGAGTCACACACCTGCAATCAAAGGCTTAGCCAAGTGAGCTTTCTGGAGACTCTGGGAATGAACCCACAACATGCTGAAGCAGGCTGTTGCCATAGTGAATCCCAAAGCCCCATAGAACTGACATTTTTATCTCTTTGCAGGTTGTCCATCAAAAGTCACTGTCAGTTGCTAGTTGCCATACCTAATTTCTTAGAATAATGGTTATTTTTTTATATCTTCAAAGCTTCAGTTGTGTCCCAATATTTCTTGCTTGGATCTTCTATAGGTTGTCTTATCTATGTGAACATATTTATGTGTGTATATATACATGTGTGTATACATGTATTTATATGCATGTGTATACAGGTATGTATTTATATGCATGTGTGTGTGTATGTGTGTGCGTGTGTATGAATTTGCTAAAAGAGTCCAGATGATACTGTGTCTGTCTTGGTCTTACATGACCACTCTCCACCTTATTTATTGATTGATTGATTGATTGATTATCTCATCTGCAACATGGTAGCTACTCCTTTTTTGAAACAGAAGAGATTATAGGAGGAGCTGGTATAGGTGGCAGAATCTGAAGTATAGTGTTGCTGGGAAATCTTACTGTAACTAATAAGCTCTACCATTAACTGAACAATTTCTATTAATAGGCACTGTTTTCAATGGTTTAAATGAAATAATTAAGGCAGAAAAACCAAGGTAACTCAAATATTACCTCTACTCCCAAACATTTGTCTATATCAGGTCTTTAGCAGGTACCTTCAGCAATTCCATAAAGTTTCCTATAGACCATGCTTGGGGAAAGACTGTCTCATCTTATTAAAATATTTTCAAGTTGCATATTTTCAAGATGTAATATCCAATTATAAAATCCATTCCACTTACAGATATTCAATTTATACATATTATATAGGCACTAAATCTGTCCTCCTTATTGAATATTTATTGGGTGGCTGAGTTCAATGGATGGATGGATGGATGATGGATGGGTGAAAATCTAAAAATAACTATAAAAAGGAATAAATTTTGCAAAAGTATAATCCTATACTAGAGCAAAGTTTACTATAAACACTATAGTATGTTCAATATAATAGAATAAGATTGTGGAGATGAACATGTAACATGGACCAAACTGGGTAGTTCTGTGTTGATGGAGTTTCTGACCTGCTCAGTTCCCACAGTCATTAAGTCCCAAAGAAATCACACAGAGGTCTACATTATCTATAAACTGGTTGGCCCATTAGCTCAGGCTTCTTATTAACTCTTATAACTTATATAGCCCATTATTAGCCCATTATTCATCTGTGTTAGCCATGTGGCTCAGTACCGTATTCAGTAGGGCAGTCACATCTTGCTTCTTCTGCGGTGGGGCAACAACTGCAGAGGAATGGGCTTTCTCCTTCCCAGAATTCTCATGTTCTCATTGATCCACCTCTACTTCCTGCCTGGTTGACCCACCTATACTTCCTGCTTGGCTACTGGGTAATCAGCATTTATTTAAAATATAATTGAGAGAATACAGACCATTCTCCCACACCACTCCCCCCCTTTAATAAACAAAGAAAATTATCCATAGTCCATTTTGGGCAAATGTAGGCATAGTTTTCCAGCTTCTTTCTGCTGGTTGTGGGTGCTGATAATCTTATGGGGATCTAAAGAATATTTAGAATTATGATCAAGTCCTGACTGGAGTATCCTGTGAGGCTTGGTCATCTCAGGCAGCATCTTGAATCTGTTCTGGATGTAGAACTCTGACATCTGGGCCATCTGTTCCTACCAGAGATTTCTCAGATGGCCTTCCTTGATCAAACCTGATTTTTCTTAACTCATAATGAATCCAAAGCCTCTCATTTCCTGTGGAAACAAAAGCAATTCCTCTTCTCCAAAGTAACATACCTTTTGAGTTCAATTTTGAAGTCAACATATTTTTAAAATACCTGTCTTGGATTAATTCAGCAGCATTTATAAACAAATATCTTTTAGCATTCAAACAACTCAAAGAAAACATACTAACATACAGTATTGAGACTTTGTGTATTTTTTATCTTTACGTGATTTTATTTTAACCTCTATTTCTTTTCTTTTCATTTTTAACTTTTGGATTTTTGAGACAGAACTTCTCTGTGTATCTTTGGCTGTCCTGGAACTCCCTCTGTTGACCAGGCTGTCCTTGAACTCACAGAGATATGCCTGTCTCTGCCTCCCAAGTGTTGGGATTAAAGGTGGATGCCACCACACCCAACTAATCTCTTTTTTTAAGGACTTTAACCTTTTTCTTTTCTCTCCCAAACCTGCATATCTTTTTAACACATTGTAAAACATTTAGAAGTTTTCTTTGTCTTTGAATCTCTCTTTATTGTATGTCTCTCCTTTTCTGATGATGTGAGTCTTTACTTTGCTAAGCAATATGGAGAGAATTAAAGCCATGGCTTTGACGGCTAGATCCAGCCCAATTTTTAGCTTTCTGAGATTCCAGCCTCATGGCAGAGGTGGTCTTCCTGCCTCTGTCTTCCAAATGTTGGGATTAAAAGTGTGTGCCACCACAGTTCTTTAGTGATGTGGTCCTCCTGGGCCAGATTTCAAGACTATGAAAAACCAAAAGAGATGGTAATAAACATCCACTGATCAATGGTTAGTTGTACTGATATTCTGTCAGCAGATAAACACCTAAGAAAATAATCAGAGAAAGTAAATGCCAAGATGACTGAGTTGCAGAGCTGAGCTGCCAAGTGATGGTCTCTAGCTCTGAGCAGATGTTTAAATGGAAGCAGATTTTATGTTCAAGTAACTTTTAGCATCTCTGCATTCAATGGACATGTCTTAGAGTTACTGTACTGTGAAATGAACAGGATATTTCCAGTTGTCTCAGAAACTTTTGGACAGAGCTGCTGCAGAGTCCTAGGTACTGCTGTCTTGCTCAGTGGAAATCCCACTTGTTGTCTAATGGATCATATAGGATTATCTTGGTTGCAGCAAAGAGAAATAAACTAAATAAAACAAAACAAACAAAAATTGAAGATTTTAATGGACACTCCTGGAACTCGGTTCTGGGTAGAGATGAGCCTGCATTCTGAAAGCCTTCTCTTGTGTTTCTCTGTCTCTTTCCCTTTCCTGTAGCCTCATTTTCATGGTGACTCATTCCCTGCTTAGTGCCCTGTCCAAATGGCCTTTGCAACCCACATTCCAAGTCTCCAGGAAAACAGTGCGAGTGGTCTTTGGTGGGTCACGTGATTTCTCTTATTTAAATTAGCTGAGTTTGGATATGGGAAGATAGAGAGTGAGAGATTTCTGTGTAGGAAGAGCTTCTTGCCCAACATATCCAGAAGCTGGCCAGTTGATCTGAAGATAACTGTAACAATGGCTTAGGTACTGCACATTGGGATTCTTTCCCACTTCACTTCACTGTATCATGTTTTTATTCCCAATTCAGAGTGCCTATGGGGAGAAGTCCTTCTCAGGCTCATGTTGGAATGTGTGGTCCTCAGCTGCTGCTGCTGCTGCTGCTGCTGCTGCTGTGTGGAGTGTTGGAAAATGCAGAACATGGGGATAGCTGGAGGAAGTGAGTCACTCAGGATTAGTCTATGAAGGTTAATTAGATCAAATGTTTCCTCTCCTGCATCTTTTCTCTCTCCTCTTCCCTCACCCCCGTTCTGTGTTTCCTTATGTCTTCTGTAGCTTTAACTGATCACCACACCCTCTGTGTTATAACAGACTCAAAACTCCATCACCATGTCCTAAATAAATCTTCACTTGGGTTGTTTTTGTCTGTCTTCTTGACACCTTGAGAACGCTGAGCAATACAGGTGATAAAGTGGGCATGAAAAGGGGACCCCATTTATGGTGAAAGTAATTGAGCAGTTTTAGAAAAGGGGTATACATAAATATGTTTGCAGGGCCTGAGGAATCCTCAGAGGAATTGGGAAGAGTTTCTTCACAATGATTCCTGTAACAAAAATAAGATAGCCATCTTACCCTCACTGAAAGCTCTGTTGAGCAACAGGAAAGACAAAGAGTCTTAATCCTTGAAACAGAAAAGGCCCTGGGAAGATCTGCCTGATAATTCTAATATTTTATGAAGGAATCCATGTCTCCATAGGACCCTAGAAACTAAAAAAATATGAAATAATTACTCCATACTTACTCCCTGTCCACTTCTGGTGCGTGAAGTTCATCCCAGTAGTCAACTCCAATTACAAGCCAGGAGGCAAGGGGCTCTTTTGCCCATTTCTATATTAGTTAGCTCTCCTTGGGACCAAGGAGTGACCTAGAAGGTTAATAAATACAAGCATATACCCAGGAGTGTATAAACGTGGGATATGGTTGAACTGGCCAGCCAGGTTGGATCCTCTTTTCCCCTTGAATAAGCTACCTTCTTTATGTTCTTTACAGAGACATAAATTTCACTTTTATAGGTGCATTTATATAGAATAAACTATTTAAGGCCAGTGAGTAAAGTCATTTGCTATTAAGCCTGATGACCCGAGTTCAATCCGAGGTACGCACACAGTGGAAGGCAGGAACAGACTGCGACCAGTTTTTCTCTGGCCTCCATGTAATATATGCTTCCCTTCTCCTTAGCTAATAAACCAAATGTGATAAAAAAATTAAACTGTAGAAACATACCATATTCTAGAGCTTATCTGGGGAAAAAAAGTCCAAATGTACAATAGATTCCATTGACTAAGTATTATTTTCCGTGAATTGCAGTTTCCCCATATCTATTTGCAGAGAGCTGAGCGAATAATTGAGAAAGCAGGCTGGCCTGTCTCTGTTGATGGGGTGAAACATAGGAAGGTTGCTCAAGGACAGCAGGAGCTTATACCTGAGAAAGCTTGCTGGTAACAGATTAATCCCAGTCACCACGCTGAGCCTGAGATGCTCTTGTGGGTTTTGTCTTTGGATTTCTTCTCCTTCATAGCCTCCGGCTGCTGTGTTTTTCAGATGACTTGCCTGTTCAGACACTTGCCTGCCCTCCATCAAATAGAATTTACTGAGACCACTCTTTGCCTCTAATGGGTAACCTAGGAGCCATCTTTTATTTAGGGCTTTCAATTATTCTCTTCAGAGTTCTCTGTGGGGTCTTGGAAGAGTGATTGGTCACGGATTGGCCGTAATTTGACACAGAGTGTGGAGGATGCGGTTGACCTGCTGGATGGAGCTTCGGGGAGTAAATTCCATGTATCAGACAGAGTGTGGAAGAAAGTTTCAGAGGGCATAAAAAGTAAAAAGAACACATCATTTTATTTCTTGCTAAAATGTTTTCTTTGCCATTGGAACAAAAAAAAACATTCCTTTATTCTCTCACTTGGGAGAGCTCCATCACTAAGCAAGGAATGTTCTAAAGGGAAGAAACTCACACTTGATAATTTTGCTAGATGTTACTCTGTCTCTGTGTTGTGTGGTACTTTTGAAGAGACAGGATGGACACACCCATCTACTCACTCAAGGTAAGGTATCTACCACAGAACAAGCAAGGATTTTACCAAGGTCATACTTGGTGAATCAGTGATTTGTGGTGGGAGGGTCACTTCTAGGAGTGAAGGTGAGGGGTTGCTTAACAGAAGCAGGTACCGCTCAAATGCAGCTGTGTCACCAAAAAGCCCAGCCCTGCACAGATGACAACTCACAGAGATGCAACCCTGGTGCTCTCTCTCAACCTGCAGGCAGGCCTGGGGCTCTGAGCCGCTCTTCTCTGGCCTTCAGCTTGCCAGGGTCTCCTCCTGTTCTCCACACTCATTTTCTGTTTTTGTGCAACCTGGGAGAGACCTTTGTGACTTCTATTAAGTTCCACTTTCTGAGGCATGAAATTATTTCTATCTTGACTCTCAAGAACCCTCCCGTTCCTTCGTGGAAGTTCCCATCAGAGGAAAGCTCTACACAGCATCCTGTGACAATCTACTCACAAATGTGCTAGTGACCATTAGCTCCCAAGTCACTGCTTCCCGGAGCTCTCTGGCCACTCAATCCTGCTCCTTTCTGCACACATGGATAAATATTGCACATGCTCTTCAATCACGAACTCAGCCCAGGCATCTCCTTTATACTTGGTATTCTTTGATTACGTTCTCCTAGTTTTCTTTCAAGGTCATCTTCAAGTTTGAAATATCCTGATAAAACCCATGGTCTTTCCTATAGGCTCTTGTCTGTCTTCCCCCGCATCTCTGTGAAGAATATGTTTATTGTTCTAGCTGTATGACTAGAGAGCCTACAAGTAAATGCCAGCATCTCCCTTTCAATACTCCACCCTCCCAGTCTCTAGACTTCTAATTCATCACCAACTCCTGATGAATTTTTGACAAAGTATTTGTGAACTATTTCTTTTTAATTACTTTGAACAAGCACACTCTAGTCGATGTTACCAAAAACATTTGGTTTGGTCTAATGCAAAACAACCACTCCCCCAAAAAACAACAACTCAACATTCTCATCCCTTTCCTGCCAAAAGTTTCACTTCTTAAACTAAGTTTCTCTTGCTCTGAGTGTCATTATTGTGTATAACAGTACAGATACAAACTTTTCCACAGAGACTTCTCCTGCCTTTTGGCTTCCACTGTTCCGTCCCTGCCATCGACCAACTGTATAGATCATGCTTTCTTTGACTCTGAGGCCTTTGCACCCCACATTCCACCTACCAAGAATACTTTTCTTTTCTGTCTTCTCAACTCCAGGGAGTCTTCTGAGCCTTCTGTGACCACTCACACGTATCTGTTGCATGGTCTACTTTCAGAGCTTCTAGGAGCCGTGGTCATCAGAGTGAGGAGTTGTGCCACATCCTTTTTGTGAGAACACACTCAGATACACATAATGGGAATTCCTTCTGCTCCCACCACTCTTTCTATAATAGATTTACTTATTAACTGCATCTTTTAAGCACTCTCCAGAGGTGCAGCAACATGTTGGAAGAGACCCAGAGTCACATGGATGCATCCAATGACAGTGCCCTGCTCCCGTCACCAGAATCCTGGTTCTTTGGGGATTTCATTTGATAGACAGCACCCATTTCACTGCTCTCAGGGAGATTGGGAGGTTGCTGATTCTAATTTAGATACCAGGTGAGTGAGGCCTCTCTAAAATTAGCTGTTAGCTGATGAATTGAAAGTTCAGATCTTAGCATCCCTGGCAGCTGTTCACTCATTCAGAACTCTGGCCGTGGCTTTGCTGGGTGCTATTTAGGAGTACATAAGTGTCCCCTTGATGTCACGGGGTGGAACTCAGCAGAAGCACATGGGACTCCAAAGCAATATTTTGTTCCTTGGTGGGAAGCAGCTCTGTGCTATTTAAAGCCCCACTTAGAAACCAACACAACATGCCATTCCCTTCAGGGTACCACGACCCACCCTGCAGACAAAGACTCTCCGGTGACATTTCAACCTGAGTAATTATGCCTCTGTTTGGAGCTTTGTGGGGTTTTCAGCTCACGCTGAACCATTTTAAGAAGAAATTAAAGAGAATTTATTCTGTCTGTTAACTGTTTACTCTGAGGGGAGAAACTGCTTGGGGAACATGGCCGAACTGCTTCAGATGAAAACAAAGGCAGGAAGCCAAACTACGGTAGCAGACGAGGGTTCCGCTGCCTACAGAGACTCTGGTGGTCAGGCTGGAGGACCCTCCTCCAATGGCCTGGGTTTGTCAGTGTTTATAGCTCACAGTGTACACATCTCAGAAGACCTGCCTGAGGGCTAACAGAAGCCACAAGGCATTAAATATCTGAGAGGTTACCCTTTGTGCACAGAGGATCTGCAGCTCATGGCTGTGCAGGGAGCAATGTGAAAGCATTTCTTTTCTCAAGGTAGGGCAGCCGAGTAGAGCTCATCTATGTCTCGGTTCCCTGTGGGGTCCGTCTAAAGCTGGACTCTGCCCTCAGACACACTGCCTTTATTTAGTTGGGTGTTTTTCTTCCTCCTCCATGTGCTTGTATGTTTCCCATGAGTACTCAATCAATCAGACTCTTGCTTAGACAAAGTTCAAGAAAACACGCTGGTCCTGTTGAGACAAACTCAAACCACTGTTCAGGTATGCCTAGGCATACACAACAATGAAACTGAGTTACACATCGGAGGGGTTTGGACGGAGCCATAATAAATACACACAAAGTTGCAGAAGGTGGAACTGGGGTCTGCAAGGGGGCAACAGACTTCTGTCCAACATGGCCCTCAGGAAATACCCTAGAAAAAAACTCTTGCTGGCCCTTGGGATACACCCCAGAAAAATCTCTTGAATTCTAAGATCTGAAATAAGCAGAGGATTGACTATGGAAAGAAATCCCAGCAGAGTCATTTCTATGGTTTCAGATCTCTGTGTGTAGGCTGCAGGAATGTCTATTCCCCTGGGGAAAGATGACCCTCAAGATGATGATGATGATGAAGGTGGTCCCTCTGGACTGCCTTAGCAAAAGCAGTTTTTCCCAGACTGAATCAGCAGAAAATGATCCTTCATAAACTCTGATAGATAGCAAGAAACTCTTGTTCCAATGAGTACCAGCAGCATTCAGCGTTAAAGATAAGACTTGAGAGAAAATTAATAACAGACTCTTTCCCAGCTTTTCGTGGCTTAGATGTTTGAAGACTCTGGGCTGCAATGATACCTGTGAGAGACTCTTACTAAAAACAAACAGCTGTGTTTTGAGACACATTTTTTTATATTTAGTGGGCATTAAAACAAATTAATTTTCATTTTCTTTTCAATACAACGTCAGTTGCTGTGCGTTTTTTCTGTTGTTCCTTTGTTACTCTGCTTATCCTCAGGATCACAAACCTAGCAACAGATATTTAAAACTAACTTTGCAAAAGGTCATGTCTCTTGCCATAAAGGAAGCCTTATTCCTGGAGCTTGGCCAGCAACTATGCCAAGTTGGTGTGTGTGTGAACTATAGATATTTGACATCACAAAGTGACTGAGGAAATCTCACAAGACCCCACCTGTGGATGGAGTCCTGCAGGTAGCTAAGGGTTCCCAAGAGTTGGAGACTCTGTCTTCTCAGGGGATACTCCCCAACACGTTACCAAATCCCAAGCAGTCAGTCCTAAAATTCTATGTATGTGAACAACACTAAATGAACACAGCAGACTGTATTTATAGACACATGATGTCTACTGCCCAGAAAGCATGAATGATTGGTCCTCCCCATTTAACAACTGCTTTTATTTTTTTCGTGAACTTTACTGTAGACGAGAATGGACCAACCTGGATGTTTGTGCTTTTCTGTCTTCCCTGGATGATTTGGAGGCCTTCCACCTAGTCCCATTCTTGACTCACTTCTGACCTCTTTGCACACATAACTCCTTCAGTGCACACAAATATGGCACACAGCAATTTTACTGTATATTTACTGTATTTTATGTATATGTACTGCATTTTACACAGTATATTTACTGCATGTGTGCATGTGGATTTCAGAAAAAAAGCATTGTATCCCCTGAAACTAGTGTTACAGGCCACTGTGAGATACCAGGAGTGTGTTGGGAATTGAACCCAGGTCTCCTGCAAGGTCAACCACTGCTGCTGAACAATCTCTCCAGCCCCTCCTTTGTTTGTTGGTGGTATTTTTTTTTAAAAAAATAGTTAACAGTTATTTTCCTTCCTACACCATTGTAAATCCCTTATGTTTAGTGTCTGCACCTTATTTATTTTCCATTATCAACAACTGTAAAGTGGTAGGCATGTAGATGCATCATTATATTCTTGTTTATCTCCACCATGAACCTATGAACTCAGTGAAGACACTTACAAGGAAAACAATGTAAATATTTGAAGTTCTAATAATTTTTAATTATTGTCTTATGGTACCATGTTTGCTATTGTACTGGTATCAGCAGACTGATCCTTCAAATACTGATCATTACTGCCAATCGCACTTAAGTGAATCAATAAAAAAGCCTTGTTATTGATCCCATCATTATCACATAGAATAGAAGGAAGCACTCATGTGGTCAGTCTGTTGCAATTATGCATATTCTTTCCACAAAAAGTTACTGTGCAGATGTGTCCCGGGCTGTAAGTAAGGGAAAGCAGTAGAGCTTGTGCTGCCAGCCCTGTTATGAAATGAACACAGAACTCACTGAAAATAACGATATTTTTGTAGCTGACCACTTTGGGTAATATGAGTTTGTCGACTCAGAACTTTGACAAGGCTGTCATTTTGTATGCTTTCCAGATATCTTAAGATAAAGAAATGTATCTTTTCCCCATGCTGCTTGACTCCAAATCAGTTCCATTTCTGCAGTAATGCAAGAGGAAAAGGCAGCATTATGGTCAACAATGTGTTTTAGGCACAGGCATTGCTGTTTTTCATTACACAAGACACTTGGGGGTATCTGAAGTATGACTGCCAACAAAGAGAAGCCAATTCTAGTCTCAGTCCCATTGATGTATGAAATAAATAATTTCATAGACATGCTGCTACGGAGGAAATTTCACTTCCAGGGTGAGGTTGATAGCGGTGTTTCTAAACAGACTTATGTGCATATACACACTGCTCCCCAAGATGGGTGGGCTTGCCTTGCTCAGAGAACATGTGGGCTCCAATTCTACACAGAGAACAGAATGGTCATGAAGATTTGTACCTGGTTATGGTATCTTTTGTCTCCTTGAACCTATCAGAACATACAGAGCAATCATATTTCACACAACCCAGACTGTTTTCACTATTTCTCTTTTACTCAAACTTCATGTTGTAACCTAAGATGTTGTCAAATAATTGAAAACCGTTTTCTCTGTCATTAATAAAGTACGTTTAATGACAACAAAATAAATAGTTGAATACCATGAATGCATATGAAAACATAACATACATATTTATATGTAATACAAATATAGAAGCCATTGGATTTTTTAGTCCTGAACAAGTTTAAACTAAGGTAAGTTAATAGAATTTAATTACACCATTAAAAGTTTAGATTTATTTGTTTTATGCATGTGAATTTTTTGTCTATCTGATTGTATATGCACCATGTGTGTGCCTGGAGCCCATGGAGGTTAGAAGAGGATATACTCTCTCTTGGAGTTGGAGTTACAGATGGTTGTGAGCTGCCCTGCAGGTGATGGAAACCAAACCTCGGTACTCAGGAAGATCAGCAAGCACTCCTAGTCACTGAGCCATGTCTCCAGCTTCTAAACTCCATCACATCCTAATAAAACAGAACATGACAGGAGTTTTGATAGCCTACCTGAAGACTTACTTTTAAGAATTTGTGCAGTGTGTCAGGGTAGGAAACTGTAATTGATTTTTTTGTCTAAATTTCCCTATGCCACACAGATGTATAGTGCTAAATACAACTACATTTATGAAGCACAGAAAACAGAAATTGTCTCTTACTACAAAGAACATGAAGTTTCTGGTGGGACCACACATTTATACAACTATTTGGGGAAAAGATACTGTTTTCTGATAAACTAAATATACAATGCAGAAGTTACATTCTGAGATTTACTGGGGAGAAATCTGCACACCACAGGAAAAGGCTATGGATTGTTCCTACTAGTACTCCTGCAATAAAAATTAAATCCTTTGTTATAACCAAAGTAACCTTCATCCCAACAGTGGACATTTTACAATAGTGATAAACATAAAAAAAAGGATGCTGCAGTGGCCTGAATGCTCTAGGTCACCTGATAAGTTCCCTCCTTCCCCCCATCTCTCTCTTCACAGATGGCAGAAACTAAACACCCTGAATTTTTCAGGTCAAAAGACAAAAGGAGAGACTATTACACAAATCCCATACCATTATTTCATTTGTGTAACCACTTAAAATGTATCTGTTTAAAATCACAGGGAAATGACAAACACAATTGATACCATGGGGAAAATAACAAGATACTGACTCCAGGATGGACTTGGCTTCTTGGCTATGGGGCACTGAACCCTGGCCATAAGATTTTCACATGCGCAAAGCTACATCTGAAGAAGTTAGCTTTTTCTGAGGGAAAGGAATTAGAGACTACATATATACTGTAGTAACAGACACTTCAAGTCATGAAAGTCATGAAAAATTAAGCATTGTTTTATATGGAGCTCTGCATCTGTGTGGTCTAAAGATACATCCCCAAATTCATAATTGTCTGGCTCACTGATACATAGGAAGATGGATGGAGTCCAAGGGGGTCTTGGAGGGCAGAACCAGAGATGTGTTAATTCTTCGGCTACACAAAGTACTTACAGATTTTTCTGATAACTCATAGTTGCTATAAATTACCTTTCATAAACATTAAATAATTTATGACAATTTAAACGTTTGGGTTTACTTTATGGTGATCATGCTATTTTCAAGACAAATTACATCCATAATAATAATCAAAGTTCCCTACAACCAATATTGTATGTAGAAAAGGCTTTTTGTAATTAAGAAGGGTTGGGAAGAAGCTTGAGGCTCGACTCCTAGCTGAGATTTTTGTCCCCAAATTTCCCAGTGAGCCCAGAAAGCATCTTTCCCCAGACCACAGCCAGTCACTTAATCCCCCTTGTGAATGGTCTATGGCTCTGCCTTCATCTCCTCTTAACTTCCACTGTGTTGATTTGGTGAGAACTTTGAAATCCTGTGACTCTTAAGCTCTAGGAATATTTCGCACTGGATCCTTTCAGTAAAAGAAGAAGACAAAGAAGACAGAGCCCTCCCATGTACCGCAGGCCAGTATCTGTGCTGATCTCAATCAGGACTCACATTAACTTAAAGAGGTCATTGTACCTTTATCATCCCTTTATCTCTGCGCTGTGACGTGCGTTCATAAATAGTGACATGAACAGTCAAGGAAGGCTTTGTCATCCCAGAGTGTGGGGGACAGCCTTGGACAGCGTACTTGATCAATGTCACTACTGGTGTCAAGAGCTGGCCATTACTGCCTTGCAGATTTATGGCCCAGGTCAAAGCAAATTACTTTCTCTTCCTCTAGCGCTGGCTGCAGAGGGTTTTAATCTTTTCCCTATATTTTCTCTCTTGCTTGGGGTCTGGCTCTGAAGCTCACCAGTATTGTTATTTGTGTGGTGAGGTCAATTAATAGGATGGCTGTCATATTAGAAACTGTCAGTTCATAAGAGATGAATTCAGTTGTTCAACTAAAGGATTAATATGCACCTTACACCCATAAGTACCATCACCATCCACATCCTTCTATGATTTGTATAGCAATTCCTGTTAATGAATACTCATCTCCCATGATGGTGTCTGCTTCTGTCTCTACCATTCAGCTGCTGATGGTCCATGCTCATTACACAGAGCCAATGATTCACAGAGTATTTGCAAAGTCTGTTTATTCCCTGTCTATATGCCTCAGAAGTCTATATGTCTTCAGTAGTCAGCCCCTAACACATACTGACTGCTCATTCTTTTTCAATATGATCATTCTACAAACAACTTTTTAATGAATGGAACATCTATGATTCTCTATGACCTTCAGAACAGTGGGCATGAACGGACATGATCATGTGGTCCAACTGGTCCATGAATGAATGATGAGATGAAGGCTGGACAGACAGCCTAGATCCCACCTGGAGGAGGAAGCCAGAGCTGACTCTGTCTGTGGATTCAGACTGGTTTTGTTGACATTTCAAAGACAGCTGAAGTGTGTGTGTGTGTGTGTGTTTGTGTGTGTGTGTGTGTGTGTGTGTGTGTGTGAAATTTCTCTCTTTTAGTACATTTACTCAATTATTTGTATATGCGTGGATGTGAGTTGATGTTCTCATTCCTGAGTTCTAGGAATGAACGAATGAACTTACATCCTTGGCTGGGCAACGAGCAAGCCTTTTACCAAGGAGTCTTTTCTCCACTACAAATCTCTCTCTTTTCAACGTATCAGAAGGACTCATCAAAATGTAGCTAGGTCTCAACTTCTAATCCATCATTAATTTTGTTCATCTTTTTCTAGTCCATTATGTAACTCTGGAATTCACTGTTTCTTTCTTCATTTGAATTCTAAACTCTAGGCTTTTCGTGAAAGCCTTCTCCCACTAAAGCACAGAACACTTCACTTTGAGTACCTATCATCCCAATGACTCCATGAAAGTTGTAAGTTCTCTGCCTGAACTCTATCTCGTCACTGGGGATTTTCATCACCGAGTTTGCTCTATGAGTTTTTTGTGTTTTATGATATAATATATATATATATGTATATATACATATAGTATAACAATATATATATAATTGTTTCCTTTGGAAATGCAAGTTTATTGTGTTTCTACGCTATTGCTATGAGACAATCAGTCTTGTGATGCTGCTTCAGCAGCAGTGACCAAATGGAAGTCCTTATCTCTGTGAACCCTCACTGTCAACTAAGAGAGAGAAAGATGAAATAAAAGAAGGTGGCCAGCAAGATGGCTCAGCGGTAAAAGAGCCTACTTCCAAGGCTGATGACCTGGGTTTCTTCCCCAGGATTCACATGGTAGAGAAAGATGAATAAAATGAATGAGATTTAAAAAAAAAAACTATAAGAAAACGTTGACTGCACACCGTGGAAGGTTACATAACCAAGGACACTATGTAGGGTGATCAGGGAAGGGGGCCACCCTTCCTGGGAGAAGTTTGAAGAAGCAAATGAATAAGATCAAAATACATTGTATGGAATTCTCAAAGAACTAATTGAAAGAAACGTACACAACAATTGAGGGATCAAAGGAAATATTTTTATAGGATGACAAATGTACAGGACAAGAGAAGCTCGGATTCCTAACGTGTATAATAATCAGCGTTGCTTTGGAGTCCTTCCGTTTGTTTATCTGCATTTCTGTCTGTAATCCTGTTCTCAAACGGACCTATGGCCTCAATCAAGTAGAGATGGTGGGCCCAAGAGCAATAGCACTACAGACAGAAGGAGATGCTGGCTTCCAGAAGTCCCCCCCCCCCTTCAGTGCCGAGCCGCGACACCAACAGACTGCTTCTTGCTAGGGAGGAACTCATGAAGCTTATTTACAGTTCTCGAAGCTCACTTCTTTTTTTGGTTCGTTCTAACTGCTATAAAAATGACTGCGAGAGGATTATTACCATCACAGGGCTTTACAGAGGAGAAACTGAGGCTCAGAAAAGGTAAGTGGCTTTCAGGGTGTCACATGTCTCCTCTAGTGCCAGAACCATCCCTAACTCATGACCCCAAATTTCATATATTAACTACATTCAGTCCAGCTGTGTGATTAACTCAAATCAGCTCCAACTGAGGGCACATCTCCTTGCAAAGCTAGCACTGCAAATATGTATTGAAGTTTATCCCTACCCTTCATCAGCCAGTCAGGAGTTCCCTTCCCCATACTCCCTCATCAGCCAATCAGGAGTTCCCTTCCCTGTACTGCATTATCTTATTACTACATCTATTTATTTACTTGTGAATATGGGACACTATGCCACATGTGTAGTGGTCAGGGGACAACGTTCAGGGATAGATCTCTTATCCAGCACATGGGCTCCAGGCATGGAGGGAGGTGGTCAGGAGTGTAGCCTAAGCCTCCTCACTGCCCGTCCCATTCTTATTCATGATGTGTTTTCCAGACTCAGTTCTCTGACCGAATTATTCTCTAGATTCCAACCCCAACAGTAGCACTCTTAAATTTTGGGATGGGTTACCCAAAAATTCTAAGGAAACTTTTTCTTAAAATAAATACTATAAAGTCCAGAACTTAATGTAGACTTCCTTGTCCTGGTGGGTAGCTTCTGGGAAACCACAGCTTTTAAGTAGTTTCTTGGAAGACATGAAATCTATTTCATGGGCTAGCCTTGGAATCACCATGCTTGAAGTACTGAGTTACAAACTCCATCATTGCTTCTCAAATTCCAGAAGCCTGAAGCTGAGAACCCTTTTCTTCAGGGGTTCTTCTCAAAAGATAAATGATCTCCAGCCTTGGAAAAATAAACATCACAAGTTTTCTCTGTTTGCTTGTCCTGAATTCTACAGAAAATTGTTGATGTGTAGAAGATACAAAGTGTAAGTAGAACCATCTAGAAAACAGTGTGGCTGATGTAAGGGGAGAGAGAAGTAGCAAGAAATGGAGGAGACTCTGTTCAAGGCACATTCCAACCTTGAAAACGACCTGATGTGACCCAAAACAATACAATGAAATTAAATTAGAAGTTAATAGGAGGACCAAAGTCATGATGACCCAGCTTGATGACAAGACTGAAAACATGAGTTCATCTCAGGACTTATGTAGGCAAGGGTGAGAACTAACCTCTCCAAACTGTCCACTGACTGCAGCAGGCATGCCTTGGTTCTCTCTCTCTCTCTCTCTCTCTCTCTCTCTCTCTCTCTCTCTCTCCCCTCTCTCTCATGCACACACCCACCCACCATTTTGTTCAGTAAGAAAATGGCCCTATAGTAATAGCTTGGCAGAATGTCCAATACTATACTTAGTTCTGGAAAAAAGTCATTTTATATAAAACGTAAACAAAGCATAAAGTCATTTTAGGTAAAGCAACTCAATTGTCTTAGAAGTTGCTTTCAAAAGGACAAGGGCAGGACAGTCACCAAGCAGCACTTCCTCTCTAGCAGATAAAGGCTGGAATAAACTCCACTTTGTGTGACCACAACAGAGTAGAGGGTGAATGTGACCCATGCCCTTTAGCAGCCATCGATCTACCTGGAGAAGCTAATACTTAATGAAAGCTCAGTCAGTATGTGGGTGAGTGTGTGTATTTATGTGTTTGTATGTGTGTCTGTGTGTATATTCGGGCATGTCTGTGTACATGTGGCTGCATATGTGTATGTATAGGTGTATGTCTATATGTGCATGTCTGTGTATATCTTTTTGTGTATATGTATATGTGTGTCTCTCTCTGTGTTTGCCTATGTGTTTATCTATGTGAGTATGTGAGGAGGGGTACTGTTCTCTCATTAGTGAGAGGCTAAGGGATAGGATTTCCAATGGGCCAAACAGACCCAAGAATACAAATATCACTGTGCTCAACTCACAAGGTAATTACAGAATCATTTCCATTGGGGAGAAGAGACAGATGCTGTCATGAATTTTAACACTGTGTGTAACAAAGAGGCCCGTGAAAACGAAAGGCCCTTATGCCTCAGACTCTAAAAGTAGTCTTGATCCTTAGCCTCATTTAGCTGCACATGACAGAAAGTGAACTCAGACTGACTTCCGCAGACTCTGAATGCAGAGTGGGCCTGTGCTTCAGGAGATGCTGCCTCCGGGAGCTCGAACCCACACACTTCTCTTCCACTCTCTTCCAGTTCCGCAGCTTTGGACTGGTCAGCCACTTCTTTATTATAAATCTTCCATCTGTGTGGTAAGATGGACAAAGAAGTGTCAAGCACACATGTAGCTCTCAAGTCCCAGTCTAGAATATTCCCCATAAAGTTAGACTGGCTGTGTGTCTTGCCCAGAAAGAAGAAGTTTGACTGCCTCCCGGGCTGCTGGTTAGTGATGACTCCTGTGGGCTCCTCGGGGACCATGTGGGGTGAGGAAAGGGCTTGCAAACAGGACATAGGGTGGACCAAAACAAGAGAGTCCAGCAGAGACCTTTTCTGCATGCTTAAGTGTTTCTGACTTTCAATTAGGATAGATCACATCCCGAGCTCCAACCAATACAACTTAACTATGCTCTACTTTTAGCTCTTCAGTTCATGATGGGATGTTGTCAATTGGTGTGCCCACACTTGCAATAAACAGCACTATTGCTGTAGTGAAGAATGTGAGCCCACCAGCATCAGATGGTCTGTTCGGAAAATCTCCACTGCTTACAGAAGCATGCCCACAAGCTCCATGATTTCTTCTGTTGTGTATATTACTACCCCTCATAAAGAGAAAACAGTGAGAGACAACTTGATCAATGGTTGTAACATGAAGGCTGGCTAGCTTGTTGGGGTTTCTGTCCCACCCAGTACCCCACAGCCAGCAAGTCCCAAAGAAAATCACACATAGTCTACATTAGGTTATAAACTGATTGGCCCATTAGGTCAGGCTACTTATTAGCTCTTATAACATATATCACCCCATTATCCTTATCTACATTAGGCATATGGCTTGGTATCTTTTTCAGCTGTCAGCTCACATGTTGCTTCTTCGGTGATCTGGGCAGGAATGGCGGAGGGAGCTTCCTCCTCCCTAGCCTTCTCCTATTCTCATTGCCCCGCCTCTACTTCCTGCCTGGTTGACCCGACTATACTTCCTGCCTGGCCAATCAGCGTTTTATTAAAATACATGATTGACAGAATACAGGCAATTCTCCCGCACCAAATGGTTGTATTGTGTTTCCTTACGGGAACATGGGTGAGAGCAACTTAAAGGAACGTGAGTGACTTGGGCAACTCTGTCACCAAAAATTCTGCTGAATCATGAGTTCACAACCCAAACTGCTTCTCTGGAGTCCCAAGCCTGGTCAACCACATATCTTTGATCTGCCAGAAATCTCCAAGACCACATGAAGAGAGAACGAGGTTATTACATAAAGCTAAGGGGAGGGACAGTGGGTCACTATAGTCTCAAAGGAGAGTCCAATTACCTGCTTCTCTTTCTGTAAAAATGACAGATAGACTTGATTCTACAGACGGCTCATGTGGGTGATCACAGATACTCAGATAGTGGTCATCATGTCTTCCCTGGACAATAGCATTCCCCCAAACCAAATTTAGTAGAGGCAACTAAAATCATCAAGTTCTTGCTCATTCATGCGTAATTTCATATAACCACAAATGGGGCCTTACAGAAGGTGACTGTGTTGGCATGCAGTTTATATCAAGTATGAATCATTCATAAACTTTATAAATTTGATCAAGAGTCACGATATACTTCAGTCAGTATAGCCCAGCAGTAAAAGCAATTACACTCTTCAGACCCAGAGTCTGAAGAGGAGGCAGAACTTCTCAAGGCTCTGGGTGATGGCTCTTACTATAAAGGCATTTTAAAATCTCTTTCCATACAGTCATACAGACCACAGGGTAGCCTCTCTCCTCTAATATCCTCTTATTGACGTATGTCCAACCAGGGTTTACAGCACTCTTAATTTGTTTTCTGGTTTTGGATGTGGGATGGGGAATTTCGTTATGATGGATGTGGGATGGGGATTACGTTCTGAGGTGACCCATTTTCATCAGCTTCTATTTATCTTCATGCAGAGCTGTCCAGCCAACAAAACTCAGAGGAAGATAGAATAATCCCCTGAGCAATGAAGTCTCCAGGATATTTCTTCAGCAATTCTCGGCGTAAGAGGTAAGGAGTCTCTGCCAGGCAGAGGCAGAAGATACGGTCAGTAACTGGCATTTATTTATGACAATACTAGAAAGACAGTCCAGATCAGTTATTTTTTAAGGTTGTTTAGAAGTGCATGACAATGTCTTTTATGAGCACTTGGTATGAGAATGAGGGCACACCATTGCATGGGAAACCAGCGCTTCTGCCTCAAGCTGCGCTGGGGAGAGCTGAGTCAGTCTAATAGCTTAAGCAGAAGTCATTGTGTGAGAGGCGGCTGGCACAGCTTAAAGAACTCCAGCACCTGGAGGAGAAAGACGCCCATTCAAAGGATGCTTTCCCTCCCCTTTCCATCACCCATCCACCCAGGCTTTGAAGCTGGGGATAATCTGTGGAATTTCACAATGCTGACAAAGAGACAGCCTTCCTACTGGGATGGTACGCTGAAAGCCTCCGGCATTTGAACATGGATTTGTTCTCTCGCAAAAAGAATAATTGCTGCTCCTAGATTGTCGTCTTCCTTCCATTTTTTTTCTGTGTGCTTGTTTAAACTTTTTGATGCATATTTCTACAAACATTTGAATTTGGGAGATTATCCACAAAACAGCTTTGTGCCTACATTTTATGTCTTGATCACGTCTGGAGAGAATATCGAGCCTAGTAGACTGAGTTTTTTGAGGAAGACAGATATAAACAGCCCACAGATGTCAACCCCCAAATATTGTGGGATTTCAGCCAGGTGCGGCAGTGTGCACTGGCAATCCTGGCAATTGGGAGGTTGAGGCAACAGATCATCGTGTTTGAGGCCAGACTGAGTTACACAGGGAGGTTCTGTCAAGACAATGAAATATCATTGCACAAAAGGGGAATTATGAGAGAGACTGAATTTGATTGTTTAAAGAAAGAAAGTATTAAAAGCTCCCAAGTTACAGGTAGCTAAGAAGAGGACAGGTTGTAAAACTGCCCCATGTTCATAGATGCAAGGAAAGATTATGAGCAACCCCCACAGTTTCAGTAGAGTCCAAGGAGGAAGAGGAGGAAGAAGAGGAAGAGGGTGTGGAAGTTGTGTTTTCTGGTCCCCGGAAAAACACCAGCTAACTGCTGAGCTGTCCCTCCTGCCATGCTGGTGCACTCCTTAATGCCATTGTGGGATTCATTTGTTCAAATTTCCTCCTAAAAATCAGAAAAGTAAATTTCTAAACCAATGAATAAAACAGTAGCAGGTTCCCAGCAAGACTCTGTTGGGAGTTGAGATGTTTTGAGCAAAGGTGAAGTGCTAAATGTGGTGGGAAGAGGAGCCAGCCACCCTACAGTTCTGTGCTGACGGCCTGGATGGATCTGCTCTCCAAAGGGGCGAGCATGGTTCGGCACATCAGGACCAAGGTGCAGCGTCTGTTGGATATCAAGTCCTAACAAAGCCACCCACATCTTTTCTTAAATATGGGAGCTTTTTCTTTTTATCTCAGGTATACTAATTTGTGAAGTACCCTCTTCAAAGAGCAGACATCACCATGGAGACAAAATGGAGAAAATGTTGTCATTAGAGTCCATCAGCACTTTGCTGTTTTGCCAATTGAGTTAACATTGTGTTGTTTGTGAAGAGGCAGGGATGTGTGTGAGAGTGTGTTTCTGTCTGTATGTGAGTATGTGTGTGTGTCTGGGGTGTGTGTTTTTGTGTGGGGGGGTATATTGTGTGTATTTGTGTGTGTGTGTGTGTGAGCGCGCACACGCGCGCGCACCTGGTCTACAGGAAGCAATTACTGTGCCACTGGCAGCTGACCGTGAGGTCATTGACCTCATTAAAACAGAAGCAGTCATAGAGACAGGAGCCCTGCAAACTGTCTTTGAAAAAAAAATTCTCATAAACATTTCCAGAAATACATAGTATTGTTTTGGTTTCATTCATTCAACAAACAACCGTTTCTCCAGGCAGCGCTGGGGAAATACAGACACTGCATATGGGTTTCTGATTGTTTAGCTGTTAACATGGGATCTACAGGTGTCTACATGAGACTTTGTCCAGCAGATACTGGAAGTCTACATCGTATGACAAAGAAAGAAAGGCAACATTCTTCTCCCAAACAAACGTGTCGGCATTCCCAATCCTCTGGAAGGCTATAGTGTTCAATTCTGAGATTCCTCAGTGAGGGACTAATACCTGAAGTCTAGAAGTATCTTTTTCTTCCTCTGGAGTTCCCATACTAGATCTCTACATTCTTCTATAGTGAGTTAAATCACTCACTGTCGAGATAATTGCTGTTGGTAAGGTTTGACGTAGCCCTTTCCGGTTAAAGAGACATATTTACTTTGTCATATAAAGCAGGTGGGACCTCTTTCCCCTGCAGCATGCTACGAGTAGAACAGTTCCTCTCCTCACTAAATGCCTGGAGATACTTGTAAATGCTTCTTCATCAGTAAAAGGTTGAACCCTTTATCCTATCTGAGGTTTAAGAACTAGAAGGAGGGGGTGCATACCGATCTGCCAGAAAGTGGACAAGGAAATGGCTTACTTCAACAATTAACTTAACACGGACCTGGCTTTTCCAGGCTCTCTTGCCTTCCCTCTCTTCCCTTCCAGCCTCTTAGCCTGCCTAATGAGGTTTTATTAGAGCTGGCAGAAGGAAAGTGGAGGCTTTTACCTGGAACATAGATTAATCGCTGCTGAACACAGAAGGAACCCTTTTAGTTCATAGCAACCACAGGCTCTTCATTAGGGGACACAACTGACTAAATTGCTTTGCAGATGGCAGTGTCTCTGGTATTGGGGAAAGTCAGCAAAAGGGAGCACATTGCCTGTGAAGAACGCACTAAAAACCAGCATTGGTAGCCACCTCTCTAGCTGTTCATGGTCTCTATATTTATAACATAGATGCTGTGAGCTATTTGTGAGATAAAGATGCAAGAGCAAACACTGATGAATTTACCGTACATACCTGAAAGCTACAGCATCTGCTACCAGTGCTGTATGTAAGATCCCACCCATGCTTTCTCTCTCTCTCTCTCTCTCTCTCTCTCTCTCACAAACACACACACACACACACACACACACACACACACACACACACACACAGGGTTTTTCTCAGAGACAGGGTTTCTCTGTGTAATTGCCAATTGCTGTCCTAAAATGCAATTTGTAGACCAGGATGGCCTTGAACCCACAGAGACCTGCACGCCTCTACCTCCCAAGTGCTGGGATTAAAGGTGTACACCACCACCGCCCAGCCCATGCATTATATTTTAGAGGTGGAGATACTGAGCTCTGGAGGACTAAGGGACCCATGGGTAAACTAAGAGTCAAAACTGGAATAGAACCCAAATCTTCAGAATTCATACTATAGTGACCTAATATGGCAGCCTGGAGCACACTAGCAGCCTCCTTGCTACAGTGACCCTCTGTGTTCTTAAGCATGTAAGGGTAAACATGACAAAAGGGTGTGAGGCCTAGTGTTCATCGTCAACTTAACAGAATCTAGACTTAGCTGAGAGATGGCCTTGGGCCATGGCTGTGGGGATCATTAAATTGCATTGATTGAAGTGGGACTATCTGCTCACTGTGGGCTGTGGCATTCACTACCTGCAATTCTGGACAGTCCCAGGTAAATGGAGAAGGAGGGAAAGCTGCCCAGTGCCATGTGCCCATCCCTGGGTTCCAGATTGCACATATGATGTAGCCAGTGGCTTCAAACTCCTACTGTCTTGACTCCCACAATGATGCACTGCACCCTTGAGTTGTGAGCCAGAATTCTCCCTCAGACTGACCCTGTCACACTGTTTTGTCATAAAGCAGGGACAGGAAGTGAGACAGAATAGGAAGAGCAAAGCCACAAAGACAAAGGTTTTACTTACAGGAGCTTCCCTCATCCTTCACCAGGCACTACTGCTCTCCCCATGTCACAGTGAGGAAACTGATCTGAGATGGGTTGAACCAGTACCCAGGACCTTCCAGAGACCTTTGTGACACTGGAAACAAGGACTATTTAGAAGCCACTCCTTAGGGCTGTACTTCAGGTTCATGAATATACACATCATTAATGATAACCTACAACCTTTTTAACTCACTCAGCTGTGACTGAAGGCATAAGAGGCACTGTTGGACACCTGCACACTCCACAGATCCAGAATTTCTTCATTCAGATAAAGTTCGTAGCTCTGATGCAATAATTATAGACAACAGAGACAGCCGAATTGATAGCAGTTCAATGTTGTCCCTCAGTGTGTTCTTTACAGGTAATGTGTTAACTTTCATGTATTTTATACCTGAGATGCTAACATACTCAAACCAACTTCAAAGCCTGCCTCCGGGTGCCAATCAAGTGTTCAAACACCAGGGCCTGTGGAGGGCATGGCGCACTCAACCCCAAACCTACTGGAATGGAAGGAAGATGGCTGACTTCCTTAACTACATTGATTCTGGCCGACACTGGGATCACTGCTGCAGGTTTAGTGTGGAACGGTGAAGATCACACGACCAGCAGCTGGAGCAATGGCTCAGCCATAAAGCATTTGCTGCATAAGCGTGAGGACTTGAGTTCAGATCCCAGCGTTCACCTGAAAAATCTAGGTAAAGCCATGCACATTTGCCAGCTCTGGGAGAGACAGAGGCAGGGGGATTATGAGGATTTACTGACTGTAAGCCTGGATCCAGGAGCAGTGAGAGGCTCTCTCAACAAACAAGGTGGAGAGAGACAAAGGAAGACGGCTAACACCATCCTCTGCTCTGCTCGTTCACAGGTGACCACAAGTGTATGCACATGTAACACACACATATGCACATACATATCATACACACATATGCCACCTCACACACACATATACCTCCATGAACACACAACACACACATCATACACACATCTACACACACATACCATGCAGACGCACACACCACCTACACATACACACACCACACATTCATAAATACATACATACACATAACACACACACACCTACATACACCACATACCCACACTCTAGCTGCCCCATACACACAGAGTCCAAAAAACATGCGCAAAAAAGATCACAGAAAAAAAGTCCTAGGAGCCTCATATAAAATTTGGAACTATTTTCCCCAAAATTACAAATGATTTTATTGAGACAATATTAACATCACACTGCATACTTCTTGTCTGAGTTCCCCTCCACCATACATCAGAATGTCCTGAGAAGAGGATTCACTTTTATGACAAATCTATCCATTAGACTAGTTTTCATGCAAGACAAAAAAAGAAAGAAAGGATAGAAGAAAGGAAGGAGGGAAGAAAGGAGGGAGAGAGAGAGGGAGGGAGGGAGGAAGGAAGGAAGGAAGGAAGGAAGGAAGGAAGGAAGGAAGGAAGGAAGGAACTCAGTCTGCAGTGAGTGGCCTCCTACATTGCCTGTTTAGTTCTGTTAGCTCAAACTTCAGCTACCTACACTCCAATTACACTGAGAAACTTTCTAAAGTAACATGGATGGACTGTGTTCTGTATTCCTTTCATGTTCAAGCACAGGTGTGAGCATTGCCCAACCGAGGGTCTGTTTGAAGGGGTGGGGTAAACATGATTTCCAGTTTAAGCACAGCATCTATACAGGGACAGAAGCTGGAAGAGGCTGCTGCTGTTATTTCAGGGTGACATAAATTAATATCCAAACTTGTTGGGAAATTAAATCCCTGGTTTATGCTATGCTTTAAAAGTGTGAAGTTTATCACCAAAATGTATGACTGGTTTTGTTGTGGGTTGAAAGCTGGAGACTTTTCAAGCTATAAATAGGGATTATGAATTTGTAGCTTCTGTAGTAACAGACTTTCCTGTTATTTTCCCTTATGACTGTGGTGAGGATGTTTAAGTTGCAATACATGGGAAATGTGCCAATTAACTCAATGTTAGAGTTGAGATCGTGAAGTTTTGCGACTCAGAAGATTCTAGGTGAATTCTGTCTATTAGAATGAATATAATGATATTTGGGTGGCGGGAAAACAGAAGCCTTACAAATGCAGTCACTAGAGCTAGAGCAAGCCAGACTCTGGCTGAGGGGTCTAATGAGGGAGTGGAGCATGCCTCCACCATTTCTCTTCTGCTGTTTATAACTTACTAACTCCAGTCTCCATGTATAACACACACTCTCAATAGAGAGTCCAGTGCCCAAATTCAGACATGATTTCTTTCTATACCATGGTAATGTACAACCCATTCCCTCATATGGCAGTCAAAGACTAATTGATTGGGAAAGGATTTCTGAGTGTGGCTGGACACAGAGCTGGACAGAAACCTAAGCAGGGTGTTCTCTCACGGTGCTTAACATAACAGAGATGAGAAACTGCAGACGGGAGAGCACAGGAAAGGCCGTTTCACCCAAGATCTGGATCACCCAAGATGGATGGCTTATAACCATCATCTACCTCTCTCTCTCTCTCTCTCTCTCTCTCTCTCTCTCTCTCTCTCTTTCTCTCTCTCATCTATGTCTGTCTATATTTTCGTCTCTCTCACTTCTCTCTTTAGCTTCTCTCTCTCATTTATACTCTCCTGGTTTTCTCTCATTCTTATGCCCTCTCTTGTCCACACGCTGTCTTCTCTAGCTCGTTCACTCTCCTTTATGTCTACCGTGGTATATTTCTAATGGATGGAAAAATACTTGTACAAATTCTAAATTTAAACGTCACTTCTGCCCACATTCCAGTACACAAAGCACTCTAAGTGTTGTTTTCAGATGTAAATAACTTAAAAGAACCCGACTGCTGTCCAGTGGAGAGCTTCTCCCATAATGTGCGTTCGTGTTTCAGGCTGAGTACAGAGACCTGAATGTAGAGTATGGGCTTGAACAGAGAGACAAGTGGATTGAGTTTTCTTTCTCTTCTCTCAAAATAAGATTGTGGGAGAGCATACGTTAGCTGACCCAGCCATTTGCAGAATCCCTAGCCCTGCGCTTCCTCTAACTTTGTGGTTCGTGTGCCCTCCCTATACATTAGGTAAACATCTCTTCCCCATTCAGCGCTCAAAAAAAGGTTTGTATTTCAAATAGCAGCAAAATAACCCAAGAAGATAGTTTCACTTCCGTTTATACTGGCTCATTCCTCTTCTAACTAATGCTGTGGCCACATGGTTTATTTTTCATGCTTGTCCTGGAACACTGTGGGAGCAAGAGTCAGCCGACTCAGCACATCGTAGACCAGAGAAGTGACTCCAAATAGAGAGCTGGGACCTAAATAGCCAAGGGCGATGAACAGCGGCTACTCACCGCCATCCATCTTTCCCACCAGATTATTGCACAAGGGGGTTGCTCTGGGAGCGAATTTCCCTTGGAGTTTCTAAGACTCTTGTGCGTTACTTTTAGGTAAGAGTCTGACCCAGGAACTATTTCCTTTCTTTCTACTTTCCTGTTTTTGTTTTCTGAAGCCACCACATTTGGTGTTTATTTTAATATTCTGTACAATGATCCGATATGTGACAATTTTTATAAAAATTCTGTCCGTCAAATGTACTACTTGTTTCCAAACCCAGGGCAATGGAATTGGAAACTGACAGTGATGGGAAGAGTGTAGAGGAACTGAGAGGCGGTAGAAAAGAGAGATGAGAAAAGGAGAGAGGTGGGAAGAGGGGAGGAAAAGGTGAGTGAAGACTTGAGTTTGGGTAGAATGTCTTTTTAAATCTTTGTTTCATAACTTCATTTGATGCACATGTTAGTGAAAAATGTTCTCAATGTGTTTCTTAGGCTATAGAGTAGATCCATTATCATATCTAATAAGGATATTGAACAGATTAAATAGTACAATAATGAATGTTTTGAATTTAAACAAATTATTACCTCAGTTATGAATGGGTCTTTGTGTCACTAAAAAATAATCCAAAGGATAACTGTGTCTCTGAATAGCATTCATGACTTCATATCAGTTGTATTTTAGTGATTACACTTCCAAGTCATAAATGTGCAAAATGTATAGCTTGCCTCCTTAAGTAGTAAAAATATAATTTTCACCTCTCCAAGAAATCTAGAGATATTTCACTCACTTGTACTTAGAAAGTTTTGTGCCAGGGTATTTATTAGGTTATGATTTGCAATGGCAAAATCCTGCAAATAGTTTAAATATCCCACAGCTGAAGTATGATAACACATTATGAATTTATGGATCCTCTTTACACACTGAGAATAATGATGTAAATAAATATAGGACTGTGACGTGATCTCAGATATGAGAAGGTTCTTAAATTGTGGATTTTCTCTCATTTGTTCTAAGAAGAGTCATATACTCAGGTACACACATACACATATCAGAGAGAGAGAGAGAGAGAGAGAGAGAGAGAGAGAGAGAAGAAAGACATCAATAACATTATTTGTCATTAAATAATGGCATGAATATCCTGAAAAAAGGAATAGATGGACTAGACACAAAAATAAATTAGAAAAAAAGAATATTACAATCTGGTCTTTGGTGTTGTTTAAAATATGTGTAATGCTTCTTTGCTATACTAGCACTCCACACAATAGGTAGAACATCCAAACCTATAAACATACAACTCACTCTAGGGAAATATTAAACACAATCTATCAAAGTACAGATATTTATTATACAATAGAATCAGCAAATCAGCCCCTCCCCCACCACCACGCAAGTCAACTAAAGTCAGTTACCCAGACACCAAGCATCGTGAGGAGGCAGCTGGCTGCAGTTGCACAGTAGTTGAAATGGCTCAGAGAGCTGGACAGTGGTACTGGCCATGTGCGATCTCACCAGACACCTGCACTTCCTCTTACTCCTTTGAGTTCCCATGGTTCTTCCAGTGGAAGGAGATTGAACATCCCATTCCCGGCAGCTTGGTTGTGATGAGTGGTTGGTTGTGAGGCAGCACACAGCAGAAGTGAGCTAACAGCTCTCAGCTGTGGGTGGGAACACTGGCAATAAGTGGAACCTATGTGCCAAATACAAATTCTATTCCTTTAGGACATTTTGATTCAATTAGTTTAATCAAAGAAAAACAAATTCAGAATTTTGAAGTATTCATGAGTCATCATAAAGCATAAAATGGAATTTGTGAATCATGAATTCTGTTGAAAACACCTACAGCATCAATTAGCTGTCAATTATATACTATCTTTAATAGAAGGCTAGTTATTTTATAATATGCTTTTGCAAGAGAAACTCTTAATCCATTTCCTATTGATTAGACCACCCAAGACTCAGTTGAATTACTGCTGGATTTAAAGAATTTAAATGTCTATATAGTGTCTCATGCTGCCTACACTGGGACGTCGTCACCATTGGTTGTCCACTGATACTTCCTCTTGCTCTTAAGTTCCTGTCAAGTACGGTGTAGGAGGAGGCCACTTGTTGGTCTCCCAGGTGCTTAGCCCAAAAAATAACACAGAAACCGTATTATTCAAATCACTGCTTGGCCCATCAGCTCTAGATTCTTATCAGCTAGCTCTAACATATTAATTTAGCCCATTTCCATTAATCTGTGTATCACCACATGACTGTGACTTACCAGCTAAAGTGTCAGCTCACCTGTCTCCCAGCAGAGGCTTCATGACTGTTCCTCCTTCCTTCCTTCTCCCGGTATTCCATTTAGTTTTCCCTGCCTACATAAGTTCTGCCCTATCAACAGGTCAAGCCAGTTTCTTTATTTATCAATGGTAATCACAGCATACAGTGGGAAATCTCACATCAGTACAGTGCTTGATATGGCCAAGCAATTTTTTCAAATACTTTGTTATTTGTATTAGTTATTTTTCTCATTGCTGCCACCAAAAATCTGACAAGAAATAATATAAAGAACAGTTCTGTTTTGTTGTTTGGCTCGCATTTTCGATGGATAGTTTCTCATGGCAGGGAGGTCATAGAGGTGGTGTCTTGAGGCAGCTGCTCACGCTGTATCTGTAGTTTGAGAGCACAGTGAAATTAACCCTGGTGCTCAGTTCACTTTCTCTTTTTTATTCACTCTGCCCTCCCCCCCCCCCCCGGGGCAGCCTGCTTTTAGAGGCTTCCCTAACCTCTCTGAAGAGGACCTCACACACAGGCCTGCCTGAGAGTGTGTGCTCTAGGTTATTCTACACCCAGTCAAAGTTGTCTGCTGAGGTGGTTTGAATGAGAATGAACCCCACAGGATAATACATGTGAATACTCCATCACCAGTTGGTAGAATTTGAGGGAAAGGTTTGATGGCATGGCCTTGTTGGAGAAGATTTCAAAAGCCCAACCCATTCCCTATTAGCTTTCTCTGTTTCATTATATGAACTATTAGTTACTGCTTCAGTGTCAGGCCTCCCTGCCTGCTGCCATGCTCCCCACTATGATGGCCATTCTCTTAGTTGGGGTTCTATTGCTGTGAAGAGATATCATGACCACAACAACTCTTATAAAGGAATAAAATTAATTGGGGCTTGAGTCCAGTTCAGAGAGCTGGTCCATTATTGTCATGACAGGAAGCTTGATATGCACAGGCAGACATGGTACTGAAGAGGTAGATAAAATTTCTACATCTTGATCTGCAGGCAATAGGAAGAGAGAGTGACACTGGACCTGGATTGAGCCTTTGAAATCTCTAAGCTCACCCCTAGTGACACACTTCCTCCAGCAAGGTCATACCTACCTCAGCAAGGCTACACTTTCTAATAATGCCATTCCCTACAAGCCTATGGAGGGCATTTTTATTCAAACCACCAAAGCAATGGACTCTAACTCTCTGAAATCATAATCCCTAAATGAAATGTTTTCTTTTATAAGTTGCCTTGATTATGGTGTCTTATTACAGCAATTAAAAAATAACTAAGATAACTCTGACTATTCAAAATGACATACTATTTTTGCCTCCTTGGCAGGATTTTTTCATCCCCAATTTGCCTGCATGGCTGTTAATCCCTTCTAATATTAGTCAATACACACTGGCAGTCTCATATCCACCCACTCAACCCTGACCCTCACTGCCTGCTTAATTTCACAACTGCAACTTTAGGCCCTGTCAACTCCATGGGCAAAGGCACTTCCTGTCCAGCCATTCAAAACAAAATCCAGCTTGCAAACTCCACAACGATCAGAACATCAGGCATGGAAACAACAGCTTCATCGCTTAATCCATTCACATCATTTATACTAGTTTATTACCAGTCCCTTACTGTAGTGACTGTCATGGATCATTCTGCTTTCTCAGTTGGGAAGAATGCCTGTGAATTTTGAAGAGGAGTGAAGTTCAGTTCCCAGCACCCACATCAGGCAGCTCCAGTTCCAGGGAATCTAACACTCTGTTCTTTGCAGACATGTACAAACATCATATAGATATAGATATTTCAATATAGATAGATAGATAGATAGATAGATAGTTGATAGATAGACAAATGATAGAAAGATGAGATAGCTAGATATAGAGATAGATACATAGATATATAGCTACATAGATAGATGATAGAGAAAGAGAGAGAGAAAAATGTAAAATGCAAGAATTACATCTTATTTAAAACAATGTAAACATCATACTTCAATTTCTTTCAGACAATGAACATCTTCACTCTGATCTGGGGGATTACTTGTCATGAGTCCTAAATATAAGTTCTAAAATTCTAATCCATAAAACCTGAAGCTCTACTGAGACTCATACATGTACATGAGAATTGTGTGATTCATGTGACCTTTTACCTTGCGCTATGCTATCATCTTTCTTCAATAAAATTACTGGCGAAGTCTTATGTGTTCTAACTTCTCCTGAATCTGTTTACCTTTCCAGGCTCACTAGAAAAACATTATACCATAGCTCATTGCCTCAATCACTGCGTTTTCCACATGATGTCTCTTTTGCAATCTGCCCCTGAAGGTCACTGTTAACTCAAATCTATCTTCTCCTGACATCCCCTCTCTGCCTTTCCACCTGATCAGCCTCCACACAGCCATGGGATACCTGCTGCTTTATGAACCATTCCTTTTAGCCCATACTGAAGTTCACATTCCAGAACAACTGCTTTATAAGCATTCATTTAAGACAAGGCTTTCACTGTAACCCAGGGAGGCTGCTCTGTGGTATGTTGCCAGCTTCTGTCATATTTGAAACTTGAACTCATTCCATGTCTAATAACTACCCCAGAGCCTGACACATGTGGCAAACTTACCACACTAACGACTCAACAATCAGTTGCACTGTGGATTGGAATTAATGACACACAGAACTATTATTGTTGGTTTCAGTACATTGACTGATGAATACAGACTACAGTTTCGAATGTGAAGGGAAAGCTTACAATGGAAGGGGTTTAGATGTGACATAGAGAAATAAGGAATGCTCTGAGGTTACCCTATATGGGTGCTACCTCAAGACACTGAAGAAGTGACTCCCAATAGCACAGAGCCTGTTTAATCTTGTGTATGTAGAGCTGCGACACTTCTGGGAAGGGCGTGTAGAGCAGATTCACAAATTGGTTTTACTTAATGGTGATTGCTATTAAAATTAATCAAACATGCTATGTAAATGCCCCTTAAACATATTTAGATTTTGAAAATTGCCATTAAACAGATGAGAACATAATGGAATTGCACTTTCCCCATAATTGTCATTAGCATAACTAATTGTTTGTGTTCGTTTAAACCCTGAGCTTCTGACTATTCTGTAGCAAGGCAGTCATTTTCGCTTGGAGCTGAAAAGGGACATTTGGGAAACAGGATAACGAAATAGGTGAACTAAGAAAATATCTCATCAAATAGTAAAAACAAATTAGAAAACATCTTTCCATGGATGCATTCCCAATCCATTTTATGAGACCAACGCTGTTCTAGTGATAAAGTTTCAATCTGATAGCTACAGTAAATATTCCTGCAAAACCCTAATGCGCACAGATAAACATAATGCAAGATGTCAGAAACTTCCCATGTGTACCTGAACTTTGTATCTGGGGCAGATACTTAGAGTCTCATGTAAACATCAGTTGGCACGATGTATCTCATAGACAAAATGAAAGATATTAACACCCAAACATTTCAATAGATTGAAAAATCAGTTTACCAAGTTAAATATTCATTCATAATTTAAAATAAACTCTCTTCAAAAAAAATACAAAGTACACCTTTTCCACACAATAGAGTAAATCTTTAAAAACTTTGTAGTTAGTCACCAAGTTAATACAGAAAAATTGAAATCTTGTGTCTTAATAAAGTAGACATAGAATTGCTCATCAACTCTGCAACATTAGGAGTTCATGTAGGAACAAGAGGAATCAGACCTTAATAAGAAATATATGACATATGAATTGAGAAAATCAACACTATCCCTTCTTGCAGAACACGTGACCCTTTGTGCATTCACTTTTCTTTTGAAAAATTATCAATCAATCAATCAATCAATCTATCTATCTATCTATATCTATCTTCTATCTCTATTACCTCTATTTCTATATTCTATCTATTTTGTATCTCTATCATCTATCTGTCTCTATCTTCCATCTCTATCTATCTATGTATCTATCTATCTCTCATCTATCTATGTATCTATCTATCTATCTATCTATATCTTCTGTCTATCTTCTATCTATCTCTATCATCTATCTCCATCATTACCATCATTTCCTTATTCAATGAGTATGATTATAGTCATATATTTATGTGTGTGTACTACATGCATGAAGGGGCTCTTGAAAGTCAGAAGAAGGCATTGGATCCCTTGAAACTGTCGCGTTTGTGAGTTGTCATGTGGGTGGTGAGAACCAAACCTGGGTCCTCTGCAAAAGTAACTAGTTCTCTCAACCACTGAACCATCTTTCACGGCTCCATTTTATTTGCATTTTTACATTTAATTGTGTGTGTGTGTTCCTTTTTGAGACAGGGTTTTCTCTGTGGAGCCTGTCCTGGAACTCACTCTGTAGACCAGGCTGGACCTGGACTCACAGAGATCTGTCTGTGTCTGCCTCCCAAGTGCTGGGATTAAAGGTGTGCGTCACCATTGCCTGGCTCCTGTGTCTCTATACGGGGATATGTGTATGTGAATGAAATACATTCAGAAATCAGAAAGGCTTATGGAGGACTTGGATCTGAACTCAGGTAACTTGAAAGAACAGCAAGCCCTCTTAACTACTGGCCCATCTCTCCCTCATCATAAAACACAAATATTCCAACCAAAAATTCTAATAATATGGTGAAGTCACAGGATAAAGGTGCTAATACATAAAACTAGTTGTATTTTTTCACACTAAAATGTGTTCAAAAGAGAACTCAGGAAAAGAATCTCACTACTAAATCAAAAAGACTAAAATATTTATGAGCAAGCGTAGGAACAAATTCTTCATTACTGAAGAAGAAACTTAATAACTAAGGAAGGAAAGACCTGAACAACATAGTCTATAAAATATGTATGAAAATTTTCATATGTACACATGGGAAAGCATTCTGTGTTCATAGGTTGCAATAATTAATATTATAAACATATCTTTACAACTAGAAATAGTATGAAGATTCGGGAAAATACTACCATAATTTCAAGGGCATTTTAATATAAAGATTCAAATAATTCTAAACTTTGAGAACTATACAATACCCTGAAAAGGGAGGAAGGAGTATTCATCACATTTCTTGATTTCAAATTATGTAAAAAGTTACAGATACTGAAGAAAGTTATAATTGTGGGATGCAAAGCAGACACATAGGCAAATAAGATAAAACACAGATTCTAAATATAGATATAAGCACGGTAGACCATTCTTTTACAAGAACAGCAAGAAGACACAATGGGGAAATGATAGTCACTTCAATCCATCTTGTTTGGAAAACTGTATACCCACATGCAGAAAGGAAATTGGACCCTTATCTAATATCATGCATAAAATCAACTCAGAATGGATTAAAGTTTTATAAGTAAAACCTGAAACTACAAAACTCATAAACGTGGGGAAAATTATTGATATTTATCTTTGTGATACTTTGTTGGCTATCGCCTCAAAAGTTCAGGCAACAAAAGTGAAAGTAACCGAGTTAGACTACAGCACACTGAACAGTCTCTGCACACTAAGGGGAAAAAGCCAAATAAGTGAGATGAAAAGGCAGGCTGTATCAGAAGGAAGCATCGAAAAATCACATGCTGGTAAAGGGTTAGCACCCAAAATGCATGAGGGCTCATACAACTCCATAACTAAAAAGTTAATTAATTAAAAGAAACAGCATGCTGGACAAGAAACCTAAAGATACTTTTTCAATACTGATATGAAAATGGCCAAAAGATGTCTTAAAAAGTATTCAACAAAGGTAGTTTTTTGCAGTTCAGGGATATGAAAACCAAAATGATGAGTGTGACCATACGGCGCTGGAAGCAGTTGTTATAAAAACCTTTAGGTGAGGCTGGGAAGATGGCTCAGTGGATGAAGCAGGAATTCAGATCCAAATAAGGCAACACACTTCTGCAACCCCAGTCCTCCTGCAAGGAGATGGGGGACACAGAGGCAAGACGATCCCCAAAAACTGTGGGCCAGGTGGTCTGACATCTGCAGTAATCGACAGCAGGATATCGTGCCTCAAACAAGGAGAAAAGTGAGGACTGAGAAGCAATGCTGTCATCTGACGTCACATTGCATATGTTTGTGCACACTGACACAATTGTCCACATTGCAGTCTGTGCACTGAACACCAAAAAGAGACGTGTCAACAAATGTTGACAAAAAGCACTAGTAAAGGAATCATGGGAACTTTCTCTGACGCTGTCGACTTAATGTATTTTTTATGAAAAATAGGAAGCATCTAAAGAGTATAAAAATCCAACTATCCAATGATAGAGTATATCAAGGACAATTAGGTAAGTTCCTTAGATACACAAATGTGTGTGCCGATGATCATTACAACCCGAGTCACCAGACACAAGATGTGAAAAGGACAGACGAATGATGAAATGCTGGAATATTCACACAATGGAATATTCTTCAGGTTTATCAAAGAAGATTTGCTATTTTTGGTAACAAAGATAAGGCTAAGGGACACTAATAATAATCAATAAGCCAGATACAATATTACTTACCCTATATAGAATATGAAAAATATAACATACTTGGAGGGTAGAATACATACAAACATATGATAAAAACTGCAGATGGGAGAAACAAATAAAAATTCATAAATCAAAACAGACGAGAAATATCTAAAGGAAAATGAGATAGTATTTTTCTAAACTAAGAATATAGCACCAGTACTTGAGGCTTCTGAATCAAAATACTGAATAATTTACCTACTCAGAGACAAAGTTGGAGGGGTAAGCTTGAGCCAAATCATAAGAATCTGATAAATTAGGCATGCTAGAACAGCTGCAGTGAGGAGTCTTTCTAAACATTCTTTATAAAAGATCTCTCTCTCTCTCTCTCTCTCTCTCTCTCTCTCTCTCTCTCTCCCTCTCTCCCTCTGTGTGTGTGTGGGGGGGTGTGGGTGTGGGGGTGTGGGTGTGGGTGTGCGCGCACGCGCGCATGAACACACACAAGTGTCATGGCTCACAGGAGCACTCAGAAGACTTGTGGTACATGGTTCTCTCCTTCCACCATGTGGGTCCCTAGAATCAAATTCAGATCTTCAGGCTTGGTGGCAAGCACACTTACCTGCTGACCAATTTTACATCCAAGAAGAAAAACAGGGAGAGGAGGAAGATGGAGGAGAAAAAAAGGGAAAGAGGAGAGGCTGGGGAGGATGAAAGAGGGGAATGAGAAGAAATGGGATAGGGAAGAGAGGAGGAGGAAGAGAAACTTCCATATTCATTTTATTTGTGCATATGTATGTGCCTGGATGAGTTTAAATGTACAACATGCATGCAGGACTCCATCAAGGCCAGAAGAGGGCACCTGATCTCCTGGAACCAGTTACAGGCAGTTGTGGTTCTCCTGACATGGGTGCTGGGAACCTGCGTGCAATATGATATGTTGCCTTTCAGCAAAATTTGTGAAAAAAGATGATTATTAAATAATTGTGAGTGAAATTCATGAATCTGAAGATTAGTAGGAACAAGAAGATCACCAAAGAGGCACATGGCAATTGAGAATGTTCATGTCTAGGTATCAAGATTAAAAGTGTAGTGAAGATTTTTTTCCGCCTTTTGGCTTTTCCAAATGTGCAATGTACACACACTACTTTTATTTAAAGTGAACAATAACAATAAAAATATACCCATAAAAATGCTAGTTCCTCTAGAATCACACCAGCTTATTTCTGTTAGCCATTTAGACCCAAGTTTTCCCTTAACTGTCAAGCTATTATATCAGAGCCATTTGCTAACAGTATTTCATTGTGGAGAGAATGCATGAATAGGCATTTAATTGCATGAGGGATTTGTACTGAAATGAGTTTAATAAATCAAGCCCCCAGCATCTGCAAACATGTGTGCCTAAGCTGCAGCTTTCAAGGAACAACAACCCAAACCGACAACATTTCTAAATCAAAAGGAAGATGAAATATCCCAACACAGATCTTGCTACAAAAACCCGCCATAGAAAAATTATTGTTTTTATGGACTCTTCTGATTTGTTTAATGAGGTGTCTGTTGTCTCGATGCAAAACAGCAATGTTTTCCACGAAGGAAAACTATCTTTTCTTCCAATTCTTACTCAATGAGAAAATCACAAAAGTCAGGAAACCAAGGAAAATAATACACATGCTCTTTTACTTTTGAACCCTAAGAATAGTTCAGTTTACTTCATAAATGAGAGTTCACTGCCCAATATCATAAACAACAGCACTTGTTTGAGCTGACACACCCAGGAAGGTTGGCTCCTATTACTTAAAATGAACATAAAAGGATCCGCTCAGCTTTTAGGACCAGAAATGGACTTGAGCATCAAGGTGGAATACAAGTTTTCTTTTCTGCCTTAGAGCACACAGATTCTGTAAATCCCAAGAGTATTTAGCCAGGTTTTAGTATTTCTCTTTCCAGTTCTATCTCTTGACCACTTATTGATTCAACCAGAGAAATATAGGTAGGTAAAAGAGCAATGACTTGTTTCTCAACACAAACTTTCCTAGTTTTGCTAATTATTTTATACTGCAAGAGATTGGTGTCAATAAATTAAGTCACAGAAACAAATAGCATTACTCAAAAAGTTGACCACAGTTATAATACAATTCAATAATTCACTTTAAATATACGGCAACGAGAACTAAAAATACAGACACACATAAACACATACACACTTTCATAGCTACAGTATTGATAATAGAGAAAAATGGATGGAAACAAAAGAACCTATTGCCTAATGCAGCAACCTGAAAAATTTTTATTTCTGTGTTATGGAACACAGTTCAACCCTAAATGATAAAAAAGCAATAATACCTATTAGCATGGTATTAAGAATGGAACCTGAAAACATTTTAAGTAGAATAAACCATGCGGTAATATTGAAAGTAAATTACAGATGAATGAAGAATCAGCCACCAGCACACTGCTCTGAATTTCTGAGTCACAATCTATTTTGTATGCTAGAGTTTGGGGTAAATTGCTACATATGAATATACAATACGTAATATATAACCCACCATTGTATTTATTAATTGTAGCACTGCTCATAGCAATGAAAGATTTTAGCAAGTAAAAACATTTGTCAGTAATAAATCTAAAAAGTTTATTCTACAAATACTCAACAAAATTGATCTGCATACTTTTATATGCAGACAAATTATTTTTGATGTGTGTTTAAGCTTGTTTAAGTGTATGTGTGTGTACGTGTGTGTGTGTGTGTGTGTGTGTGTGCACATGCCATACATGTGCAAGTGCCCTCAGAGGCCAGAAGAGGGCATCAGTTTTACTGGAGCTGGAGATACCCACAGTTGTAAGTAACCTAACACAGGTGCTAGGAAGCAAATTTGGGCCTCTGAAAGAACAGGCAGTGCTTTTACCCACTGAGCAATCTCTCAGGTCTCATAAAATGTTCCTTATAGAAAAATGAAGATTTCAAAATGTTCAAAAAATAAAATTAATGTATATCTGAATGACAAATAAAGCCAGATGAGGCACAACAGTGCTTTGTTCCATGATGTAGCATAGAAACCAAGGACGTCCCTAAGATTAGGATACACCTGCACAATTTTGGCTGCCCAGGGACACTGCTGCTCTTCTATTCCAAATAGGAGCCATTGCTCCTGCGTTGTTCAGGATGCTGATGTAAATAAACCTTCAGTGCTTCCAGGTGCATGAAGTATAGCACACTCCACTTTGCAGAGTGCATAACACTTAGAGTAAATGGCTATGGTGTTTGCTTGGGTATTTACTCTACTATTCTTTATTTTACAATGTCTCACTCTGTCTACTCTCTAAAAAGGATGCTGAGACCCACAAGTGGGCAAGGTGCAGATTATAGGAGACTGCATCATAGTCCTAAAAGGACATCTGTGTCACACTCCTCCTTCCAAGGTCCAGTGATCATTGTGGAAGAGGGGGACTAAAGAGTACAAGAGCCTGAGGCTTGCTACAAGGAATTGTCTTTTGGACACAACAGGACCGCTGTACACATGGACTCACATTGATTGTGACAACATGTGCAATTCCAAGTCAGACCAAATTCCAGCATGGAGAGGGAAAATGAGTCTGAATTCCCACCTCTGGTACAGGAGCTACTGGCAATTAAGAGCTGCTAGGAGACAAACAGCTAATTTTCTTTTAGAGTGTGGCCCCTGGTTGAGAGACTCCTCCAGTGGAAAGCTGTGGGTCCACAAATATATGTAAAGAACAAACTGGACTCAATGCGAAGAAGAAGAAGGGGGAGGAGGAGGAGGAGGAGGAGGAGGGAGGAGGAGGAGGAGGAGGAGGAGGAGGAGGAGGAGGAGGAAGAAGAAGAAGAAGAAGAAGAAGAAGAAGAAGAAGAAGAAGAAGAAGAAGAAGAAGAAGAAGAAGAAGAAGAAGAAGAAGAAGAAGAAGAAGAAGAAGAGTAGACACAAAACTGATAGGTTTGGGAGGAGGATGACTCTGGAAGGCATTAGAGGGTTGATCAGGTAGGGAAGGCAGATGACTTCAAAGGCATTGGAGGAAGTGGATGTGATAAAAAAAACACTGGAAATTCTCAAATAAATAATTTTTAAATATTATAAAAATGAAAAGAAAAAAAGTAAAGCAGAAAACCTGGTGCCCTGGCAGCTCACTCACATATCTCCTGGAGATCCTGGCTCTTGATTCCATCCTCTCTACTCTTGGGTTTCATTGCCTTCTGGTGATTTGCTCACCATGGCTCTGGGATCAACTGACTAATATGCACCACCGAACTCTGGTGCATGTGGCTAACCATGTCATCCGGGGTCTAACACACCCTGTATGATGTTTGCATGCTGTCTCAAAGTGTGTCCTTGCTGCTAAACAAGCAAGGTCTTCATGTCCATACAATACAGCATGACAAGAACAGTAATCCACTGACATGCATTGCTTCTCCTCCATGGGCTAGGAGACAGATTTGGAAGGAGACTGTTCACTCAAAGTTGCATATTTAAGGCAGTTTTAAGCACTGGGAAGTATTAAAGTGTGTGTGTGTGTGTGTGTGTGTGTGTGTGTGTGTGTGTTCATCCCTGATATTGCAAAGAGCCTGAGAAGCCTAGGCAACTCTACTCCATGGTAACAAGCATAGCATGATGTGAGTTATTGTTTAGGAAACCACAGATACAGGCTCTGGAAAATCGCTAAGTGAGGGTATCAGCTGAATGCATTTACTGATGGATAATGCCATTGTTTTAAGTAAAGGTAACCGATTTAGAAGCCTCTTGCCTGGAGGGAGTTTCATCTCTCTCAGCTTGAGCAGAGCAAACTCCAAGTTTCACTGCTAGAGGTGGTGGAAGTAGTTGTAGAAGGTAGCAAAGCAGTCATAAATGGAAATAAAAGCTGAGAGGAGTGGAAGGCTTGGAGAAGGGGTAATCGTGTGCGCTTTTCTCCATTTGCTAGCCAACCTCTAAATTATACACAGGTCTAGGAAAGAGAGAATTTGAAAAATAACTGAAAGGCCTAGGAAATACATGGGTAGGGTAGAGTTCTAAAGGAATGGCTGTTAACCTCTGCCAGTGCCATTGCATGGCCACTAATGCACACCACACGGGAGCCAACCAAGAACCAAGTAGCCAATAAGCAAGCAGATAATGCTTTGCTGTAGAGTCCCATGCCAACCCCGAGTGAGAGAGATGATCCTGCAGTTCGCTCCTACTAAACTCCCTACCTGCCCGACAAGGCCTTGACAGAATTTGAAAGGATGATTGGCGTAAGGGTGTGTGTGCAACTTGTGTGTCTTTCGTTGTATGCAATTTCTGTGTGTATTGCATAAAATTTGTATGTGTTTTGCATACAAGTTGTGTCTGTTATGTGCAATATGGGTGTGTATTGTATGCAATCTGTGTAGTAAAAATAAACATTATTAGGACACACAGAAGACACAGGAAGAAAAGCTCCCATATTCTCAGACTTGAGGACAACATCAGCTGATTCTATATGGGACCACATTCTGGAAAGAACAGAAAAATACAATGATATACGTGCACATGCTATAAGTATGCTCCAAGAACTCAGGAAAGTATGTTTAAGTCACGAAAGTGTGATATAACAGCAGGGGTGACAAGATGGGGAAGCTATGGCAGAGAAGAGGAAGCTGTGAGACACAAGAAACTCTGGGTGCTGGGGTCTATCCTCTAACCCTTACATTCTGAGCTCTGGGTGTTGGGAGTCTATCCTCTAACCCTGACATCCTGACACCCCAAGCTCTAAGTATTGGGGTCTACCTTCTAACCCTGATATCCTGACATCCGGAGCTCTTGGTGTTGGGGTCTATCCTCTAAGGTGTTGGGGTCTATAATCTAACCCTGACACCCCCAAACTCTGGGTGTTGGGGTCTATCCTCTGACCCTGACAGCTCTCTCAAACTCTCCTCGCAGGTATGGCTCACAGTCCTTCAGGTGTCTTCATCTCAGGCTCCTCATCCTCACAAACCTTTAGCTTCCTGCTACATTTCCCCTTCTCAATGCTTCCATGGCCCTGGGGAAGTTCCCATAATTCTGGAACCCCTCAGTAGCCTCTCATGGTGAACATTAAGAGGGCTACGCTCAGGATCCTTGTTTCTCAGAGACTCTCTGAAACTCTAGTCACCTCCCGCAGCTGCTGTTGTCACCACTGACATGGTTGTCAGTCCAGACCCTGGCCTGCTCCTTATGCGGGCAGCCTCACCCTCCCTACGGATAGAGATCACAGGCACCTAAAGAGCATTGGAGGAAGGTATTGATTAGACCTTTGTCGTGGAACAACAATGGGATGCACATGGAAAGGGATGCCCAGGCTAGCTCAAAAGACCTTTGAAGTAGCCTTATTATATATCCAGAAGCCAAGAACGCCATGGGCATGATATGCTAATGTCGAATTAATAATTGCACCAGCCAGAGCAAAGTTTCCAATTACACCAGTCATAAGCCTTGTCTAAGGACCAATATCAGGCTGTGTATTGCACAAATATCAACACTTTCACCAAGTCGCCAGAGAAAGTACCCTCCCCTGTCCCAAGTGAGGAGAGCTGTGGGCAAGCAGGGCCCTCTGGAGTTCCCCAGGGCTTGTAAGGGTGAAGCCTGCGCATGGTTGCTGAAGCAGTGGTGACTAAAGTAGAGCGTCCTGGAGCAGAATCTGTGCTCTCCGTCCAAGCTGCCATTGCCGTGCTCCTTGCAGCAGATGGAGAGAAAGGCAGTCCAGTATTCAGAATGTTAGTCCTGACTGTCACCAAAAGCAAGAGCACTTGACTGGCAACTCCTGTCAATGCAAGAAAACACAGAAAGGATTGTGACACCTGCTTTTTGGGTAGTTGAGGGGCTTTCTGGTAATGGCTCAAGTCACTCAAAGAAAAAAGAACCCAACGGCATGCACACATCATCGATTGACTATGACATGCGCATTCTCAGCCGTCTTTAGCATAGGCTCCATCTAGTGTTAACCATGCCCAGTTCTTGGATGATTTCCCCCAGGAAGCTTCAGCTTCTTTCAACCAGCTTCACAAATAACAAGGGATAAATAAGCAGAGACTCAAAGCACAGTATGGTAGTGAGCATCCCTCCCACCCACCCCCACACACACATCAAAGGAGACAAGGAAATGGCATAGAATTATTTGAAACAACAGCTGTAAGGAGCCAGTGTGAAGTAAAAAAGTGTGAAGACCCGAGTTCAATCCCCAGGACCCATGTGGTGGAAAAAGAGACCCACCTTCCACAAGTCGTCCTCTGAACTTCATAGGCACACCTGGCACATACATGGTGTGGGAGAATTGTCTGTATCCTGTCAATCATATTTTAATAAAATGCTGATTGGCCAGGCAGGCAGTATAGGCGGGAAAACCAGACAGGAAGTAGAGGTGATGCAATGAGAACAGGAGAATTCTGGGAAGCAGGGAGGTTCCTCTGTCACTCCTGTGCAGACCACTGAAGAGGCAACATGTAAGCTGTCACATTGAGAAAGGTACTGAGCCCGTGTGGCCAACATAGATCAAAATAATGGGTTAAGGTAAGCCATAAGAACTAATAAGTAGCCTGACCTAATGGGCCAATCAGTTTATAACCTTATGGAGTCTTGTGTGTGATTTTCTTTGTTGCTTGCCAGCTGTTGGGGTACTTGGAGGGATGGAAACCCCAATAAGCCGGCCCCTTCATGTTACACATACATACTCACACATGCTTGCAAATTCATCACACATACAAATAAGTAAATAATAAATAGATGTTTAAAAAACTAATATGAAAACCTCTTAAATATGGGTGGCAGTATGACCGCACAAGTTCAAAAAAACAGAGTCGAAGTGAAATAAGGGTCTCTCCCAAGTATGTCATATGCACACATCATACTCAACATGCTAACAGCTAGCCTGAGATAAAAAGAGTAGGAAATATTTTAAATAACAAGAAAACACCAATAATAAAAGAGAGGAGTTCATCTTAAATAGATATCGGTTAGTGACAGATGTTTATTCTGAAAGATTACATAACATATGACCCTAATTTCTAACATTCATGAAAAGAGAAAATTACAATGGTGGTAAATACACACAATACACACACACACACACACACACACACACACTCACATATATGTGTGTATATATTTGGTAAATATATGAATGGTAAATATGTATATAGTAAATAGATATTTACAACCAATCAAACACACACACACACACACACACACACACAGAGACGCATGCACTTATGCACACACCACACATTAATTGTCAAAGTTGAAGCAGGAGATGGGGAACAGTTGAGTCAGTGAAGCTCAGGGAATTTTTGTGTCAGTGAAAGTATTATAGAGAGTGCAGTTCTGGGATGATAAACACATGGCATCGTGAATCTGTCAAAACTCATAGGGCTTTAAGGTACAAAGTGTAAACCTTTATGCATGCAAATTACAGAATCATTTAGGACAAGAGAGCTCAAAATGGATATTGAGACAGACAAAATTACCTAAGTGGGTTATGAATGTGGAAAAACAACTCAGTGATTAGAGGGAGGGGATGTTGCCCCGTATCCCTTGAAAGTGAGTCAAGTCTGTAAGCCTGAAGAGGAAGAGTCACCATCTAGCAGAGAGTATGGGTTACTGGGTAGGATGCTACCTCATACATAAGTTCAAATTAAACATGCCTTTTACATATGGCGGGTCATTGATGTCACATCTTCAATGCTAGAGTGAGAGGTTACAGATGATAGAAAGATATGTGAATCGGTGATTTACAGTATAAGAAGCCATATGAACTCGTGTGTGGCTTAGTTTACAGTTGGGCACATGTTTATATTAATATTACATGCATATTAAGGTCTCTGTGCATACATGCATTAGAATTTAAATATCTTTCCTTTCTGTGCAAACTGATCAGATTGACACCTAATACCTGGATCTTAATTTCTATCATTGCACAGGAAATTAAGAAAACTGGGTTCTTAAAATATTTTTATATTAGGGCCAAAAATATGTAAAATGAATCTGGTGTATTATATAGTCCTAGAAAGAATATTATTTAAAGTAGAAATTATTTAAAAACATTCTAACATTCTTTAAATAACCTTACATAAGTTAATGACTCACTAGAAAGCAGCAATAATTAAAATAGTTTGTGTTGGGTGCAAAGACTGATGATGATGATGGGAGAGCAATCATAGGCAGACATTGAGTCAAACATGCATGATTACCTCAGTTTTGACAGAAGTGTCAAATCAATTTAATGGAGAAAGAAAATCATTTTGGGATCATCTAATATTCCCTAAAGAAGACACTGAGCATTGACCTTTCTGTCACATCATACACAGAAGTTCAATCAAGATGTAAAATCTGAAATTATGAAACTACAAAAACATATCAGAAAATCTTTGTAGCTCTATGGGAGGCAAAGCTGTCTTAGAGCATAACAAATACAGAACTTAAATGATTCGAATGACAACTGAGCTGTCATCATGCCTGACACCAGGAGATACAGTACTTTGTGAGGTTTGTAGAGTTATGTGATGGACTTAGGAAGCTGTTTGGGTATGTGAGCAGGTATATAATGTATACGAAGACTGTATTAGAGACGGTAGTTGACACAAAGGCCCAATTCTTATATTTTAATAGCTCTTTGCAGTAAATTCTATTTTCCTTCTTATTTCTTATTAAAATGATGTATGAGCAGGGAGGCTGAGAATGTTACCCACCTGGGAGCATCACCCAACAGGGGCTGCATGCATTTAACCAGAAGCTCTCAAGTTAATATCTGACTGGACCATGGAAAAGAGTCTGAGGGCACCCAGAGAGAGGTCTGTGTGGACCAGACATAACAATTGAGATGTCTACTCCACACATAGTCCACTGGATGAGGCTAAGTCACGTGACCACGTGTACCTGCAAGAGGAAGGAGAAAAGGTAGTTCATCCATGAGAAGAATGTTGGAAAGCACGCCTGCACATCAAATCTCTATCACATTGTAGTTGTGTTGCTGACCCAGACTCCATTTTACTTTTGCATGAATATTTTAAATAGTATCCCTCTGTGTGCATTAGTGGGCATTTTAACATCATTTGATTAATTAAGTCTTTCAGAGGCAATGATCTCTAAACCTAGAGTTTGGAGGCATCTGTTAGGAGTTCCTAAACTGGTAGATTATACACACAGAGAAACTAGGACCCTTGATTTAAGATGAAGACAGCAGAGCAAATATAAGCCAGGAAAAATGAACGAGAATCTAAATTTCTGGATCTGTTGGATTACATTGAATCCATAGCAAACACTAGTTTGAGATCTAAAGTCCTGGGAACCAGTGTTTTCCTTCCTTTTAATTAACTCAACAGCTTTTGTTCATTGGCAACTAAGTGTATTTATTGGTTTAAGAAGTGACAGGCAGGATGACTAACATGGGGAGAAATGAGCACAGTGCATTGCTTGGTCAGGGTTGCCAGAGCAGGGGAAGCTTACCACCGGCCATGCTACATTTTAAAGGTCAGGAGCCTCAGAGCTTGGCACTGTCTCTCTGGGCAGAAAGACTTTCTGACAGACAGACGCAATCAACAAGATCTACTTAGCTTCCACTCACATCTGCACCCATTAGTCAATCTAATCCAGAGACCTGCAATTCCGATCTTTTGATTCTATTTACTCGATGGATAAAGACTGAGGTGGTCCCGATGTGTCCCGTGAGGAAGCTGGGCTGGGTCTTCAACCTTCAAAGGAAGCAATGTTCTCTCTCTTTTGAACACTTTCTGGACAATTGTACAGCATGAGAAAGTGTTGTGACTTAAAGAAATCCATCTACTAGGAAGGCTCTTTCTAGGGATTTGAAATTTCTCTGTGTTTGCCTATGCTGTGAGAGGTTAATTTCCTAACTGTCATGTTTATTGTTCACATTGCTGGAGTGAGTTAAATACGTGCTTATTTTCTGACTGACAATACCTATTCCAAAAGGCAAGGAAATGCAATTTAAAGAACAAAGCTTCTCTCCTTCCTATATAACAAGGAAAAGACACCTACCATATTAAAATGGCCTTGACTATGGTGAAAATCACCTTTTCATAAGGACGGAGGCACAAATGATTAGGCAACGTCTTCATCATCAACGCTATTGGGCTATGAATCCACCGTTAGCCTTTTGGTGACGTGAAATTAAATTGCATTTGATAAACAGCAAGCATGGTATTTACAGCAATAATTTATTGGCCTAGATAATTTCTCAGCGGGAACTATCACAGTCTCAAAATGATAATAGCATAAGGTCACAGTGTTAAGGTGTGTTTATTTCTACTAACTACCTTTTGTTCCGTTCACATTATGAATTCCTAACTGGGGTCAAAGTCAATTAGCTTCTGAGACAGGGATACTCACTATGACTCATAAATTAAATGGTACCTGTTACTACTGAGTGGAAAATATGTTTCATTGCTTAGGAGACTGGGGTGTCTTGTAGTCAGCTTTTTTTCTTTACTTGAAAAGTAAGGCATGCACTACAAATGATTGACCCCATTTCAACATCGCACAATGCCCATATGCATTAAATCCACATGATGCTACATAAATATGCACGGTACCTTTTGTAAAAGTAGTAAATGTTTCTTCCAAGCGATCCATATCCTTTTCAGACTCTTGTCAAAATAATTTGCACTTACAGAAAATACAGAGGCATTTTCTATTCCACAGGTGGCGTTTAAGTCCCTCAGACTAACCAAATCATGGAATTAAAGATGCAACTGCATTTGCTCATGTTACCATACTCAATGAATATGCATCAAGCAAGAAATTTGTGAGAAGCGCTTTGCTACAAGCTCAAACAAGAAAGCAAACATCCAAACCCTTGCTGGGGAGATGGCGCAATTGGTGAAATGTTTACATTGCAAGCAGAAGGGGCTGAGTTAGGGACCCAGAACTCACTTTTTAAAAGCAGGATGGGGTAGTGTATCCTCATAATCCTGGAACTGAGGAGCGAGAGGAGGAGCCCTGGGACTCATTGTCTAGTTGGCCTCACTGACTTATAAAGCCCCAAGCTATTTAGAGCCCCCGTCTCAAAAACAAATAAAGGAACCCTGTCTCAAAATAAATAAATAAGTAAATAGATGGAAAATAAACACAGAAACGATGGACAATACCTAGGAGCAACTCTCTGGAGTCCACATGCACACTTGCAAACACACCACTACCCTAGTGTAATTGCACCAAGGGGCTCTTCCACTATACTACACACACACACACACACACACACACACATTTATATATATATATATATATATATCACATATATCACACACATATATCACACACACATATCATACACACACACACATATATATGTGTGATATATGTGTGTGTGTGATATATGTGAGATATACATATATATATACGAGTAGATTTGATAGGGAATGGAAGCCTGGGAGAGGCAGTTCTAACTCTGGGCCAATAACCAGGTATACTTTCCATCTTTTCAAAATCAAGTGTGGATCATAAGACAGCAAGTGAAGTCTGCACAGACTGCCACTTGCTTACTTGCTGATCATAATTTTTGAGAATTCATTCTTTCATATGAACACAAAACATACACGTATTGTTTCCTAACTCAGCGGCAGAAAAAGGTAAAACACACAAATTTTATTGTTAAAAATACACAATTGCTAATTTTTAAAATAGCAGTAGAGTCTCTGTGTGTTTGAATCCTCCTCCTTTCTTAACCAGGACTGTTTTCAAATTACCAGCTAGACATCTGACCACTTCCTTTTCTTGAGAGCTGTTTAAAAGATCATCCTGAGATGTTGCCTGGAAGAAGGCTGGATGATTTTGAAAACTTCATATCAAGAAAAAGATGACATATTAATAATGTCTGCAAATAATATAAGAATGTGGAACATTGACATTCCAGTGGCTACAGCAGGAGGTCAAGGGACCCTCCCTGTTGGGAATAAGACCAATTTCCTGCGATAATCACAAGACACAAAAAGATGGGAAGGTTGTTTGCAAGGCAGTGCTGCAGGACAAGGCAGCGGGGCTCCGCGGAATGACTTCCTGCCTTTACTATGTCTCCTTTCAGTCTTCTCCGTTTCTAAGACAGCATCCAAGCCGATAGCACAAAGGGAAGATAAAGAGGTTTAGATAAAATAATCTTTTCCTCGTGTCAGCCAGAGCTACAATCAGGCAGTGGAAAACTATCTGAATGTCATGTCAGCCAGCTTCACTGAAAAGTGCTGCACAGAGAGTGGGTACCTCTCCTCTTAATGTGTTCATTCCTGAGCCTGACAGACAGGTGCTGAGTTCAATGTTGGAACGTGAAAACATGGGTAACAGAGGAACACGAGACTTCATTCATCTGTACCTACTCCTTTCCCAGTGGTTGCCACCATGATTTTCTTCTCCTGGTCCACAATGGACACGGTTTCCATCTTTGTGCTTCTCTGAGGTTCACCGTGGCTCACATACTCTTGACCCTTCGGGATGTGGCAAGCATCCCAGGCCTGTGGGCAGTTTTCAGTTCACACCAGTCAACAGAAGTGTGAGAAAACACCTGGTCCTTTACTCTGTGACGTCAGTGGGAAATCAAGGAGCACCTGCAGTCATCTAGTCTCAAACTTCAAACCCCACCTTGTTAGCTCCTTTTATATCAGCGGGGCCAAATACTTAGCAGAATTAAGGCGAGGCAGGGGAAGCTCATTTCAGTTCAGAATGTACAGTCTGGCGTGACAGGGAAGGCATGGAGTCTGGGAGGGCCTCACTGGTGTCGGCAGGATCCAGAAGTCACGGTGCCACGCAGTTTGGGTGCTGAGGAAACAGAACGGGACCCAAAGAGGGTCCAGGCTGTAACTCCCAAGACCCACTTCAAATGACCCATGTAGGTCAGTTAGTTCTCACTTCTCAAAGGCCACATATGTTCCCAAACAGTGCCTCCAGCCAGGACCAATCACATCAGCATCTGGGAGACATTTCAGATTCAAACCACACCTGCCTCTTAACCCCTGTGATCCTGAACAGAAGACTTTGCCAGTTCTGACCTTTAGATTCCCAGCATGGGAAGTCTACACGCTATAAACTCTTCAATTGAAATTTGAGATTCATGTACAGCGGAAACTCCCCTTGGAACATCCTGCAGAAGGCAGCATTATATAAAACGCAGTATGAGGAGCATTGACACTACATGGTACGGGATGGGGGGCCTTGGAGAAGTGCAGAATATACGGCCTTGGAGAAGGGCAGAATGAAGACTCCTTACCACAAGCGCTCCGTGGAGTTTTCCTTCGTGTGATTGCCAGGATGGCAGCTACCAAAATGATCCCTTCACTTAACAGCTGCGTCCTCAAACGATGGAGGTGTAGAGGTCAACAAAGATGGCCAGTGATCATTGCAATCCCTAGCCAATGACCGGCAGAGGTGAGCCTCCGGTTCCCACCCCCAGCTCTGCGGCACCGAGCTTCTCTGACAGCTAATTTGCAACGACTGGGAAGACAATTTGATCGCATTTAAGAAGCAGATCAGGGGATTTCTATTTAGAATGCTACCACCAGCTGGCTTGCTTATTTCAAGAGACGGAAGAAAAAATATTTCGGAAAACCGTTGGGCTAACCTTTTGCAGGTGAGGCTGAGTGGCAGTTGCTACGCAACTCATCAGGGGAGAATGGGAAGCTGCTGGGGTTGAGTGGGAAGAGGCAGAACTGATGGGAAGCTGAGGGCTGATGGGCAACAGACAGTGAGAAAAACCAACTCATTCTGTCTCCACGGCATACACGCACTGTGGAATGATGGACTAAGAAAGCTGGAGTTGTGAGCATTTGGAGAGTTGTGTGATTGGCTTCAATACTTTTGATAACTTTCCATTTTTATATTATATTCTTTTAAATTAAATACATAGACCCTTCCCCTCACAGATAAGCTATCATTATGAAAGTTATAATTTTCCATTTTTAAGTAGATACAGTGTTTAGATCAAAGCAGAGTCACTGCAAAGCCAACTAGTATCTTGTGTGTTTTCACCTTTAGCAAACACGTTTTCATGAAAAATAAAACTAATGATCAAATGTCTTTTTGAGGATTTTTTAAACAGTAAGAAAACAGTATGTTCAAAGTGAAAATAATCACCCCAACCACACATGAATTTGGAGATTCTAAAGTCATTTATTTTGTTTTTAACTATGAGTATATGTGGTGTTTCTCTGTGTGGGTATACACATGTGAGTGCATGTGCTTGTGGAGACCAGAAGGGGGCAGCAGATCCCCTGCAGCTTAAATTATAGGAGGTTGTAAACCGGTCAGGCATGGGAGCTAGGACCCTAAGTCAGGTCCTCTATAAGAGTACTGTGTGTTTTCAATCACTGAACCGTCTCTCCTGCCTCCTCCAACATTCTGAGTGCAGATTTCAGCAGTCAGCCATCTAATAAAAGTTAAAATTTGCAACTGGAATAATTCATTATTTCTTCTTTGGGTCTCTTTAATCCCCTTGGAAAAGGTGAGTTCTTTTTTTGACTTTGATAGCTATCTAAAGCCCGGGCACTCCCTCTCCAATACTCACTTCCAACCGTCAAGTAGAAGAGCCTTGTTAACTGAGCTTTGTTCTTCCCCAGAGTGACATCAAAACTGGTCTATATTAGTCCAGTTCCAGCAAGTGTCCTGTCAGGATCTCACAGATAAACAAGTGAACATCAAAGCGGGAAAATCTAACTTTTCAAAGGATGGTGTATGGTTCTTCACTGTCTCTGAGTATTTAATTGTAGTGCCAGGTTGCCTCCAACTTCACTCCATGATAAACAGTGTCAAAATGTTTTGTTCTAGGTGAAGCATCCATGTGAGTCAATACCTCTTTCTACAAGAAAAAATACAGTGAGGAATGTTTCAAAAAACCAAACAAAAAGCCTGCCTCTTACTAAATTCCTGAACTCTGTCCTCTGACCTCCAGGTCCTGAGCAAAATGAAGATGAGCACATCTTTAAAGCATGTGCTGGGAAAAGAAATGGGACTCTCACATTCAGGAGGCCACCGAGGCCAGCATCTGCCCTAAGAGGTCTTTCCTCTTACCATCTCAGAAAACAGCCACAGGAGCTTGAAGACAACGGGGACCAGCCTTAGTCCCACAGGAAAGGGCGTTAGAGCACATTTTCCTATGCTATCCAGAATAACGGATACTTAAATCTTAAGTTGCAGTAACGTTTGATTCTATTTATTTCATGAAAGGACCCATGTAGGATGCTCACCCACATTACTCCTTGGTCCATCTCAGGAGAAAACTTGAAATAGCTGATCTTGAAATATATAACCACCACTGTCCCCTAGACATTTAAGTTTGAATTCATTTTCCTATATGTTCTAAGAAGCAGTAATACCAACATTTTTGGTTTGTTTTGCCTTTGTTTATTTGAGACAGGGTCTCACTGTGTAGCTCTGGGAGAAACCTCTGATGTTGACAGTAACAAATTCAGATCTTTAGAGGACAATATGCTCTACACAGACATCATAGACTCCACAAAGTGCCATCTTAGCAATTATGGAGTCTTAGTGATAATGATCACCACAAAACATGGGAAACGAGGCACAGGAGGAGAACCACCCAGAGGGAACATGCACAGACAGTATTACCAAATCTCCAGTATGGAAGACAGCAAAAGTTAACATTATGCACGCGCGCGCGCACACACACACACACACACACACACACACACATATATATATATATAATTTAAATTAAAGAAAATGGAAAATGTACAAGATAATCATAGATATTTCCAGGCAGAAGTAGAAAACATTAATGATAGATTTAAATCTATTAGTCACTGCCTGAATATCAAAACAACAGAAAATCAGAACAGTTTATATAGTTAACCACACATAGCTCCAGATGAGGGATGAAAAACTAGAGGATTAAGGAAGACATGAAAAAAAGGCCTGAGGAGTTTCCAAAAGGGAGGATAAATGTAAGTTATTCAAACCTTGGTAGTGGAGCTTCAGAGCTTCAAACCATAAAGATGCGAAAAATGAATAGAAAGCTACTCACATGGCAGTACTGTGTGGACAAACAGAGAATTTTTCAAGGGAGGGAAGAGGGCTCTACAGGTAAAGGCACTTGCTGCCAAGCCTAAATGAGTTCATTCCTCAGTTTGAGTTGAAAGGAGAGACTGGATTTCCAAAGTTCTTCTCTGACATCCATATGGATATCACAGTGCATGTGTGCTTGTAACTTGAACACACACACACACACACACACACACACACACACACACACACTAATAATGATGAAGAAGAATTAATAAAAATACTAAAAAAAATAGAAAATGCATTTTTTTCTTTCTTTTTTATTTTTATTATTTTTTTTTGGATTTTTGAGACAGGGTTTCTCTATGTGTTGCTCCGGCTGTCCTGGAACTCACTCTGTAGATGAGGCTGGCCTCAAACTCACAGAGATCCACTTGCCTCTGCCTCCAGAGTGTTGGGTTTAAAAGCGTGTTCCACACTGCTTTGCACACACATGTAGTTTAATGACAAAATTAGCCTTATTGATTTGAATTTATACTTATTGGAACAATCTTTCAAAATGAGGGACACTGAGAATATTCTTGAGTAAATCAGGAGAATTTACCAGATACAGCCATTGTTTCTGAAGAGGCCTTAACACTGGAAAAACTCTGAGGCCTGAGCCAAGGGAGGAACACAGGACCCTGGTGACTCTGCAGGCCAATCCAGACAGCCCTGCAAATGTCATTATACTCAAGAGTAAATATGAGGAGCTAAGGAAACACACAGCCATGACACTGAGCAGCTGCACCTTCCTGCAGCAGGGACCACTTGGAATTATTGAGTTCCAGTCCCCATGGGGACCACAGAGCAAAGACTGATTTCAGATGCAGGGGCATCCATGAATCAACATTTGAGGATGATACTGTGGCATGAAAGAGGTTAGCTTCTAAACGTGCAGAAGAAAAGACACAGAACAAACACAGAAAATTCCAGTATGTTAAAAAAGAACAAACCATTAAAAAAATCAACAAGCTAATATTAGAATAAGAAATTAGTCCAAATATCCTGGAGTCAAAATATAAGGTAAGTTATGGGAACATGACAAAGTCAACAACTGTGATGCTGAAATTAAAAACAGCTATATAATATATCTATCCAAAAGAGTAAACATTGGACGTAGTGAAACACTACATATACAAGAAAAACCATAAGGTAATCGTAGCACTCAGGAAGTAGAGGCAGCAGGATTGCCTCAAGTTCAAGATGAACTGGGTCTACATAGCTAGCTCTGGGCTATCCTGGGCTGCACAGCATAGACATATGTCAAAGCAGACACAAAACAAAGTAAGCAACATTCAGACTGTGTTTAATGATAAAAGTCCTTCAGTTTTTCAAGAAATTTCTAGAGGGGCTGGAGAGACAGCTCCACAGTAAGACAAGAGTACTTACTACTCTTGCAGAACCCTTGAGTTCAGTTCCCAGAACCCATATCAGGTGGCTCACAACTGCCTACAACTCCAGTTCCAGGGGGCCCGACACTCCTCTCTGACCTCTGTAGGCACCTGCACTTATCCCACATACAGACAGACACATACACACATGTAGAAATAAAATAAATATTTAAAGAATGAGATTATAAAATCATGTTTCTAACAACACAGCTTCAAAGTTCACAAAAATATTTTAAAAATATGTAAAACAAAACAAAAATGAATTATAAATTAATACATTGCAAATAAAGAAGATTTTATAAACATGCATTGATGCCTATATTATAATTCTAATAATAAGCAGTGTTTTTACGAAGTCCAAAGAGGAAATACAAAAGTAGTCAAATCATGAAATACAGTAAAGAAGGAACTAGGAAGAAAATAATAGGCATAAGTTACTTTCTTTTTTCTTTCTTTTTTTCTCTTGGTATTTACTTTTTTGAGACAGGGTTTCTTTGTCTTGCTTTGGCTTTCCTTGAACTCACTTTGTAGATCACACTGGCCTCAAAATCATAGAGAGACACCTGTCTCTGCCTCCTGAGTGCTGAGATTAAAGGTGATTAAAGATTAAAGGCTCATAAGTTAGTTTCTTATAAAAGAATGGAAATTAATAAACCAAATATATCAGGTTACTTAAATGTGTATAATTATAATTGTAAAGAAAACAAAGAGAATATTTTTTTCATGAATATTTATTTGGAGAGATGACCATCATTAAATGATTTAGATAAAGGAAAAAACATACGGACACCAGGTATGTGTAGGGGGACCAGGTATGTGTAAGAGGGGGCCACTTGTTCGTCCCGGCCACCCAGAACCAAAATAACCACACAGAAACTATACTAACTAAAACATTGCTTGGCCCATTAACTCTAGCTTCTTATTGGCTAATTCCTACATCTTAATTTAACCCATCTCCATTAAGCTGTGCATCACCATGAGGTTGTAGCCTGCCAGCAGAGTTTCACCATATCTATTTCTGACTGCGGCTATATGGCTTCTCTCTTACTCTGCCTTCTTCCTCCCAGCATTCAGTTATATTTTCTCCACCTACCTAAGTTCTGCCCTGCTATAGGTCCAAAACAGTTTCTTTATTCATTAACCAATACAAGCAACACATAGAAAAAAGGACCTCCCACAACATTTATGGAGGTGGGAAACACCATCATTTTGTTACTCTGTATAGAATTAAAGCAGAATTTTAAATGGTTGCTATGTCCCAAATACAGATTCAGCTTGCCCCTTCCTTAAAATCTATTACTCTTGGCAACCCTGATCTCTGCATAACTGCAGCTCTGTGTTAGAGCTAGCTGTGAGTCAGGGTATTTGTATGTTTTGGATGCTTCTCTTTCCTGCAGAGTAACATCAATCTTCTATGCTTCTCCCCTCTTCTTCCCTCCTTTTCCCCACGACCCTCCTCATCTCCCCCTTTTCTCCCCCCTCCTTCTCTTGCTTTTCCTCTCTCCTCTTCTTCCTCCTTTTTCCTCCTCCTCTTCCTCCTCTCTCTTCCTTCTCCTCCCCACCTTCTTCCTCTAGATCGGGAGAGTCACCTAGTTACCATGCCAAAGCTTTTTCATTTCTTTCCTCCCTGTGTGAGTCTATGAAGCATTAGGGAATAAATATCATGTATAATATAATGACTGAATGGATCATGAATTTTACTCCTGATTCAGATCTGGTTTCTGGCTTATTTCAACCACCTCTGAGAAATGGGCAAGATTTTTTTTTGTCTCTCTATGAGATACTTTTCATGTAGCTGTAATGAGCAACTTAAAGAAGAAAGGGTTTTCTTGGGCTCATAGATTGAGGAAGGCATGGTAACAAGAGTCACATTGCAGCCTCACTTAGGAAATGGGGGGGGGAGAGCTCAGCACATGGGATGACTCCAGCCCATCCATGGAGGGTCTTCCCTCTTCTTTTAACCATATCTGGATACTCCCTCACAGACAAGCCCAGCATGCATCTCATTCATGATTGAAAACACAGTCAAACTGGGAATGAAAATTAACTACAGAATGACCAATAGCCCCACACTTACTGAAGATGTTTATGAAACTCTAATGTATAGAAAAGAAATTGCCAATGATATAATCAAAGAAAATTCTGGTCACAATCAAGGGAATAGACAAAGGAGGACAAGCAGAGGAAGGAGAAAAAGAAAAATTCTTTCACCCCTGATTGTTCAAAACAACATCTTCATCGGGATGCTAATGAACCATTCTGACTTTATCTCAAGATTAAAAGCCATCTTATTTCAAACTCAAAATAAATGCATTCCTTTTTCCTGTCAAACTTGGCTTTGAACAAGTCTTGACCCATTTTCTGGATATTGACAGGTTCCATACCCTATAACTGACCTCCGCCATGGTAAGATAAGATGTTCTACCTAATAATTTCAAGCTCTTCTGCCAAATTCCTGGGTAACCAAAGCCCCTTAAGACCCCCTACTCTTGCAGTTTTTGAGCTACATAAGCCCCACTTTTCCTATGTTCAATGTTACTTTCTGAAACTCAACTTTTGGGAGATTGCCCTCTCTGACAGAAACAAAGCTTCTTTAATTCAACTAAGAGAATTTCAGTGATGGTCCTTATTCTTATCGAGTGGGATTAACAATATATATATTTGTCATCAGTGTTTTTAGTGTTTTTGATCTTGGCCATTCTTATAGGTGTAAGATGGAATCTCAGAGTTGTTTTGATTTGCATTTCTCTGATGACTAAGGATGTTGAACATTTCCTTAAGTATCTTTCAGCCATTTTAGATTCCTCTGTTGAAAGTTCTCTGTTGTGAGGTAAGGGCAACACTTCTGCATTGCTGGTGGAAATGCAAGCTGGTATATGACACCCTTTGGATGTCAGTGTGGTGATTTCTCAAAAAATTGGGAAACAACCTTCCTCAAGACCCAGCAATACCACTTTTGGGTATATATCCAAAGAATGCTCAATTGTGCCACAAGGATATGTATTTGTTCAACTATGTACATAGCAGCTTTGTTTATCATAGCTAGAACCTGAAAACAACCTAAATGCCCCTTGACCGAAGAATGGATCATAAAAATGTAGTACATTTACACAATGAAGTACTACACAGCAAAAAATTAACGGCATCTTGAATTTTGTAGGCAAATGGATGGAGCTAGAAAATATCGTTTTGAGTGAGGTAACCCAGATACAGAAGGACAAGTATCACATGTACTCACTCATAAGTGGTTTTTAAACATAAAGCAAAGAAAACCAGCCAACAAATCACAATCCCAGAGAACTTAGACAACAATGATGACCCTAAGAGAGACATACATAGATCTAATCTACATGGGAAGTAGAAAAAGGCAAGATCTCCTGAGTAAATTTGGAGTATGGGGAACTTGGGGGAGGGTTGAAGGGGAAGGGAGAGGCAGGGAAGGGAGCAGAGAAAAATGTATAGCTCAATAAAATCAATACAAAATAAAAAGCAATACATGTATTTTTAAGTCTATACTTTCTGTTTACAGATACAGTTTTCATCTGTATTCAAATGGGATATAATTGTATGTATTTGAAAGTATAATGTAATGTTTCCATACATGGATACATTTTGTGATTTTGTTTCATCTTGGAAGCAAAGTAACTAACACGTTTGTCACCTCAGATATTTGCCTGACATCTAATTCTGAGAAATTGTTATGTGTAACAATTGCTTTATTAATTTTTCCTCACTAGGAGAAAAAAAAAGGATATAAAAAACCTTCTTCTTCATTTCAGTCTAAAGTATATTTAAAATTTTAGAAATAGAATAAGACACAGCATAGTGAACCATGAAAAAGAAATTACATGAGTTATTATTAACATGCCTAGAAAATTCTCTGAAATTTAAAAATTGTTATTCATATTTAGTAAGATATGATGGCATATACTATTAAAGAAGTCCTTGGGAGGGAGAGGCAGGTGGCTCTCTGAGATCAAAGTCAGCATCATCTAGTATGTGTATTTTAGACCAGCCAGAGATACAGAATAAGATATGTATGTATGTGTGTGTATGTACGTATGTATGTATGTGCCTTTTTCTATGACAGCTATGAGAGTGTGGTGCTGAAAATGAAAGAAAACATAGAAAAGAAGTCATAGAAAAATTTCCTTCAAGTAATTCAATAGATTCTGTCATAACCTTAGTAGTTTTGTTTGTTTAATATGAAACAGGGAGAAAACTCAAACAAAAATGGGTAAAAATTTCAAACTCCTAAAAATAAGAGAGAAGAAAAGTGAAACAAATTGAAGAAACATTTAAAAACAAACGAGAAGGGTGAGAAATTAAAAGAAGCTTCTATGAAGGGGCTCATGGGAAACTCATTGCAACCTAGAGTCATCACTCAGTGTGGTGATATCTGGTCCTACCATGCGGTGGTGCAGCCATCTTTAATCTTTCTGCAGCAGAGTGTTGTCAGTGTGCATGAACAGTGTTTTTCCTTGCCTTCCTATTGGCACATTTATGTCAACAATCTACAAACTCTTTGGGGCACGTGTTTTTCTTTCAATCTTGGGTAAATTCCTAAAAGCCACTCCTAATGTAAACTCACACATACTCATATTGCCAATGACCAGAATTTTCCTTAAGGAGTGGTATCATTTTATTTTACCATTAACAATTAATTTAGAGCTTAGGGTGTCCAACACCCATCTCAACATCTGCTGTTTGACAGCATGTCAAAAATTGCAATCCAATGGACATAAAACATTTTTATGCCTTTACACTCCTGGTAAGTTTTTTATGAAAAAATTTACGATTGAAACCAACAAATCCACATATCTATAGACATACACACCCCCCATTCAAAACAGAGAAAAAGATAAAACTATCTCACCTTCAAAGCTACATACCTACTGACATATGTACACACACAATAGATGAAAAATATAAAACTGTATCAACTACATGAAGTCTAAAAAACACATCAAGAGAAATTCTAAAATAGAAATGATCTTCTTTCTTCACAAAGAAATTCTTCTAAAGGAAAGAATGGGAGATTTGAAAAAAGCAACCCATTTACTAAAATGCACAGAGTAGTCCCAGCACTTAGGAGCCAGAGGCAGGAGGTACCTGTTGCATTTGAGGCCACCAGAATGTACATTGTGTGGTGGTTTGAAAGAAAATGCCCCTAAGGAATTGGCTCTATTAGGAGGTGTGGCATTGTTGTAGTAGGTGTGGTCTTGTTGGAGGAAGTGTGTCATTACGGAGGTAGGCTTTAAGGTCTCATATATGCTCAAATTATGCCCAGTATCTCAGACCACTTCCTGTTGCCTGTGAGTCAAGATATAAGAACTCTCAGCAACTGCTCTAGCACCATTTCTACCTGCATGCTGCCTTGGATCCCACCATGGCAATAATGGACGAAGCCTCTGAACTATAAATGTGTCACCACAGTTAAATATTTTCCTTTATAAGAGTTTTCATGGCCACGGTGTCTTTTTTACAGCAATGGAAACCCTAACTGAGACAGAAGTTGGTGCCAGGGACTAGGGTGTTAGTGTGATAAGCCTGACCATGCTTTTGTTGGAAGGGATATAGACCTTGGGACCATGGATTAAAAAAGCAGTTGAATGCTTTAAGTACTGTTTAATGGGATATACTAGTAGGAACTTGGAAGACAGTGGTGCTAAGTGTTATTTGTACTCTCGTCAGGGGCTGCATCAAGAGGTTTCAGAGGAGATGAATTTTAGTGTGTTGCCTAGAGATCATTCTTATACTTTGGTGAAGAATGTGGCTGACTTTTGCCCTTGTCTGAAAAGTCTACCTGACGCTAAAGTAAAGAATTTTGGATTAGTTCTACTGGCAGAGGATATCTCAAAGCAGCCTAGTATAGACTCTGTCAGGGGTTATTATGGATAACTCTAATGAAGATTGATATTGAAAAGAAGAAAGCTGAGCAAGGTAAATTACAAAATGGGAAACTTAAGGAGAAAAAGGTCATCAGGAAGTGGAATGGAGCTATGTTTTGTGTTGAAGGAGACTAATGGATTAAGAAATGGAATAAAGGCCAGGTGGTAATGGTGCATGCCTCTAATCCCAGCACTTTGGAGGCAGAGTCAGGCAGATCTCTCTGTGAGCTCAAGGGCAGCCTGGTCTACAGAATGAGTACCAGGATACAGAGAAATCCTGTTTTGAATTTAAAAAAGAGATAAATGGAATAAAGAGAGTGGAGGCCTCAGGGCAAGGTCACACCCAGCTAGATTTCCAATGTGTGAAAGGGAATTAAAGAAAAACTTCGAGCCAGGTACGGTGGTGCATGCCCTTAATTCTAGCACTCTAGAGGCCAAGGCAGAAAGATCTGAGTTTGAGGCCAGCCTGTGCTACAGAGCAACTTCCAGGACAGCCAAGCTTAGGTAGTGAAGGAAACCATGGAAAACAGAAAGCTGACGAAGATGTAATTGAATGACAGCGACACGTTCCAGCCCAGCAAGCGGCAGAATTTGGCAGCTTTAGTTACATGGTTCAGTTCTGGATTTAGAGTCAAGGATAGAAGAAAGGGGTTATAGAATTTACCTCAGGGACTGAGGAAAGCTGCTGAGGCCAGGCATGTGTTAGGGGTGTCCCTGAATGGAGGCCCAGAAAGGCTATTATTGCATGAAGCTATTAAGTTGAAGTCAGGATTGCCTTGGGTATCCCCAAGATTTTAGAGATGCCAGAGTCTTATGACACCTGCCAAACAAAACTGCTAACAGGGAGTGGAGCCAGCCCAAGAGAAAGAAGTGTGCTGCAGCAATAAAGCTGAAAGAAGTTGGAGATCTGAAGAGAACTTTGACACCAGACATGGAGACGCAGAGTTTGGAGTTTGCCCAGCTGGTTTTCAGTCTTGGTTTGGTTCAGTGTTTCCCCAGTATGCTCCCTTCCCTGTGTTTGGAATGGTAATGTATATCCTGTTCCATTAAATGTGGGAAGTGTGTGGTCTGCTTTTTTATTTTGATTTTACAGGGAGTTATAGTTAAGAGATTGCATGAATTTCAGAAGAGGCTTTAAATTTAGAGTTTTAAATAGATTTGAGATTCTTATAGACTATAGGGACTTTTAAAGTTGGACTGAAAGCATTTTTGCATTATTATATGTCTACAAACTTTGGGGGGCCAGGAAGTTGAATGTGGTGATTTGAAAGAAAATGGCCTCCAAAGGGAGTAGCACTATTAGGAGGTGTGGCCTTGTTGGAGTGGGTGAGGTTTTGTTGGAGGAGGTGTGTCACTATGGAGGTGGGCTTGGAAATCTCATAAGTCACACCCAGTGAGACAGACCACTTCCTGTTGGCTGTGAGTCAAGATGTAATAACTCTCAACTCATTCTCTAGCACCATATCTGCCTTCATGCTGCCTTGGTTACCACTGTGACAATAATGGACTAAACCTCTGACCTGTAAGCTAGCCACTACAATTGTATGCTTTCCTTTCTAAGAGTTGCCATGGTCATATCATATCTCTTCATATCAATAAAAACCTTAAGTCAGACACATTTTAAGTTCTAGATCATGCATGGATACACTGAATAGCCTGACTCAACAAATAAAAAGAAGGAAATAAAACAGAACCTTCAAGAGATATCTGAAAGGAAAGTAGGAAGCCCTTACTACAAATAATGAAAAGTATTTGTTGAAAAGCTTATGCACACTCCTAATACTTTGTTTGGGTCAAGCTGGGGTTTACTGATGAAACTCAGTTTCAGCAAGAACCCACCTGAGCGACTTGAGCAGGGACTCTTTCTACCAACTTTGCATATTTAATTGCCATTAATACCAAACTCATTCCCATCCTCCAACATGACCAGGGCCATGTCTGAGCTCCTTGGACCCCTGGAGCCGATTTCCCAACCTGCACCTTAGCTATAGGTTCCCATTGAACCATGCTGTGTTCACAGGGAGTGCACTTCGAGTCTGAGGTATCTCTATTTCTTCCTTGTAGTAGTCCTGAAGAAAATAATTCGTAGCACTTTGCCATTGTGATGTGGGATTCCCCTCTGTATACTGTGAATATATCTTATTGCCATTGGTTAATGAAGAGGTTGCTTTCAGCCAATGGCTTAACAGAATGTGGCCAGGGTGGAAAAGATATATAGAGAGAGTAGGCAGAGTCAGGGAGATGCCATATAGCTGCCTATGGAGAAAAGAGATTTTGCTTTTGTTTTTACAGAGGATGAGAACCTGTGGCTTTCTTCCAGACTAATGTGGTTTGATGGACCAAAACCCCCTGAAAGGTCTCCATAATCCCCCAAATTACTTTGCCCAACAAAAAGCAGTTAACAATTTGGAGAGAACTATGCCCAAATTCCCAAAAACTGCTCATAAAAATTTGTTTACATTTAAAGGAGGATATGCTATAGAGATTTTCATTGGTATGGACCTTGGTTTATTGATACAAATTTAAGGTAAATTTTGTTACACTGTGCATATATATTTCTGCTTTTGTTCAAAGTATTATGCTTATAAAGCTCAATTAAAAATATAGTGTATAATTAAAAACTACAGATTCATAGGTAGTCAGTTATAATAGTCAAACTTGTACTCATGTTAATTAGGTTTTCTAGATGTACAAAGATATATTTCAAATGGATAGGTATTCTTCAACCCTTTCAAAGATTTCCAGAATATGGCATTTAAAACGTTCTAAGGACTTAGACCTTTCATGACAATGAGACACTTCTGCTCCTGGAAGCACCAATCTACTTCAAGAGAATGATGGACATTAAAGATGCTCCTTATGGAGCTGGTTAGCCATTTGGACAAGTAACTGCTCTTGCTTGGACTGGTTGATGTTATTGTGTATGAGATGAACATGCAGGACCCATGAAAAATTGATTGCTGAAGTTGCCTAAAGAGGTGAGACAGTCTTCAGAGTTCCTGCTCTGTGAAAGAACTGCCAGACATTTTTCAGGACACTGAAAAAAGCAACTGATGAACTTTGTCAAAATAAGGCATAACAAATCTTTAAATTCCCTGCCTCATGGGAAAGTCTACTGGATACTATAGGTCTGTAGGCTGAAGATGGATGCCACAATGATACAGTAGAACTTTGGGTAACTGACAGGCAGCAAGATGTCTCTGTCATTTCTAGAGTCTTAGAAGTTGCTTACAATGTACTTCCTATTTGCTTAGGTAATATATCATTCTGGGGTCTTTGATGGAGTTGAAGAATAGATAGTTATAAATATAGTTTTCCTTAGTTATAATTAAAAATAAATTAGATATAAATATTGTAGCTGTAGTTCTTGCTTGATAACTGTTTTTCATATGTAATTTTACTATGATAAAGTTAAAACCTTCCTTTTTAATTAGATAGAAAAGGAGAGGTGATGTAGGATTCCCCTCTGTATGCAATGAATATATTTTAATGCCATGGGTTAATAAAGAGGCTGCTTTCAGCCAATGGCTTAACACAATATAGCCAGACTGGAAATTATATATAGAGAGAAAATGGGCAGAGTCAGGAAGATGCCATGCAGCTGCCTAAGGAGAAAGACAGCCGCTGGAGCCTGCCAGAACCTTGCTGGTAAGCCATGAGCCTTTTGGTAAAATATAAAGTAATAGAAATGGGTTTGTTTAAGATATAGGTGCTAACTGGCAATATGCCTAAGTGATTGGCCAAGAAATGTAATTAATACAGTTTCTGTGTGATTATTTCAGGTCTGGGAGGCTGGGAACAAACAAGCAGCCTCTGTCTACTCCCCTGAGCACTGACTTTTCTTTGGAAGACATGGTACCAAAACTTGAGCAGAGTTTTCACTGGGCCTCAGACTTCTCATGAGTTCACCTGTGAAATCTTTTTCCTTACTCCCGACTGACTGAGAGAAATCCACTGGTAACAAGCCAGCATGCCCAAGCGTAGTAAGGGCTCACTGGTTCTTCAACAGTGAATTGACTCAGGGTTGGATTAGAGTACCAGAGGATCAAAGACTGGCTTGCGGGCATAGTTGTCCCTGCATTTAAGACACAGGTTCTGTCAAAGACACAGGTGGGTTAGAGACCAAACCTATTCTCTCTCTAAGTGTACAGTTGGTTGGCATTTATTAATCATGAATTCTCTTCAATCCCAGAGGGTTGAAGAGAAGGCTCAGTGGCTAAGAGTACTTGTTCTTATAGAGGCTCTGGGTTCAATTCCCATAACTTACATGACTGCTCACAATCACCCATAACTTCAGTTCCAGAGGATCAGACACCATCTTCTGACCTCTGTGGCAACCAAGCTCAAACATGGTGTACAGACATTCATTCAGGCAAAACACCCATATAATGCTAGTGAGCTTTATAGCAACAGGACAAGAGTCAGAGATATTTTGGAAAAGGGAGCCTCAACTGAGAAAATGCTACCACTAAATTGCCCTGTGGATGGTTGATGTGTGAGGGCCCAGGTAACTGTGTGTATAGTAAGTGCCACACCAGGGCTGGAGATCCTGGGTGTTTGCCTTTGTTTCCAAGGCTCTGTCCTCTCTCACCACCTCTGGCTTTCCCTCCAGTTTTCTGGATATGACCTCGTAGCTCCTACTGAACCTTGCATTTCCACCCACCCCATCAGCAGTACTCCTTCCCACTCTGGTTCCTCAGGTGCTGCAGCCACTTGAGCTTTAGGTCCCTTACCCACCAGGGTTTCTCACAGGACTTGAAGACTTGTGAAAGCAAAAAGCTATGGTTTCATTTTACAGAATTTTGAGACTTCATGTTTGTTCATTATTATTCAAGTTTTTTTCTCTAATTTCTCTACCACATGGGTTGTTTTAATTTTTCTTATTGACTGAAATGTGTTATTTATATTTATGGATACTAATCACTTTAGTAATACACTTGAAAATATTTCTCTCATTGTATGTTGAGTTTAGTATAAGTTTATGATATAAAATTATCATTAATACACTTTATTATATTGATATATGATATTTATGATTCTCTGTTTTATAATTTAAGAATCTCTATTTAGTGTTGTAAGATATTCCTCTACAATTGAAATTATAGTATTTTCTTTCATATTTAAACTATGTCTCCATCTGAAATTGATTGCAGTATCCAGTGTGAGCTTAATATTCAATTTTCTGTTTGCACATAGAATTGACCCAGCATAATTTATTAAACAGTCCTTGGAGCTTGTAAAGACATGCAATGCAGAGTCTGCAATGCATAAAGTCTTATATATGTGGTTTTATTTGGGGTTTCTTATTTCATTCTGTTGATTTCTTTTATTATGTCAAATAGAGTTATATTTAGAGGATACACTTTTTTCTAAGTAAAGTCATGCATATTCTTTATCCTTGACTTGCACTTGGAATGTAGTTTGGTTATGAAGTGTCCTTCATAAAATTCAAGTCTGGAAGACTTGGTCCTCAACTGATGGATGAAACCATTAAGAGACAATTGACCATGAAGGCTCTAAGTTCATCATCAGTTGAATCCCCTGACAGATCCATATTTAATGGTATTTTTGAGAACTAGTGGGATGTAGAACCAGTTAGAGAAAGTGGATCACAGGAGTGTGCCTCTCTAAGGCATCTCCTCACTGGCCCCTTCTTGCCCATCTATCTGTGTTCTGTGCACCATGAGCTGAGCAGATTTCCCTCTCCATGAGTATCTGCCTCTCCATCACACTGAAAGCATAGAACTAGCCATGATCAGGAACCAGGACCAATATTATTCTTTTCTCCATTTAAGTTGTGTAGCCAGGGACTTTGTCACAGAAATTAAAAAAATCAGAAACATGCGATAAAATCAAGACATATACATACACACAGGGAGTGATCCCTGTTTCTCATTTCAAATGCCTGGTCACTCAAGACAGGCATACACCAGTGTACCCTAGTGATAACAAGCTCTTATCAATACAGAAAGACTTCTAGGTGACTATACATCCTCAGAATCAGCAAACCAAACACTCTCATTAACATCTTATATTGCCAAATAAGCTTTATTCATGGGCAATAAGCTTAGACTGCAAGCATGTAATCAGCAAACCTGTTGTATCATATTAGGGTGTGATGTTATGCAGGCAATAGTTTATACGGAGAAACTAATAGTATTTCCTTTCTATCTCCAGTAACAAGCTATATTCTGAACCAAAGATTTGAGCATTTATTTCCTTGTGATAAAGAAACACCCATTTTAAAATGAATGATGTCATCACATAAAGAGAAATTAAGCACAGAGACATATGAAATAAAGTATAAAACCCCAGGACCTGATGCTGACACTTTTTAGCAGAGTTTGAAGCCCTGGTTATAGGAATACTCTGTCACTACCAAAGAATTAATATGCAGACTTGTTGCCAAGAATGATACAATGTTCTCATTATTCGTGGATGATCCTGTTAGCCTGATTAACAACAAAAACACAGGAGAGAATGAACTGGGGAACCACGTCAAAAATGGAACACCAGTAATTTTATAGGACTGAATACAAAATAAAATAGAAACAACCAACAGCCATATAATCTCCACCTACCAATAGTAACTGTGGGGTTTCAATATATGTGTGGGGCTCCCTATAAATGGTGCCAGCACAGTGAAAACAGGGATATAATTAACCCTAGATTTGATGGAAAAAAAACTAACTCAGGATAAAAACGTGGAATCTTTTCATAAGAACCTGAACTGCTGAGGTTTCAGTAATGCTGGCTTTTGCAAAATTAACAGTGGTCATGTACTTCATCATACTACCTTAATAATAGCAGAATAAAAATGCAGTAAATCATTAAAACATTGGTGCAGAAATCCTAAGGAAATAATGCTACATTCTTTCATGTTCCCTTAAGAGAAATGGCCACTTTTGACCTGAGGAAGAACCTTGGCATCTCTCCAGCCACGTGAACTGTGTCAGCCAAGTTAATCCACAGCAAGCCTAGAGCTAATAGGGAAGGTTAAATTCCCAAAGTCAGCCAGCCTTTGGAAAAATAGTTAATTTACAATCTGATAAAAGAAGGGATTAAAACTGGGACCACAGGTCAATCAGAAAACAATAACAGTGAAACAGAAACTAAATACTAGGATTAGGAAAAGTATCCAAAACTGTGAGGTGGGGCAAAGTCAGCATCAAAAGGCCTCATTATTATTTTTAATAAGAAAATGGTAGCACACACAGTGTGGTGCCAAACAATGGTGGTGGGAGCGAGCAAGGTCCAGGGTGGAAAATTAACACAGATCACCATAGTGACAGAGCTTGATAAATGTGAGACCAGAAAGCAGAAGGTGAAGGGGAGGAGAAAGAGAGTGCTGAGGAAGGTAAGAATTGTGGGTGAGCCAGGAGACCTTAGAGGATGCTTAGTGGAAGGCTGGGATCTGAAATCTGCTGCAGATTCACATTGGCTACTGGATGGATGAAGAACATTCCAGACTGGATCAGGGATGGGAACCAGGGCACACACTGGGGCAAGCCTGAAAGGGCCACTATCCTGAGTCAAGGATGCTGGCAATAGTTATGCACTCAGACTTTCCAAGATGCATCATTTCCAGGTTAAACATTTATAAATCTGGAAACCATTGCAGAATTTTCTATCCAACTAGGAAGGTTGGTAATTCCATAAACTAAGATCGTATACATACACACATAAATATATAGGTGGACTCTGCAACCCAACTCACCTACAGACTTAGAACAAAGTCAGAACAGAATTTTGAGTTAAATATTAGCGCATTGATGCCAGAAGCAGCCACAGTGCTAAAGTGAAAGGCTTACCATTGACAGCCATCTAAAATCACAGTTTAACACGTGTTCCACTAAATGAAAATACTGCAGAAAGATGTCGTATGTCAGTCTAATGGATGAAAAAGCACAGTCCTGATCAGCGCTGCTCCCTGACTCCGAGCATCAGAGTCCAGCTGAAACAGAGAGGAAGTAATGAAAGGAAGAAGGGAGGGAGGGAGAGAGGGGAGGGACAAGAGAGGGAGCCAGGAAGGAAGGAAGGGATAAAAAAGGGAAGGAGGGAGGGAGCCTTGAAGGAATTAAGGAAGGGAGGGAGGAAGATGTTCAAGTCCAGGAGAGAAGGACATTCTAGCTGTCCTCTGACCTCCACAGGTGTGCTTTGGCAAGCACAGGCAGGCACACACAGATAAATAAAGTAAATAACAAAATACATGTAATAAAAATGTAAAGAAAATGCCAAAATGGTGTGTCAATTCCATCTAATATGGTATCATATGTTAAAAATAATACTGCATGACATGTATGCTTTGTATTACATTATACAAGGTATATGAGATCTGTATTATCATCTCTCGACAAACTGGGGCTTAGAAAGAGAAGCCATGTTAATAATTATTGTCTATAAGACGGTACAGTAATATTGTCTCGGGGACTTAAAATGACTCTTACATTCTCCTTTTACCATATCTTTTCTAAATTTAGTATTAGTTGTGAAAATTTTCTGGAGATGGTCAATTTCACATCACTTATCAATAACTTATATACATTGACATCTCAATGCAGAGATTTGCATTCCATCAATGCACACTGACTTACAAAGTCACTCCGAGTGCCCTTGATGCTGATGTGGGAATGAAAAGGACCTAAACATCTAACCAAAGGAAGCTCTGGAAATGAACTTAGAAGTGCTTCTACCCTGGGATTGCATGGACAAATTATGCACACTTAACCATGAGGATATACTCTGAGAAAAGCAAGTTTGGGCAATTTTACTGTTGTATAAACACTGTGGAGTATGCTGACGTGAATTTAGGTGGCAGAACCTTTTACATACCAATGTTATGATACGGCATGCAAACACACAACATGTAAATTTGATGTTCAGATATGATACCACCTATTCCTCCTGTGGCCATTGTGAGCAGAAGCACAAACGCAAAAGGGACACAGCTGTGAAGCTGCCGGCGACAGTATGGCTTTAGAGCTGACTCTTACTCCATACGAAAGACATTCACAGGGCCCCTGTGCCTAGATGAAGAACTACAGGCAGCCAATGTTAACTGAGAGGGATACTTCTCTAGAGATGAACTCGTTGTAGGTTATCTGAACCCAAGTGGTTAGAGCCCCCAAAATGTGCATGTGCAACACTAAAGGGACCCCAAAGGTTACGTGTATACAATGGAGTGGGGGTGGGGTGAATGACAATAATAATTAAAGAACCAGTGGTCATGAATTTGAGAGGGAGGTTGTCCAGGAGGGGTAGGGGTAGAGATGATGCAAATACAGTACTCATGAATATTTTTAATAAAAATTTTCAATTAAAAGTAAAAAGCAATTCAATAACAACTATTAACTTATTATCATATTGAATTTACAGAGTGTATGTGATTATGTTGACTCTAGTTTTGTATAACTAGAAAAATGTAGACTTGTGATCACCAGCATCAATATAAACAAAAAGAAAACAGTGTTTCATGACTTTACACCGACTGTGACTTCACTGGGCAATGGGAAGGCCTCGACTCTATGAGATTCATGGAACCACTCTGCCAATTGGTGTAGGCTGAATCACCTGGATCATTTAGCAATTCAAAAAGTGCTCAACAGACATGCCCAGAGACCAATCTTATAGAAGCAATTATGCCGTTGAGACTCCCTCTTCCTATATATATCAAATTGACAACTAAGATTAGTGATCATAGACGGCTTGATGTGACTTATATAAAACCATATGTTTCTAGTCTCAATACTTAATGGTTTAATGGGAGAAACAGACCATGTTTGCATAGTATCACATAATACATGAATCCATGGCCATGGCTTAGCTCGGCTGATTGTCTTCTGCCACTGAAGTTACTGACCTCTCTCAGAACTCGTTGGCTGACCCTTCCAATGACATCCTGCCCTCCTTAAAACACTCTTCCTGCTTCTTTCCATCACACAATGCCCCACTTGTTTCTCTTACCTCCCTGGTTTCTCTTACTCTGTCCACGGTCAGGGTCCCGTCTTGGCTATGTTGTTGTTCATCTCAGGGAATCCCTTGTTTGAATAGTCCTCTGACCAAACCTCTTCGGGCCTGTGATTTTACTATGGACTTAGTAATCCTAGTACGTATTTTATAGGCATCCCTTAACTCACATTTCCAACATAAAGCCTTTGTCTTCCAGCCAAATTGTCATTTTCAACATTTCAGATTTCAGAATATAATACTTGAGGAACATAACACCCTATAAACACAGTGATCTTTCTTCAGGCATCAAATCCCTGTCAAGTCCAATTTTAAAATATGTATCTTGCATTTTCTTTCTCCCCATGGGTATTGTGAGTGCTTTGACCTGGGTTACAACAAAAATGACGTACTGTTGGAGCCCCATCACTCCTTTCGTCTCTTTCCTTCAGTCTATATACAACACTAAGTCATCCCAAATCCAGTGCTTACCTTCTCACTATGGACAAGATGAGCAAATTTGCCATGTACTAAAAGGAATGCCATAGGCTAGAGCAGGAGGCTCACAAGGAACACAAGGGTCGTCTGCCGCTGTGGTGAGGCTCACTCTCATGGGAAAACACGAGGGTCGTCTGCCGCTGTGGTGAGGCTCACTGTCGTGGGAAAACACAAGTGTCATCTGGCACTGTGGTGAGGCTCACTCTCATAGGAAAACACAAGGGTCGTCTGGCGCTGTGGTGAGGCTCAATCTCATGGGAAAACACAAGGGTCCTCTGGTGCTGTGGTGATGCTCACTCTCATAGTTCTTCTGCAGTGATTTTGAAAATATAAATGGTGAGGGTAGGGCTCCAAAGCTTGGGTGTGCTTGGGAATTGCTAAGATCTTTGCCAGTATCCCAGCTGCAATTATTCCATCAACTAGACGCTGGAAGATCCAAACTGCAATTATTTCATCTGCTGGACGTTGGATTTTTTCACAGTTTTTCAGATACTAAAGGATGCAAAAGTTCAAAAATTATTTGGTCTGTGATAACAAGATCCTTTGAGCCCAAATGCCTGGGGTCCCTGCTATCATCTCAACTTAGTCCGACCATCCATTAAACTTTACTTTTTTTCCATGTAAAGAAAAATCCCTTACAAGTTATTTTTTTCTATGTTGTTTACAATGGTGAGCTGTCTGAAACAGACTATAGTATTTGGTAGGAAGAGTAATTGTACTCTAAATGTTGATAGCCTGATAAAGGCATACCTGTAGAAATGAATTTGCAATACTCCAATTTGGGACGTGTCTGTCAGAGAACGTATGAAAAACTTTCAGATGTCACCACTGCAACCCGTAAAAATCTGAGTCAGTACCAACAAATATAAAAGGAAACAAAGGAAGTATTGAAAAACCATTAATTACTGATACTATGACATTTTACATAGTGTCACATTAACTTCTCTGTCTATAATATATTTGTTTTCACATGCCTTCAAATCAAATAATATTTTGTGTAGAATAAAACTTTGATTAAATAAAAATGCTATTGAATCAGTCTAGTGTGAAACAATGTTTACTTATTTATAAACCATCACCTATTTATGGAAAATGTTCTAAAGTGTTTTTAAGATGCATACAACCTTTGTGTGAAACCTAATGGGAGCCTGAGGTTACATTCATAGCACTCACTAAGGTTTTAGCAACATAACTTATTCATGTATGCCCTCGGCCATTTTCTGTCCTACACTTCCCCAAAGATGAGGACAAAGGAGAAAGCCTTTGAAGACAATCAGGAGATATGAGGGGAAACGTCTTTGCTGCTGGTGGATAACTAAAAAGTAATAACATTGTCTCGAAAGACTGAGAGCAGCTACTGTGACAGACGTGCTAAGGATCCCTCAGAATCCAGAACACAGATCGAAGGCTGAATATCAATATCAACAGGTAATATTAAAATTCACAAAAGAACAAATGAATATGGTGAGAAAGGCATGGAGCTCATAGTGATGAATTGTGGGTAAAAGAGAAGAGCAAAAGGTCACGTCGTGGGTAACCAGCATACAGTCACGTGGAACCACCATGGGACAGAAAGTCAGAGCAGAGGAATCAGTGTGTGACAGGGTGTCATGGCAGGGCAGACTATCCCCACAGGTCACAGAATTTCATGAACAAGTACCTGTTCTTAAACTCCAAGAATATATAGAGCATGCTCAATTGAAATAACAGCAAGATTCAGCAGAACACACTTTCACCATGAGTAGGGAATATATAAGATGTGGTGGTTTGAGTGATGATGGTCTCCACAGGCTCAGAATTTGAATACTTAGTTCCTAGATGATTTTACTGTTTGGGAAGTGTGGCATAAATAGTAAAACCCAGAGACAGATATTGGGGTTCAAGCTAAAGATCAGAAAAGCAAAGCAGCCAAGTCACTAGCGAGTTCTTACCTCTAGAAAAACTTCAGACTAAAAGGAGAGTCATCTGTCTCTGGGTTTTTATTATTTGTGCTACAGGAAAGGATTAGGAGATGTGACCTTGCCAGAGGAGTGGTGAGCCTTGAAATTTCACAAGACTTGCATCATTTCCAGTTAGCTCTCTCTGTCTCTTGCTTGTGGTTCAAGATGTGAACCTTAAGCTGCTGCAGCAGCCTCAGGCCACCATTTTCCTCCATTCTGCCATCATGGGTGTTAACTCCTTGGAACCATAAGCCCAAACTAAACTCTTCCTTCTATAAGATGCCCTGGTCATGGTACTTTATTACAATATAGGAAATGTAACCAAGACACTAAGTGATAGAACTTAATTAGATATTTTATAACCAAAGTCAGCTTTGAGGAAATGAGTCTTTTCCCCAAGGACAATTGCGTTGCTCAGGGAACTGATGTTTCTGTCTCTTGAATCTAGATGCGTCATCCTCAGTGGATCTAGGGACAGTCTGGGTAGGTAGGTGCTACAACAATGGGATTCTCACCCGAGTGTAGCCTCTTTTTTATTCCACTCTGGTCCTTTGGAAATGTGAACTAGTACCCTTCAGCAGGCATTCCTGCTACTAGGTACCACGAGGAGGTTTCATTCTCTGAGCTAAAGTATGTAGGTGATCTAAAAGATGAGATGGAGAAGTAAGCCTCATGTAGGCTCAGTTGCAATTGATTAGCAATATCTGCCTTGTGCAAAGAAAGAACAAATCCTTCAACTATTTGGATGGTGCATTTCGTGGGATATACATTATGGTTTGAACATTTCTGAATAGGGGGTTTCTGGCTTGGTGTTCACACTTTCACTAACAGGTCAATAATTCAAACACCCATTGCGTATCTGTTTTCCTAGTCATTACCTTGTTACCTGTGATCTACAGAAAGGAAAGCCTATTTATTAGGCAGAAAAGATGCCCGTATCGGTGGGTCGAAGATCAGCTGCCAGTCAAAGTGAGAAATGCCCGTCCCTTACTCTAGATCTTACCCACTTGTGCCAACTGTTCAATTTCCACCCCAGCAAATGTTTGCCAGCTCTGCTTTCCTTCGTACTGCAGGAAGTTCAAGCATTCTGAAGAGGTGCTGACATTTTCACATCCAGCTATGCCAGAATACACCCCAAATCTCCGGGATCTTTTTTCCTCCTCTTTAAACCACTGAACAGATTTGTGGCTTAAATTCTAGATAAATAGTCTTGATTTAGCCAACACCAGCTTTACCAAGCCAGGCAAATAATAGACTTCTGATAACTAAAGGGGACAGATGTCACAACATCTGCTTTCAGCCTTCGTCCCAAAGGTGCTTTTTCTCGGCCAAGTTCTGCACCACTGAAGCAATAATTCTAGAGAGAAGGTACCCATAATCCCCCAGCGGAGTGCTCAAACTGTTCATACAACGATCACAGGCTTGCTTCCTGGACTGCACAGATGCCAATATGAGTGCTGGGAGTTCTTCAATGGAGACATCGAGTGACTGAGTTTGGACACATTTTATCCCAAGATGCTGAGATACGTCCTAGGATGGCTCTGTAGAATGAATAGAAAATTGTGCTAATTCTGGACACTGCACAGAGAATAACTCCAGAGTAAGTTTACGATTAGCTCATAAATACAACAATTATCCACTAAAGTGGCAAACACTAATGAGTTTTCCCCAATATGGAGCTGGTTTGGCAGAAGTATGCGGAGGTATCCTACACAAAGGAAAAATAGTTTCAAATCACATGTAAAGGAGCTCGTCATTTGTTTGTAGTAACAACTGAAAAAGATGAATTATGGTTCGCAATAAGTTGCAGTTGGATCACACTGAGTTTTATGTTTTGTTTTGTAAGAATGAAGTTTAATAAGTGGATCAATGTTAGCTGAGATTTCTGTATTCCCACACTACTTAGTTTAGTTTATTTAATGATCTAAAATCACTTGGAAGGCTAGACTTTACACATTGGTTTTGATGCTAATCATTACTGAAGACATCAAAACCCAGTACTTCTTGTTTATGATTTATTTATGTGTTTACTTCAGATGGATTTTTATTTTTTTAATATTTGTATGTGTCGGTGTCTGTTGGAGTAGCTTAGCTATACTTGAGTGCAGGTACCCAAGGGGCCAGATGAAGGTGTCAGAACCCTGGAGCTGGAGTTACAGATGATTGTGAGCTGCCTGATACAAGTGTTGGAAGTTTTCTGTTTCCGCAAAAGTAGCAAAAAAAAAAAATAAAGAATCTGTAAAAGTAGCAAGTGCTCTTAACTGAGCCTGAGCTGTCTTTCCAGCCCCTACTCTCTGCTTCTCCAAGGATAACATTTGAGATGTTTTACTCATTCTGGTCTGTGGTTTGTGTGTGCCCATTTAACATGACCAACAGAAAGTACCTTATCAACATCTTTAGGAACTGGCATTCTTTTTTTTAGAACACAGGGGCATTTTGCCTATTCTATGCCAGTGCTGTTCTGGGTGCTGCAGTAAGGAACAGGCAAGACTGCCCTTATGGGGCTCCATTTCAGCACACTCTAGATACTGATGGGTATCTATTGTGTTGATAGTTAATTGTATTGCTGTATAGTTGATACCTCAAACTCAAGTCTCTATGGAGGTTATAGAGAGTAAGAGGCTGAACAATGGGATGAACCCTGACTAACATCTTCAACTTTGTCAAAAGAGAGAACCACCACTTTACCCTAGCTAATTATGACTATATGAGACTGTGGGCCTATAGTGATTGGTGTAAATTGTCCACTTGACAGATCTTGAAAGACTTGAAATGAAGGGTTGCCTCTATCAGGTTAGGCCATGGACATGCCGTGACAATTTTTTTTTTCTTCTTTGAGTTAATTGAGGTGGGAAGAGTCACAGTGCATATGGGTGGCAGCTTTCATGAACTGGACCACTAATGGTATAATATTGAAAAAAATGCTGAACAAATATGAATGTATACATTCATTTCTCTTAGGTTGCTTTTTTTTCACAGTAACTAGGAAGAAAACTAGGACAGGTCCCACTATAACACACTCTTCCACAAGTAATCTAAGAATAGCCATACTGCGCATGTCTGCAAGGCATAGTCCCTTAAAGAAGTTTACAGCTGACTACATGTGTAGTGAATTCTGGACAAGGAAGCACATGGATAATGGAATGTTTGTTTTATGGCCCCTGTGTGGAATTCTGAAGTCAAAGTTATTTTTGGGAATTCTCCCTTGGAGAAACACTGTTACTTGAATATTGTCCAGATACCAAAACTGCAGTAAATTTATTATCACTATTCAGAACAAAATTTTGATCTTACTAGTAACCAAGTTGTTAAATCTTTTTTAGTTGGTAAAGCCTGAGGTAAAGAAAATATGTGGTACCAGTGCTAAGATTTAGGTACGGTTTGACTTTCTTGTCAAACTTTCTTTGGACCTCCAAGCCTCAAATAATGACATGGGAACATTTTATTAATTATGAAAGGTTGGTCTTAGCTTAGGCTTGTTTCCAACTAATTCTTACAGCTTAAGTAAACCACTTTCTCTTCATCTACAATTTGCTATGTGGCTCTTTACCTCTCCTCTTTTAGTATGTCCAACTCCTTCTGTGTCTCACTGGCATCTCTCACCTCTCTTTTTCCCAGAGTTCCTCTCTCTGCCCAGAAGTCCCGCCTGTCCTCTCCTGCCTAGCTATTTGCTGCTCAGCTCTGCATTAAACTGGTCAGGCGCCTTAGACAGGCAAGTAAAAACAACGACACATCCTCATACAGTATAGTAAAATATCCCACAACATTTAGGATATAACATTAATAAATAATATGATTATTAATAGTAAAAGCCAATGACTAGAAATCTCTTCTATTGTTTCAGAGACAATGTAACCAAGGGTGAATTTTAAATCGGTTTCTTTTGGCAAGGATAATTCAAGATTGAAATGTTTTATTTTAATGACATTAAAGTATGATTAGATTATTTAAAAATACAATAAAGTATTTTGCTCATCTATTATTATATAAAAAGTGTTAGCACAGAAATTCTGAAAACTTTGAACTCACATTGTCATGTTAATTAATTTTATGCAATCTTTGCTCTCTGTGAACATATAACATGATTGGAGGTTTTTCGGAGTAGAGCTTTGAAATCATACACAAAAATTCTGAATTTATATAAAATTATAAATAATTCCAATCTCTCCAAAGCACTTTGAAAATAGAATTACACACCATCCAAATTTGTCTTGACTAGTGGGACTTTTAAATTAGTCTACTTGTCAAGTACAGTCTCCTGCCTTGAAAGCAGCCTACGGTAAGCATAATCACAACTTGGTAGTACTCTGTCCTTTTTTAATTACTCAACATTCAAACTTTCTCCAGACTGCATGACAATTCTTCAGCACTCAGAAGCAGATGACATAAGCTAGTAAGTGGTCCATATCAGGTGCATTCACTTAAAGATCCAGCAAGTGTGTGTCTGGCTATAGTGGAACCACATTGACTGGAGCAACTAAACTTATAGAAAAAAATGTGAATCTGGTAATAAAAAAGATGGAAAGAGTTGATAGTCGACTGTCCAAGAGGCGCCGGTCCTTCTTGTATCTACCCACTTGAGCTGAGATGCAACTTCTCCCATGAAGAGGTAAAAATCTATTTGTCATCCTTCTGAATCTGGAAGGTTAGAGGCTGGCCTTGTCCAATATAACAAAATGGGCCCATTGAAATGTGTTCCTTTGCTATTTTGAAGTTATGTGTTTGGATGAGAGACACATTAACCTAGGTGTTTGGATGAGAGGCACAGCCCCTTGACCTATGGTGATATTCCAACACCAATCAGGCATGTGAGCCGACTTTCTGAGGCTGGCTAGACACCAGTTGGGCCTCCAGCTGATCACATAAGTGTAAATAACTTAGAGGAAAAATAGCAGACAAAAAATGAGAAAAATTCCACATACAACCTACAGAAAGGGGAGCTACATGAAGCCATAAAGTGCTAAGGTGGGTTTGTATAACAGCATATGACATATATCACACAGAGCAAAACACTCAAGCAAGTACAAAGAGGAGATGAGACATCAGAAGAAGGGCTAACGCATTAAAAGAACACACATGGCTATAGCTTATCTCCCAATGAGATTTTACTAGAAGAAGATAGAGGAGTCAAGAATTTGAGCTTATTGATATCAGTAAGTGTGGCTGAAAAGGGGAAAGGAAGATGGTGAACAATGTTAAGGCGTAGGGAAAGGACCCCCATTCTGGAAAAACAAAACAAAAACCAGCATGGCATCACTTTCTGGCCTGCGGAGTGAAAGCCCTGCGACCCTGGAGATGGAGACTAAAGTTAACATAATTTTGCAGATTTTAGCACCTGATGATGATGAAGCTGTGCACTTTTGAGTCATTCTTTGCCAAATTAAGGGATTTATTAAATGACAAAAGATATCTGTGTAATGGTCATGTATGAACATGTTCTTGAATGAAAGGATGCACCCTGTAATTTAAAATCAAAACAGCATAGTTCCATGCTGACCAAGGTCCCCACAACAAGAATATCTTCCAGTGATTTCAGCTGGATTAAATTCATCTTCACCATGTTCTGCTTTCAGTCCTGTTACTGTGGTTAAAACATTCTGACAAAAAGCAACCCAGGAAGGAAAGATGTGAGGTTTATAATTCCAGGCCACAGCCCTTCATTGAGAACTATCAAGATAGGAACTAGAAGGTAAACTTGTTGACTATTCGATACAAATATCACTTCCTGCTCAGCTAAGGAGCTCACTTCACATCCAAGGAAATACAACAGAAACTGGGAAGAAAGCTGCTTGCAGACGGGCAAGCAGTCCTATCCTCAACTTCCTCACGTAGTTCAGGACACCTATCTAAGGAGTGGCGCCCCCCCCCACAGACACAGTGGGATGAGCCCTCTCACAACAATAAACAATCAAGACGATCTTCCACAGAAATGCCCACAAGGCAATCTGATCTAGGGAGTTCCTCAATTGAGAATCTTTTCCCAGGCAATCTAGATTGTAGCCAGTATAACTGTAAAGCTAAACATTCTTCATTCTTCAAAGCAATTCCTAGAGCTGTCACACTGCACTAGCTACAATGTATACCACATAATAAAAAGTAAAGAGACATATGAAGAAGTGGAAAACTGTGACTCAGAGTCAAGATAACATGAAGTTGAGGAGAAAATGCCCTTGGTTGGCTCACAGCACTTGAGTTAGTGGGTTAAAAGACTTTGGTATATCAAACAGCAAAGAATTGATGGCAGAAGATGCAAAATAATCCCACAATAGTTCAGAATTATGTATAATAAAGGGTTATTTATTTAGAGGAGACTCACAGATCACTGTCTTTATGAATGGGGAACAGGAACAAAGACTAGCATCCAGATGCAAGAGCAGGAAGCAAAAGAGTGAGCGTATACTTTACAGCTGTATTAATAGTATAAGAGACCACGCCCAAGTGGGCTGGTATCTTAAAGGCTATTGGATGAAAGAGCTGAAGGATCTCCCACATCTAAGGATGATCACCTGATAATTTGAATATAAAAATATTACAATATAAATGGATTATTAAATGCTAGCACAGGCTAGTAAGGGTGTGCTAAAATAAATAGGAAGCAGCTGGGTAGAGTGGCACATGTTTTTAATCCCAGCACTTGGAAGGCAGAGACAGGTGGATCTCTTTGAGTCTGAGGCCAGCCTGATCTATAAGAGCTAGTTCCAGGACAGGTTCCAAAGTTATAGAGAAACCCTGTCTTGAAAAACCGATAGATAGATAGATAGATAGATAGATAGATAGATAGATAGATAGATAGATAGATAGATAATAAAATAAACAGAAGAAAACATGGAATGGTGGTCTATACTTATAATCTCGGAACTCAAGTGGCTGTGCCAGGAGGATGGTTTTGACTGTAAGAAGGAAATGGTCTAGTGTGAGATGCTTTCAAAAAGGAAAGAGGGTTGTTTTGTTGCTCTAAAGAACACAGAAAAAGCAAATGTTGGAAGTGCCCATCAAACCTTGGGCTAAGACAGTAAAAGAGGTTGTCTAGAAATCAATCCCGATTGTGTTGGACTTCAACAGCAATGCTGAGGACACGGCTCACTAGAGAGTGGAAAGTTTATTGAGGAGCATCACCATCAAGACACTCTAGCCATATCCCTAATAAGTTCTGTAAGCTTTTTACAGGATGCTCTCTTGTTTGAGGATGCCCTGCAAAGCCACTTGACAAAAGCTGTTCATGTGGGGCTCAGGAGCTACAAAAAAATCACTCTTTAAAGAACCACAGGCACTCCAGAAGCTATCCACAGTACAGGAGCTGAACAGTACAGATTCCACGCTGTAAAGAGGGTTGCTTGCTAGTGCCCAGCTGCGCAACAACTCAGTCCTGAAATAATCACACAGAAACCATATTATTTGCAATACTGTTTGGCCAATAGCTTAAGCATATTTCTGGCTAACTCTTACATCCTATACTAGCCCATCTTCATTAATCTGTGTATCATCATTTGGCTGTGGCTTACCAGGTAAAGATCTGGCATCTGTCTCCAGCAGGACTACATGGCTTCTCCTGACTCCGCCTCTTTTCTCCCAGCATTCAGTTTAGTTTTCCCCACATACCTCTATTCCCTATGCAAGCCCAAGTCAGTTTCTTTATTAAACAATGGTATTCACAGCATATAGAGGGGAATCCCACATTAATTCCATGTGTACAGAACTAGCCACAGCACAGGAGCTGAACAGAATGGATTCCATGTGCACAAAAAGGCCTGGAATGAGAAATGCTCTCTCTCTCTCTCTCTCCCTCTCTCTTCCTCTCCAGTTGCATCTGACAAGTAAGCTTGATATTGTAGCAGCTGGGGAAGCCTGCAGACTCCCACAGCATTTGTGCAGTGTGGGTACAAGTTAGGGTTGCTATTGCTGTGATAAAATAACATGACTATAAACAACTTGTGGAGAAGAGGGTTCATCTCAGCTTACAACTCTCAGATCACACTCCATGCTGAGAGAAGTCAGGGCAGGAACTCGCATAGGGCAGGAACCTGGAGGCAGGGGCTCATGCAGAGGTCATGGAGGAATTCTGATGACTGACTTGTTCCTCATAGCTTGCTCAGCCTGCTTTTTTTATACCATTTAGGGACACATGTCTGCAGGTGGTGTCACCCACAGTGGACTAAACATTTCCACATCAACTGAGCAAACATACCACAAGGTTTCCCACAGGCCAATCTAGTAAGGGCAATTTTCTCAACCAGGGTTTCAGCTTCTAAAATAAGTCTAATGTCTGTCAAATTGACATAAAAATAAGCCATCACACTACTGAAGGGTGGATGCAAAACTAAGAAATATTAATTTGATGATTAACACATATGACAACTGACCTATAGAAATAAATTAATTCATTGGATGAAAAATTCCAAGCAAGAGGTAATTTGATGGTGGAGAAACTGAAGTGCCTAAATATCATTTAACATTTCTTTATTTAAAATATTTAGTTATGCTTGCTCCACGAACATTCTCATTGACTGACTCAATAATACATATTGAGCTCAAGATGAAAGCTTTCTTAAAATTATTTTTATGTTTTAAGCAAAGGATTTGTTTGATTATTTTGTTTGATTTGTATTGTTTCTTGTTTATTGTCTTCACTAAAACTTGAACTTTCCCATAGTAAATATTTTCTGGAATCTGTGCAAGTCGGAGACTTTTTTGTTTTCAATAAATAAAGCAAATGTTGGTAACTTTAAGCACAGAGGATATTCATGGAGGAAAGAATGAATCCTAAGCACACAGGGATTCTGTAACTAGGCAATGTTTAATAAATGTTGCCTAATTTGAAGCTGTTTACTTAAAACACCTGCATATTTAGTTGTTTATATTGCTTAAGGTAGTTTTGATTATTATCTTTCTACTGTTAATTTGATTTCGGATCATTGTTCTAGTGGTTGGGTTATTTTGTATTCCTGAATGAGAAACTGAAGAGGGCTAGTTTAGTAAAGTTCTGCCCATTGACTTTGTGTTGAGGGCCCAAGAGATGGCATAGTGTGGATGAGAGCACCAGCTGGTCTGGTAGAAGGTCTGGGTTTGGTTCCCAGCACACACATGAAGGCAGCTGCCACAGTACCAGTTCTAGGGCATCTGACCCCTCCATGGCCACCAGACATGTGTGTGATATACTTACTCACATGTGGGCAAAATACTAATAAAGTTTTTAAATTATTGTATTTGTGTGTTTGTATGTGCATGCTGCATATGTGTCTAGAGGCCAATTGTCAACTTCTATGTCATTCCTCAGCGTCCTTCCTTCCTTCCTTTCTTCCTTCCTTCCTTCCTTCCTTCCTTCCTTCCCTACTTTCTATCTTTCTTGGTAGCATTTGCCACTGGCCTGGGACTTTCCAAGTAGGCTAAGCTGGCTTGGTAGCCTCAGTCTCTCCAAGACCTGCAATTCACACTACCATGCCAAGTTTCTTGTTTGTTTAAATGTGTGCTGCAGATTGAACCCATGCCCTCACACTCAAACAACAGCAAACATTTTACTGATTGGTACATCTCCTAGCCTACTTTTCTTTAACTTTTAACAAATGAAATGAGGCTCGTGAATGGGAATGGAAAACCATCAAAGCAGACTTAGAATAGCCAGGTACCTGTGGGGTGACTGATCTTAGACCATTTATCCATTCATTATATACTCCAGTCCCAGAGTTAGAGTCTGGCGATTACCTGGTTGGCTAAGATTACTTCATGTAACCCTCTCTGGGATATATTAATGCTGAGAAGATGACTGGGTCTCCTAAATGTATCTTCAGGCAACTACATGTATAAAGAGTTCATTTTTACTTCTAATTGTGTTTGTGTGTGTGTTTGTGTGTGTGTGTATGCAAGTACATGTGAGTGTGTGTTTGTGTGTGTGTATGAAAGAGAGAGAGAGAGACAGAGAGAGAGAGAGAGAGAGAGAGAGAGAGAGAGAGAGAGAGAGAGAGAGAAGGGGAGGTGGGCTTGAACATTGGATTGCAGTGCCCATGGAGACCAGAAGAGTGTGTCAGATTCCATGGAACTGGAGTTATAGAAGGTTATGAGCCTCTGATAAGGGTTCTGGGGACCAAATTCTGTCTGTAAGGGCAATATTCACTTTTGACCACTGAGAGAATTCTAGCCCCAAATTTAACTTCTTAAAAATAATTGAGCCTTGGTTGTCCAGATGTGTTTCAGTTTTCTCTACCAACATAACTCTTATTTAGGACTAAAGTTTTGGATGTGGTTAGAGGCTTATTTGGTTGTCTGTCATGAGGAAGGGGTTGGGGGAGGTTGCTGCAGCATCACCAGTGGGTAGATAAATGCTGCAAAATACTTGGGACAAACCTCAAGTCACATGAAATGAATCATAGAGTTCCTACATCTTCAGAACTGAAGATCATGACCCTGCTCTTCAGAGACACTGAAGTAGGAGTATGGCAGGCTAGTCTCTATCTATGTTAGACTATAATAGAATCACCCTGGACAGCTTTCATGAAAATTACCTTGGTCGTAAAGCATTATCTGGCATCTCCAGACTTCAACAACTCTCCATATTCCCTGTGCCAGTATTTCCCTTTGATCCTTCTGTAATGAGGTAAGGAAGAGATTCACAAGCCGGGAGGAAAAACTTATCTTTCTAGATGAAGCTTGTTTCAGAGTGAGATTCCCAAATATTGTAATATATCCTGCCAGAACTGCAGTTAAGCCTTTGCATAGCAACACATTTGGAGTCATGTTGGTGAAAGGCTGCTTGTTCGTTTCCTGGCTACCCAGACCTGAAGTAACCACTCAGAGACTACATTAATTACAACACAGCTTGGCCTATTATCTCTTGTTTCTTATTGGCTAGTTTTTACATCTTAAATTAACCCATTTCCATTATTTTATATTTTGCCATGAGGTTCGTGGCCTATTAGCAAGGTTCTGCTGGTGGCTCCCGTCTTTCTTTTCTGGGGGCTGCATGACATCCCCCTGACTCCACCTCTTCTATCTGTCTATCTCTTCCAGCCTGGCTATACTTTGTTAAGCCATTGGCTGAATGTAGTTTCTCTATTAACCAATAAAAGCAACACATATACAAAAGGACTTCCTACACCAGAGTCGGAACATTTCAAGTTATTTTTCTTTCTCCCCATCCTTAGAAGGAAGGAAAAAAAATTAAAGCCGTAAACTGGATGCAGGAAGCCCTTAGAATGATTATTTTATGTACAAATAAGAGCCACAATTTCCAAGTTACTTTATCTGAATATTGTTTGTGTTTTTCTTAGATAACCTATTTATAAATAAATAGAAATATATTGCAGAAATACTATAGAATAATAGTAAGTTATGAATAATATAATATATATTTTATAATCAGGTCAGAACCTGGGACATGAAAGTTGGTGCAGACAGTGAAGTGCTTGTTACTTAAACAAAGCAAGCAGCTGTTCCCCTCCCCAGCAGCCAATAGAAATACAGAGCACTTCTTGAATCTCAGTGTTGGGACGGTAGAGATGGGCAGCTCCCTGAAACTCATCAGAGAGTCAGGCTTGCCAAAGGGGTGAGCTCCAGATTCACTGAGAGACTCTGTTTCAAAAACGAAGATGGTAAATTATCCAAGAAGATGCTCACCTCAAACTCTGATCTCCACACACATAAAAACATGTGTGTACACACCCACAAGCACAAGTGCACATACTGTATCAACACACACATGAACTAACACATACACATATCTAGATAACAGAATTATCTGTACAATTATCTACACGATTAGCAATGGTTATAACATTTATGTGTACTATAATGATACACTATCTAATATGATATTCTAACAATATAATTTTGCGTGTAATTATCTAAAGAATTCAAGAGACCTGTGAATAGCTGCTGGAACATGGTTAAAAGAATGGCACATAACGGACAATGTCCTAGGGAACTGTGAGAGAAGCTTCAGGAACAAAGGCAGAGGGCCTTTTCCTCAGGTGCCTTTTGTTCCCTGGATTGTTCTTGGATGTGATTTCATGTCTTTTATGCTAAACATTTACATTCAATTTATAAGACATGTTTGTCCTTGTTGGATTTCAGAACATAGCTACAGAACCCAATCTGGTCAGTGTACCATAAATCTGGATATGGCCTCTGCCTTGCTTTCATGCTTTCCCAGATACAATCTATAGTATGTGTCATGCAATTGTGTTTAAATTGGTCTGTTCTGAGAAAGTTCTGGGAAAGGTCTTTTTTATAGTCAGAGCTTTTTTTGTCCTGCTCTCCAGTTCCACTTATAAAATAATCACTCAGAGACTGGTATTAATTATAACAGCTTGGCCAATGATTCAGGCTTATTACTAACTAGCTCTAACATCTAAATTAAGCCATATATTTTACCTATGCTTTACCACATGGTGTGTGGCTTGTTTCTTCTTTTTCTACATGTCTTGTTTCCTCAGTGGTTGGCTGGCATCACCCTTGAATCTGCCTTCTTTCTCCATGTATCTTTGCTTGGATTTTCTGCCTGGCTATATTCTAGCAGCTTCATTCATTAACCAATAAAAGCAACACATATTCACGGCATACAGAAGGACATCCCACGCCACTCCTCTGTTAATATTTACTGAATACTTATTGACGTTTATTTACATGCTTTTCTGGTCATGTTTTTGTGACCGACCATGCTCTTATGAATTCTAGTCACGTTCCTTGCTTCATTGCTTTCTTGGCTACATTCGTGTATGAAGGTACACCGGAACTAGAGTAAACAAGTCTACAGCTTTACACTATGGTCTGCCCCTTTCTTCCATGTCCACAGACCCCGAGTCTCAAAGACACAGACCTGCAAAGGTCTGTGAAAGTTGACAAAGCCTCGAACATGCAATTAGGCTGTGGTACACTCCTTTGGCTGGTGTACACAGCGCCTGTCTTCTCAAGCTCTTCCAGTGTGACATTTCCAAGCTGTGTTTGACTATAAAGAGATTTAGGGAGGTTCACATTTCTCAAAGCTTTGCTTGTTTCTTTGCTTCAAGCACATTTCAGGTATAAGTTACTCTACAGTGGTATTTTTCAAACTGTGGCAGTCCATGTGGCTATGTTTATGACCTGAAAAAATATTTCTTTTGCCAGTTTCACATGAAGATAAAAGGCCCTCTGATCTGTGCTGGTCACTGGGAAAGTTAGGGGGAACAGGAGGAGAAAAATACTGTTGGATATACACCCGGAACTGAGAGGAACCAGATATGTCACCATCATGTGGAAAGCTGCAGCTGATTGGTTCTTGGTGGAATTCACTTTGCCTTGCTGGTGATCCTCAAGACGAGCCTTAGAACTCCAAAATAATGTGATATCCATTATTTCCTTAATAGCCACCAATAAGTTGACAAAGATCAGAAATGCTTCCTCCTACAGCTGGTAGGAGCTGATGCAGAGACCCCAAACATAGTCAAATTTTGGTGAAGAGAGAGCCCAAATTAGATGTTCTCTATCGGGTCCCTCCCCTTGGAGCTCAGGAAACTCTGAAGAAGAGGGTGATGAAGATTTCTAAGACCCAGAAGGATAGAGGACGCCAAGAAAACATGACCCCCCAATTCAGCTAAGCGGATCTCATAGGGGCTCACAGAGACTGACGTGGCAATCACAGAGCCCACATGGGCCTGCACTAGGTCCTCTGATACACATTACCGTGGTATAACTTGTTTTGTGGGACTCATAACAGTGGGGATGGGGCATTTCTGACTCTTGCGACTGTTTTCCGTGTTCTGGGTTGCCTCGCCAGCCTTGACGTGAGGGTTCATGCCTCGTCTCAATGCATCTTGTTGCGCCGTGCTCAGCTGATAGCCCTGGAAATCTGCTTTTCTCCGAAGGAAAAAGGAGGAGTGGAATCTGGGGGAGAGGGCAGGGGTGAGGGGGGCTGGGTTGAATTGAAGGAGTAGGGATTGCAATTAGGATGTATTGTATGAGAGAAGAATTTTCTAAAATTTGTGTAACTATACAATATCTGTTACAGATATAACTCCAATTATTTTTAATATAATATTTATATGGATATAAAAAATAATTTGACAAGGCTATAGGGCCCTGCCTGCGAAGACTTCTGCTGAGTTCTGCAATCATTGTATTTTCTCTCTCTCTCTGTCTCTCTCTCTGTCTCTCTGTCTCTCTCTCTCCCTCTCTCCCTCTCTCTCCTGAACTCACACATTGTCTTGACTTTGACAATCCTTTCTTTGTCTCACCTTCTCTTCTGATAGTCTCTCAGTAGAAACAAACTCTCTGCTCCCTCCAATCCACCCCACCATGTTTAACACTTGGACAGTTCCAAGTTCACACTCCTGACTCACCTCCAACTTTCAACTTGAAGGTTGTACTCCATACCCTGACTTTGGAGTTGAAGGCTTCAAGGTGCCCAAACTTACCCTGTCTCTAAGACTGTGCTTTGAAAGGTGTGGCAGTCCTGGGTTTGAAGCAAGGCTCCTGCACTTTGGAGGTCACAGGTCTGAGTGCCGAGTGTGTCCAGATTCTGCACTACAGAAAGTGTAACTGTAGCTGCCCTATATCACTATAAGTCATCATAATTTTGTCTTTTATATCTTCAGCCCTATAAACACTATCTTTATATTAGTTTGATAACTCGCATGAACTGGATTATAGGAGAGAAAATTGGAGCTGCTGTCTTGGTCCACAGAGAAGGTTGTAAATCACGACATCTTCAGACTTGGCTTTAGGGGATGCTCGATAGCTCTCTGTACAGCCTTCTCTGTTCCTAGATAGCTATTCTAAAATGGTTTGAAAATTCTAAATCAGGAAACTCAGGTGAGCGGGGAGGAAGGCCTGCACACTGGCTCTACATCCTAGTTTCAAAGACCATGGAGGGTGCTTTCCCTAGAGTGTTGGGGACACAGAGGTGAACCATCTCACTGGGGTGTTGGACTCAGACTCAATTCTGTCCTGCCTTCGCATGCATGTGATACCTACAGCTTCTTGTGTCTTTGAGCGAGGATAGAGGAGCAGCGGAGAAATCTCCTGCCCCTTTCTTCCCCGTGTTCTGAGGTGGCACCAGGGACCAGGGATTGTCTTATCCTTGTTAACAATGTTTATGTTTTTAAGTGTCTGATAGATATGCGGGGTGCGTTCATGCTCCTGTTGTGGGCTCTATAAACATTAATGATGGAGCTGGGCCTTCTTGTTTACTGATTTTATTCTCATCAAAGGAAATGGATTTCCTCCGAGGGATGAAGACATGTTGGAGTCACTCTGAGCTCACTGGACTGAAGTCAAGGAGCCCGGCAGCAGGACGCTTACTTTCAAGTAACATGCTGAAAGCCGATGTTTTCCGCTCTCCCATCTTACCCTCGTCCTCAGCCTGCAGGTAAGAGACAAAGGCCATTTTTTAAAAATCACTTTCAAACCATATCAAAGACTTCTAGGAAAAGCTTCATTGACTTGTTTGGGTCCTGGCTCATTGCTGGTTACTGGTCTGCTTTGGAAATGGGAAAATTTCACTGGCCTGGTGTGGATTCCATGCTCAACACCACATAACTGGGTAGAGTCAGAATAAAGAAGACGTAAGGCTTGCAGAACCAGACTTAAAAGCCTACTAGGGCCTCACTTTGAGCTAAATGCTGGGTGTCTCATGAGGAACACTGGAAAGCTAGAAAGTACTCAGAGTTGAGATTACAAGAAAGAATCCTCCAAAAACCATTGCTATTAGGAAAATGATCTACGAGAAGGAAGGGGCTAAATAGGATCAGACACACACCAGGCACTTTACATGGACTACAGAGATTACAATAAATGATCTTAGAATACAATTAGATATATCTAATTACACTCCTGTAAACACACACACACACAAACACATACACTCATGCACACACACACACACGCACACACACACCCTTCAGGGTCGAACATAGGTGGAATAGAAAGTCAATAGCTGGGCCTAATCAGAGGGCAAGGCTAAGGCTCTGACCATTTAGAGAATATTGTCAGTGTACACAGGGCATATGGAAGCTCAGCATCTCACTAATTAACTATAGGCAAGATTCATTTTCTGGCCTTGCTTTGGGGTCAAATGTAACTACATGACACACTCATTTGACATCAAATTCAGCTTTCCTTTAGCAAACCCCAACAGGTCCACAGTGCAGGAAGTCAGTTAGAATGTCACCTGAATGGCCTGGGCTCATACGCCACAGACCACATAATTTAGCTCCAGCATTTCTGATGAAGAGAAAGAATCAATGTGAGGGTTACTTGCTGTAAATTACCTGTATGCCCAAGAAAGCACACGAGTTAATGGTTATTAAATCCAGAATAGCAACGACCAAATGCATTGTTGCATAGCAACTGCCTCACACAAATCCACCTTTATTTTTTGACGAGCTTCCTGCAAGCGGCATCTCTGGAACATTAGCAGGGGCCTGTATCATTTCTCTTCTAAACCCATATGGAGGTTCCTTTCATAACACAATGTCTTCTTGGCAGACATTCTGTAATTTGAAGAATGACTGCTCTAATGAGCTCCATTTCATTGCTCTGGACATGCAGAAGGTTGCTTCTTCAAGAGCCTTTCAGAGGAAACCACAGCCTCCCTCTGGCAGTCACTCAGAGCAGGTTTTCTGTGTGCCCTAATGCTCACCTAGCCATGCCCAATGTAAAGTAGAAGGCTGAAATATTTGGGAAACACCTGAATTTAACAAGTTGAAAACTCATCTTTAGACACCTGTGCCAAGTTCCTTGTTTTAATGAATCCTACTTAGCTGGGATGGCCAAAAAAGGAAGAAATGTGTGTATAAAAGTCTGAAGGCACATATGATTGGAAAATGCCACCATGACATCCATAAGTTAGTATGCTAATCTTAAAAATAATTTTAAAAAATTCTTATTGAAGACTGACTGACGTTGCAAAGTCCTTGGCCCCTGCTGACCAAGAGGTCATGCTTAATGACAGTCCTCACACTGTTTACACACCAAGAGTATCATAGCACCAAGGACTGTAGCCCTTGATGGCCCCAGTCCTGGGGGAAAAGGGACAATATGCATTTAGATGTATGGACCAGACAACAGGCATCCTACACAAAGATTTCCAGGATCTTGTGTCCTGGAACAGTGAACTGGACCGGAACACAAGGTTATTGATGGCAACAGAGGCTGTACATCAAGGACGAGTGGAAGCAAAGACACAATCAGCTCAGTCAGAGCATGAGACTCTTAATCTCAGGGTCTTGTGTTCAAGCCCCAGGTTGGGTGACACATGCGGCACAAATAACAAAATCCCAGAGTCAGATATTGGGATTCAACCCAAAAACCAGAAAAGCAAAACAGACAGGCCACTAGAGAAGTTTTACCTCTACCAGGGCTGGGCAATATTAAGGAGATTTAAACCTCTCTCTCCTCCCATTTTATATTCCCTTTAGTTCTGGGATTAAGGTGTAACTCCCTGGCACTGGGATTAAAGGTGTGAGCCACCACCACCTGGATTATCTTGGCATTGCTCTTGTGTAGTTTAGGGTAGCCTTGAACTCACAGAGCTCCACCTGCCTCTGTCTCCCAAATCCTGGCATTAAAGGTGAGTGTCACCATTACCTGGCCTCAAGTGGCTTTAGCTTTGCCTCTGTTCTTCAGGCAAGATTTATTTATTAAAATACAAATACTACACCACAACAGAGCTTGGATGTGGGCTAATGTGCTGTAGCACCAGAAGTTCAAAATCCCCATACTGCATGCGTTCTGACTCTTCAGAACCCAACTTCTTCCACATTTGCATGCCATAGGTATTTACTGCACATGTTCTGCTTATTGCATGTAGCCAGGATGGGAAACAGCTGCTAGCTTTTTCTGCCAACATGTGCTCTTACATAATAAACTTGATGTCTCTCTCTCTCTCCATAACCCTACCCTCCTGCCACAAATGAGTTACCATCCTTCAAGGACAAAAGAATTTTTGCCCTACTAAGAGCTACTGAATATTATATTTCAGCTACTACTTTAAAAAATTTTGATGGTGTGGATTTTGAAAATCTGAATTGTGTGTGTAGCCTCCAGTAGGCGAGGTGGGCAACTGTGGTCAATTTCTAACAGAATAGATCTGTGATGTTGCAGAATGCTCATGCAGGTCAATCTGACAGACAAGAATTTATTTTACTTAAAATGCTACTTGCTATTGAAAGTTAAATCTAAACTGAGCAGTGATGGCACATGCTTTAATCCCAGCACTGGGGAACCAGAGGCAGGCGGATCTTTATGAGTTCAAGTCCAGCCTGGTCTACAGAGCAAGCTCCAGAACAGGCTCCAAAGCTACAGAGAAATCCTTGTGTAGGTTTTTTCCCCCTCTTGTCTCCTGAGACAGGAGGGAAAAAAAGAAACTTAAGCTTATTTTGATGATATAAACAAAGTTGATCTCAGCCAAACAAAAGGACACAAAGCTCTGAAACTCAAGACATGAGTCATTTTCAGTGCCCGCTTTCCAGCTGTGGAGGATGAGATGGGAAAGGTGGGTGTGGGCAATAGAATCATAGAACCTCAAGTTCTCTGCATCTTCACTCGAACCCCGTGAATATGGCCCCTCCTGTGGAATGGGGACTTTGCAGACACATGCGGGACTCTCAACAGAGGAACCATGATCTTGAGCTGTGTGAGTGAGGTCAACGTGACCACAGGGATGGTGGTGAATGGGGACCAAACTGAGAGAAGGACGCTGTGCTGCTAACTGAAGGAGAGGACTGTGCCTCGAGGAACACAGATGCTTTATAGCCGGAAACAGTAAGGGAGTCCTATCCTTGCAAGCGTTCTGATGTTTTAACCCTGTAAGACCCATTGACCTTTGGTTTTCTAAAACTGTAAGGAACATATTTATGATGTTGTGGAGCATGGCACTGGCGCTCATTGTCACAGAAACAGTAAGTGGATAATTCAATCCAACACAACATTTTCTATTTATCTCTCGGTTGAAAACAGGATTTAACTCTGGGATTCTCAAGCTAGGTTCTCAAATGCGATTGTATTTGTATTAGTCATAATCATTATTGGTGGTTATTCTGGGCATTTTTTCTTCTTTTCATTTCTTTCTATTTTCTTTCTTTTTGATATACAGTATCTTATTTTTATTTTTTATTAACTTAACTTATTTATTTATTTTACATCTGATCCTCGGTTTCCTTTCTCTCCTCTCCTCCCATTCCCTCTACCAACCTTCCTTCTGCCACCCCATCCACTCCTCCTCCGTTTCTGTTCAGAAAGGGGCAGGTATCCCATGGATATCAACAAAATATGGCATATCAAGTTTTAGTGAGACTAAGCCCCTCCTCTTGCATTATGATTGGGCAAAGCAGCCCAGCACAAGGAATAGATTCCCAAAAGTCAGTCAAAGCATTAGAGACAGCCCCTGACCCCACTGTTAGGAGCCCTACATGTAGACAAAGCTATACAACTGTCACATGTGTACAGAGGTGTCCCGCGCTACCTTCTCGCCCGCAAGAACGACACGGGACACTTAGGATCCTTCTGCAAAAAACCTTTAATGCGTCTTGAGAGGGAGAGCATAAGCTTCCAAAGCGGAGACCCAGAATGAGGGGAACCCAGCCCTTATAAAGGAAACAGTCCTCACTTCGGACGTGTCACTCTTGAATTGGTCCGCTGCCCATTATCCCAGATGATGCTCGGAAGTAGGCAGGGACGCAGCAGTAGAGAGTTACCAAGCACATGCGCTGGGATTAAAGGCGTGTGCTACAACACCTTGAGGTTACAGAGGTCAATCTGCCTCTGCCTCCCAGGCCTCGGGACTAAAGGCATGTACCACCACACCTTGAGGTCACAGAGGTCAATCTCTACCTCTGTCCCTTGAAGCAATGGAGAATGTGGTTGCGGCCCATCACACAGAGGACGTAGGTCAGTCCCGTGCAGGCCCCCTGGTTGTTGGATCAGACTCTGAACAGCTATGAGGCCAAGTCAGGTCCAGCATGAGACCCATGCCATGAGAGTGAGCCTAACTCTGACCCTGCTAGAGTGTCAGGACCCAGAGGCTGAATGAGCCAGAGACCTACGCTAGAAACAAACAAAAATATGTCAACATAATGATGCCCAACATTATTTTGCTACATAGATTGGTGTCATCAGAAAGGTTTCATCCAGTCCCTGAAAGAAACAGATGCATACCCACATGCAAACATTAGGCTGAGCTCAAGAAATCCTGCTGAAGAAAGGGAGGAAGAATTCTTTTAGGCAGAGTGAGTGGTCAAGGACACCACAGGAAAGCCTACAGCATCAACTATTGTAAACATTTTGTTACTACTTCTGATCCAACATCTGACACCAGATATGTAGAATTTTTAGTTTTGTTCATTTTATGATACCAATGGGTTATCCAATAGCTCAAATGAGTTCGGATGCTGGCTATGCAGTTAGCACACAGGGACGATTCACTCATACAAACTAGCAGAATCAGAGGGCAGAAGTGAATGCGGTTCCCAGCCATTCGCTACCTTGCCGACTTGAACCACCTTATGAGTTGTTTACTTCCATCTTTGATTGGAAAGTTCAATTTTATAGCCCTAAGAACTCAAGAAAAGACTTCACCTAAACTTTACCTTACTGGGTTATAAATGAGGATGCAATTCAAATCCAAGCATAACAGAGTGAACCCAGTAGAAGAGATGCCCAAGGCATGCTGGAGGGTTGGGGAGTGATGTACAGTTCCCATTCTTTCTTGGGACACATCATCATCCAGCACTTTGATGCACTCACCAACCTGGGAGCCCTCTGAACTCCATCTTTGCAGGGTTGTGTTTCTTTCAACGGACATGAGTGGCTAAGTCATTAACTATTGGTGATTGTATCTCCTATCCCTGAAGAGAACTGGCCGAGCTGAATCCTCAACTCCTCTGTTTATAAATCCATCTTTCTGGCAGCCGGTTTCCATCCTGGTGCCTTCAAAGAATCTTATGAGGACAGCAGAAAGTATGCTCCTCACAGGGGAAGTGTCACGGGTGTTAGGGGTGCTGCATCAGGAACTGTGCACAGAGGTCACTTTTTTTTTGTATCTTACCTGATGGAGAAAGGTCATGTTACTTTCATTGGTTAATAAAGAGACTGCCTTGGCCTTTTTGATAGGCCAGCCCTTAGGTGGATGGAGTAGACAGAACAGAATTATGGGAGAAAGAAAGCAGAGGCAGGCAGTCGCCATGACTCTTCTCTCCGAGACAGCTACAGGTTAGGATCCTCCTGGTAAGCCACCACCTCGTGGTGATACACAGATTAGTAGCAATGGGTTAGATCAATATGTAAGAGTTAGCTAATAAGAGGCTACAGATAATGGGCCAAACAGTGTTTTAAAAGAATACAGTTTCCATGTAATTATTTCAGGGGTAAAGCTAGCTGGGAGGCAGGTGGCGGGAAGCGGCCCACCGCTCCTTTTTACAGAGTGGTGCCCAACGTGGTAACTTACTCCACTTAAAAACCTGAGAGGGCTTATTCCCAAATATTGTTTATACATGTTCTTTTACATTTAAAGGGGGATATGATATAGATATGAATAATTTGCATTGGTATGGAATTTAAAGTCAATTTTGTTATGTGTATATGTATTTCTGATCTTGATTAAGGTATTGTGATTGTGTAGTTCATTTAAAAATGTAAAGTATAATTAGGAAATATAGGTTTTTAATGAATAATTATCGATAATAGTCAATCTTGTAGTCATATTAGTTAGGTTTTCTAGATATATAGAGATAAATTTCAGTAAAATAGGCATTCTTCATATCTTTCAAAGACTACAGAATATGGCATTTAATGTTTTAATAACTTAAGGTTTTTCATGACAATGAGACACGTCTGCTCCTGGCAGCACCAATCTACTTCAAGAGGAAGACAGGCATTGAAGAAGCTCCTTATGGAGTTTGATAGCCATTTGGGCAAGAAACTGCTCTTGCCTGGACTGTTGCATAAACTGGACACAGAGAACCTGCAGAGAGAGGACTAAAGGTGAGATGGTCTTTCGGTGTTCCTGATTCATGAAAGAGTCTGTGAGACATTCTGCAGGATACAGCAGATAGTGACTGAACCGCCTTTGAAATTTCCTGCTTCATGAAAATGTCTGCTGGATACTATGGGCCTGTAGGCTGAAGATGAATGCCCCAATGGTACAAAAGAACTTTGGGTGACTGTACAGTCAGCGAGATGTCTCTGTCATTTCTAGAGTTTGAAGTTGCTTATTTCTTGTTTAATTAGGTAATATTATATCTTTCTGAAGTCTTTGATGGAGTTGAAGAATGGTTATAGTTTTCCTTAGTTATGATAAAAGATAAAGTAGATATAAATATTATAACTGTAATTCTTGCTTGATAATTGTTTTGTTATATGCAATTTTACTGTTAATGTGAAAGCTTTTCTTTTTTGTTTAAACAGAAAAAGGGGAAATAATGGAGAAAGGTCATGTTACTTTCATTGGTTAATAAAGAGACTGCCTTGGCCTTTTTGATAGGCCAGCCCTTAGGTGGATGGGGTAGACAGAACAGAATTATGGGAGAAAGAAAGCAGAGGCAGGCAATCGCCATGACTCTTCTTTCCGAGACAGCTACAAGTTAGAATCCTCCTGGTAAGCCACCACCTTGTAGTGCTACACAGATTATTAGCAATGGGTTAGATCAATATGTAAGAGTTAGCTAATAAGAGGCTACAGATAATGGGCCAAGCAGTGTTTTAAAAGAATACAGTTAAGTGGAAAGAGTGTTTTCGGATACTTGAATAAACCAAAAAAAAAAAAAAAAAAAGAATACAGTTTCCATGTAATTATTTCAGGGGTAAAGCTAGCTGGGAGGCGGGCGGCGGGAAGCAGCCCACCGCTCCTTTCTACACTTACCATGTTTACTAGCCACTGACCCTGACCTCAGACACTTTCTCTGACCTCCTCCGACTCACCTGATTGCTCCCACAGTCTGACCCCAGAGTCTCTGTGTAGCAGGCTCCTTTAACAGCTAGATTCCAATTGAGTCGGCCAGAGAACAGTGAAGGAGCTAGAGCAGAGGGTGGAAGAACATATTTATTTCTAATGCCTCTCTCTGTTGTGACCTCACAGGCTGAGCTGAGCAGGCTCCAGTTCTTCCCATGTTAGGCCCTGGGCCAGTGCTTGCTCCCCACCATGTCAGATCCTTGACTACTTTCGTTACCCCATGATTTTCCTATATTCTGTCCAACTTTAAACAGAGTCTTCAATAAAGGCCTTTGAACTCTCTAAGCAGAATTCACTTTCTCACAAGCAGGGCCAGCTATGCCATTTGCAGATTCTGGTTTAAAAAAAAAGTCTTCTTTTCTTTTTTTTCATAAACCCAGAAAAAATGGTATTGTTACAGTTTCCAAAATCAAAAGCTTTGTCCTTCTAACCCATTATATCTTTATTCATGTCTTATAATGGTTTCTTTTTCTTCTTTTAAATAAAGATAAATTCAATTTTTTGACATTGTCAATGAATTTCTCTCCTCTTTTATTTGGTGCCATGCCAAGTTAGACACTGTAGAATGATCTCACATGATATGTGCAAAATTATCAAAATCACTCGGTTTTCAATGAGTATTTCACATTTGCTGAGGTACTTTCTTCTTGTCCTCAGAGAAGACATGCCACGGGAGGATGGCTTCCTCAGCTGTCTTGATTTTGTGGTCATGCTCTGCTGACACTGTTTGCCTTCCGCCTGCTGATGAAAAAGAAGATGCTGGAAGACACAGGGTTGCTGGCTTTCTTGTTTTCTTTCTTTCTGCAGCATCATTCTTGATATATGTATTTGTCAAGGTCAGGGATGCAATGTAAGTGATGGAAGTGTGACTGGATCCCATGAACCCCCATGGTTCCCACAGCAATCCTGGATCCCATGGTCCTCCATGGTTCCCACGGCACCCCTGGATCCATGATCCCTTCATGGTTCCCACAGCACCCCTGTGTCCCATGACCCTCCATGGTTTCCATGCACACATATGCAAACACACACACACACACACACACACGCACACACGCACACACACACACACGCACACACACACACGAGTTTGGTGGTGTTATCAGCATTACAGCTATGTTATAGGAAAGTGGACACTGGTGTTTTTGTCTCCTCTTAAACAAGTGTTGCAGAATTTCTTTGAACATCATTCACAAGATAAAAGTTCAAAGACAAGATTATTAAAAAGTCTGAGGTGGCAACTGAAAGATATTAAATCAGGCGTGGTGCCTGTTTAATACACCCTGTGAACTCGATAACGTCCATCAGAGGCCAGCTAACGTGGTTGGTTTGCGGTGCCCTGTGTCAGGACGCTGTGTAAATCCATGGTTGGTGACAGATTCCTGCTCGAGTCACCTACTAAGCACTTTATGGATCCTGCTGTACTGCCGTCTGCTATTTTCCAAAGCCATTAGTCCTATTTTAAGTTACTTCATATGCCTTTTGCTTGCTTCTCCCCCGCCTCTGCAAACTCTAAGTAGAGTGTTTATTTCTTAAGATAAGGTAAGTTTCTCTGCTTTATTCGGGACCCTAACCCTTGCTGAGAGAACACCTAGCCGGGAGAGTTGTTTCAATCATCCAACTAAGTGGATGTTAGCATCTGGCGTTCTATCTTCACCCACTTTGCGCTAGGAGAGCTTTGAGGAGGAGCGCTCCCTCCTGTTGAGTCGGTTTACAGAAGAAATTAAGGATTTGGAGAATTGATTTCAAAAGTACAGCATTAAAAAAATCTCTTGAGATATTTCAAGTTGAACTGAAGCAGAGAGTTTGGAAAGTATTCTGCTCCTCGGTAAACTGAGCTACAGAGGCCAGCTTGAATTTCTGTGATTTACAAATGGCCTGAAGAGTGGCCCCTGAGGTCATCAAGAGTGAGAATTCTCTAAGTCATTACATCATTCTCTTTGACTTTCTCGATAAGGTTTTCCAAAGAAGAGAAATTCTTAGGAGAGCCATAGGCTTGCTGGGTCTCCTGGTTCTAACTTGCAGTGCAGTCATAGGGTGACTATGTTTGTTGGTTTAAAATGTCTAAATTATTTACTTTCTCCCAGACTCACTAATGAGAATAAACTGATATGCTAATTAAATATGTAACTGCCAGTTGGACTGGAGCCAGTTGGTGCAAACACAGCCATCAGTAGGCAATAGATAATTATCCTTGATGAGAAGCCATGAACATTTTCAAACTTTTGCTTTGATAGATAAAACATGAAATTTTTCTCAACAACCTGCACTCTCCCTGGTGCCTATGAATACCTCCAAACACAGGACAGTTCACCACTTAAATAATAAGCTAATATTCACATCATGTTTTCTTTAATAATTTATGGGTTGGTATAAAATATTTATTGTAAAATTTAATGTTATTGTCTTATTTTAACAGATTTTTCTTTTTTATTATAGCAAGTACATATGATTGTATAAATATCACAAAATAGGAATCAGTAACAGAAAATAATAATGACTTAAATTACCACTACCCAATGATAATTACTGTAACAAATTAGTATGTATCCTGCATTCGGTGTGCAATTTTCAAATATTGTATTATACTTCAAATTTTATGACCTATTTTTCAATCTAAAGTATAGTAAAACAATACTTGTTTCATAACATATTATTGTACAGATTTTTAATGGTTACATACTAGGCATACCCTAAATATTCCCAATGCATTAAGTCTATTTGTTATGGTTACTTGTTTAGCATATTTTCATACTTTTCTATTATAAATAAATGCTGCCAATAAATACAGGCTAATACCCTCATGCATTGGTTAATATTGATTGCCGACACAAATAGCCTCAAGAGTCACCTGGAGACAAACCCCTAGCAATGCCTGCAGGGAACTGTCTAGATTAGGTTAATCTCTCGGCTGTACCTGTAAGCGGTTGTGTTTTAGGTTAAATGACTTGGGAATACCCACCCTGGAAGTCAGCTATACAGCTTTCTGTGCTTTAGGTTCTGGACTGCAGAGACAGAACAGAGCTAACTGAACATCAGTATACACTACTCTGTGTGCTGGGGTTTCCAAAAGCTCCTGCTGCCATCATTTGCCTTCTTCAGAGGACTAACCTCCAAGAATTGTGAGCCAGCGAAACCCTTCCTTATTTAGGCTTTGTTTCTTGTCAGATATTTGTAACTGGAACAAGATGAGTGATTAAGACAGCTCATGATGCTATCATAGGTGGGGATATTTTCAGCCAGAAATTCAAAATATTGATCATAACAAAAAATATTTGTAAACAATATTTCTAGAAAAAAATCTAAACCTCAAAGTAGAAGAGTTTGTTATTTATCTAAAAATTAACTTTACTCCCAAATATAGAAGTGGTGTGGGAGGTCCTTTTGTCTATGTGTTGCTCTTACTGTTTAATGAATAAAGAAACTGCTTTGGCCTATAGCAAGACAGAGCTTAGGTAGGCAGGGAAAATTAAACTGAATGCTGGGAGAAAAAAAATCAGAGTCAAGTAGAAGCCATGTAGCTTTGCCGGAGAAGATGTCAGAACATTACCCAGTAAGCACATCATTGTAGCAATACACAGACTAATGGAGATGGGTTACTTTAGAATATAAAAGTGAGTCAGAAATATGCTTAAGCTATTGGTCTAACAGTATTGCAAATAATATAATTTCTGTGTGATTATTTTGGGTCTGAGTTGCCAGTGATCAGAAAACAAATAAGCAGGCTCTTATAACAAATTGGCGCTCTAACAGGTGCTAGCTAAATCCACTTAAAATCTGACAGAGTTTCAGAAGGAATTATAGACACACAAATAAACAGAGTTTAATGTAGTTTCTTACTCTGTTTGCATTTTTTTTTCTGGAGGGACTCTTATTGCTGGTGACATGTCACAACCCCATTAAGAGAGGTTTACCTGATTCAGCAGTATCAGAAAAAAAAAACTGTGTGGTTTTGAAACAATGATTTCCTGGGCCGTGTTGCCGGTATGAACTTTGATAAAATCTGAGTATGAAACATTTAAGCATATTTCTGGCTTACTTTTATATTCTAAACTAATCCATCTCCATTAGTCTGTATATCAACACTGGGCTGCGGCTTACTGGGTAAAGTTCCAGTGTCTATCTCTGGTGGGGCTACATGGTTTTTCCTTGACTTTGCTTTTTTTCTCCAAGCATTCAGTTTAGTTTTCCCTGCCTAGCTAAGTTCTGCCTTGCTATAGGCCAAAGCAGTTTCTTTATTCATTAACCAATAAAAGCAACACATTGACAAAAGGGCCTCCCACACCATTTCCCCTTTTCTGATAAATAAAAAAAAAATGCTTTGGGACAATGTTCTGTACCCTGTCACTTGTATTATAAATAAATGCTGATTGGCCAGTAGCCAGGCAGGAAGTATAGGTGGGGTGACCAGGCAGGAATTAGAGGTGGGCAATTATAATTTTGGGAAAAGAAATGTTCCAGTCTGCAGTTGTCACCTAGATACAGAGCAAGCAAGATGTGACTGCCTTGCCAAAAAAGGTAGCAAGTCACGTGGCTAACACAGACAAGTACTATGGGCTAATATAAGTTATAAGAGTTAATAAGAAGCCTGAGCTAATTGGCCAATCAGTTTATAATTAATGTAGGTCTCTGTGTGTTTATTTGGGATTAACAGATGTGGGACTAGACAGGACAGAAACATCAGCCTACAAACAAAGGTTTTAACTTTAACATAGTAAAATTACATATAACAAAACAGGTATCAAGCAAGAATTACAGTTACAATATTTATATCTACTTTATCTTGTATTATAACTGAGGAAAACTATAATTATCGCTATATATTCTTAAACTCTGTCAAAGACTTCAGAAGGATATAATATTACCCAAGTAAAAAGGAAGTGCATTGTAAGTAACTTTCAAAACTCTAGAATTGCCAAAGACATCTCACTTCCTGGACAGTCACCCTAAGTTCTTCTGTACCATTGGGGCATCCATCTTCAGCCTACAGGCCCATAATATCTAGCAGACTTTTCCATTTAGCAGGAAATTTCAAAGATAGTTCTGCAAATATTGGCAGTGTGTCAGCACTTTATTCTGTGTTCTGCAGAATGTCTGGCAGACTCTTTAATGAAGCAGGAACCCCAAAGGATGGTCTCACCTTTAGGCAAGTTCAGCAGTCATTTCTCTATGGGTCCTGCATGTCCAGTTCATCAAGCAGTCCAGGCAAGAGCAGTTTCTTGCCCAAATGACTAGCAAACTCCATAAAAAACCTCTTCAATGCTCATCTTCTTGAAGCAATTGGTGCTTCCAGGAGCAGATGTGTCTCATGTCATGAAAAGTCCTAAGTTCTTAAAACATTTTAAATGCCATATTCTAAAGTATTCTGAAAGATTTGAAGAATACCTATCTAACTGAAATATATCTCTATACATCTAGGAAATGTAACTAACATGACTAGAAGCTTTACAATTATTGATGATTCTCTATTAACCTATATTTCTTAATTATATATTGCTTTTTTTATGAGCTGCACAAACATAATACCTTAATCAGGAGCATAAATATACATAGAAGAAAGCTGATCTTAAATTTGTATCAATAAACCAAAATTCATACCAATCCAAATCTCTATAGCATATTCCCCTTCAAATGTAAACAAACATTTATAAACAATATTTGGTAATTTGGGCTTAGTTCTATCCGGACTGCTTCCTGCTTTTGTTGGGCAAAGCAATTCTTTGGAGGTGTTCATAGTGACCTTTCGGGGGATCTTGGTCCATCAAACCACATTAGTCTGGAAAGAATCCATAGATTCTCATCTTCTGTGTAAACAAAAACAGAACCTCTTTTCCAAAGCAATAAATCCATAGACCCAAATTTTGGAATCATGATATTTTTAAAATATATAGATTGGTTTAGCTTAGTGGTCCCCAGAATCAAATATCTCTCTCTAGTCAAAAAATTCAAAGAAAACACAGTAGTATACATGATCCAGATTCTCTATGTATTTTCCATCTCTATGTGGCTTATTTTTCTTTATTTTTTAATCTATGACTGTCTGTACTGTCTCTTTAAAGACTTTGTTTTTTTAATAACTCTCTATATTCTTTCTCTTCTCTATCTGAAGCCTCCATACCTTTATCCAACACCAAGACCCATTTAGAGGTTTCTTTCATCTGAATCTGTCTTTATTGTGTACCTGTAATTATTTTCTGACCAGAAGTACTTCTTAAAATGCTAAGCTGCAACGTGACTAGTACTAAGGCTGTTTTGTCTGCCCAACACAACTTGGTGGGGTGGAGATTTGTTTAGCTTTAGCCATGTTCACAGCCCCATTTTCAGGCATACAGAGGATCTATATTGCCATTAAGCAAGTTGTAGCATACAGACTAATGGAAATGGTTTAATTTAGAATATAAAAGTGAGCCAGAAATATGCTTAAGCTATTGGCCAAACAGTATTACAAATAACATAGTTTCTGTGTGATTATTTCAGGTATGAGCTGCCGGGTGGCTGGGAAATAAACAAGCAGGCTCTTACAACATTTAAGTTCTATGATATATCAAAAAGAAAATCAAAAGGACACCAACAAGGTATTTAATGGGGAATAAGAGAGGACTCCCAGTGTGTGCCATGCATGCAGAGACACATCCTTACCATCAGATCACCCACTACCATCTTTAACATTCATGATGCTGAATGCATAAAAATCTTAACAAGCATGTGGGAATGTCAGTCATCGCAACATGTTGGTAAAACTACTTTGACATCATCTCTTTGAGCCTGGCCTGTCCAACCTTTCAACATTGCAGCGTGATGGCATCATCTCCAAACTCCCCACTCAAGCACCACAGATGTAAAGATCAGATATAAAAGTCACAAGAAATCTCATTATTGTTTAACACTATATTCTATTCCCCCTTCTTTGGAAGATCCCCTCCTCTGTTCATGGCCCTTAGAAAGTACCTAACCTCTAATCTCTGTGGCTATTCAGGTTGGAACACAAATATATGAGGCTTAAAAGCTAACAGTCACATATAAGAGAAAACATGCAAAGTTTCTCTTCCTGGGTCTGGGTTGCCTCATTCAGGATGATTGTTTACAGCACCACCCATTTACTTGAGAATTTCATGTTTTTTTTTATTAACAGCTGAGTAATATTCCATCGTATAAATGTACCACATTTCTTTTGTCCTTCATCCATTGGCAGACGTGTAGCTTGCTTCCAATTTATGGCTATTAGGAATAGAGCAGCAATTAACATGGCTCAGCAAGTGTCTCTAGTGTAGGAGGGAGAGCCTTTGGGTACATGCCAAGAGGTGTCTAGCTGGACCTTGAGCTAGGCCTATTCCTGGCTTCTTGAGGAAACTCCACAGTGATTTCTTCTGTCTAATGCTGTACCATGTAACTCTCTCACTAGCAATAAATTCATTAGCTTCCCCCTTCCCTCAGTCCTCACCCGAACCTGCTGTCATTTTGTTTTAATTCACCTTGGTTATTCTGACTGGGCTGAGAAGAAATCTTAAAGTATTTTTAATTTACATTTTCCTCATGGCTAAGGATGTTGAACATCTTTTAAATGTTTCCCAAATGCCCAAGTTTCCTTTTTAAATTGGGTTCTTTTTGACTTGATGTTTAGCTTTTTGAGTTCTTTATATATTCAAGATACCAGTTCTCTGTCAGACATTTAATTAATAACAATTTTTTCAATTCTGTAAGCATCGTCTTTACTCAAATAATGGTGTCTTTTTTGACACAGAAGTGCTTAGCCTCATGGAGTCACAGGTAATACCAGTTAGGGTCCTGTTCAGAATGTGCTTCCCCATGCCAAGGAGTTCATCTACATTCTCTATTTTTTCTCCTACCAGATATTTCAAGTTTCTTATTTTGTGATGAGCCTTGTTCATAGTAATTCTCAGTCACATGTGGCCTATAGGCTGCAGACTAAGACAATTCAGAACCAAGCACATACCTACCCAGCACAAAAGCATCATCTCTTGAGCTTCTTAAAGCTCTGAGTGTCAGAGAGTGTGTATGTGTGATTGGGAGTGTGTATGTGAGTGTGTCGGTGAGTGTGTGCTCCCACAAAGGAATCCTGCACACAAATATGAAAGAATGTAATTTACAGAAAATCTTGCAGCACTTACACCAAGTGAAATCTGTAGGTCTTGGGCTTCACTAATCAAGATTTTCCTCCCTTTTATATAAATTCAGAGCCAAGCAACGATGATTAACAATGAATATAGCCAGAGCAATGGTTCCTCATATGGTTGGAGTGATGGTCTTAGGACTAGAGGAAGCCTGGGAAGTTGTTGAGTCCTTCAGTTTCTTGACTTGGGTGAACTCAGGTGTGTTCGTGAAGAGTTTACAGAACAGTACCTTTGTGATTTGTGTGCTTTTCTGTGTTTGTTTTCCTTCAATTAATTTTATTTAAGAAATAATGTCACACTATATCTTAGCTTTATGATTATGTATAGCCACACAACTATTCATAGGGGATAAATTACTATGAAATGGTTTACGACCTGATGCCACTTTTAGCAAAAATTTTTGAGGGCTGTTTATTTACTTTATGTCAGAGAAAATTGAACTGGAGTTTTCTAGGTTTCTAGGTTCTGATTCTTCTGTAACACTTAATGTGAGACTTTCCTTTGGGGGACATTCTGGTTTATGTTCCATTTTGACAAGACAGATGCTAAAATGTCCCTGTCTTTCTCCAGCCATCTTGACAAATTCTAGGCATAGTTTCATAAGATAAAGCAAACAGATATCTATTTAAAACCTAGAGTCTTCCCTAAGATCATCTAAGAATGAGCAGAAAATTACCAAAATGTCTCTACCTGCAAAAACTTGCATTATCTTAGAGCAATATTGGAAGAGACATGCTCACCCTTTCTGCTTTATAAAGAGAAAATGGAGACAGGTAAGATAAACTCTGAATGCTGGGCAGAGCCAGCACTAACTTCAAAGCCATGAACCACAGGGTATGGCTGTACCTAACAGCACCTTCTCATGAGAAACTCCTTCCTGAGTCATCGGTTGTGCGAATTTTCTAATCCATTGTCACTCTCTCTGCCCAAAAATGTGAAAGGCTAAGGAGCCCTCCATTCCTTGGGCTTGTGACCAGGGAAAATGGAGGCAGCAGCTTCACTTAGAACAACAGGTACTGGTAGCCTAATCTCATTGACTCAGAATTTGTTTTTTTTTTTTTTAACTTTGTTTAATTAGCATTCAAAGGCATGAACTTCATACTTCCTCTGGGAATTTCCTTTAAAGCCTCCCAGTGCTTCCCTGGTAGCTTACCTCTGCCTAAAGCCCTCCACCTGCCTAACCTTTGGTTCATTTGAGCTTGCAGTCAATCTCTCACCCTTGCTACCGCGGGTTTTGGTTTAGAGCTAGGCACTCTTTTACAGTGGGTCGGTGGAAGGCTTTGTGCATTGGAGGCTAGTTAGGGATATACCTCTGCCCACTAAATAAAGCAATACTATGTCCCCTCTATTCCCACAGTGGTGCCATCCAAAAATATCCCAAGCTTTGTGTGTGTCCCTTGGGGGACCAGAATTTTCTTTTAGTTAGGTCCTTCCACAAACCCTGTTCATTCCCTGAGGTACACTGAGTGAATTCTCTCATATTTCTCCCATCCTCCCTACCCAATCTTGTCTTTACATCTCCCACCAATGATCTTCAATGAAACAATATTTGCCAATCGACCTGCCCAGTGAAACTTTCCTCTGAAAGATCTGTTAATTATTTGTTCCTTCAACGATTCATTTAGTTGGCTCCCTTGTCTCTATTTCAGTTGCATGCTGATATTCTAAAAGTTGGGATCCTGCGACAAGAGAGTCATCGTAGAAGGCAAGTCAGGGAAGTAGTGGGGAGCTCTAGGAAGTACGTTACCTTACTTAGGAGAGACCACTCTGGACCTTCCCCAAATAAACAAGGTTAGGAGGGCTTATCTTCAAACAGTTTCCTGTAGGGAGCAGATCTTCATTGCCTAAGTCTAGCACAGATAAATATCTGGGTAGAACTCAGGGATACAGGACTGACCCTGATAAGCCTGAGAATGTGCCACAGAAAGGAGAAGCAGCCTGGAGTAGAACCCTTTCTTACAGGAGCCTTGCCAGTAAGTGCTGGCCTTCCCACGGAAATAAGGATGTGAAAAAGTATTGTGGCAAGTCCATTCAACCCCAGAGGTGGGTAAGCTTGAATGAACCTGGGAGAGACCAGCCAAGATGGAGGAGAGGTAGGAGGGGCACTTCTGATATAAGAGATAAGCATTCATCAGTTACTAGTCAACAACCAGATTTTATTACTAAGCAGACAGTGATAACTCTAGCCAGGAAGGACAGCACTCATCCCAGGCTCCCATATACCCCACATACATCTCATCCAGGTAAAGACCTTTCATTGCACCTGTTAAAAATGGCCCAGCACACCCCAAGCACATGCTGGAGTGTTCTGACTGGTCCTCACAGCCCTTCTTTGAGAATAATGCTTTCTTCTCAATACTCATTATTTTTAATTGCTCCTTTAGAAATTCAGAAATCCTTTCCTTGGGCGTCTCATTATTCATCCCTAAGCACAATCAGCTGTGCTGTGTTGAAGGTTTTATTGAAAGGAGCCTGGGCTCTATAATTTGAAAGACTCTGTCCTCTACCAGAGGTTGCTATGTTTAGGAAGCCCAGCAGGCTGTCCACTGAAGCATAGGAGGGAGCTGTACCAGGTTACAAGGCAAGCAGAAAGACCACCTGCCAGCCAGCCAGCTCCGAAGGAAGCCAGACACTCCCTCTCACAGGGAATGAAGGCTAATGTGGATTTAAGCATTAGGACAGATGCTTTTTAGGGGCCAGACTTTTAAGGTTCCTGGCTTATTCTAAAACACCACTGACCTACTGAGATCCATGCTTGAGAGATGCAGGGACTAGACTGGTTGAAGAACATGAGAGAATCGTAAGGATTTTTGCAGTTTCAGGGGTGGACAGAGCTTATGAGAAGAGCATAGCAGAGAGACAAGAGGTTCACCCAGGCCAGGGTCCTTAACTAAAGAGGACCCGAAAATTCTAATGTTTTTGTCTGCCACCCCCCTCCAGTCGCGTGGTCAGGAGATTGTATCTGAGTGTCATTTCCCATTTTCAATGCACAGAATCTTCTACTCACATGCTATGAGGAATCAAACATTCTCAAATCTCTGCAGCATCAGAACTGAAATGCGCTAGCCCCGATTCAGAAGGCACTAACCTCTTCTGACCCTGCTGACCCTGCCGGACTTTTACAAACCTTCCCGAGGTCTGCATTGCAGAATGGCAGGGATGTGTGACGGAGATAAGAGGCAGTAATTAACTGTCGCACCATTTATATTCATCAGCTTCTTTCCTCCAAGAGAGCAAAGGATAGGTGCTCCTGACCATCCGTAAGTAATGATACCAGACATTAACATTCAGAGAAATTACAGTTCCTTCAAAATCATAGAGTGATTATGTCAGATGGAAGACCTCTGCATCCATCTCCTGCATTATGACACTAGAATCCTCTAGAAGGCTGATTTTAGCCACCGTTCTGATTGCAATAAAAATCAGAGAACGACAAGGGAAGAGGCATGGATCATAACACACACTTGTGCACACACACACACACACACACACATACTCGCACACACACGCTTGACAAGTTTGTAACACATGAGACTCTATTTTTAAAGTCCCAGAGCCGGACTGGAGAAATGGCTCAGGTATGTTCAGGGTGCTTGCTGAGTTCTGTTTGGAGAACACCCACCAAGTGACTCAGACTAGCCTATAACTCTAGCTCCAGGGAATCTAACTCCCTCCACTGGTCTCTTCAGGTACCTGCATACACATAGCATACATTCACATAGAAGCAGTCATACACATACACATAGCATACACTCACATAGAAGCATTCATATATATACACAGCATATACACACATAGAAACACTCATACACATACACACAGCATACACTCACATAGAAACACTCATACACATACACACAGCATACACTCACATAGAAACACTCATACACATACACACAGCATACACTCACATAGAAACACTCATACACATACACACAGCATACACTCACATAGAAACACTCATACACTTTAAAAATCATATTGAACAGCATTTAGCAAGTATAAGATTTAAAAAAACACCAGGCAAAATAGCAAGCAAAATTGTGAGTATCAGAGTGGTTTTCTAATAAAAATTGCAAGATTCTTTTTAGGTAAAATATTATAAAATCATAAAATATAAAATAATCCAAATTAGTTACATGGTATAAACAAAAGGAATGACATATCATGTCGAAGGGTAGGAAGAATTATTACATAAAGATATTAACTGTCTCATTAATCGAACCTGAAGGAAATTCCAATAAAGATTATCATGAGAGTTTGGTTTGCTTGCTTGTTTCAAGCAAGAAGGGAGGTCTTTAGGGTGTACTGCACCTATACACATATAGGCGACAATAACTGGACCTAGTAGATTATTACAGAAGAGAGAAAGAGAGAGTCAGAGAGATGGAGACAGAAAGTCAGAGAGAGATATAGAGACAGAAATATAGAGACACAGAGAGATGGAGACAGGGAGGCAGAGACAAAGGAGAGAGATGATATGCAGTTCAGAAGGGGAGGTCTTTAGAGGGATATGGAGAGTTGAAGCTGGGAATGACTTCTGTGTATATGATCATATTTCAGCATGTACATGAAATTCCCAAAGAATAAAAAATTGAAAAAAATAAAACAAGTAAACACGGACTTGGATTAGATGAAAAATACTCAAATAAATTCATCTAAAAATTTAAATAAAGGCTAGTGACTATAAAAAACATATTAGCGTGCCCTCTAGAAAGAATAGAGCAATAAAACAATATGAAAGAACTAGCTAAGAGTTTCGTGCAGGAAATTTAGATGTGAAAATGTAAATAAATATTAGACTTTAAATGATGGTTTAGATGAAGCCTGGGGGCACCAGCCTGAAATGCCAGCCCTTTGGGAAGTGAAGACTAGAGAGTCACCAGTTCAAGGGCTCTAGGGGCTGCAGGGTGAAATCATGAGCAGCCAGGACAACTTGTCTCAACATGAAAGCTGGTGAAGAAGACTGGGGGGTTGTACCTCTGGATAAAACGCTTGCTTAGCACATGCATTACCCTTTCTTCAAATCTTTGTCTTGACAAAAAAAATCTTAAACTCATTAATGATTGGAGGAGTAGGCACTAAAATAGAAAATGAAATGCTATATAACATCCTAAACAGGGCAACACTTTTTAGAAAGGTCTGAATTCTGTGCTTAAACATGAACACTATACAGGACTCCTGTACTCTACTTCTGAGCATGAAAATGTCCACAACTAGTTTGAGGGTTAGTTTAACTACACTGACAAAGCCAATGCTATGAATTTACATCGCTCTGAAATTGAATTATAAGTCTTTAACCTGCATACGAAAAGATATCCCAAAATGTAGAAATATTGGCCAAATAGGAAATATAGAAATTAAAATCCCATTAATGGAAGATCTAAAAGTAAGTTGGGGGTCACTAGGCCTTGGAATTGTATATGAGAGTAGACCATCATGGAACCAGCACAAGGGTGCACTGCTTACAAGGTCAAGACAGGATATCTAGGGAGCAATATGCACAGATGCTGCCATAAATAGATTTTAAAATATGCAAAGATACTGTATATATTACTGAGGAAGGTCATTCATCCCCAGCACAATTGCAGTAGTAAAGAAACATCTGAGAAAATAGACATATCTTGGTATGTCAGAGAAAAGCAGATTGGCTAGCACAGAGAACTCAAAGAACAGAAAACAATGTCTCTTGCAATGTGTGTTGATACATGGGTGTTAAGTACTGAAGCACAATTAATCAAAACTCAGAGAGAGAAATTGGGGTTCAACCTAAAGACCCAAAAAGCAAAGCAGCCAGCCACTGGCTCTTAACCTTGACCTCACTCCAAAAAGTCTATAATGCCTCCAGGAATCTCAGAATGAGATTGTGTCTAAAGGCTGTCTCCTATTTTATAATCCTCTCTAGGGTTGAGATTAAAAGGTATGCACCATGCCTTTCTATGGCAACTAGTATGGCTACTGGGATTAAAGGTGTGTGTTATACTGCCTGGTCTGTAAGGCTCATAAGTATGGTTGTTTTACTCTCTTATCTTCAGTCAAGCTTTATTTATTAAAGTACAAATGAAATGCCAGGACAATGTAGACCTTAATAAAAACATCTGAAATGTATGTAATTTGAATTTGTAAAATCTAAACAACTATGATGTGGAATGTCCATCTGAATATGTGTTGCTTTTATTGGTTGATGAATAAAGCTGCTTTGGTCAATGACTTAGCAGAGTAAAACCAAGTGGGAAATCTGAACAGAGATATATAGAGAGAATAGGCCGAGTCAATAATTCATCATGTAGCTGCTGAAGGAGAAAGATGCCCACCGGAACCTTACTGGCAGGCCACAACCTTGTGATGATACACAGATTAATAGGTATGGGTTAATTTAAGATATAAGAGCCAACTAGGAATATGCCTAAGCTATTGGCCAAACAGTGTTGTAGTTATTATATTTTCTATAAGATTATTTAGGTCTGGGTGGCCGGGAAATAAACGACTAGTCTCCAATTATTGTATAACTAGTCTTTCTCTCTATAAGCCAAATACTGAGAATAAGGTCATTGATGTCTGTCATACAATTATATTGCTCTGAGAAGCGTGATAAAGCAACAGCAACATGAAACAAACAAGAACTCATCATCCCGTATCCTTTGCTTTCACAAACATTTGTAGTTATCAGCAACTGATCTGGGGTTGGTGGTTTGTTTTGGCTTGCTTCTCTGCTGTTGTGCTAAAACATTGAACAAAAACATCTTGGGGAAAGAAAAGCTTATTTTATCTTACAGCTTATAGTCAATCATGAAGACAAGTCAGGACAGGAACTCAAGATAGGAATATGGAGGCAGGAACTGAAGCAGAGGTCATGGAGGATGCTGCTTACTAGCTTGCTCCTTGTGACTTGATCAGCCTGCTTTTATACAGAACCCATGTCTGCTTATCCAGGAGTGACTCCACCCACAGTAAGCGGGGCCCCTCCCATATCAAATATCAATCAAGAAAACAACCCATAGACTTCCTTACAGGCCAGTCTGGTGACAGCATCTTATTAGTTGAGGTTCCCTCTTCCCAGATGACACTACCTAGTTCCAAGTTGACAAAAAAACCTAACCAGCACAGTTTGTCTGTAGACAAGCCTGTCAGACTCCTAACACCTTGTCAACCCCAGCTAAATCCTGGCCTTCAAATGGCGTCTGGCCCGTGACTCTCAGGCCAACTTTAGCTTCTTATAACAGGATGTCTGCTGAATGCTTCCAAGAACAGTTACTTTAGGAATGAGCATGGGATCATAGCGAAATACACATCTTGCTATTTTAAGACAAAAAGAAACAATAATCCAAGCATACATGTTGGTTATTCTTGATTGTCAACTTGATGGGATCCGGAATCAACTAAGAGGCACACTTCCGGCAACATCTGAGGGTGTTTCCAGAAAGGGTGAACTGAAGGTCATATATCCTTCCACAAAGTAGGTAGCACCTTCCCGTGAACAGCAAAATAGAGAGGTCTGAGGGACAGGTCAGTGCTGCTTGCCTGCCTTCATCTCTTACAGGTGTCTGTCTCTGCTGTTGCTGCTGCCACCATCCCCTCACCAACACCAGGCTTGTTTCTTTAATAACAACATAACCTGGAGACCGGTAACTCTCCAGTAATCTTCCGGGCCTCTAGCATCAGATTAGGGCCTTCAAGGCACCCAGATGTAGGGACTGGGTTGCGATAGGGTCCTTAAGCCTCCCCAGAGCCATTGCTGGACAGCCCAGTTCCTGTGGTTGTAAGTCAGTCTTTAGGTTTCCTTTCATAATATATGCACTTTCCATCAGTTCTGTTCCTCTAGGGAGCTTCAACCAATTCAGCACAGCAACAAGAAAGGGGAGGGAGTAGCAGAGCGCCCTCTTCTGTCTACTTTGTTCCTGTGCCACTATTAACTCACAGAAGCTCACCCAGAGGAGGATGTGCTGGCCACAGAGGTCCAGGAAATCATCGCAGGAGACTCTGAAGACGCAGTAAAAGTGCACACCAATTATGGGCATTTAAGCAGCGACATATTCATTTAAAATCTGTGTAGATGATTATTCAGGAAATTTTGCCTTGCGATTTGGGATTTTGAAAAATGCTGCATTACAAATGATTCATCTGCAGTGCCAAGTCCTTGGTGCCCTTTCAATTTAGTGCCCTGATGTCAGTGTCTGGTCTACCTCTCTCTCGTCTGGGTGCTATCCAAGGCTCCGCATTTTCTTCCGCTCAGGAGGGTCTCCAGCAGCAACTGCAAAGCCCAATGCGTTGTACCCTGTTCTGACCTAAAACACATCCTGTCTGAATTACGTTCCTATATCTGGTATTCCATCTATGAATATTGAAATCTGAGTCCAGTGGTTAAAGTCACCTTTATTGTCAGTGATTTAGGTTCAACTTTCAAAGGGCATATCAAAGTGTATGACTGGATAGATATAAAATTCAAACAATTAAATTCAATTAAAGCAGCATTTATGGAGTGTTTCTTATGCATAGGACACAGGAATGAAATATTTGAGGAAGGAAAGGAGCATGCAGGGTTATGTTGGGTCACAACAGGCATTGCCACGGGCCATTTCAACACATTTAGTGCAGTGAGGGATACACCTATGGCAAACCTCATATTTTCATAATCTTTTCTTCTGTGACTTTCTCCAAGTCTGGCACCTGTGTGAAAATCTATTTACTTAAAAGATCATACACAACTTGCCTGAATTAAAGATAAAGCTAAGCAAAACAAAAAAGAGTTACACAGTAAATATTTGTGGATCGCCCAGTACTTTCTTGGAGTATTTTGCAATGTTTAAGGTGGTAGAGACGAAGGCCATGTAGCTACCATTCAAATGAAGGATGCTGTTAGGCAAGGCAGAGGGGATATCTGGGAAGTCTTGGACTTGTTTCTTACAAAAATTTTTCTGCATACAATACAATTCAATTCAATACAATTAGTGGCTAAGTTTCCTGGGACTGAAGTGAAAATAAGACTTGCTAGTTCCTGTCAGTTTTCCCACAGGTCTGTGACGCCTGTGACTAGACAGTGGGACTGGGATGGAAGGCATGATCCGCCCTCCTCAGGATCAGAAAACAAGATGTCCGTGTTACAAGTGAAGGTTAAACTCTAGAGCGATGGCAAGAACGGGTTAGGAGGAGGACAGAATGTTTTTCAACAGGCCTGGAGACCTGAGTTTGATCCCTGGAGCCCTGGAACCCACTGACTCCTGAAACTTGTCGTCTAACAACCACATGTGTGCCATGATATTTGCACGTGTATAAAACACGTACACAAACACACACACACACAAACAAAAAAATATGGAGCTTTTTTCTTTTTAAGATTTCTGGTGCAGATGACAGATAACATTCACAGACTGTGGTTTTCTTGCATGAGAATCTTCCCTAGGTCTCTAGCATTTGAATACTGGTCACCAATAGGTGGCACTGTTTGGGAGGCTTTCAGGGTGTGGCTTTGTGGGAGGAAATAGGTCATTGGAAGTAGGCTCTGTGAGTCTAAAGACCAGCACCATTCCCAGTTTCCTGCTTGCAGTTCAGGATGTTAGTCTTCAGCTGCCACTGGCCTCCACCTCGTGTCTCTGTTTCACCATCAAAGAGTACATAACAGTAAACCCAGATAAACCTTTATTTCTGTAACTTGCCTGGTTATGGCGTTTTAGCACATGAATAAAAATAAGACACTGACATAATGGGCAGAAAAATATGAATGATGAATTTCATTCAGAATAGGTACTTAAGAAGGTGAGAATTAACGTGTGGATCTATGATGAGCAGTTGATACACATGGGTTGAGAGACCTCACTGAGTTGGGAGCTAGCAGAATAGAAATAACATTAGACCAAAGGAGGGGTCAAGGATGTTAGAGTCATGTTCAGAAATGCCAAAAGGACATCAAAATACATAAGGTATACCCACAGCTAAACAAAGATGGTGTTACCAACAAGAAAGTGGTGTTTGCATTGTGAGCAGTTAACTCATCAAGAACAGATTCTCTAACTATGCTTGTTCAAAAATGGACTGACCTTGATAAATCACATAGTCCATGTCAATGGTGTGATTTGTGAGGAATGTCTGATCTGTGTGTCTGAGCTTTTGGACCATGTTGTTTCTACCAGTTGGGCTTATGCTGGAGGCAGGGAGTGACTGGAGGCTCTGATTCTACACTCAGTCCCATACTCCATGCCTAAAGGTCTGACCCACAAAAACAAAACACCCTTACCCCAAAACTCCCTGCTGGAAATACTCTGTAAGTACAATCACACATTACTGTAAAGCACACTAAGGGCTAGTGTGTGTGTTTACCCTGGGAGATAAAGTCAGGAACTCTTCATTTTCTCCTTGACATGATCCGACATACCACTTTCCTTTGCAGATTTTAATCTGTATCTTTTTGTAATAACAAAACATACCCACAAGGATCACAACATTTCTGGGTTGTCTAGTTCCTTTTATCTAAACACCAAACTTGATAATGTTCTCAGGAGAACCATACGACTAAAAATATCACAGAAAAAGAAATCTATAGACAAATATCAGTTCAAGATATAGATTCAAAAAATGTTCAATGAAATATCAGCAAACTGAATTCAGCACAAGGATAAAACAGATTTCATACAGTGAGCAGGGTTTTTCTCTAGAATGCAAGGTAGGTTTAACAGCTTAATACCAATTCTTATAATACACAGTATCATTTCAAAGGCAAATGCAACAAGAGTCTTTCCTTAAGTTCTAAAAAAGCATATTGCGAAATCCAGCATTGTCTTGCATTTTAAGTGTTCACCAGGTAATAAGCAAAACCCACTCTGTTAAGACAAAGACATGCGCAATAAGGAAGATGATAGGGAAGTTGGAGACGCTTCTTTGAGTACATTGCAGATTTGTATTCGAAAGAGGAGGAGAGTCGGCCTGAAGGAACATGGAGAGGAGGTGGTTTAGAAACCATCCCTCTTTCCTTTTCTCATTTTCAATTATATTTTATTTATTTGCTTTCCTTCATGTATGCATGTGTGCCATAGCCTGTGTGTGAAGGTCAGAGACCAACTCATTGGAATTGTTTCTCTCCTTCCACCATGTATGCCAAGGGTCAAGCCCAGGTCTTCAGCCTTGATGGCAGGCATGTTTACATGCGGAGTCATCTCTTCAGTCCTGTTTCTTTCCCATTTCTTTTATGAGAAACTTGAGTATGTTTCTAAAGCAGAGGCAAATAGCAAAGGAAAAAAATAGAAGATCTGGTAGATTGCCAAATGGAGATGGTGATGATGAAGAAAATTGCGGGTTGCTTGGTCAGATTCCCATTTTGCTTTTGGGCAAAAGGCAAAAAAAAAATTGGGCCTCACCTCTGTAATTACAACAGGTTTCCTTTCCATGCTGGGAGAAAAGTACATCACCTATGGTTTTCCATTACATCTGCTTTTTGTCTACATCACTTTTATTCACCCAAATAGAGTTTTCCCTTCTTCATCTCTTTCTTGTTTCCTATAATCAATGGATTGTGACTGACATCTGTGAAGTTTCCCCTCCAGTGAAGACCTCTAGACTGGCCACTTTGTCCTCACTCTTAAGAAGTACCTAGACTCCCATCTTGTTATTGGCTTTTAGAATGATACAGAGTTTGAGGGTTTGTATTGTTCTGTTTCGTAGAACACAATCTCTGGTGAGTTATGGAGCCCTCAGGCAGATACTGCAGGTTGGGTGTGTTGAAGAAGTATTCAACACTTACCTCCATCTAAAAGAATATTACTTCTAAAGGAAACCACAAGGTTATCCTCTTTCCTGGATGGACTGAGTTAATTTAATGGTGCCTATCCCTGAAGTTAGAATACCCCCTGCTCATCCCGTACAACCTCATCATTTTAACTGTGCTCACTGTTTTAGGTCAATCACATTAGTAAGGTTAATAAGTTCTCAGCAGGAAGTTCCATGAGGCCAATCTACACTAACCATAACTCAAAGTCGTCTGAGCTCAGGATAAAGAACACACAGAGCAAATCACCCGCTCCATGCTGAGGGTCACAGAGCGATGGCTATGATTCTGAAGATGGAGGCATGAATCACACAGATAGATGCTGTTCTAGGTAAATTTTCAAGAGCATTCTCATTCATGCCAAACTATCACTACCGCATCGGGGTGCTTGATTTTAGGAGAAGTAGAGTCACCAGACTGAACAAATCTATAATCTCTACCCACAAAGAATGCTTCATTTCTGAACCCACCTTGGGTAAAGGTTAAATTTTAGTCTATAGGAAAAATGCCAGTCACCTACAACAAAGCAAATACTTTGCAAGCCTTTTCATTGCATGTGTGGTTTCCTAACACATGATGCTAACCAGGCTTGACAGTTACCCATCCGATGTTAACTGCTTGTCTTAATAGCTGGATATTTTCATACTTGTTTGTGCTATGTTCGTTGATTGTTCTTCCATATACTAAAGGACATACTCCAGCAGACTCTTAGATTTTGTGTGGCACAATTTCTTTCAGGGCCGATATTGAACCTAGGACCTTGTACATGCTAGATAAATGCTCCACCACTGAGTGGTATCCTCAGTCCTTCTTCTCCCTTTAATTTTTGAGCAAGATGTCACTAAATTGCCCAGGTTGGCCATGAACTTAGGGTCTTCTTGCCTCAGTCTCTCTGAAGCAGCAAGGATTACCAGGCCTCATGAGGAGGCCATGAATGGCAGCCATGAACTTGATTTGCAGCAGGACAGAGTGATTCTGACGTACACTCTCATGGCCCAGGCAGCCTCAGCCTTTGCCACCTCCTCTCTCTCTCTTTCACACACACAGGCACACACACACACACACACACACACACACACACACACACACAGAGAGAGAGAGAGAGAGAGAGAGAGAAACAGAGACAGAGAGAGAGAGACAGAGACAGAGAGAGAGAAAGAGAGACAGAGAGACAGAGAGAGGGAGGCCAGGAGGAGAAGGAGAAAGATCTTCTCTCTTTCATCACCCTTTCTAATTGCTTGTCCCGCTGTCTCCAGGACTGCAGAGATCTTTCTAGTTTACACTTTTTCCTCCCAGCAGCCATAGTTCTTCTGGTCTGACTCCATCTCTGAGGGAAACACATGTGAGAGCCATACAGTAGACCCCTTAGATGCCTAGGCTACAGCAACTCTTCAGGGAAGACTCAGCTCTCCTTGTTGCTTGCCAGCTGCTACTGAGAATCCTGCACTGACGTGTGTCCATGTTCCAGCCAAACATCCATAGCAAAAAAAACAAAAAACCAAAAAAACAAAAAAAAAACTGCATATAATTTTCATCCATAAAAAAATTGTGCTTGTTTCTCCCCAGTCCTATACATGTGGCAAAAAGACTTTCATTTTATGTGTTCCTGGCTCTTCAAAAGTCAGAAGCAGGACATCTTGATTTGTGCACTGTATTTTTCTAAATTCCTTTACTACACAGCTGACTTGATTTTTTTTAACCTGTAGAAAAGCCAGTGAACTAGAAATCATACAGGGAGTAGGATTTAAACACAAAGCTCCAGACATCTACTAATACGAGTTTCATATTAAAAACTATGGTTTCATGATGGTCGTTCAATGAGACTTTTTCCTTTTTCCTTGGTCTTCTCAATAGGCAAACAGTGCTCATTCAGATTTATTTTCTGCCATTATAATGCTGTTAAAGATATAGAACAGAGGCCGGGGAGATGGCTTGGTGGGTGTTTGCCATGTAAGCATGATGACACCCCCAGCACCCACAGGAAAGGTATGGTGATACACACCTGTGACAGAGATGGGGGATTCCTAGGACTTGCCAGCTCAGCCAGTCTTGCTGAACTACAGTTTCAGTGAAATACACTATCTCAGATGGATAAGATGGATTGAGGAAGACCCTTGATGTTGACCTCCAGTCTATACACGAACACATACATACATGAATGGACATTCTCCCATGAACTCGTGCATACACACACAAAAAAAAGGAGATGGGAAATTTTCACTGTGCCTCACTATGCCATGAAAAAGTAAAGAGACCATCTGAAAATGGATCAGAGTACAAACCATTACATACAGTAGTCTGGTGTCCTGGAAAAGAGCTCGCAGTTTTGGATTTTACCTACGTATGTGTTGTGTGGCTAGAACAATGAAGTAAATCAAGGTTAGTTATCAGAGAAAAAACTGTATAGAACATCAGGGAGTGATAATTAATTCCACTGGTTGTGACTGAACAGTGGGCTTAAAATAAACTCTCATCAGCATCTCAGCTGAGATGGTTTTACCTACCTACGAAAGGCGTTCTTAATTACAAAAGAGGCCTCAGAAAGTAACACCCGGTGTCTCCTCCACGTGGAAGGCAGTTGAAGTTGCTCCAGATAATTGGCAAGGTTGTCTATCTTCATTTTCAATATGGTTTAACATAATGAGTTAATTTAGGAGACTCTGAAGCTCATAATTAGTATTTTCATTATCATCAGAACAACCCTTACAGCATAATTGAATCTCACTGATCACTTGTTCAGCTACTTGCTAGCCTTAACTATCCTGATAGAGGTCACCACACTGAGCTAAGCAGAGCCTATTTAATATGGAACTGGTTAGATCAGCTGGTTAGAACACACAGTCTACATTGAGTTCTAGTCTTATTCTGTTTTGTGTATCAGGATATAGATGTTTTCAAGGGGAACCATGGATGACTGCAGATGTGCCTCTGTAACCTTCTTTTCCTTTTTTATTGTTTTTATTGAGCTATATACTTTTCTCTACTCACCCTCTTCTTCTGCCCTCTTCCATGATTCCCATGCTCCCAATTTATTCAGGAGATCTTGTGTTTTTCTAACCCCCATGTAGATTAGATCCATGCATTCCAAGCGGCGGTGTGTGTGTGTGCGTGTGTTTGTGTGTGTGTGTGTGTGTGTGTGTGTGTGTGTGTGTATGTGCATTTTCTAGTCCCAGATCCCTCCCCCCATTGAGCAGCAAATGAATTGAGGTGGATTGCTCACATTTTTCCTTGGCTCTGGCTAAGATCACCAGTCCCTTTGAAGTGGCATTTTAAATTCTAATTTTTTTAAATTTTGCTTTCTGCTGCTGTGATAAAATACTAGCTAGAAGCAATTTAAGAGAAGGAAGTGCTTCTTTTATTTTATACTCTCTAATAATAGTTCATCAATCACCAGGGGAAGTGGAGACAGGAACTCAAGGCAGGAACTCAGAGACAGGAGCTGAAAGGGAGACCAGAGAGGACTGCCGCTTACTGGCTTGCGCTCCATGGTTTGCACACCTAGATTTTTTATACATGCCAGGACCACATACCCATGGTGAAAAATGCCCACAGTGGGTTGGGCTTGGCCCTCCAGCATTAGTCATTAATCAAGAACTTGCCTCCACAGATAGACTCATGGGCCTATCCAATGGAAGCAAATCCCCACATGAAGTTCCTCTGTTCCCCAGTGACTTGGTTTTCAAGTTGATAATAACCAACCAATATACCTCATTTCACACATTCCTGCTAACTAATATTCACAGTCACTTTTGGTACCTAAAATCTTTCTCATCTTTTGGCTGTATATACTCTTGCCAAGAGATGGTTATCAAGGACACCTTTCTGATTTTTATCAAGAAATGTTGAAAACAAAATTATTTATTTATTAACATTTTTCATTTATTTTACATACCAAGCTCAGTTTCCCCTCAGACCTCTCATCTTTCCCCCTCCCCCACCTCCTATCAACCCCCTCCCCATCCACTCCCCCTGCATCTCCATTCAGAAAGAGGTAAATCACCCAAGGGCTTGAACAAAGCATTGGACATCGAGTTGAGGCAGGACCAAGCTCCTCCTCTGTGTCAAGGCTGGAAGAAGTAATCCAGCATGGAGAAAATGTTCCCCAAAGCCAGATAAGTACCAGAGACAGGCCATGATCTCACTGCTAGGCCCTTACAAACAGACCAAGCCATACAACTGTCACACACATGCAGAGAGCCTATGTCAGTCTCATGCAGGGCTCCGTAGCTGTTGGTCCAGAGTCCATGTGCTCCCATGAGTTCAGGTCAGATGTCTCTGTGGGTTCCCCATCATGACCTTGACACACATATACCCCCCTGCAATCCCTCCTCCATTTCTTTCTTTCGCAGGACTCCCAGGGCTCAGCCCAGGGCTTAACTGTGGATCTCTGCATCTGGAAAGCGTATTTAAAACTAGAGAACACAATATAACATGTTCCTATATACATACTACTAGCCAGCAGCCATGACTGAACCAAGAAAATTCTGGTATTTCCACTTCCAATGAACTCCTCCCACCCCTGCCTACTTTGAAAGCAAATTCTAAACATCATCTAATGTTGCCTGTAAGTACTTCAACCTGTGTCACTGAAAGAGAAGGATCCTTGACCATCATACCCAAAGATGGATATTACTTGATCTCATAACATGTCCAGTTAGAACTTGTTGTCAATCAGTATACCAGCAGATACCTGGTCAAATCTCCAGCTTCAGTGTTTTGTGGTTTGTTTTCCTATGATGTCTTTGAGTATCTCTCTGTGCGGAGATACTGGCTGCAGAAGACATTTAAAAATTTGTGCATGCTATTGTGTAGCTCCATCAAAAGGCACTTAATAGTGGGTAACCATTGCCTACATGTGCTTTTTTATGGATCTTTAATATACTGTTATAGTTCCATAGCTCATTCTCCTTGTTTTAGCTGGATGTAATCTCAGAGAGAACTTTTTATTAGTAGCTTCTTTTTAAATGGGAACCGGAGGTTAAGTGCTTGATAGTTTCCACTCTACTTACTTTGTAATAATCAATTGACTTCCTAAGATTCTCTCTAGCAAAACAATGAGAGTCTAAATTATCATAATAGATTTATCGATTTTTAACATATTTAAATTTATTTAATTCATTAGCAATAGTGACACTTGTTAGACCACTAAATATATCAACTAAATAGCTTTTTATTTTCTTGTAGGTTTTGGTTCTTTAATTTTTTTCAAAGCGGTTTTATTGGAATCTAACTTTTACACCCAGCATTTTACTCACGTAAAGCATATAATTCAATTAATTTTATTCTTTCAATAGAATTTTGTGTCATCTGGGGCTGGAGAGGGGTCTTAGTGGTCAAGAGTACTGGCTGCTCTTCCAGAGGACCAGGGTTCAATTCCCAGCACCCACGTGGCAGCTCATAGCTGTAACTCTAGCCCAAGAGTTCTGACACCTTCACAAAGACATGCATGTGGCAAAAAACCAATGAACATAAATAAATAAATCCATAAAAAGAATTTTGTATCACCATCATAATCTGCCTCCCTCCTCCCAAAGGGGCTCTGACAGTTATCAGTTCCTCTCCACTCTGTGCCCTCTCACCACCTCACGACACAGCCAGACCTGTTTCCAAGATTAGCACATCACTTCATGTTCTTTCTAGCTATGCATGAGACTTCCAATTTCCCAGCATCCTCAGCAAGACCTGTTACTATCTGTCTTCTTGATTATGGCCTCTCCCAGTTAGTTTTTACTGTCAGCCTGACACAGCTTTGAGTCATGTGAGAAGAGTCTCTCCTTTGAAGGATTGCCTTCATCAGATAGACCTGTGGGCATGTCTGCTGGATTGTCTATTTATTGAGACTGAGGTAGAAGGACCCAGTCTACTGCTGGCAGTGCTACCTTGACCAGGAGCCCTAAGCTGTATAAGAAAGCTACCTAAGCATGAGCCTGGAAAAGTCAAAATATAACATTCCTCTGTACTACTTCAAGTTCCTGCCCCGACTTCCCCCTATGATGGACTGTGACCCGTATGCTGAAATAAAACCTTTTAGTCTCTAAGTTGCTTTTGGCTAGAGTGTTTTATCACAGCAATAGCAATGAGACTATAATGTTCTTATGGTTTTGCAGTTCGGATCACAGTGTCTTTCTTGTAATATCTTGGCTAATGGTATTTACTGATAAACTTTCATATACCTAATCCTACCCTGAGGCCTCATATTCTTTGCAAGGTAGAATTATGACAATTATACTACCTGATAATCTTATAAAACCTTTTAATATTTTTATTTGTAGTGAAGGAGATCTTTAACCATAATTTAAGCTCAGTTTTTACTGCTTTGCAATCTCAGAAATTTTTTATAAATGTGTGTGTGTGTGTGTGTGTGTGTGTGTGGTTACCTAACAAGGCCTTAACTGAAGATGTTCTTGTAATTTAAAAGACACTTATATCAGGGTAGTAAAGATACAACATTAAAAAGTTCAATTAGGTCCGAGGTTTTATAGACCATGAATTAATGGCATCAGGGGCCCCACAAAGCCAATTAATTTGCTTAAGATAGTTAAATAAGAATATGGTCACGTCAAGATTACCTTTTAAATGATTAAAGATGTCTATATCACAAGGCAGTAGAACTACATAACCGAGATGACCAGAATGCAATTGTGCCGTGATATGAGGGCAGCTGGGTGGTTTAATCCATGACATAAGGGATATTGCGGCCTGGCTTGTTCACACCTTGTTGGGTGAGGAAGCAAAGTGAGAATGAGACCAAATTCAGGGTTGGGGTGTAGAACAGAAGCAATGCTGGATTATAGCACCCCAAGACCTGCTCTTATTTATACTAGTCAAGTCCCATTACTCCCTACCCCCAAACAGCACTATCAGCTGGGATTGAGTGTTCAAACACGAGAGCCTGATCAGGGAAGATTATTTCAGTTTAACCCCTAACTGCATCCCTCTCTCAGCTTAGACAAGTGTTAATAACCCATCCATACCATAACTACACCTACGACCCCCATCTTCCACAAAGCACAGGTTTGTGACATGCTTGTTATGTTGTGAGTGCCACTTACATGCCAGGGGTAATGCCAAATGACTAGAACCGCCTTGCAATATGTCTTTTCAAACTTGTTCTGATTTAGAGGTTTAATTCCCAACCCTGTCATCATCCGCTTTATAAAGCTTCACGCTTAACCTGGCGTGAAGTCAAGAAATGCTCCTAAAAAATGAATAGGTACCGCAGATAATAAAGTTAGACATCAGTGCATTAAACCCTTTTCTCCCCGTGGCCAGCCATCTCAGGATGACATAGCATCCGTCATAATAAAGGGCAATGCCTTATAGATGAGCTGATGAGGCATAAAAGGATGAAGGTGATTCACAGCTGGCATCCAGTGAGATCGGCAAGCGCTTTTCTTAGTGACGCCAGAGTGCTGTTTGTGGGTAGGTGAGAGTATCAGAGATGGATGTGGAGGAAAACCCAAGCAACGATAAAATGGAAGTACATGTTTCTCCAATTGTCCTGTGAATTGTAAAGCATCCAAGCTTTATCTCATGGGATTTAACAGCCACCATCAGATAGCTTTGTTACAAATCTATAAATTTAAAAGGAGCCTCAAAAATCACAATGTTAAGCACGTTCAGGGACTTGGAGGGTAGCACGCCAGGTATCGCACAAACATGGGGACCTGCATTCAAGATCTTCAGAACCCATGTGAATAAAGATCCGGACATGGTCATATACAAGTGTAATCTCAGCACTGGAGAGGTAGAGGCAGATGGATCCCTGGTGCTCCTCAGCCAACCAACATAGGTGGATTGGTGAGTTTTAGGCCAGTGAGAGAACCTAGTACAACCTGAGTGTGTATGAGTGTGTGCATGAGTGTGTGTGTGTGTGTGTGCACAGGTGTGCAAGTGCATCAAACAAAGGTAGACAGAACCCAAGAAATGGCAATCAAGGTTGATCTCTAGCCTCCCACCCACACATGATACACACACACACAACACACACACAATGATATAAAGTACTTCAAATTCTATTTTCTGTCTTTCAATGTTCAGGACTATATAACAGTTTGGTTATAGTGTTAATACCAATTATAGTGAGATTGAGAGAGGACATTGTAACTGTTGATTGTATAGAACCCATACAACAGGAGTCTTATGAAAGGCCTCCATATCTTTGGCAGAGATATTCTGACCACTAGATATTCTAACTTTGAATTATCCCTCTCAACCACATGTAGGCAAAGCTTGACCTTTCTGACACTGGGTGTGGATCACATTTACATTAGTAACATAACTATGACATTCTCCGACTGTCAGTAAGGGAAGGCACCTTCCTGTTGTCAGCCTGGTTTCAGGAGTTACTCTGTGGAGCAGAGTACCCCGGGCATTCAGCATAGTAACCAACAAGTCCTTGTCATCTGAAGTCACTGAGGTTAGGAAACTAAGTTACTATGGAATCATAACACAGATTGTCTTCTTTCATGCAATAATGTCGTAAAATAGATTCCTTCAAGCTGTCTTAAGATAACATTGAAAGCTCTTCCTTTCACAGAGGGGGAAACCAGGAACAACTAGTCTAGTAGCAAGCCTGAAACAGGTGCTAAGTCGAACTGCCCAGTACTGATAACTAATCTGAAACAAGAAAAACAAAGTCACCTGAGAATAATATTTTGCTGGACATTGCGATGAAGCAACGAGTCTCCGGGTCAGAATGAAGTCACTTGAGACCTCATATTCTTCCTCTCGTATGTGACAGTGATCATGTCTGCCTAAGATCTCATATTCTTCCTCTCGTATGTGACAGTGATCATGTCTGCCTAGCAGGGCTCGCTGTGGCGTTTACAGGAATTCATCTCTGTTAAAAGCTTGGCATTGCATTTGCCAAAGAGAGATCGCCCATTACCACTCCTGTTAAGCTTGACGATCACCAAAGAACTAAAGAGAAATCTATTCATGCACACTGGGATCTCAGGCTTCTCTTAGGTGATAAATCAAGCAACTGATGCCCAGAAGTTTGCTAATGTGAACAGGGCTAAGGACGACGACCCAGTTCTCCTTTCTTCACAGCACAGTGGATTTTCCACTCCACACTCCTGATTCTGGTTCTAATGAGGTCAACACAGGGGAAGAAGACCAGGATGGAAAAATTCCCACTCTCAATCTTATCTGCATATGCTTGACTTCTTTCTTCTTCTGAAACCTCTGGTGAGTGTTTTGTTCATCCATTAAATGAGATGGTTCCTATGAAATATAGCAGGTGAGTGGAAAGCCACATCCAGTCAGATAAAATATTCATAATTCTGCTGACTTAGTGACAATGATATTCTCTATCTTCAAGATGTTATATCATACCCTATAGTAGTTATGCTGGTTTTATAAAGATGGTAATATGATGATGATTAATCAGAGTTAAAAATATTGTGGTTTAAGGGGGCAAGAGCTTCTGTTGGTGCATGTGATTGGACAGTTGGACCCTAGCTGATGGTGCTACAGTGGAAGGTTGTAGAACCCTTGAGGTGGAGACCGATTGAAAAAAAGCAGATAGCTAAGGTCAGACTTGGTGTTTGAGAAGCCTGGCCCTACTTTCTGTTCTCTGACCAGTTCCTGCTGCCACAACCCCTCCATCGGACCCTTCAACTGCAAAGTGTAATAAACCCTCATCCCCTTCGCTTGTTTCTTATCTCTGTCAGTGTGTGCCCACATCTGTGGCTAAGTTAACTAACACACTGAATAAATAGTTCACATCCTAAAGCAAAGAAAGAGAAGGAAAGAGTGAAAACAGGTGGGAGGGAGAAGAAAGAACATAAAGGGAGAAGCTAAGGCATCTACAGCCAGCAGGGAGCCAAGTGGAGAGTGCGTCTAGAGTTGTAGAGTGTGGGCCCCAAAGTAAAGGTCATGGCACTATTGGCACAGAACTTCGCCATCACATTCTAAGTTAAGATGTAACAGTCAGAGGCCATCAGCCTGGCTTACTGATCCTGGCTGCTGCAGATGCACATGAGACCATGCATTTAGGTTTTGGAATTTAAGAGAACATATCGAAAATGTTGGACATGAAATCAATTACACTTCCCTCCGAAAGATCATACTTGTAATAAAAGAGAATGTATTAATAACACAGCTCTAGGTTCTTTTTCTCATTTGCTAAACCACCCTGCAATTATAATATATATGTCAACATGTGTATGCGGTTATATGTATACAAATATACATATATATGTGCTATGGGACAAGAATCTTGTACCCTGTTAAGATTTATCAGTTGTATTGCTTTAATAAAACACTGATTGGTCAGTAAACAGGCAGGAAGTAGAGGTAGGGTGACCAGGCAGGAAGTAGAGGTGGGGTGAGAAGAACAGGAGAATTCTGGGAAGAGGAAAGACTGAGTCTGCAGCCCTCACCCAGATAAAGAGGAAGCAAGATGAGAATGCCTCACTGATAAAAGTAGCAAGTCATATTGCTAACACAGACAAGAATTATGGGATAAGATATAAGATGCAAGAGTTAACAAGAAGTCTGAGCTAATAGGTCAACCAGTTTATAACTAATGCAGACCTCTGTGTGTTTCTTTGGGACTGAATGGCTGCAAGATTTGGTGGGACAAAAACCTCTATCAACGTATATGAATATACATATAAGCATATGCATATATGAATGTATATAAACATGCATACATTCACTTATATATGTAGAAACTGAATGAAGGTTTGCTAACTGTTTCTGCCAGTGTTCTTACTTGCAAACTATAGAATTTGTTCAAGACAGTTATTGGGGCAAACATAATGTATGATATTGGGTAACTTTACAGAATTTTCAAAATGACCAGGAAAAGTAGGTTCTTAGCCAAATATATAAGAAAATCTTTTAGCATCACACAGCACAGAGCCCTACTGTGTCTGGAAAGCTGTCTTTCCTACACCCAGCCAAGAACCCAATTTGTCTCCACAGTCCTGCAGGGACACCAAGGGAACAGCTGAGTGCCCTGGATCTTTCCTCATGCAATTAATGTTCCAAAACCTTTTCCTTAGGGTTGAGTGTGATTGGCAGAGTGTCTGTTCCACATCAGAATGGCATGGATCACACAAAGAAGGAGCCTTAAAATGGAAAATGTTTGAAAACAATGGGAAAATCGTAAGTGACAGATATCCACAATTCTAACTTACCCACCACCATAACGACCAGACCCAGCATTCTGGTCACATGGAAGATGAGTTGGGCTCACTACTCGCTAGAGTTTAATGTTGCTGATTCTTGCCAGTGACTATCAATTGGCCTTGCCCTGAATTGAGATGTTGGCTTCCCATGTCACACTGTTTCTTTTCCTCTTAGTTTTGGTAATGCTCAGTGTGCATCACTAGCTCCTCTCTCAGCCACCACAGAAGCTTCTGCTAAATCGCACGCATGGCTTTATCGCCTCTCTCCCCAAGGGTGTGCGTCTCCTAAACTCAGGTCCTGCTACAAACACTGGGATGCTTTCTTTGTTTCCAAAACACTACACTGTATTTCTCTCATCTCCATGCTAGGTGATTTTCTCTTCTCTTGCTCCTGCTTTCGCTCTCTTTCTCTAATGTAGACTTATCTTTATGGATATGAGCATATAAAATGATAATTCCCCAAACAAAACACAGGCTTTGGAGGACAATCTTCTATAAATATTATTTAATAAACTACATAGGATTTCAATATAGCATCTAAATATAATTTCAAAATATCATGTGGTTCCATTTACTCATTCTGCGGATGAATAAAGTAGGGCCAGAGGAGGCACTTATCCTTGCCACATGAAGTCCAGAGTTGAACCTGACAGAGGTCAGGAGGAAAGCCCACAGGACCTCCAGAGCTTTGAGTCTCTCTGTGCTGTACTGGGTTGAATAAGGCTATTTACACGCAAGTATTATGGATGTGCTCCGAAGTCTATGCCCTCACTGCTGCCTTCCCCTTCCTTGATTTTCCTCTCCTTTCCTGACTCTACGCCCATTAGTCTCTATTGTTGTCACAGTTTCTTTCTGAATTCAAGTCGTCTACACACTTAGGTTTTATGTATCTGTACGAAGTCTAAGAACCACAAATGACTTGATTTGTTTATTGTGATAGTCCCCAGTTATGTATTTTCCTTCAAATGACATAACTTTATTTTTCTTTATGACTGAAAAACTGCCACTGTATGTATAAACCACAATTTATTCAGCTATTCTTCTGTTGGTAGATACAGGGTCTGCTTCTGTTGGTAGATACAGAGTCTAGTTCAGTTGGTAGATACAGGGTCTGGTTCTGTTGGTAGATGCAGGGTCTGGTTCTGTTGGTAAATGTAGGGTCTGGTTCTGCTGGTAGATACAGGGTCTGGTTCTGTTGGTAGATGCAGAATCTGGTTCTGCTGGTAGATACAGAATCTGGTTCAGTGGGTAGATGCAGTGTCTGACATAAGAAGACGAAGCCTTCCTTGTCTGCTCTTCTCTGAGAGGCCTCTGCCCAAACTCTTGTGTATTACTATTCTGTCTTCCCGAGCAGCGTTGTTTCTTTTAACCCTCCCTCTTAACAGCTGCACTAAGCTCTCACTTAATAATCTCACCCAGAAGGATGGAGCCTTTGGGGATTATGCAAGTCATGGAGGCTATATCCTCATGAATGGGATTAATATCCTAACAAAGGGCATTTTTCCCTCCTCCCACTATGTGTGGATGCAGTGAGAAGGTGACATCTTCGAAGAAGAAAGCAAGCGTGCCCCTAGTGAACACTAAATCTGTGCCTCCGTTTTGGACTTCTTAGATTTCCAATGTGAGCATGACTTCTGCTGCTCACCTCAGGTACCCACCTCAGGTAGACTAAGAGAGTCACGTACACTGTGCTAAAATAAGGCTTGTCCCAGGGGAAGGAAATGAGATGTATGCTATTTCATCCGATCAGCATGACATAGGTTATAGGCAGCAGGAGCAGGAATTAAATCCACCTCTGAGATCAAAACTAATTATTGTGCTCAGTCTCTAAATACACAGCCTGGCCCACTCCAGCTACATCCATCACTACCTCACCGGGGATTGTGCTGTGCAAAGATGGTGCTGCTGCCCTGACCAATAGAGTGTGGTAAAGTGGAAATGGTACGTTCTAAGATGAGCTCATCCAGATGAGGTTCTCTCTCTCTCTCTCTCTCTCTCTCTCTCTCTCTCTCTCTCTCTCTCTCTCTCCACCTCCAGTGCTTACCCTCACAGCCCAGCAGCAAAGCTGTGAAGAAGCCAGTATGCATGAAAAAGTCCCAAAAGTCCCACAAGGCTGTTCAACTGAGCGCAGTGTGGCCTGCTGGAGGCCTAGTGAGTGAGCCCTGAGGTAATGCCTGCCCTTGGCCTTTGGGGCACCATTTCTGGTATCAAGTAGAACAGAAATGAGCTACAGGCTCCGAGTCTGAACTAATTACAGAAGTTCTATCAATAGGATGCCATTGCTTTCGGAAAGAGAAGGCTGAGGTATTGTTGCTGACCCATGGAGCCTAGACGGTCAGGAAGGGTGTTCTGTAATCAGGGGACTCGTGGACAGAGGAGCAGCAGGAGAAACTGGAAATGTTAAGAAATAATTGGTAGACACTGAGCAATTCCCAAGTGAGCTTTCTGTGAGGGCTTAGGAGGTGGAGCATTAAAATAACAAGATTAAGAGGCTGTTATTGGGAACTAGAGAAAAGAGGCCTCTTGTTAGCAGCATCTGGGCTAAGGCAGAAAATGGAGCATTTTCCTAACATGCTGGGTGATCCAACTGAAGAGATTCTCAGGCTACCTACGGCTTCCTGGCTTCATTGCTACTATAAAGTGTAAAGGGGCAGAAACAAGTCAAATAAAACACGTATCATGTTTACAGAGGCCAAGAATCTGTGAGTTCACAAATCAGAACACTATTTGTAGATTCTTTACATAGTGAATGTTGCAAAACCTGTGACAGGACTAATAGACAATATTATATTCTATATAAGAAACTGTGTGGCTCAGGGGTTAGGAGCTTGCACTGCTATTCCAGAAGACCCAGGTTCAATTCCCAGCACCCACAATGGGTGGCTCACAATTAACTATACAGGGAATCTGAAGTTTCTGGCTTCTACAGGCACCCACACCCATATATGAACATAACTACACACTCACATATACACATAATTTTAAAAAATGGCATACTAAATCTGTTTGCATTAGCTTTACTTCATCTTACCTAATATTAAGTCATCAGAACACTAAGTTATAGTGCAATTGAAGGGCTCTCAGGATTTCATCTTTCAATATGTTACATTAATAATTGATTTCAGACTCTGAGATGCCTGCGGTCTTAAGTAGACACAGTGTTTCTTCCTTCCCCACCAAAGTAATATGCTCTTCTCACAACTGAGGCCCTTGTACCTTTGTGTTGGGGCATGCTTGGCTCCATATTCTCATTCAAATGTGCCTTTCAAGGGTGACAAGCTGGTTTCTCATCTTACGTCATCGCAGATGCTATCGAGACAAGCACACATGCGGAGGAGGCTGAACTGCAAGTGAAGCAGAGGTGCCCCACAGTTGAGCTCTCTTAACTGAACCGGATCTGGGGATCAAACATTTGATTCAAGTGTGTGAAGGAATCAGAGAGATGTGGCCCAAATTTTTATGCTAGCAGCTGTGGAACCTCCAGGAACTAATTTAAATCCTCTGAGCTTCAGCTTACCCATCTATTAAAGGAGTTAGCAACGATACTGTCATTGATAAACTCATCTTGATAGTATGAGAGAAAGCATTTAAAAATCTGTCTAAACTATTTGAGGCCTATCCTAGTAAGAAAATTTTGTTGCCAGTGTATCAGTGTTCACAGGAAACCAGTGACTTGTGAGTCTTAAGGAACTGTGGAGTTTGATGACAGAATTATTGAGAAAATGAAAACACCCAGTATGTATAAACACACACAGCGCAATGCTTGATGCATAGTCAATTTTTCATTAATGTTAATTACTGACTTCACTCTCTTTTGTATGTGGCAAATGCTGACATGTGCTCATCTACCTTAATTCTATTCTCGTTTCAGAAGAACAGAACCCCAATATTTGTATGTGCAGACAATGCTCTGGATAAAATGAGCATTTGGCAGTCATGTTTACTCTTTATGGCAGCCATGACAGTCAGTTCTCTCCAGTGCATATGGCTCTGAGGATCATTGGAAAAGTGAGACAGCCTCCTGCTTTGATGAAGAGGGTGATATATCCAGGCTACACAGTGTGTCAGCAGTCTCAATAGCTGAGGGTAGCCAAGAAATACAGTTCTGTCAATTAGGGAAAAAACAAAACAAAAAAACCTCTTTTTTCTCCTGGGTATTTAAGAAAAAAATTAGCTTCCCTGCTTTGTCACCCTTCTTTCTCATAATATTCCATTTTATTCTATGCAAATGCACCAGTGTCTGGTTTACTCAAACAGTAGGGGCTCTGGGGACTAAAATCGAGACACAGTGAGATCATTTCATGTTCTCATGGCAGCAAAGCTTACAGACTTCCAGAGAAGGGAGCTAGGCTGAAGGCTGAAAAAAGAGACGCTGTTGAGCAACAACAGCAGAACTTGTTGAAGCTGCAAGGATGGCTGCAGATGGTGGGGCCCTCCACATACATGACTATAGATGGAGGGGCCCTCCACAGGCATGGCTGCACAGGGCATGGTCCTCAATTGTCTGTGTTTCACAAATGTCAGTCAGATATGGGATGATGATCACCCAGAAAATGAGTGTGACTTTGAGGAAGGTCATTCCTGTGAACTCTAGTCCTCCTTTCCTGAAGGGGGAGGCGTTCACAGCATCTCAAATATGAGACAGGATACGGTAGCCATCTTGAATGTTGAGGAAAACTGTAGTGGTGGGAGCGGTGGACTGCAGCCCGACTCCCCGATAGCTTTACCCAAAATAATTACACGAAAACTGTATTCATTTTAAACACTGCCTGGCCCACTAGTTTCAGCCTCTTATTGGCTAACTCTCACATCTTGATTAACCCATTTCTATTAATGTGTGTAGCACCACAAGGTGGTGGCTTACCAGGAAGGATCTTAACCTGTGTCCATCTTGGAGAAGAGAGCTATAGCATCTACCTCACTGTCTTCTTCCTCCCAGCATTCTGTTCTGTCTACTCCACCCACCTATGTTCTGACCTATCAGGCCAAGCAGTTTTCTCTATTAATTAACCAATGAAAGCAGCAGAAATACAGAAGACCCACCTACATCAGAAAACATAAAAGAGAAAAATATTATTTTGAGGTTTGTGAGCAAATGAAAAAGACAAAAGGCACAAATGACACCGTCAGCCCCTTCACCAGCCCAGGACTGGTTTCTCCTGGGTTCCTATTACGTCATAATGAGAGCTTGCCATCTGATTTAACTGCTGGGTGTGTAAAGCCGGCACTATCTTGTTATTGCTATTTGCCAGGAAGATATGTGAGGTATCCAAGTAAAATTATTAATCTATTTGCAATCAATATAACTTAATATCCGAGATCAATCCTATGTCTTTTGGATTGAAGGCAATGATTGATGGGTGCCTTGGCGGTGTTTGTGTGCTCAGTACTACTCAGGGAACACCGCACTCACCACAAAGAACGTGTAGAGCCATCTGGACACTTTTTCAGGCCTAGGTCTCCTGTTCCTTGATCGCTTCATGGGCACCACCAGACCTTTCCCTAATCCTCCCACTATATCACTTGAGAATAATTTGCAGAAGACAGATGACGTTCACAGTCCCCCCCTCGTATATATAGAGCAGTGTGAGGCCTATGAATAGCAATTGATCCATACCTGCAGAAATGAATTAGAGCTCTGAAAACAATTTTAAATATATAGTCGGTCTCCAATAATGTTATACACTAATATCTGATATTCTGTCACTTCTAAGAACAGAATAAAGAGATATAAAATAAGATTGCTTCGTCCCCTTGCAGGGAAGGTTCATTTAATAAGGACAAGGTGTCTTTGAGTACACTCTGCTCCCCTCTCGTGGTACATAACATTCAACCTGAATATTGTGCTCAGTTCAATGCCCTCAGAGATCAGACAGGAATCAAAAGCAATGACCTGGCGTGCTCCATAAATGGTAAACACGGTATTTGCCTTGATGTTGAATAATGAGCAGCAGCAAGGTAGGTGGGAGAGCGTTCACCTCCTGCATATGTATGCAGGGCAGCTGCCCTGTGGAGGCCCAAGGACAAAGCAGCACAAAGACCTTCAGGCAGTATGAGGCCTGACTCTCTCACCTGATACTTTCAAAGAACATCATAGAACTCACTAGATGACTCCAGGTACCAAAGTAATACCAGTAACTAAGGCACACAATGAGGGGAAAGACACACACACCAGCACGAAGGGAAAGCCCAAGGCTGAGGAGCCTCCAACCCTAGATTATGGTAACAGCTTCTGCTGCTGCTGCTACTGCTGTTGCTGCTGCTGCTGCTGCTGCTGCTGCTGCTGCTGCTGCTGCTGTTGCACACTGCGACTCTCTCCGAAGCTTGCCTGCCAATTTCACTTGCCAATTTTGCTAGTCCAGTGGTTTATAACATGTAGAACAAAGCAACAGTCAAAGTTTGGTTTTATTCTTAAGAAAAATAAAATCCATAAAAGAAGGATAACAGGAAAAATAGAGATAATGAATATTTAAATTGACAAAAATGTTCTTTTTAAATTTTGTGATTTTTATTTTATGTTCATGCATGTGTGTGCCTATATTTGGGGATGGTGACCCATGGAGACCAGAAGAAGGAATTTATTCCTGAAGTTATATGTGGTAGTGAGTCACTGCTAGGAGATGCAGGAGCTTAAACTCTAGTTCTCTTAAGCTTGGAGTCTGCCCAAGAGTGTCGTTAAGAGTAAAAGATGCCAGATGTAGAAACAAGTCAAACGGGTCAGATGCAGAAGTGAAGGAACACTATAGATTGATTTTAGAGTGCCTTGCCCTGGTTTTAAACTCTTAGAGTCATAACTACAATATTAGTAAGTTTGGGGCTGAGGAAATGTCTCTGAGGAATCTGAGTCCTGGAACCAAAGGAGCAAATCCAGGATCCAGAAGAAAAGCAGTAGGTCAGGAAGGTGTCGGGCTCCTGGGTTTGAACTCAGATAGTTGATTAAAGAAAAGGATTGCACAATCGTGAGTTGCCAGTCAAAGCATCACACAAAGACACCTGGCTTAATGAGGGATACTGGATTGATGCTGTTGATATAACGATAATCAAAATCATTACGCTAATTAATGACTCCACAGTGATTAGAGGCAACAGCCATCAGCTTAGGACATCACAATAAAAATATCTCTTCTGGAAGAGAGGGGGAAAAGGCAAGGGAATGGACAAAAAAATTCCTAACTCAATAAAAAGAATTTTTAAAAATCCCTTCTGAATGCATGTGTTTTTTTGACCTTTACACAGTATGTGTTTACTAACTCAAGCCAGCCTTCCTTAGCAGGATCAAGACCCAGAATATGAGCATAAAATCCTGCCTCAGAAACAAGAAAACAGCGTAATTAGACTGGAGCAGAGACAGAGACAAAGCACATGGGTGAAGGCCAAACAGAGCAAATGACCATGGTATTCTACAGTGTTACCTACTGAGCAACTCGGAAATCACAAGAGGATAGATACTCCATTCTACCCATGAACACAGCTAGCATTACAAAATGATAAGACAACAGCAAGTCCTAGCACAGATATGGAAATTTTAAATGATTTCAGACTCAATGCCTCCTTCCCTTTACATTTTCTCATTTTAGATATTCTGTTTATTAGAAAATGACAAGGAATTGGAAGAGAGCATAATGGAGCTTATTACAGAAATCCACAACTGGTCAAACACCAGAATAACTGACCTTGAGTTGCCCAATCCCAAACGGTGCATCTCTACGACTGCCTTTGTTTTCACATAGCATCCTCCTCATGTCGCCTCTAATCCATTTTTCTGTCCAAATATCTCTGTTGATAAAGAGTTTCAGTCACTGAGTGGTGAGGTTCATTCTAACAGCCTCCTTTAAAGTCTATTACAGCCCCCATCCTCATACCCTCCCCTACCCACCACCAAACATCACATTCTAAGATTCTTGGAAAATTAAGACTTCAGTATATCCTTTTGGAAGGATATTGTTCATCTAACAACTGGATAAAAAAAAAACAAAAACAAACAAACAAACAAAAAAAACCCTGTAGAATCTGTGGACTAAGGTAGCATAGAGTTGGGAGAGTAGCCATTTTGTCTTTCAGTTCTCCAGAGCGTCACACAGAGAATCAACTGTGCTTTGCAACATTTGTGTAGAGATGCAAGCCAACATTACCACTTATTAGAGTGCCAAAACGAGTCAACACAAGCATGCCGCCCAAGTCCAAAGTGTCAAATTCCTGAGTGTATTCTGTTACTTCCAGAAGCATGGGTGACTCAAAGTCAGCCACGTCACCAAAACAGTCACCTTAAAGTGGGTGGCAGCTCACAAAGGCTGCATCTCTTGAATTCCCTGCTTGATGTACAGGTGGCTTAGCTGGCCTGAGACTCTTTTCCCAGCACCTGTCACCGCCTGTGCCATCATGGGGAGCGACCTTGTAAATCCTGAGTTTCTGCTGCCTGAGGCTTGTCTGGTTTGCTCCCTGTGTCTTCTGATCCTGTCTCTTCCTTCCAGAAGAGATGCTTCAGTTCAGAGGAAATCACTACACATGAGTGTTTACTACGGAGTAAAGCAAGGGAAGAGGACACCATGTTCCCTCTACTCTTTTTTTTTTTTAATTATAAACTGATTGGCCTATTAGCTCGGGCTTTCTTATTAACTAATTCTTACATCTTACATTAACCCATTATCCTTGTCTGTGTTAGCCATGTAGCTTGGTACCTTTCATCAGTGAGGCATTCTCATCTTGCTTCTTCTCTGTCTGGGTGACAACTGCAGACTGACTGTTTCCTCTTCCCAGAATTCTTCTTCCTGGTCACCCCACCTATGCTTCCTGGCCAATTTAGATGCTTCTGGCCCTCTCTTTGGTCAAACATGGTTTCTATAATAATACAACATGGTGTTTTCTGGTTGCTGTTTCTGTGGTAAGACCTCAGTTTTGTGCTAGAACTGTTCTTTCTTGATCATGAATCTGCTTTGATCATGAAGAATCTTCTTTGTTAGTTTAACAATTCATCTCAGATTTAATTTTAAATTTTATTTTGCTATTGGTTTGGTATTAGCTTCATGTCCTTTTGAACAGTTACCTAAAAATAGTTAGGATAGTGTTAGTAGAACTTTTATTTAACCCAGGAGCAGGCCATTAGCTTTCTAACAAAATTTCCCCTTGCTTTGATCTAAGTATGCAGTGGTAAGAGGCAGGAAGACCGTTGGCAATGTAAACATAAGGCAACTTTGCTTTCCTTGGGTCCCGGCAAAACTTTCCCTAGGATCAGGGATGTGAGGGCACCTGAGCCCCAGACTTGTGCTGGCAACACTTACAGACTCCAATCAAACAGCTCTGAAAACCAAGCTTGGGATTATCATAGCAGAGGAAACACTGGGAGCCTCAGCAACAATTGATAACTTCTGTGGGTAATTAACTTCACAGGGAACTCCATGCTCACCACACAGGGCTTTGAGATTTACAAGACCCAAGGGTGAAAGGCTCATTCAACAGAGATGTCATTTCCACTCCATAAACCCCAGTCAGAGACTCCCTTAGTCAACATGAATAAATAAGAGGAACTTGGGATAAATTCAGAAACTGCAGTCTAGCACCCTCAAACAATTGTGTCCTCAATTTCCCTGATTCTAGGAAATTTGGATCCTTGTTCTGTATAATGGATAGATTCAGCAGTAAGGGTTTAAATATACTTCCTTTTGGACAGTGTGCACAAAACCACAAATGAAGTCAGAAATGTTTGGTAGGAAATATGTTTTCCATAACAATATATACTAATGAAAAATCTTCCTCACCATAGACTCCAGGGGTGACTGTGCTCACTCCACGCAAGGATGGAAGGGCCTTCATTGTTTGGGTGCTACATTATCAACATTAGAGCCAGAATTTTTTCAAAGGGTCCAAACTGCAATATACGCCTCTCCTCCTCCCTTGCTCTAAACAGAAAAGTAGGTGTATTTTTGTGTATACCACATATGTAAATCAAGACAACTTCTTGGAGAATAGAGTTGGAGATTTAATTTGGAATATCAAGAAGATATAAAGTTTCTCTAGGAATAGCTGTAGCCAGTAATTACCTGATTGCCCTGAAGAAATCATAAACCTTTTACTGACGGACATAAAAGAAAACTTAAATAAATGGAAAAATACATCATCGCCCTAGATATGTTAGGAAAAGTGAATATTCTTTCTAAATCAATGCATGGGTTTGATGCGATACACTTAAACTGTGGTGAAATATTCTTTTACCTTAGGAAAGTAATTGATGAGTTTATCAGCACAAATGTACAAGGATAGTCAAGGAAAATTAAGTCAATATTGATAGTACCGTCAGAGAGTGCTTTCATAAGGACCAAACAGCGCAGGAGTAAGGGCAGTAGGCTGGGGGAAGAAGGCATGGGCGAACGGTAGGGCTGACACCGGAGGGAAATCAACATCTAAGAAATAATAAGTGTGGTAGCATCATAGATATGATAACAATATAAATAATAAATACCGACCAGGTAATTCTAATAACTTTAATTCATTTTGAAAGAAACATTCAAATAAAGCTGGAGAGATGGCTCAGTGGTTAAGAGCACTTGCTGCTCATGCAGAGGACCTGAGTTCAGTTCCTGGCACCCACATGCATCATCTATGCCCGGCTGCTTACAACTGCCTGGGGTGCCATGTAGGGGGCATCCAACACCTTCACTGGTCATCTCATGCACTGTACTCATGTGCTTAAACATCTTCCCCCCCAACTCATAGTCATAATTAAAAATAAAATCTAAAACGGAAAAAGGTTCAAATAGTTTCATGTTAATTTCTATCCAAAAATGATAAAAACAGATATGATTTCAATGAACATATTAAACATCAAAATGAATGCAGTCAATATTTTATAAAGACGCATTATTATTATTTTCATAAGTGCAAAATTAATTCACTAGGAAAAGTCTATATAATTTTTTACATCCCAAATCAAATACTTTTCTAATAAAAATCCACCATGTAAAGTTTGGAATCCCCAGGAAAGTTCCTGGCTCCTGGCAGGCATTGCTACTGCACGTCATCACTATTCCTCTCAATTCCCCCTCCAAAACCTTAGAAGCCACAGAAAATAAAATGCCCTCTCCTGAGACTGACAGCGAATACATTACCACAATTGTGAAGGGCTTTCTGCTGACTTATTTAACTTACGCAACCACAGGGGTGGCAGCTGACCACCCAGACAAGCTTGTTCTCTACAAAAGAACAGACGTGGTAGCCTGAACCCAGGCAGGCATCTGCTTGGCACCTATGTGTACCTGTCAATTACTCAGAAACCTCCAACTGACAACAAGCAAAACCCCAGGACCCCAGGCCTCCCTCTCTGCACTGACCCCTCCCTGTTGACACTGTCTTTCCTCTCCCAGAGAACCGAGGGAGATTCCAGCTCCATCGCAATGCCTAGTGCTACCATTTAGTGCTAAGGAGTTCTCCACTAGCCTGTGAGAGTGATCCATCAGAAAGATGCATCTTTAAAATGTCTCCATAGATCTTAGGAATCAAACTCTCATGATGTGCCACATCAAAACAATTTAACAAGGACTTTATCTTATAAACTATGACAAAAATATCCACAAATAGTTACAATAGAAAAATAGTATAGAGTAGTCTATCATTTGCTTTTTCCGACAAACTTATATACTGCTTTTAGCTGGTATTTTTTTTTTAGCTGGCATTCACAATAAGATCTTCTTATGGGATTATCTTAAAGTTAAATTTTAACGTTTAGAAAAATTATCAGTGTGCATGCACTGGGGGATGCACTAGTCATTGTTTTAAGCCCTGACACTGGTTTTGTTAAGAAATACCTTGAAGAACGGAGTTTGAACTTGGATACCGACTAGATAAAATCTGCGGATCTATTTAGACACCTGTGATCTAGCTCAAATTACTGTAAGACAAATGTGTGGTTCCTCCTGTGCATCGTTGCAAAGAGACAAGAGTTCAACACCAAGATCAAGATAGGCCATTCCATTGATGCTGAGAAGTTTCTTGTTAAGCTCCAACAACCTCATTCTCCCCCGCCACCCACCCTACACCCTTCCTCCTCACACTCAATTGTTAAGGCATTGGTGGCCACCAATTTCTTCTATTTCTGTTTTTTTCCTTAGTTTTTATTTTTTGTGAGGATATTAAGAAATGAGTTTTATTGTGATATTTCCCTGTATATATACATGTAAAATAATATATATAATAAGATACGTATGTAGCACACACACATATATCTATCTATCTATAATTGTTTATCCGTGCTATTCATTCCCTCACTGGCTTTCCCAAACGTCCTCCTCCTCCTTTTCCTGGTCCCCTTATTCCCCACAGAGTCCCTGCGTTCATCTTCCTGACACATCTATTCCGTTCTTCTGTGTCCCTCTTTTTTCTTCAGAACACTCCGTTCCCTCTCATTGTCCCCTCTTTCCTTACACATATGCACAACATAAATAAGTGCAAGCTGTACACATGAAAGAAAACATGGCGTTTGCCTTTCTCTGCTTGGTTTGTTTCATTTAACACAGTGATCTCTGTTCTATTCATTTTCCTGAGAGTGTCATAATTTCGTTAGTATTCACAGATGAATAAAATCCCATTGGGCATGTACTTCTTTTTCTTTATATATTCAACTGTTGACAGGCCGTTATCTGGTTCCATGTCCTGGTTAATTCAAATAGTGCACCAGTAGTCACAGATATGCAGGTTTCTCTGTAGCATGCTGACTTAAAGCCCTTAGGATACACACCCGGAAGATCACTGGATGCTAAATCTAGCTTTTGTTTGCTTGTTTGTTTGTTTATTGTCTATACTGATGTCCGTTGTGATTTAAGCAAACTACATTCCCACCTGTAACGTACAAGGGTTCCTCCCTTCCATGCCCCTACCAGCTCCAGGAGTATTTGTTTTCTTCATGAAAGCCATTCTAACCATGGGGAAATGGAATCTCAAAGCTGTTCTGGCTTGCAGTTCCCTGGCAGTTAAGACTAGAGAACACCTTTTCAAGTGTTTATTGGCAATTTACATTTCTTCTGTTGAGAACTGACTGTTCCATTCATTCGCTTACTGATCCATTGGATGACTTGGGGGTAGGGAGTTTCAAGTTTTTTTAATTCTTCATAGTGAGACTATTTTTTTTTATTAATTCAAATAAGCAGAATCCCACTGTTGTGCAAAATTATTTCAAATAAGCAGAACCACACATGGCTTGCTTCCTTTACCGCAGTCCGACTCTACAACGTGGATTCCCTGTTCATGGATGAACTCTTGGGCTGTTTCTACTTAGATATCAACATGTTTTCACACTCTTCACACTGCATCTGTGTAACCCTGCTTACTTTTCTTCGAGACAGATTTCTGGAGCACAGTTGATTCACGTGGTGACAACATACTTGGTTTCATGGGAAACTTTAAACGGATCGAGATCCGAGTTTTCCTGAATCGCCCTCTCAACCCTCTCATTGGCGACACTTGCTTTTGCCTTGTCTGTCATGCTAGTCAACGATTCGTGGTTTTCCCTTTTATGTCCACAGATCTAATGGATGGCAATTTCCCACAGTGCTCTAATTTTGTGTCTTGACTAATTTTTTTTATATTTTCCCCGGCTGTTTATTAATTTCAGGAATGCTTCATGTAGTTTCCAAGTTAATTTTCCATACAGTTTGACACATTACATATGCTACACTTGGTGAGTTTCCACACAATAAAGAAGGGACAATAAAAAGACAACATGGGTCAACGAAGCAGAAGAATGGGGACACATGACTGGTGTGCAGAAGACAAGGGAAGTCTGCCTCTAAAAAGTTAGACAATGAACACGTGCTGAACCTAATTACCAAGCAAACAGATTGCATGTGCTAAGCACATGTGCTCAGGGCTCATACAGACATCTCTATGTATTCTCCAGAATATTGTTAGCATACACATCAACAGGCTTCCTTTATAGTCACCTTCCACTGTCAGTTTCTCTGCCTGTCTGTCATCTGCCTCTACATCCAGCTATCAGCTGCAGAAGATGAATACACACACACACACACACACACACACACACACACACACACACTATGCTTGTTATCCTGGAGTCTGCATTTACAGTTGTGTTCCCACTCATAAAATCTTACGAGTTTTAGTTTATGATTGTAAATAAAGTCCTTGAATTTGAGGCTTTTTTTTTTCCCCTCTCAGTCCTTTGAGAAGAAACTTCTTTGTTTTCCAAGAATGTTCTAAAAATTCAATTAGTTCTAAAACACAGTTTGGGGAGTATGCTTGGGTAATTAATAACAACATGTACACAGGCAAGCGCTGGCCTCTAATTGCTTTATTCTGCCCTGTGATTGTGAGCTGATCTTAATCACATCAGGTGCACTTGCTGGTGAGCGTCCTGTGCTCACAACGTCAGCCTGAAAACTTAGTCAGAAGGTCTTGCATTTCAATTAGTGCCAGCATACGAGCCTCTCCCCATCTAAGCCTGTCAACAACCATTTTAAAATTCTAAAACAAAGGATTTGAGGTCAGCTGAAACGAGGACTTTTGAGGCTTGCTTATCCAATATTATATTAAATGCAGAGCCAAGGAGGTCCCTGTGTCCTTGGACTCTGAGGCTTAGAGCTTCTTATACTATACTTTGTTATTATAGGAAGTATAAATTTTTATTTATTCTGCAAGCTTATGCTGTTATTAACATTTTGAGGGGCATGAGCTGCATGTTATAGATTATTGATCAACATCACTTGACTGTTTCTAAATACTATACAACAGTGATATCTTTCATTTATGTCAATCAAGAAAATTTATGTCAATAAAGGAATTTTCATGTACTGGCAGCTGTCCCAAGTAGAGTAGAATCCCCCCAGCTGAGGAATAGTGCATGAGCCCTTCAATCTTCTTAAGAACTTATCATCTCATTTTTGCCCCTTCATTGTGGGAGGGCACAGGGGATAGAACAGGAGGTCATATAAGAGCCAAGGAACTTGGCTTCTGTGGACACCGTCCGTTAATCAAAGTCGGAGTGAGTGTAAGTGCACACGGTGTCTATTTCAGCTAAGAGACTAGAGGTGGTTTTCTCAGAGAAAATGCAAATGCTTCTTGAATGCGGAAGCAGGGATAATGGGCAGCTCGTTAGGCCACTTTCAAGGCCATGCCCAGGACTATAGAACTGCCTGGTTTACGAAATACGGTTCCTCATCCTCAGAGAATGGAGAACTGCTTATGAGAACGCAGCAGTCTGCAGTGGAGACTGGAAGCTCCGTTCATATGGGCATTACGTTAAAATCCATGGCAAATGAGGGACAGAATAAACGATGGAAGTAAAGCAACAGGCAACACTGGCATAAGTAAAACCTTGCTGTGATGTCTGAGTCTCATGATATATAGGACTTGTTACTATTTAAAGGAAATACCCGCCGCAAGCTGGGTTTACAAAGAAAAGACGTTTTGGGGGGGCTACAGAGAGGTATCAGTGGTTAGGATCACTGGCTGCTCATTCACAGACTGGGTTCAATTCCTAGCAACCACATGGAAGCTAGCAACCATCTGAAACTCAGTTCTGGGGATCCCGTGACCTATTCTGAACTCTGTGTACCCCAGACATGCATTTGGTGAGCAAACATACATGCAGATAAAATTAAATTTAAAAAATTATTAAAAAAAGAAGAGGAGAGAGGTTTGCCTAACTCCTGGTTCTGAAGGTTCACAGGCTGAGACTGCATGGACCACCTTCATCTGACCTCTGGTACGTACTTAGTCACGGCCATTTGTCAGATGGCTGGATGAGATCAAATCTCTAAATAGGAGAGACTAGGAAGCAGTGCAGCGCCTAGCCAGGTTCTAACAGTGACTACTCTTCTAAGAGCTCAGGGGACCTTCAATAACTGCCTTCAACCACCCAAAATTCTTCATTAATCAGGAATTCTTCCTAAACTCATACATGGAGATGCCAGAGATGAGTCATGGAATTTCCCCCATTTCTCAGCCCCTGAATTACCTATGTCTTAGGGTTTCTATTGCTGTGAAGATACACTTTAACCCTGGCAGTTCTTACAAAGGAAAACATTTACCTGGGGTTAGCTTACAGTTTCAGAGGTTAAGTCCATTATTGTTACGGCAGATGGCATGGTGGCATGCAGGCAAACATGGTGCTGGAGAAGAAGCTGAAAGTTCTACATCTTGATGTGCAGACAGCAGAAGCAGCTGTGTGCCATGCCGAGTGTAACTTGAGCAAATGAGCCCTCAAAGCCCACCACCACAGTGACACACTCCCTCCAACAAGGCCAAACCTACTCTAACGAAGTCACACCTCCTAATAGTGCCATTCCTTTTGTGTGTGGGGGGGCACTTCTTTCAAAAAGCCACCATAATCTACCACCATAAATACTGGATACCTAAGAATGCTTTAAAAACTGGAGAGTCGCTATGTGGGGATTGTGTTTGTTTACTCACTTTAGACATGACACAGGATGTTTAAGGTGAAGCAGATACATAGAGCACCTCAGATCTTGCTCTCACATTAGCTGAAGCCTTGCTAAGTCAGAGCTTTGTGAATATCTGTGAAGACCTTATTTTCCTATCACCCCATTAACAGTGGGGTTGAGACCACAGATACTTAGTCACTACAGATCCCGTGTTACAACATCGCATTGACTTCATGGTGCAGAAGGCCTGGGCTGGGAATTCAGCCAGCACCTTGGTCTGGGTGTTTATGAATCAAACTCAACACGGTTCTTGGTCAGTTCACCTCTGAGATCAACCACTAGACTCTGAGTTTTCTTGGAATCCATCAATTCTCGGCTTTCTCATCTTCCATAAATATTTCCTTATTTAAACTCAATAAGAGAAAGTCAACCTGGGGGGTTTGTTTTGGAAAAGGATTTATTTCCAAACACATGTATTTGTTTTGTTGTAGACTTTGTTGGCTTTTTACAACTCAGGGTGATTTATTATACTATCATTAATAAATATTTACTCTTGGATCAAAGTTTGTAAGTGTGTGTGTGTGTGTGTGTGTGTGTTTAATGTTTTGGGCATTTCCACTGGGGGATGGAACCCAAGGACTAGTTTTTAAAACTCTCTACCTCTGAGCTCATAGTCCTCTGTTCCTCTGTTTTCTTTCTTTTTCTAAGTTTCCTAGGCAAGCCTTGAGCTGCAATCCCCCTGCATCAGCCTCCTCAGTTTCCTGGCAACTGCAGCATCGTTCCCAGCTTGTACCCTTTTTCTTAGTTACATTTTGCTGCTTCGGGTTTTTGCTGCTGTTGTAGCAGCTGTTTTTGAGAGAAGGCCTCCATAAATACACCAGGCAGATCTGGAGCTAGCTTGTAGCAGTCCTCCTGCCTCTACCTTCTGAATTCTGGCATCACAGGCTGTAGACCTTGCTCAGCATATGGCCGTTTTCTCAAAGATGTGCTTCCATTGTTTCAGAGTCAGGTGTTACAGGCCAGATCCTGCTCACCACGGCACAGATTTGAATTGGGGGTTCTCCTGTCCATAGTAGGTGACCAGGTAGCTGGTGCCAGGAAGAGTAGGAAAGATCCATAGATGTTGCCATGGACCCACAACTTTTCCTCAACAACAATCAAGAAAGTGGTCTTTGAAGGTATTCACCCAATTTTACTGAGTGCAACTGCCTAACGTATATTTTTTAAGCCACTAAGTCATCTCAATGATTATCTGGTCAATGATTAAAGCAAGCCTATCGTAGACAAAACCAAGAGGCTTTCACACTATGGAGCCCGATTCAGAAGTGAGCAGTATTGACAGGGGGCAGACACTAGGGAAGAGATGACCGACGAGGTTCTAGATGGAAAGGACCACACAAGGCATCCTGCCAGGTTTCCCAGTCTCTTGAAACTGGGCTGAGGAGCTTTATATATCCATGACCATTTGAATCAGAAATGTACAAAAACTCACAACCTTTCTTCCAAGTTTGGTTATTGCAAAACTGTATCTCTTTAGACAAAGCCTTTATTTGGAATATTATTATTCATATTCCTTTCTGTGTCTTAACTTGAATAATCCTCATGATGAGTCTTTCCTCTTTTATCCATGATACATATAATTTTACCTGGATTGCATGCTATATGAAGGATACTTTTTAAATGCAATATAAAATTATATAGCCCAGGGGATCAATTGAAATATGAGCATTTTAAGATCTTTCACAAACATTTGTTTGATTTTCTACTCTTTGAATCATTTTAATAATCTTGCACTGAAATTTTACCTTTATATAGTAATTTGAAGGTAATCATAATTTAGTATTATTGGATCACTGAATCACCTATTTAAAGACTATTTTTTTTAAAAAAAAAAGAATGCATGTTGTCACACACATTTCATTCCAAAACTTGGAACAGAGCTGGAGATCAGGGAATCAAGATAACAAACGGAACATAGTCAGACTGAGGCCGGATTGGGTGGCATTTCAGAATCCTTCCTCAGACAAAATGTATTTATATATATATATAAATTAGCGCTCACCCATTTTCACATGGTCATTTTGTCACATCCAGTCCATCACTGCTCTTTTAACTTTAAATTATGCTTTATTTCTTGCTTTTTATGACCTCTTTGTTGTTTGCCTGTTTATTTTGTTTCTTGATAAGTGATACAAATATTTAAGGTCTTATGCCTACAGTGTTATATTAGTATTTTAATACATACGGCTCTCACTTCACAGTGGCTTATCATTAGATTTCTAATTTTGTCTTGAATCCAAAGATTTTTGGGAAACTGCTTTATGGTTAGATATTTTCTTTATTTCTTATTTTATTTGAGAAGGGGTCTCATGTAGCGCAGGCTAGGCTAGAACTTTTTGTGTAGTCTAGGATGACCTTAAAGTTCTGACTCCATCTCCCAAGTGTTGCAAACACAGGCTTATTCTAAAATACCCAGTTTATATGGTACAGGATTTTAGACTCAGGACCACATACATATGGGGAAGGCACTCCATCACCTGAGCTATATGCCCTGCCCTATGGCTAGATGTTTTATTTATGTATTTATTCTTGACTTGAGTTAGATTGTGTATGACTTGTCATCTGTAGAATACTTAAGTTTGTGGATTTATTGAAGTTTCTTCTGAGCTTAAAATATTAAAGTTTCAAACACTCCCTGATTCTTGCAAAGGATAAGGAAAGAGATTCTGTATTATTTTCATATAATATACATTAAATTTTCCAAAATTACTTATGAATTCACATATTAGTTCATCTTTCAGAACTTCTGCAGGCCTCCCTGTCACTCCTTCTTATTCAATAATATTCCTCCACAGACTTCCACGTTTTACTGCAGATTTCTGAGTACTTTGTAACTCTTGAATTCATCCTTATGTATCTCATTTTGTTTCAGCTTCTGTCTTTTAGCTTCTTAGGTTTATAACCTTGTGTACCCCACCAGGCCACTGATTTCAAGATTTTTAACAACGAAATCAGAATTTCGTGTGTTCATTTCCATTTTAACATTCTTGATTTTTATCTCATACAGTATATATCTTTGCTAGTTGTTAAAAATTAAACATCAGAATTTCTGTATCCTTTCCCCTGTGGTGTTTTGAATGTGTATGCTCCCATAGACTCACAGATTTGTATGGTTAGTCCCCAGCTAATGCACTGGGGAGGCATGGCCTTCTCGGAGGAAGTGTATAATTGGGGGTGACCTTTGGAATTTCTAAAGCCCACTCCAGGCCCAATCTCTCTCTCTCTCTCTCTCTCTCTCTCTCTCTCTCTCTCTCTCTCTCTCTCTCTCTCATTTGCTTGCTCTTGCTCTCTTTTTCTTCCTACTCCCCACAGATCAGGATGTACAGGTCTCAGCTACTGCTCCAGCACCATGCCTGTCTACCTCCCACCATGATGATAATAGACTAACCCATTGAAACTCTAAGCCAGTCCCAGTTAAATGTCGGGGCTTTATGTGTGTGCGCATGTATGTGTGCATGTGTGTTTGAATCACAGTGTATGTGTGGAGGTCAGAGGACTGCTCGTGGAGTTGGTTGATTTCTTCCACCTTGTAGGTCCTGGGATTCTCTCTCTCTCTCTCTCTCTCTCTCTCTCTCTCTCTCTCTCTCTCTCTCTCTCTCAATGTAATGGAGCTTTTTTTTTAAAAAAAAGAAATGCAGTTAAATAAAACAAAATGTGAAGCTTCTACTTCAAATGTCATTTCTAACTGTATATAATTTCATTACATTGTATAGACTTGGGATCTGTTTAACTTGATGCATAATGTTTATTTAATGCAAGTTTCTTATAATAAATTTATAAAATTTTAAAAAAGTGTTGTGGCTTTTATAAGAGTTGCTTTCACCATGATTTCTCTTCACAGCAATAGAACAGTGACTAACCACAGATCAACAGGAAGATCTTGAGCTTCCTTCCTTCCTTCCTTCCTTCCTTCCTTCCTTCCTTCCTTCCTTCCTTTCTTTCTTTCCTCTTTTGTTTCTTCCTTTCTTTCTAAAGGAGGAGATTAAAAACTTCAGAGTTGGATCAAAAAATATAGAAAAGGTGATTAGGAACAAAAATATACAGACATACACTTAAACCAGAGTTATAAAAACATAGTGGCTCATGAGTCAACTCATAGAACGATGGTGTAGTAGGAAACACAGATACGCACTAGTGGTAGGAGCACAAATTAGTCCTGCCACCATGGAAATCATAAGGTCTCCTCAGGAAGGCAGGGAGGGAGGGAGGGAGGGAGGGAGGGAGGGAGGGAAGGAGGGAAGGAGGGAGGGAGGGAGGGAGGGAGGGAGGGAGGGAGGGAGGGAAGGAGGGAGGGAGGAAGAGAAGAAGGAAACCTAAAATTAGAGATTCACTCTGACCCTGTTGTACTGACAGTAGGTGCACACCCAGAGAATTCTCAGTCAGTGTGCATAGAGATATTGCACATCCATGTTTATTGCTGTGTCACCTGCAGCTGCTAAGTTACAGCAACAGCCTAGGAGCCCATCAAAAAGATGAATGGATAAAGAACACAATGGAGATTTATTCAGCTGCAAGGATAAATGAAGTGAAGTGGTGTTGTTTGCTGGGAAATGGATAGCATATTAAGAGAAACAACACTCTCCATACAGAAAGGCAAATATCACGTTTTTCTCTAATTTGCGGATTCTAGATTTCATATATGCATATACCCCCTCACTCACAGTGTACGTGTGTGTGTGTGTGTGTGTGTGTGTGTGTGTGTGTGTGTGTGTGTAAACAAAATGGAAAATATGGGGGAATGAATAATCTATTAAAAATGTTTCAAAAATTATATTTATGGAACCCAAAGTATATACAATACATATCCAGCAATTTAAACTAGTACTGAGACTATACCAGGAAAGACTCAGATACAGTGATGAGTACTTAGAAGGCTACTGCCTGCCCTTACAAGATGAGTTAGACAGGCTTGAGGACTAGTGATCCTGAGGACCCAACCGTAGAAGAACCCCTTAGCTCCCAACAGTTCCCTCCCCAGGAGCGACGAACAGAGTGAGTGCAGAGCACACAGACATCCCTCATGCTTCCGGCAGATGTACGGGGGAAAGAAGAAGGACAGATTTTTAAAAATAAATAAATAAATTCATAGAAATCAGTTCTGCATATGACAATGATTTGGGAATTTCATCAATCTGAAATTCAAAATAACTGTTATAAAGAATGCCAAGAGTTCTGATGGGCAAAGCAGGCAATGTGTAGGAAGAGACAAGACAAGCTGAGATGTGGGATCCCTGATGTAAAATGGGAAGGAAGCTTTGGGAACCAAACAGAAGTGAGCAGTGTCGCTGACAAATTCATTACTGGGCTCCATAAACCTGAGGCCAAACAGGGTGGCAAAACAAAGGTCTCTCTCTCTCTCTCTCTCTCTCTCTCTCTCTCTCTCTCTCTCTCTCTCTCTCTCTCACACACACACACACACACACACACACACACACAAATAGTAACTATAACCACATGGCCATAATTTGAACAAATTGCAAAATAATGAAACATAAGAATGTTTGAGATACCAATAAGGGTGAAAAAAAGACATAAAATAAATATTTGAAGCAATATTGATAAGGTCTTGTTCTCAGGCTAATTCCAGACACTGGGCCCCATTCTTCTGTCGCTATGTTGAGTCCACAGATAACTATACCCAGGCTTAATTCATCCAAACTTCAGAAATACAAAGAGAATTCTAAAACAGAAGTCAGAGAGAAAAATATCATCTTTCTGTTAGAAGAACAAGAACAGAAACACATAGGGCTTCTGTTAGTACCTGAACCACAAAAGAAAGAGGATAACATAAAATATTCCAAGATCTGAGTGGAGCAGGGTCTGGGGGCAAGGTTTAGTTTAGAATGCTGGATCTGGGAGATTCGCTCTGCAAACCTGAACGCAAAAGCACTGTGGTCATTTTCAGTGAGCACATCTGACTTGTCAGGAGTGTTAAAGGGGTTTTTTCAGAGAAAAGAAAATTATGTAGGTCAAAAGCCTTCATCTGCAAAAGGAACAAGGCAAAATAAATTACCTTTTCATATAACCAATAGAATATTTTATTCAAATTAGTGATAATATTTAATCAGGTGCTAACAGCTATGGACAGATGAAATGAATGGCAAGTGTCTAAAACTATAGGATAGAAACTTGGAGTCTTCTCTTCAGAGGAACCTGCATTGTTCCTGACAGAGAGTGATGTCATTTAGTAAAGACTTGAGTCAAATGTAAATGTACATTCTGAGCGATAAGACCACTAGCATTTTTAAAAAAACGTACTTGGTATACTTACAAAGAAAATCATAATATCCAATCAGAAACAGAGAAAGAAGCATAGACAACGATAGCTAAAAACAATGAATGGAGCAGGCCAGTGGCAGGAGTCAGAGCAGGGGAATCTCTGAGTTCAAGGCCAGTCAGGTCTACAGAGTGAGTTCCAGGACAGCCAGGACTACACAGAGAAGCCCCGTCTTGAAAAATAGACAAAGACAAAAAGAGAAAAGTGTGTGACACACTAAAAATGCTTGTAAGCACGGTAGATACCAATCTAATGCCATTCCCTCTGGCACCTGCTATTTATTTCACTTATCTAGAAGCTGTAATTGTGCAATTAATTGCTGTTGGCACTTGGAATAAAGAGTCATCTATTTGTCTCTCAATAAACACTTTCAACAAGAGTGGTCTAACTATTCCTATTAAGAGCAGATAGATAAATAAGACCCGACAATAATCAGTCTATTAGAGATCCACTTTAACCACAAAGATTAAATATAGATTAAAAGTAAATAGCTGAAGAAAGGGAAAAATACGCAGGCGCTAATCAAAAGGAACCTTGAGTTACTATATGGATTTAGGACAATAAAGGTGCAGAGCATGAGAAATCCTAGGGGATAAAAGGGACTTCCATAGCAAGAAGAGGAATCAATTATTCAAGATGTTTTAATGCTTATGAACTTAAGAAATATTGTGATAACAAAGGAAAGCTATTAAAAGAACCAACAGATGTGCCCACCATTTGGATTGGAGATGTCAGTAACACCCCTCATCCCATCAGTAAATGCAATGGGCAGTCAGAGCAGCAGTAGAATCTGGCTGGATGGGTCAGTCATCCATGGTCTAGAGAATAGTGCAAGCAACAAAACTGGTCTAAGGTTAATTCAGAGCTTTCTCCAAAATGCACCATACTCAGGATCAAAAAACTCACACACACCCAAATTTAAAAGAATAGACATCATATTAAATATGACTTAGATCCTATTTAGTAAGAACTTTAAATCAACAAAACAAATATCGTTGGAAATCAAGAAGCATCAGGGAAATTAACTAAACCATGCATGGTTTGAAATAGTAGGACTCTAGGAGAAATTTTGTTTTGAAAAACTAAAACAAATAAAAAATAAAACGTGGCAAAATGTCTATCTAGCAACAGACGCAGTGCTTTGAGGGAAATGCACAGCATAAAAATCACATGTAAGAAGGCAGAACAAAGCCAACCTCTGGCCTTCCATCCTGGGATAGCAAAGAAAAGCAGACGAGAAACTTGAAACAAGCAGGCAAAAAGCCAGACAATTGCACTGAAACCCAGTTTTCAAGAAAAAACTGGAGAGTAACAGAGAAAGCCAAGGAAACCACAAATTGATTTTTGGTAGATAAAGAAAATTGATAGATCTAATTATGCTAGCACAGGAAAAAAGAGAGAAAACAGTTTAATCATCTTAGAAGAGGAATAAGGGTGGCTTGTAGAGGTGTCTCAGCAGGGAGGAACACCTGCTGCTCTTCTGGAGAACTGGAATGAGGTTCTAAGCACCCATGTTGGGTAGCTCACACCTGCCCGTAACTCCAGCACCAGGGGATCAAATGTCCCTTATGGCAACTATAAGTATCTGAACTTATACAGAAATATAGAAATAAAAATAAAATAAATCCCTCTAAAAAATAAAATAAAGTATTTTACCATTGATCCCATGGTAATTTTCTATCACAAATATGACAATGTATATAAAATCGGCTGTTTTTATTATAGGACACAAAATGTAGATAATCTGAACATTACTGGGATCTATTAAGAATTTAAGCCAACACAGACTCACTTTACAAAAGAGAAAATGCCAGGCCCAAGAGCTCATGGTGAGCATTATCAAAAAAGAAATACCAGCAGCCTTCTACAACCTCTTCCTGTTACTGTAGGATTAAAGTCACGCCAAGCTTTCAGAACTAGGGGAAAAAGAGAAAGAGATCTAGGCAAGGAGAGAGAGACCCAGAGACACAGAGAGACCTGTAGAATTAGACACACAGACAAATGTTTCACATTCAGCCTCCTTAGCTGTAACAACCTCTCCCATTCTTTCACAATGTGTGCAAACCTCTAAGAGGGTGTGAGCATATATATCCTTTAAGGTAAAGGGAAGAGGTTGATGGACAAGGGAAGACTCTGGAGTTTCTGCGATTGCATCCTTCAGATAAATAAAGCAGCTTCTTGAGAGAATGAAAACAGCCTTGGTTTCTTTCTTTTGCATGTGTATATGCGTGGTACTCACAAGTAATTGCATGCATGTTCGTATCTACATGGATCCATTTTCGTACAGGTGTGCATGCACTGGTGTGTGTGTGTGTGTGTGTGTGTGTGTGTGTGTGTGTGTACGTGTGCATGTATAGGCCTGAAGCTGATATCTCATGTTTTTCTTGACTGCCCTCCACCCTATGTATTGAGACAGGGTCTCACTGAACTTGGAGCCACTGATTTAGTGTCCTCAAACTGTCCAACTTGCCTCAGGGGTACCCTGTCTTTCCCTCACTCATGCAGAGAACACCCATGATCACAAAACCTGACTATTTTTTTTCTTTTTTTGGTTTTTCGAGACAGGGTTTCTCTGTCTTTATCTCTGGCTGTTCTGGAACTCGCTCTGTAGACCAAACTGCCCTCAAACTCACAAAGATCCGCCTGCCTCTACCTACCTGAGGGCTAGGATTAAAGGCATGCATCACTACCACCTGGATAACTTGCCCAGTTTTTATACATGAGTTCTGGGTATTTGAACTCCGGTCCTTCAATTCTGCAGCACAAGTTTTTAATCCACCACACCATCTTGCAATACCTACTCTAGTAGAACAGACTCCACTCAGAATCTGCTAGTCTCGGAAATCCTTGTCCTTCTTCTACTGTGGTTAGTCTTACCAAAGAAAATGTATTAACAAACACTATTACATAATTAACTATTAATGTCTATTAATGTATTGATCACACATATTACACATGCAATGCACAACATCCTATATATCATGTTCATGGAAACATATGCATGTGTTTATATACACATATATAATATATACATATTCTCTAATGTAAAACACAGAGAAGAAATCTATTAGTGTTTCAAACTACTTAAGCAAGCTTACTAAAACATCTGATGTTTCAGGATCATTCTCAGTTCAGAATCAGGGCCTCAACTGACTTCCTAAGCAGGCTTATATTATTGATTGATTTTTGAATGGTTAGTAACTTACAGGCTGCCTAACAGATAGTTGAACCAAACCCCTTTGATGAGGCTCTGCTGTCATTCAATGAGTATTCTTGGAGCTCACTCCTTTTCGCACTAACATCCCATGAGCCTTTGAACATCCATCAGGGAATCATTACTTCCTCAGGGTTCTATTCAGGATGTGGCTTGTGAAGGGACTCTAAGGTGCATCATTTCCCAGTGTCCCTTGCTTTGCAGATTAGTGGTTCTCCGACATTTCTTCCTAAGACCCATCTGCTAACATTCATCCTGGTATCTTCTGATGTTGTTTTTTTTCTTTTTTTCCTCCAACACCTGAAATTGAAGTAGTGAGATTGCATAATATATTTTAAACCTGTGAGGAAATGACCATGCATGTTGCATTGCAGAGAAGGTAATAGTCACTTAAAAATGGCCAACCTTTTTGCTATTCAGAAGAGTGTGGGCAGGACAGGAACACACACAGGAGGCTCAAATTTCCAAATGACACTCCTAACAGTTTTCTTAGCTTCTTTAAGACTCAGTTTCCTCTCTAGTAATGTGGAACCAAAAACAGAATCCATCACAGAAGACGGCAAGCAAGAAGTATCCAAAAATGCTCTTGAGGGCAGGGAGCCAGTTGAAAGAATAATTAAGTAAATATATGGTCACCATATTGTTATATATTACCACTGTTATCATTGATCTTTTTGTAGATCCCTCTAGGAATACAGATTTCTGGATTCTGAAAGTATGTATGAAGCGTCTTTGGTGTCCACTACATCCTTACACACATATGTTTGAGCAGTCCCTTCTTCCTGCCATCATGCTTTGTTCTAAAAACATAGAATGTTGGGCGAAAGGTGAGCCCAGTGCAACAGTGCTTGAATAGTATGCTCAGGCCACACTGTTGTGTGTGTGTGTGTGTGTGTGTGTGTGTGTACAGTCCAATCATCAATGAACGTGTTCAGTCCTGTCCTGCCCTAAAGCTTGGTATGGGGAAGGATCCAGTGGTGATTGTGACTCTTGTGCCAACGACTGACCATGGAGCCTACTATAAACATCAAAGGAAAACTTTTCAGAATTTTTTTTATTAATTTTGTGTATGTTAGCCTACTATGTGGGTGCCTGTGGTGCACATGAAGACCAGAAGGGGGCGTTGGATCCCCCTGAACTAGACTTACAGATGGTCGTGAGCCACCATGTAGGTGTTGAGAACTGAACCCAGGTTCTCTGAAAGAGGAGCCAGTGCTCTTAACCACTGAACCATCTCTCCAGTTCTGAGTTCTAAGATTTTTAAAAGTCTTTTTGCCCTGTATTTTCTGAGTTCTGGCCACATGGTTTCGAAGAGTAAAGAAAGTACAAAGTAATTGTGTAATTCCATATTAGCTCTTCATAAAATTTGTCAGTCCATGAAGTTTAAAGAAAGCAGAAAGAGTAGCCTGAACCCCAGATGTTGACATTTCCCCTGCATCTTGGCACCCTATTATCTCAGCTGGTCTAGACACATCTCAGCAATTAGCATACTTGTGCAGGCAGCTCTCAAGCCACTTAAACTGACACTTTTGAAATATTAGCCGGGAATTACTGCAGGTGCAGCTATCTGGCGGAGGCCCAGCAGCAAGTTTGCATGAGCCCAGAATTTTAAAAAGTTTTCTGCGCGGGCCCTTATGCTATTAAGCTGTTACAATTAGAGGCAAAAATCCTGTTTTCTTTGGCAGCGTCTTTCTTAATCTATAAAGTACCATCAGTTTCCCAACGGAAAAGGAAGCATCATTTGGTAGGATTCTGCCTCAGACGCCATCACTGCAAATTGGGTGCAAGCCCAGCAAGAGCCGTATGACAGTTTGACAGAGGAGACAACACTTCGGTACCCACTAAGACAGTCTGCCCAGGTGTCTCACTGCTAGGAACATCTCAGATGCCTCTGCTCTCTACCACAGCCTCACATTTATTATATACTGGGCAAGGTAACCCAGTATGAAGAATATAGTCTCAAAAGCCAGTAAAAGAGTCAGAGACAGCCCCTGTTCCTGCTGTTAGGAGTCCAACGAGAGGATTAAGTGACATAACCATAACATACATGCAGGGTGCCTAGGTCAGTCCCATGCAGGTGCCATTGCTGTTATTTCCATCTCTGTGAGCCCCCGTGAACCAAGGAAGTTGATTCTATGAGTTTTCTTGTGGTGTCCTTGACCCCCCTGGCTCCTACAATCCTTCCTCCCTGTCTTCTGCAGGATCCCCTGAGCTCCGTCTGATGTTTTCTATAATCCACTCAGTCTAACCAGTGTTCACCTCATATGCTTGGGTGTGGGATCATCCACCAGTGCATAAGCAACCTACCGGTGGCCTCACCCCCAAAGAAAAATGAGTCTCTTTGAAGCATCCATTAGCTGCTATTAGATCCTCAGCTGGGGACGTAGGATCCCCGCCTACATCCATGCTGGAATTTCATTACCTTGATCTTGTGGAGATCCCTGGAAGTTCTGTGAGTTCATGCAGCCTCAGCCATGTCATGCCCAGAAGACAACACTTCACATCTCCCCTCCCCATCCTCTGGCTGTTACAATCTTCCTGCTTCATTTCCAGAGTGTTTGAATCTTAGAGGAGGGCAGTGATTGGTATAGATGTCCCATGTAGGTCTGAACACTGGATCACTAATTATAAATATAATTTTTATTATTTTAAAGAATCTTAAGCAGAGGTACCTTCCAGGGATGGGGCAGTGGTGTGCCAGGGACATAGATTATATTAAACACACTTTTTAAAAATGTGCTAATTTTGCATCTTGCCACTTTGCTGGAAGTGTTTATTAGCTTTAAGATTTTAAAATTCAGAGTTATTATTAAAATGTGCATTAATTCCTGTCATTTTGCTGAATTTTATAGCCTTTTCTAATGATGGATAAAGCTTATTTTTTTTTCAGTTACAAAAGAGAGTCTGGGGTCGGCAGTTGTGGTATTTCTGAAGATAAAATATATCTTTCTAGGCTTTTCAGTGCACAAAGTTTTCTATTGTTATTGGTTATTACTCTGATGGGTCTGTCTTCACATGTGACTCAACCCTCCCTCCCTTGAGGCTTTCAAAACCCTTTCTTTAATCCTTGCCTTTAGCATTTTATCCAAAATATGCCATTTAATATTTCTGATCTTGGCCATTCAATATTCTCTACTGCTGTTCTGTCTGGACCACCATCTCTTTCTCCAGGTTTGGGGAATTTCCCTTTATGCTTATATCAAAAGTATTTTCTATACTTTTTGTTTGGTGTTTTTATATGTAGGAAGCTAAGCCGAGTCAACCTGGAGACTGCCTGGTGCTATCAGAGGTCCTGATCATACCTAGCCAATGACAGTTGATGCTGGTGCGATGCTGCAGGAGGACCTAGCAATAGGCCCTGTCAGAGGTCATCATGCCTAGCCAATGAGGGGTGACCACACAGTGTCAAAAGATCAAAACGCCTGGGTGCAGGGAGAGTATATAAGTTTTTTCCATTTTAAATAAACGAGTCTGCTACATACCTTTTACCTGATTCACAGCATCTGTGTTCATTGACATCGCAGCTTCTCACTCTCTCCCCTGAGGAAGATGTTAGGACCTAGCATCACTTCTATGCCCATAAATCCAAGGATGTGGCTTATCGTGGTGCCCAAATCCCTCCTGTGTTCTGTTTATATATATATATTTTTTTAGTGTATCATTGACCTTTCCTGAATGATCCAATCCCCTTACCTTGTCTTCCAGCTCTGGGTCTGTTTTCTTTATGATCCATTCTATTGGTAGAGTTTTCCACTGAGCTTTTTATTTGGATAATTGAGTTAACATCATCATTTCAAGTTGACTTTTCTTCAGCAATTACATTTCTTTATTGAATTCTATTTTCATATGTGAGGTTGATTTCCTTCCTTCTTTCGGCTCTGCTCTTGTTCTCCTGGCATTTACTGATGCCATCTTTGAGTTATTTGAACATAGTTATAATCACCCTTTTGAATTTCTTATCCAAGAGCTCCAGTGACATATTTGGTTACTGTAGACTTATGTGAATTCCTTGTCTGGGAGTGCTTCCAAGTCTTTCTCATGGGGGTTCTTACTACAACATTAGTAATATTTGGAGAAGGCGTGTCTTGGGTTTTTGTGTGTGCTGTGTTTGTTTCCATGCCGGTTACCGTGAATTTGGAGTTTATTGGTTGAGTCTTTTTTAAACCCATGTCACCGTTCCTTTTTCTAGTGGAGGCATGTGCCATGTTGAGGAGTTAACTATGTCATAGGATGGCTGAGGCGTCATCTTTGGCTAAAAGACTGGCATTCAGTGCTGTGGGCTCCTCTGAGAGCTTGCTAATATTGTCAATAGCAGTAACTATCCAAGGTAACTATCAACATATCCCTAGTTCATCCCCAACTCATCACTATCTGAGGTACCCCTGACTTTGGTGAGAACCAGCCTGACCTTGGCTTCAATATCCATCCATTCCTGTTGTGGAATGCTAGACACCTTGGCACCTTATCCTGGGTCCATAGCTTTCAATATGTGTATTGAACTTGTGCACCTGTGTGTACCTTCCCCTTCCCCTGGGCCAGCTCTGCTTCCTTCAACATTAAAGTGCTTTGCGGTCCCTTAATGATAGTGTTTATAATTACCCAACTACACGTGTACAGCACAATTATCTTTCAGCATTCCTACATCCTCTAATGTTGGAAAGGAATAAACACAAACAGTAACCGGCCTACACAGTTGTAGGTTCTCACAGTCCACAGGGCAAATCTGGTAGACTGGTGGCTTCTAATGGGTCCCTGTTTGATATGGAGTTTATTCCAATTTGACTTGCTGCTAAATTGATCTTGTGTTAATACATGTTAACAGAATTTCTATTTATTCCTGCAAATCAAACACAACTGTTTTGTTGAGTGCTGAGAGCCTAAAATACAGTATGAATTCAGAATGTGTTTTCTATTTGAATCTGTATCTGGTTTGCAATATTTATAGTACCCGCTCTCTGTGACAGTTACACTGCTTTTCTCCAGAGAGCCACATCCCAAATCAGAGCTAGGTGCCATTTTCACACTCTTGGGCCACATACCTACTATATTATTATTATTAGATTTTAGAATGTCTCTTCTGTATTTTGCGTTGACTTTTGATTTCTTTGTGGGCTAGGAATAGACCCAAAGGTCTCATATATTAAATAAATGCTCAATCACTGAGCCCAACCTCCAGAAACTTAGAGTTGGGATTTTAACTTAGAACGCAGGATGGAAACAAGACACTATGCATACAGTGTGAACCATTTTGATTTAGTCCATAACTATGTAGAATGAAATAATATTTGAGTCTTCAATTTACTGCAAACTCACCAAGCTAGAGTAAGTACGCTTATTTAAAACTTGATGGGCCAAACTTCAATCTATAAGAACTGGATGGGTTTTTAAATAAATGTAAACAATCACTACAAATTCTATACAAAGAGATGTGGTTTAAAAAGGGAAACATATGAAAACAGAATACTGAAACATGACCAAGTAAGATACAAAGTGACACGAAAATAAAATTGAGGAGTAAGGAAGAACAAACTCAATATAGATAATAACATTGCAGGCTTAGACCCTAAAATATAATTCTTTAAAATATAAATAGTTGAGTATACTAATTAAAAGACAAAGGTTTATCAGATTGAATTTAAAAAACAGATCCAAAACAAGAACACGACCCAAGTATTTCTTTCTACAAAGCTAACTCAAATATCATGGTCTAATAAGGTTGTAGATAATCTTAGAAGAGACTGAAAGTCAGCAGGAGGAAGGAATTAACTGGGGCTCAGCAGATGTTCTGCAGCTAGAACCACATGCTCCTCCTGCAGAGCACAGGGGTTCAATTCCCAAAGCCCTGCATTCGATGGATCACAACCTTCAGTAACTGTAGCTCCAGAGGATCTGCGGCCCTCTGCTGCCCTCCTTGGGCACTACATTCATATGCCTATATACACACACACCAATCAACAAATCAGTAAATAAAGTGCAGAAAATGCAGAAGGAGAGCTAGCCCTGCTGCAGTGCTGAGAAGTTCTATCCGGAGAGGTGAGCGGGTGCTTGCCTGGGCTCTCTGTCCCAGAAGAGAGCACAACCCCTCCCACCTCAGCTTCTGTGGCAGGGTCTTCGGTGTCCCACGGGACCCCTCCCTGCCCCCACTGCTGCTGCCTTTTTGTCTCCTGGGTGCTGTAAACACCAGCTAGCCCTGCTGCAATGCTGAGAAGTTCTATTCAGAGAGGTGAGTGGGTGCTTGCCTGGGCTCTCTGTCCCAGAAGAGAGCACAACCCCTCCCCCCTCAGCTTCTGTGGCAGGGTCTTCGGTGTCCCACGGGACCCCTCCCTGCACCCACTGCTGCTGCCTTTTTGTCTCCTGTAAACACCAGCTAGCCCTGCTGCAGTGCAGAGAGAGAAATCAGAGAAACATCACCTTTCACGATAGCCACAAATAGCATAAAATATCTTGGGGTTACTCTAACCAAGAAAGTGAAAGACCTATTTGACAAGAACTTTAAGTCTTTGAAGAAAGAAATTGAGGAGGATACCAGAAAATGGAAAGACCTCCCCTGCTCTTGGATTGGGAGAATCAACATACTAAAAATGGCAATTCTACCAAAAGCAATCTATAGATTCAATGCAATCCCCATCAAAATCCCATCAAACTTCTTCACAGACTTTGAGAGAACAATAATCAAGTTTATATGACAAAACAAAAAACCCAGGATAGCCAAAACAATCTTATACAATAAAGGAACTTCTGGAGGCATTACCATCCCTGACTTCAAACTCTATTACAGAGCTACAGTATTGAAAACAGCTTGGTATTGGCATAAGAACAGAGAAGTCGACCTATGGAATCGAATAGAAGACCCGGATATTAACTCACAAACCTATGAACACCTAATTTTCGACAAGGGAGCTAAAGGTATACAATGGAAGAAGGAAAGCATCTTTAACAAATGGTGCTGGCATAACTGGATGTCAACCTGTAGAAGAATGAAAGTAGATCCATATCTATCACCATGCACAAAACTCAAGTCCAAATGGATTAAAGACATCAACATTAATCTGACCACTTTGAACCTGATAGAAGAGAAAGTGGGAAGTAGTCTACAAGATATAGGCACAGAAGACCACTTCCTAAGTAGGACCCCAGTAGTACAGACAATAAAAGAAACAATGAATAAATGGGACCTACTGAAACTGAGAAGCTTCTGTAAAGCAAAGGACACTGTCAGTAAGACAAAAAGGCTGCCTTCTGACTGGGAGAAGATCTTCACCAACCCCTCATCAGACAAAGGTCTGATCTCCAAAATATACAAAGAACTCAAGAAACTAGACACTAAAACTCTAATTAACCCAATTAAAAAATGGGGTACTGAACTGAACAGAGAATTCACAACAGATGAACTTCGAATGGCCAGAAGACACTTAAGGTCATGCTCAACCTCCTTAGCGATCAGGGAAATGCAAATCAAAACCACTTTGAGATACCATCTTACACCTGTCAGAATAGCTAAAGTCAAAAACACCAATGATAGCCTATGCTGGAGAGGATGTGGAGTGAGGGGAACACTCATCCATTGCTGGTGGGAATGCAAACTTGTGCAGCCACTGTGGAAATCAGTGTGGCGGTTTCTCAGGAAACTGGGAGTCAACCTCCCTCAGGCCCCAGCAATTCCACTCTTGGGAATATACCCAAGAGATGCCCTATCATACTACAAAAGTATTTGTTCAACTATGTTCATAGCTGCACTATTTGTAATAGCCAGAACATGGAAACAACCTAGGTGCCCCTCAATAGAAGAATGGTTAAAGAAGGTGTGGAACATATATACATTAGAGTTTTACTCAGCGGTAAAAAAAACAATGACATCTTGAATTTTGCATGCAAATGGATGGAAATAGAATATGCAAATTTTCCATTTGGGGGAATGGAAGGGGGGAGGGAGGAAGGATGATTGAGGGAGCAGGGAGGTTTATATCTCAGCTAAGGGAGCCATTTTAGGGTTTGCAAGAGACTTGATTCTGGAGGGGTTCCCAGTAAAAATTAAATAAAAAAATAAAGAAAGAAATAAAAAATTTAAAAAAAATAATAATAATAAAAAGAAAAGAAAACGCTTTATTGAGTCAGGTAAGCCAGACCCAAAAAGAGGAATATGGTATGTATTCACTCATAAATGGATTCTAGCCATAATTAAAGGTCTTTGAGCCTATTATTCGTGATCCTAGAGAAGCTGGATAGGAGGGTGAACCTGAAGAAAATTCAGGTAGATTTCCTCCTGGAGATTGGAAATAGACAAGAGTCCCAGGTAACCTCGGGTGCATGGGGGGGGGGTAGGAGGGTTGTTGGAAAGTGAGAGGGTTAGAGAGAAGGGAGCAGGGGAGGAATTGGGAATGCTCGGGGGACTGGGAAGCGGGGAGGGAGGAAGGATAGATATGGGATCAGGGAAGAATATATTTCAACTAAGGGAGTCAGTTTAGAGTTTACTAGAGACTTGATTATAAATGGGATCCCAGGTCCGAGGAGAGGGTGCCTGAACTGGCCTTGGCCCATAACCATACTGATGAATATTTTGCTTATCACCATAGATCCTTCATCTGGCGATGGATGGAGATGGAGACAGAGACCCACATTGGAACACTGGACTTAACTCCCTAGGTTCAAACGAGAAGCAGAAGGAAAGAGAACGTGAACAAGGAAGGCAAGATCAGAGGGAACCTTCATCCGACGATGGATGGCGATACAGACGGAGACCCACATTGGAGCACTAGACACTGCCCCCTCAAGGTCCAAATGAGGAGCAGAAGGAGGAAGAACATGAAAAAGGAAATCAGGACCGCGAGGGGTGCGATCACCCACTGATACAAGGGGACTGATCTAATGAGAGTTCACCAAGGCCATTTGACTTGGACTGAGCGAGCACGTGATCCAGCCAGATTGTCTGAATGAGGCCGGATTCTCTGAAAGTGGCTGGCCCAGAGTCTTTCTGAAAAGCCATTGACAATGACACTGGGACTTGTTTTCTCTGCATATACTGAATTCCTGGGATCCAGTCTGTTTGGATGCTCACCTTCCTGGACCTGAAGGGAGGGGGGAGGAGCTTGAACTACCCACAGGGCGGGAGACCCTGACTGCTCTTGGGGATGGAGAGGGAGGAGGGGAGAGAGTGGGGGGAGAGGGAGGGGGTTGGGAGGAGGGGCAGAAATGGAGACTTTTGTATTTTAATAAACTTTGAGAAAAAAAGAAAAGAAAATGCAGAAGGAATGAACTACTTACTCATGAAAACTTGGTGGACTTTGATAGCAAGGCATTTCCTATACAATTCACTCTAAAGAATCTATGCTATATGATGCCTGGAGGATTCTAACTGACAGGACTGTGGACAAGAACAGGTGGGGAGGGTTGCTATGTGACACAGATGTAGAGACTGTTGATGTGAGTATGAAGAGGGTGCAGAGGGAGCTCTTTGGTCATGGATGAAGCAGTTCTATAGAATGATTATGACGATTCTTGTATGAATCTACACACAGGATGAGAAGTTCTAGAAATATGCAAACTCCAAATGAATTCAGCTTTGAAAGAAGAGGTAAAAACCTAAAGAGACTTTTTTTTGCCTAGTTAACAACAATCTACAAATACCAGTTTATTTGTTTTAACATTATTCTGCAATTATGTAAGACACCACATTTGGGATGACAGAGTAAAGGGTGGCTGGGTTATTGTATTGATTTTTGCAACTTCTTGAGCTGATACTTAATGCGAAAACCTATCTGGAAAAAAATCTATTGACAGTTCTCCCAACAGAATGTGTGTGTGTGTGTGTGTGTGTGTGTGTGTGTGTGTGTGTGTGTGTGTGTCTTTGTCTTGACCTTTGGCCTTGTAAGTCTTCCCGACTCTTATGATGAATAGAAAGTGACAGAGATGAAGTCACCCACCTTATCTCTGAGACTTAGAAATAGCTGTGGAACTTTTGCACATTGCTTTCAAGAACTTGACTGGAGAGCCCTCAGCAGCCATTTTGGGAGCAGCTGTCAACTGCAGAGCTCAGCTGAAAAGGCTCTGCAGAGACGATGGTGCCTGTGTGTCCCCCATGTTCTGTGCAGAGGCTGTGTTCTTCCCTGCCTGGATAGTTCTGGTATTGAGCACCTGGGTGTAAAACTCTCGTGGTGACCCCAGTCTCAGGCAGTGTCTGAGAGGAGCTATTGAGACAGTTGAACTCAGTCAATCCTCAAACTCAGCTAGTGAATAAACCGTGCATGTCTTAAGCCACTATTTGGTCATGGTTTATCTTTGCTGCTGATTTCTGTATTGACCTTCCTGATTGGTGAACTCTTCCTATATAGTAGCCCCTTTATGAGCTCCACTAGATCTAGCTTTTCTCTAACAGCTGGGCAAGCATATTAGCTCTAAGTCAGTTCCAAGAACTACATGTCATTGATCTAGCTGGTGTCTCTTGGACATGCTGACTCTTGTTATTAATTTATCAAACCTGACTCTTGCTCTAACACTAAGCCAAGAGTTGTCATGGTCCCAGCATCTTCGGAGTGATGCTGTCTGAATGCTAAGTGCTGAGAACTGAGAGACAGTTCTGCTCACAGCTAATAGAATGCTGATACCATATCAGAGAGAGGGTAGGTCAGATGTGAGTCATTAGGACTTTGGGACTTTCCAAAAGCCACCTGACTTCCTGGACACCCATTTCTCTAACAGTAAAATTAAGAGAACAAGCCATTCAATCACTAAAGGTCTGTCTACTGATGGAACCTACACTCATCACTGACATTATGAAAACTGTTAACTTTGTGTACCACTGCATACTGTCAAGGCAGGGAAGGAGGGACATTGTATCTATCAAATAAAGGTCTACCATCAGGACCCTTTGAGGTTCACAGGAAGCAGTTTGATGCTATAAATGTGGACAGGCAGAGAGAAGGTGGTCGGATGGTGACTCCTCCAAAAAGCCAATTAGCCTGGGGTCGCTCCTGCTGCCTTGAATGAATGGGGAATTAATGGGTCTCTTGTTTCATTCACGCCTGCACTCACCCCTGAGCACTTCAGCCCACTGTGGAGTCAGTTCACACTGGTGCTTTCCAGGTGCTGAGCAAGCCATTCGCACTTGTCAAGATCACGTTCCCTCTGAGTTGCTGAAGCCTGGAAAGGAATGCTTCCCTTCACATTCCTTAAGTGACGTGTCTGTGTCTGCAACTTCTTCTCGCGCCCCTGATATTGGAGTCTCCTTGCCCTTCTCTCCTCTACACAACTGAACTGTAAAGATCTTCTAGAAGAACAGCCATCCAGCAAAGTTCTGTTAAAACTCCCAGGCCATTTCCTGGGATTTGCTTCCCCTTTGAGTCTTTTTATTTTATTTGTTTATTTGTTTTGTTTTTTCGAGACAGGGTTTCTTTGCGTAGCTTTCGCTGTCCTGGAACTTGCTCAGTAGATCAGGCTGGCTTCAAACTCACAGAGATCCGCCTTCCTCTGCCCCCTAAACACTGGGATTAAAGGTGTGTGTCACCACATAATGACGTGAGTTGGCACAAGGACAGTGTCAGAGTTTGTTGTGAGTACTCACTGTGTGCTGGATCCAGCTATGAATGCTTTACCTGCCTGGGTCTACTTAATTTTTCTGCTGTATTGCAGAGAAGGAAATCAAGAGGGAGTGGGTTTAGTAATCAAGCTAGAAGTACTACAGAGGGACTGATTGTAAAGCCCTACCATGCAAGAGTGAGGACCTGAATTCTAGCCCACATCACCTCCTCCCCTCAAAAAGAGACATGGTGGTATGTACATGTTTGTAATCCCAGGATCTCAGAGGCCAGCTTGCCTAATTGAATTGGTAGGTTCCAGGCCAGTGAGATAGCTTGTCTCAAAAATCAAGGTGGATGGCAGACTAAGGAACAACACCCGGAGTGACGTCTGACCATCATATGCACAGTCACACGTGTGCACCCCCACATACAGTGACCCCACATACAAGCAAGCCCCAGACCACACAAAGGGCTCAAATAATGTATGGCCTCAAGTATTCTACTTAGCACTGTTGTATTTGCTTTTCTGTCTTGGTTCAGTAGAAAGGAAACTTTCTGGCTGCCAGTGACAGACTGAAGACAACAGACCCAGCACCTGGGGCTCCAATCTCACTGTCATATGGCTAAAAGGATATTTTTATCCTTGACACTTAGAGCTAGGTAACACTGTCCACTTCCTGACACCTTCTGCCCATGGTGATCACCAGGTAGGGATATGTGAGAAGCTTCACGCCTGTGGATGGCATATATGGAACTAATTATAATTGACAGAATCGTTGGGCTTGCCGATATTTATGTTGTAGCTTGCCTCTCTCACTAGGAACATCAGGCATCAAAAGGTAGACAGAGATTCTGGACTAGCAAATGGAATCAGCTCCTGAGAGGCTGCAGGTATCCCCACAGGCTTCTGGAATTTCTTACATGCCTCTGTGATGTTCATTAGCTATAGGGTATTTCAAAGGTCTCAAGTCCACTGACATTTGGCAGCAGACTCACAGGACATTGTATGTCCCAGAAACAATATGATTTTAGTGAATACTTATTTCCCAAACCAGTGTCTTTTTTGAACAATGCTGGACCTCCGGCTTAAGACTGTGCTCTGAAATCAGCCCATCAGTGGCAGACATTATGTAAGACAATTGCCATTCTATCATTGTCAGACTTGACCCGCAGCCTGCGGTCTTCAATCACTCTCAAGCTCAACAGACACCATGCAATGCACCTGCTCCCAAAACATCAGCCTGTCTCAGACTCAGCCTTCCTCATCACTTACTGTCGGTGTTGTCGGATCGTATGGCTCCCCACCTCCCACCCTTGTCTGCAGGCCCCAGCCCTGTCAGTTCTGAGCCCTCAAGTTTATTCACTAGATTTGTGAGGCAGAGTGGTGTATAACTTCAGAGCATTTCTTCAGGGCTCTCAAGCTGAAACGCACACAGGCTCTGAGCAGGTAAGGAAGACTCAACAAACAACGTGGCTGCATAGACTGATTCTGAAAACCAGGAAGTAATTTCCAGGTCACAGGTGAGATAAAGGTGGCCATTTTTTATGGTTTCTTTCCAGAAATTCATGTTGTATATGTGAGCTATAAGTTCTTCCCCATTGAAAATGGTACCCCAAAAAATCTTGTGTGGACCAAATTAACTGAAATAATGTGGCCTTATGAGCTGCCCTTTTGCTTAGGGAAATCTACTGAAGTATAAGATTTGGGTTAAAAACAATTAGTAATTTTGTTTTAGTTCTGCAATAGTCTAGGAACAAGCGTCACTGTCTTGGCACAATTGGGTGAAGGATTTATTGATTGGTTGTTTTTATCTGTTTAAAATGTTGTCCTTCAGAAGCTAGGTTTGCTCATAGAACCACAGTGATGAAGATCAAAACTTAAATATGATTTGTCCCCCACCGTCACTGTACTTCCTGCTGTACACACAATCAGGTGGAGGGATATGTTGATACAAGAAACACTAAGCAGACAGCACTGATAGTTAGTGTGCTGGGTTCGGTGGCCTCTCCGTTTTCACACTTATACAATAAATACTACTTCTTACCGAGTGAACATCTCCTAATTCATAATGAGGAAAACAGTCCGAGGAGCTGTGCTGACGATGGTTGATTGGAAGAGCAACAGATATAACAGCCATAACAGCAGCAGCAATGGAAAGGGCTGGAGAGAAATATATTTAATGATAGAGTAAGTGGTACAGAGAGTTTTCAAAACCACTTTCCAAACTCTTATGTTTTTCAGGTATTCGACGACTGTAGGTGTCCATGTGGCAGAGCTGTGAAGAAGCACACTAAAAAAGAAATCCCATACTATCTCACAATTGAGTATAACAGAGGGTTATTTATTTAGGGGTAGATTCACAGATCACATCACAATCCTCTGCTGAACCCAGGAACAGCAACCGAATCCCACAGCTAGAAAAGAGGCTGGGTGTGTGCTTTACATCGGCATAAACAGTATAAGAGGCTATGCCCAAGTGGGCCAGTAACTTAAAGGCTACTGGCGGTAGGAATTCCTACAGCAGAGCTGAGCATATAGCAAACCAAAAAACTGTTTGCACAATCCATTGCTTGTCCCTAGACCCCATAAACAAACACATCATCTTCTATTATGTGTGTTTAGACACAGGGAGGATTTATGGTACCTGGCTATTATTATATGTCCTGTGAGAGGCCATCCAGCGGTACCATGGAAATCTTCACTAAGGAAGCAATTCTCTCAGGTAGCAAAGCAACAGGAGAGAGGACATTTTTCTTCACCTCTACAGTAGGGCAATGACATCCTGTTGGGGAAAACTAACAACACCAACAACTGAAATGTAAGTTTAAAACAGCTGAGTGCAGAGAATCGAGTTTTTTAATGGCAAGAGCTGTCAAAGAAATGTCTCACAGAAATCCATCCTGGGATTTGTCCACGCAGCAAGATCTTTTTGCTTTGCTGTCTTACTGTCCCATCTGTGAGTGAGTCTTCATTTTTTTCTTGCTGAAGTCATAGCCAGATGGTGGGGGCAACTTGCCACACCTCTGTGACCTCCCCAACACAGAAGATGCCTCCAAGTGTGTCCCTTCCTTCTTGACTTCTCATGCTGAGTCTGTTGACCCTGTCTTCATGGTCATAAGGTTTGATGCAAAGTGTGCTTCACTTCATGAAGGTCTCCAGGGTGAGGGAGTGACCTCTAGATTTAGGGACCAGATGGATTGTGTGCAGAAAAGGAATCAGAAACCATAAAGAGATGATATATTCAGAATGCTTTCCAAAGCGAGTGAGCAAAGGATTCATATATCACTTATGCAAAGATGTTGATGTCATTGACAAAGTCAGCTTTGTTAGTTAACCTTGGTGGCTCCCTCCCTGCCTTACGTCAGGAAACTTTGAAAGGGAGGTTTCTATAAACTTGATCACATCTGTTTAAACTTATCTTCATTTCTCCTAAAATGGAACAGGAGTCAAGCTAGAACATTGTTCTTAAAATTTTAAACATTTTTCATTTTCCGTTCATGATCTTCTTGTTTTCCCAGCTACCAGTAAGCAGTCTAGGAAAAGAGCTTCTCAATTCATCCCTGTCTCCAATCCAATCAAAGCAGAATTTTCTTTACAGCACACATTTCTGCCGACTCCAAACTGACAGTGTTAATGATGTTTGTTTGTTTCCAAATTCATCCTCTACTCATCAGGATGATTTAATCCTAAGCAAATCTGACCTTTGCCCTCCAGCTAAAATCACCTCAGTGATTTCTGAGTGCCCGTGGGACTAGAGTCTAAATTCATTATAACACAGTTCACAAGATTCTCAAAAAAGGGATTTTTGCCTAGCCTTCTCAATTTATCAGTGTTTCTTCAAAGTCTATATTTTAACTAAGACATATTATTAACTCTAGAAAAGCACATATTTTTATAATAGACAACACTTTTTTATCTAACATGAGCCACAAACCTAGTTTACCGGACTTCGTGTGCTTGCCCCAGCCAGGATCTCAGATTGACTCTTTGGTTTCCTTTTATGGTGTGTATATATAGGCATGCATATTCTCATGTGTGGTAGGTACACGTGTGTGCCTGTGTGTGTGGGTTGTAGAGGGTGACACCTCATGTCTTCCTCCATCAGTCTCCACCTTATCTAGTGAATCAGAATCCCTCATTGACCTCAGAACTCACCAGTTTGGCTAATTTGGCTATCTCACTTGTTCCTGCCTCCTGACCCCTGGCTTCCATACCCACAGGCTTTTATAAGGTACTGTAGTTCTCAAGGCTGGTCCTCATACCTGCCCAGCATGTACTTTTGCCCACTGATCGATCTCTACAGTCTAGAACTGAATCCTAATACACTCCACAACACATTATTAAGTATTAGAGCTAAAATTTAAGATCAGAGCTGTACATTTTTATGATTTGAACTTGGGTCTTTAAAAATGTAATCTGAAGATCAATATCCCATTAAGGGACTTCCCACCATGAGTTTATTTCTATTATTCAAAAATAATTTGTTTTATCTGTGTCCTTTGCCCTGAGTAGTTTTGAGGTTTTGGGGGGCAAGCCTAAGATTCCAACATTTATTTGACTGACAAATTTCTTTCCCATGTCAGCGAATTGGGCAATATGCTCTGAATCCCCGATGAGTGTGCCTCATTCACAATGTACTCCAGTTATTATTCCTGTCACTTAGTAACTATCCTTAGATTTGTAGTAGCTCTTAGTAGATAAAGCTCTCCCATGCTACCTGGTAGGTTCAGTAATGGTTCACACTATTAATGCTTCTTCAGATAATTCCCAGTTGCTGAAATCACCTGGCATAAATGACCTCCAGCTCTGAGGATCTTAAGAAAGCCAAGGAGAGTCATTAAGAGACTATGCCTAACCTTGGAATAAGGTCATCTGCATTGGAGGGTCAATCTACAAATGATGGATAAAAGGCTTAGATGACATCACCATTAATATAAAAGTGTAATTGTGGGAACAGTAGAACACACGTGATGTGAAAGAAGGGAGTGGGGGTACTAGAATTGATTTCAAAATGTAAGTTAAACAAAAAGATTTTGACCACATGTACCTTGCGATTCCAGAAGACTTGGCTTATTAAAGGAAAATTAGCATCCTTCATGGGTAACTACAAATGATTTTTGGTTGGTCAGACCCCCGAGGTCTCCAAAATGTCACAGGCCATTGCCCTTCACAGTGGTTACCCATGGTAACCATATGGTAAGTCCTTTTTGTTAAAGATCTTTCATGCTACCATATACACCTGCTTGGTAGTTTTTCTACAGATAGCATCCTCTACTTCTAACTTATTGGACGTACTTTCTGAAAACAGAAATTTATTGTTGCATAAATATCCTTAATTCTGGCACAATAATGCTAACAATTCCATACACAAATCTGATTTGTCATTGATTGGAGCCCATTGATTAGAGCCTGGCTGGAGATGAGAACAGCCTCAGATTCAACCGCTGCGGCACATTGAATCCCTTTGGCCGTTCATTTATTCACGAGATGATTTATTTATTTAACAAATTTAGTGAGCCTTCTAGTCTCTGCTTGGCTCTGTTTTGGTTGCTGACAATGGTATATGAAAATGACAAATGCCTTTTTGCCCTCATGAAGCACATGAGTTTGTCCCAGGAGAATCAAAACTCAACACTGTAGACAGACATGAGTAAGCACTTCGATAGATCGATCTGGACCTGGATAATTGACATGATCAAAACAAAAATATTGACCACAAACTCTGTCGGTGGGTAACTGCGTAGGCACTGGTCAGGGAAGGGCCTCTGCTGAGGCAGCAGTTAAGCCAGCATGTAAATCAAGCATCAAAACCATGCAGAGCAAGGAGAGGTGGCAGGCAGAGATAAAACCCAGCAGGGTTTGGCATGTCTGATGAACAACAGAGTGTAATAAAGCTGGGCAGAGGGACCTTCTTGCCCTGCCTGGCTATGTGTGAATAGTGGCATCATTTGGTCAACAAATCTGATGTTTAACATTCAAAAGGAGTTATAATTTAGTAAAACTACAGAGTTCAGGCTTCTCCTTTGGCAACGTTTGCAAAGGAGTCCTCATTTGCTTCCCTTAGAAGATGAAGCTCTTGCTCTGTGAGCTGCTACAACCACACTAACAAGAGAGTGAACCAGGGTTCAAATCTCTGACCCTTTAGCATTTAAGTAAGGTCTATGGGGGAAAGGTGTTTAGCATATGAAAACAGAACACCAGTGAGGTGTGAGTTCTGCCTTCAAAGTCTTCACCAAGTGGTTAAGTGTCTTCTGCTCCAGGTCAAGGGTAAAGAGATGTGCTCACCCACGTGTACATAGGAGAGGTGCTAACCCACCCTCCTCTCCTACATTCATGACTTTTCGTTTGTTTAGCCACCCACTGATTTTAAGCAGCAGCAACTGTCTGACTATGGACTGAGAACTATAAGGAGAGCACATAGCAGTTGGGGATGATGTGCGGGGTGGGAGGCAGAGGGCAGCGAGAGAGCAAAGGAAGCAGAATGCACTGTACACTCGTATGAAACTGTCCAAGATCATGTGTCATCAATAAAAATATGAGGAAACGAAAAGCTTAACTTAGGCACAGTGGTTCACACTTGCGTTCCCAACACTAGGGGGATCGGGAGTTCAAGGCTAGTCTTAGCTACTCAGTGAATTTGAAGCCAACCTGGGATACAAGTGATGTTGTATCAGAAACATAAACAAAAGCTCACTCTGTGTTAGTTTCTTTGACAAGATTTCAGTGACTCACTAGACATGGGCTATTAGCCAAAGAGACTATGAAGTAAAAATCAAGAAATGGATAATATATATTAGATACCTATGAGATATATAGATACACATATAGAAAAGTATGCTTGCTTTTATATGAATACATATATACAATATATGTACTCAATTGTGTGCATGGATTTATATTGTATTATTATATTCAGTAGACTATATTAAACTATATTGTCATATAAGATATGAACTAAGAACCAGTTCTGAATTTCCATTCAGACTCCAGAAGAAAAAGTGTTTCTACCGAAGTACTCTTCCCCTCCAAACAGACCAAACAGGCCAGAGTCCAGTAGGATGAGCACCCACAGACAGGCAGACACGAGACAAGGAGCATAGCAGCAGCAAGTGAGCACCCTCTCCCATCCAACAGAAACACCCACAGCGTTGTCTGGAACAACGGAGGAACATGCAGTTGGCAAATAGGACAGACAGCACCAAACATCCAGAAGGGAGACCCCATCTGACCAGCCCCAGTGACTGACTCGTCAGCCACACTGACCACACATGTGCACCCCAAATTTGAGTCACTCTGAAGATAACCCTAAATTGGCCAGAGACTATCAGAGCTGTAAAAGCAATGCGACATCTTCTCTCTGAATCGTTTAATATAACTTAATTAACACTTTCACTGTGTGTTCATTTTAAAAGTAATCTTTTCAGAGTATTTTTTGATATCAAAACAAACCAAGGTGCAAAATAAGGGTTTTTTTATTGATTTTTATTGAGCTCTACATTTTTCTCATTCCCCTCTCTGCTTTTTCTCTCCCCTTTAAACCTTCCTCAAGGTCCCCATACTCCCAATTTACTCAGGAGATCTTGTCTCTTTGTATTTCCCACGTAGATTAGACCTATGCATGTTTCTCTCTTAGGGTCCTCATGGTTGTCTAAGTTCTCTGGGATTGTGATTTATTGGCTGGTTTTCTTTGCTTTATGTTTAGACATAAAGCAAAGTAAGTTTCTATGCATTTAAAAAAACTAAAGTTTTACTTAAAGTGTAGGCTTTCTAGGACACTTTGGTGCCCAAATCCTCAGGTAATCCCTGCCATTCATAGAATATTTCTTTTATTCATAGACACATCTTTTGGATCAAATAATATTTAAGTTCATTGTCAGACCCGATGCTAAAACCATGCCTGGCACTATAGTGAAGCTACCCTCCACCTAGAAGATTCTGAGACAAGAACTGTTGACCCCACCCACTCTCAGAGATTTGGTTTAGAATTCGTGTGTGCACTTCTCCAGCTGGTGCCACAGCTGGCCCAAGGAACACACTCTGAAAACCACACTGGAGTGGAAACTGGAACAAGAATTAGAATTCCAAGCAACTCCTGGCTACATCACAGCAGAGAAAGGAAACTACCCCGCGGGAAGATGAAACATTCTCCCCCAGGCGAAGCTTCTGGATGGCTTTTCTTTGGTCCTCTACACCTTGCCTTGCTTTCAGTTTTTCAGGGAACAAAACTCAGTCCGAATTTTTTGATAGTAACAGAATTATGAAGTGGTTTTCCTCTCTGTTGTGAAAACGACACAGCTGCTGAACTTTCCTCCTTCCATAAGACTTTACAAAGGAACTCGTGGCTCAGTAAAAGCTACTTGGCGTTATGTGGACAGGAGAGCATTTTCTTGATGCTGGTTTCAGACCTTGGTATAATAACGGTCCGGGGCAGAAACAGAATCTCACGGCGAACATGTCAGAGATGATTCAAATGAACAACGAAAGTGGGGCCATTGAGAAATGAACGTCAAACGTCAAAGAAGCTACTGCTTGTAACAAGAGTAGAGAGTGAGGCTGAGTTCGGGAAGGCATGGGGATTGCACAAGCCAGCTGCAGCCCCCAGCCCCCGTCATTCCTGATCACTGCAACTCATTCCAACAACACAGCATCGTGGCCCTTGGCCTGTACACGACTCGCTCCATGGCAGGAACCATTTACAAAGCCGGCCGCTGACACATAATCAAAGCAGCTGTCCTGTTTCAATCCTTTTCTGTGATAAGATACCCTGACCTGCCCCCTGCCTCCAGCCATGCACCCTCCCACACACACCCAGAATCAAGGGTTTATTTTACCTTACAATTCTGAGGTTAAGTCTATTATTGCAGAAATCAAGGCAGCAGGAACTTGAAGCAGCCAGTCTCATCACACCCAAGGACAGCGGAGAGAAATGAATGCCTGCCTGTCTGCCTGCCTGTCTGCCAACTCGGCTTGATTTCTCTACTCGTACACAGTTTAGGGTCCAAACCCAGGAAATGATACTGCCCATTTCTAGGCTGGAGCTTTCCACACAAATTAAAACCAAAAAAGACAGCCCCCCACAAGCATGCACACAGGGCAACCTCACTTTCTTCCCAAGGTGATCCTAGGCTGTGTCAAGTTGACAACTCACAGTGACCACTGGGAAATATTTCATTTCAAAAAACACTTGGAAAAGCATCAGTTCACTGGAAGTACTCATCATGACAGAAACAGAGAGGCCAAAATTTTATGTATGTAAGATGATGGCTTAAATTCATGTTTGGCTTGGCTGTCTCTTGTGGTGCAAAGGGTCACCATGAACTTAGTGGCTTCAAACAATCCCCACTTGTCCTTTTTCACAGCAGTGCAGGTGGTCTTTGACAAGCTCCCTGTCTAGAAGAATCTGCCTCCTTGATCCCTCAGTTTGCCTGCAGAATCAAGTTCCCCTGGCTGGAGAACTTGCATCCCAGCTGATGTTGACCAGGGGACCCTTCTCTCCAGGCTTCATCCCCCTGCATCTGCCTTCACAAAGATCACAAAGTCTGCCTGACCGATGTTCCAAATATCTCTCACTTTCTCTCCTGCTGTCAGCCAGAGAAAAGTCCTCCACTTCCAGAGATCCTGGGTGACACCACTGAACCTATTTTAAACTCAGCTGATTACTTGGTTTTTTTGATCATATGACATAACCACAGAGACTAATAGCAAAGAGAAAAGGCCCCTGAGACCACTGAGAAGTCTGACCGCCACCGTAGCTGACACCCACAGGAACAAGGGTGAGTAAGCTGAGGCTGGAGCTTGGTGGTACAGCACAGGCCATAGCACATGAGAGCTTCCAAGATCTGTGTCCAATATCCAGCCCTACCAAACAACACACGAAAGGTAAGCGCAAGTGTGGGCAGAGAGACATGCATACCTGAAGATCCTAATAGTATAGATTTTCATAACAAAGAAAGGCTTTTAAAAAAGACTTTAAGGAGAACAACCGGTCATTGGACACCAGAGATGGGTTAATTCACACCTAAAATGACATAATCTGCCAGGTGAGCTGGCTATTTGAGGAGGAAGCGTGTGACAGGCATGATTACCCTCAATCTGCATCGACAGAGGAAATCTAATTAGACAAAGGCCAGCGGCTCATCCTGGCCTGGCTGCAGGCCCTGAGGTTCCTGACACCAGGCAGAGAGCTATTTAATCTGAAAGTAATTACTGAATTTCAAACACGGCTCTAGGCCCCAGGAACGAGCCACAGAAGGCATTGATAAAGGTCACAGCCTACAGTGTTAGGGTGACAATAAATAAGCAAATGTGTGCATCCGGTGATGACAGACTCTGGGGAGGGCCATGTGGAAGCTATCCAGTGCAGTTGGCCATGGAAGCACGGATGGAGGAAGATGTCTGAGTAGAGAAGGTACCCTAGAAAGTAGAGACATTGAAATGATCTGTTGAGAGGGTCAGAGAAAGGTGTGTTCAAGGCAGAGGTCATTTCCAGGGTAACAACATGAATCTGGTTGGAAAGATAACCAACCATTCTTAGTTGGGCGATGGTAATGCTTGCCTTTAATCCCAGCACTCAGGAAGCAGAGGCAAGGGAATCTCTGTGAGTTCGAGGCCGGCCTGGTCTACAGGAGCTAGTTCCAGGACAGGATCCAAAACCACACAGAGAAACACTGTCTCGAAAGAAAAATAACCATTCTTTTCTCTGCAAGGGTCACAAAGGATATCAGTAGCCAATGGGGCTACTACCAGGGTTAACCAACAACAGACAGAGCCTCAAAGAACATGCTAAGATGTTTGGGGATCATGTCAGTAGACTGGGAAGCCACTAGGAAGTTCAAACTGGTGAGCAAAAATAAACTTACATATATTGTTAAATTTTGGGGATGTGTGTTTGTATGCATTTTCATATAGATCCAGGTATACACATTGTGCATGTGTGTACACAGAGGACAACCTCAAGTGTCATTCCTCAGGGACCACCTACCCTGTATTTTTCAAGAGACAGGATCTATCACTGGCCTGGAACACACTGACCAGGCCTGGCCAGCTGGTAAGCAAGCCCCAGAATTTCAGTCTACCTCTCTAGAACTGGGCTTGCAAGTCCATCCCTAGATCCAGAGTTTTAAAACAGAGGTCTAGAGACTGATTCAGGTTTTCTCTAATGCAAAGTCAGCACTTTACCAATGGGACGATTTCCCCTTTCCTGATTTATGCTTTAAGAGCTCAGGATGTCACAGGAAGAGAGGCAGCTATCCATGGGAAGTTTCCATCATAATCTGGGAGAAAGATGATATTGACGTGGAAAAGAATAAATAAAATTCAGATGCATTTTGCAAATAGGTTGGAGAGACCATAAATTTCTGAACATGTGGTAATGTTAGACAGTAAGCCAGGCAGGTACTACTAGAGACAAGCTCCTTTATCAATAATACACCTTCAGTGTACCTTTATCCTTCTCCTTTTTAGCTGAAACTTTCTGGAGAAGACCTGAGCATGCCTAGAAGTATTACTGTCGACTGTTTTAACCTCCCATACGTCTGCTCTGTGACCTTGAGCTGAGAACCACAAAAGTGCGCCCATCATCTCTTCTTCTTGAATGATCACCTTCATCAGAATGGGATTGTGGATATTCTCCTTAAATGGGAGTGCTCAGAGTAAGATTACCCTTAGAATGTGTGTGTGAGCGTGCGCGCACATGCGCGCGCACAATTGCAAACTCATTGTATAGAATCCCCAAGGCTTAAATGCCCCTCACACCTATTGAATGCAGCAAATCGTCCCCACTCTTATTTTCACTCCTATAACCATGCTTGCTTGGGTTTTTAAGCCTTCCAAGATATGAGTCCTCAGTACTCAGCTACAACAAAATTTCAAAGGTGCCACCCCCTGTATCCACCTTTGCCTATAACTTCTTCTAAATCTATTTTAATTTCTAAATAGGTAGGGCTAAAACCAAACACCAAACCCTACATTTTCCTTTATCTGTCCCTTAAAAACTTTTTTATGATAGAATCTAGGAAATGACTGATATGTTCAACAAATGTGTGAGCCATACTAACCTATCTACCCCCTGCAGAAGTGGAAGAAGAAAGACCACAGCTTGTATGCAGCTGTTCATGGCAACAGTTTCCATATGAGCTCACAACAGTAGAAACAGCCATGATGCCCTGAAACCTGGGAGCAGACACATAACACATGCATAGAAAAAATAGCAGCCAGATCACTGATACTAAGATAGACGTTACAAACAAAACTAAGGCAGACAAAGAATACGAACGTATTAGATATAAATAAATATCTATTTGCAATAAAACAGAGCAACAGGCTGTGGCTTGGGTGCTCAGAGGCAGTCTTTCGGGAAAGGTGACATTTGAACTGAATGGTGAGAAGGACTCAGTGACTGAAGATAGTATAATGGCATAAGCCTTCCAGTCATACATCATTCCACATCATCTATAAATTATCCTATTATAAACTACATCAGGCTCTATTACACAGATGCCATAATAATATTGTTAAACATGTAGATTGCTTTATTTCTTTTAATTTATCAAGAGTACCATACCTTGCAACTAAACAGGATCATATCTGCTCCCTAACTCTTCCCACAAGCTTTTCCTAGGTTTCTCCAAACATACCCATTTCCAAATTCATGTACTCTTCTTTTTTACCAACTCATAAATCGAATTAGTGATGCCCATGTGTGCATGGGTGTGGGGCCAACCACTGAAAAATGGGCAGCCTACCGGTGTTCATACTCCCAGAGAAGAGTAAATCTCCCCCAACACATGGATATCTACTGCCAATAGCATCTCTGGTAAGGGGAGGTCAAGAGCCCTATGTCCACCCACGTTAAAATTTTCAACAGCTTGATCTTGTTTAGGTCTTGTGCAGGTGACCACAGATGCTGTGAGTTCATGAATGCAGAGGTCGTGCCGTGCCCAGAAATTGGCATTTCAGAGCACTCCTGTCCCTCCTCCTTCTCTTACACTAGTTCCTCCTTCTCTTCTGTCATGTTTCCTGAGCCTGTACACCATGAATAGATACAGATTCATAATATTAAAAAATATTTATCAGTCAGGTGGGATGGATGATGGATGCCTGCAAACCTAGTACTTGAGATTGCTAAGAAATGAAGGCCACAATTTCAGTTCTATACATACATGCAGCCAAACGCTTATATACATGCAATGAAAGCAAATAAATATTTTTTAAAACTCAATTACTGTGGGTGTAGACCACGGGTAGGATGCTTTCATGGCAGGCATGAGGCCCTGTGTCCAATCCTTCATAGAAAAAAAAGGACAGAAAAAAAACCTACTGGAAAAAATTACACCTTTACAAGCAAAACCATGTGAGAAACTAAATTTGGCCCAGAGATCAGACTTTCCATCAACTTTCAGCAATCCCCCTGCTTCAGTCTCCAAGGTTCCCAGATTACAGGTGTGCATTACCTTGCCAGCTGCTCCCAACCCAAACATAAACTTTATGTCTTCTCTGACCTTGGGTGGCAGTGACGTGTCACTTCTGCAGCAAATCAGAAAACAAACTCTTGTGTTCTGTTCAGGACGTGTCCACTGAATTTTCCACGGGCATTAAACACAAATGTCCTTCTCAGTATCAAGCCACTTTTCGATTTCATCTTGAAGAAATGGTTCTGGCAGGGAAGAGAGTCTCTGAAATTTTCAAGAAATACCTTGTGGGCAGCTTTAAAGTTGCATTAATGTCAGTGGGTGCTGCTCAAAACAATCAGTTGGAGGCTTCTGGAAATGTCCCTTCATGTGCAGAGGAATGTCCATCTGCTCTGATGTGATCAGCACATGGGGGTATCTTGGAGCAATGACAGGAACTGCCATACAGAGCCAGATTATATGTGCCTGTCCATACCATCATGTAAGCAATGCGCAGACATGGAAGTTTAGCACATGCCTCATAAATATGTGCTACTCTGATTCCCAAGGAGTACAATGCACATTTAAATGCACATGAAATAAGGCAGATAGTCAGAGATTGGGGTGGAGGGGAGTTGTATTTATGGCCAGTGAAGACAGTTGTAATTCAGGATATTTTAATTAAATTTTGAGGCTCCTAACACAGTTATTCATTTTTATGAAATGTTTTATATCCCAAGAACATTTTAAAATTCAGTACCAATTTATAGCTAAATTCTTTTTTTTCTGAAAGGACTTGGTCATTTCTAAGACTACAGAAGCTTGCCTTTCCCCTAGGCAGTAAAAAGGCACAAGCATTTCTTCGTGTGCAAGATGCTATAGAGAATAATGAATTTCGATATTAAAGTACTTTCTTGATGAAGTGATTTAGTAAACAAAATATCAGTTGCTGCGATGACTAAAGACTACAGCATTTTTTCCTCATTATATTCAACTTTCATTACATAGCAGGGCCTGTCATAATTTCTATTTTAATCATTCATAAACATCCAAAACACATATGCCTAACTACTTGATGATTCTGCTATGACACAAATTTTTGTCTTGGTAAAGATGGTCTTGTTGGGAGGATCTTGTCCCTCAACGACCCTCCCTGCAGGAACAAAGTCACACTGGAGTATTTTTGTTCTTTTTTTCTGCATTGTATGTTCCTATAGTCTTTTAAATCAATATTCATAGAAATTTTAACTTTTTCCTGTGGGGAAAAAAGATGTTCAGATGAAGTATAAAATTGTAATAAACATTTAGAAGGTGACTTGGGAAATAAGGACATACATCTAGACACATATGTGTGTAAGGAACACAATGTTAAAGAATCACTGGATGCAAATTTACCATAAGCAGACTAAGAGAAATGTATGGGATTGTAGATATACAAAATAATAATTTGACAAAATATAAATCTTATTTATAACTAAAGCACTTAGAAAAATAGAAGAAATTGAGAATATACTCAGCCCGATAAAAGGCAGTTAAAACATCTGCAATGCTATACCTAATCAGAAAACATAGAACATTGTTACTGTCACCAGGAACATGGCAGTGACTCTATCTGCACTCACTACCCTGGCAATGGGGTTGGCAGTTCTAGCTCATTAGAGACATGCCAGAACACAAATGGTACAGGTCAAAAACAAGGGTAAAGGAGGTCTCCTGTCACATTGCCTCACAAAACCCCAATAACTTGACATTATTTATTAGTGAAGCCCTCCTCTGCAGAAGAGGAGATATGAAAAACTGGAGAGAAAATTTAGTTCAGTGAACTATAATTAAATTAGAATTAACCAAAGCAAAAGAAATAAGAAAATTTTGTCCTTAACTCACTGTGTTTTGATTGCAATTATTTCTTCTCTCTTATCAAAAACCCTTCCAAACAACTGCATTTTAATTCAAAAAGTTTTAAAGTATATACCTAATATCCCTTTCAAAGATTTAAGGAGAAATAATGTGTTTCTTTGAGGGAAAATGATACAGTATTATGTACCATATTGTAAAATAGGAAAATATTAAAACTAATAAAGAATTCTATAGCAAATTTTATGTATATAAGTGTTTGGATGCATGAATGTCTGTGTACCACAAGTCCAGTGCACCTAGAAGCCTGAGGATGCATTGGATCCCCTGGAACTAGAATGACAGATGGTTGCTAGCTATCACTGTGGTGTTAGGAACTGAATGAATCAGTATCCTCTAGAAGAGCAGCAGGTTCTCTTAACTGATGAGCCAGCCATCTCTTCAGCTCCAAAATAAATAATGTTAATACAATGAATCCATTAGTCTTTAATCAACCAAGCAAATACTATTATTGACAAAATAATTTGTTAAAAATGTTAAATAAAAGTATTGGTGGAGGCACATGCCTTTAATCCCAGCACTTAAGAGGCAGAGGCAGGCAGATCTCTGTGAGTTTGAGGTCAGCCTGATCTACAAGAGCAAGTTCCAAGATCCAAAGCTACAGAGAAACCCTGTCTCAAAAAACCCCCAAAAGTAGAATGTGCAGTGTTATGAATAAAGAGCGTATTAAAACATAATCTCTATCATGACTTAGCATGAGAACATATTCATTAAAAGACATACTTGTGGGGCTCCAGAGATGGCTCAATATAATTAAGAGCACTGAATTCTCTTGCAGACGATCCAGGTTCAATGGCCAGTACCCATTGGGAGACTCATAGCTGTAATTCCAGAGCATCCATTGCGTTCTTCTCATTTCTGTGGGTACCTGAACTCATCTGGCATGCATAATTATTGCTGTAGGAATTCCTATTGATTGGAAATGTGTTGAAGGCCTCAGAATTTCATAAGAAGCATCATGTCAATAGCAAAGGTTTATAGAAAAAGTTTTCCATTACATGGCAGCAAGTTAAGGTGATTATAAAGAAATGCCCTACTTGTTCTTTCTATAACCAAACACTGATATGTGCAGGGACTAACCCAAAGGGTACTGAAGGGAATGAAGTCAAAATTTGGAAAATTAAAATATGTACACCACACACACTTATTCAGGCTTTATTGGGCAACTGCTTTGAGCTCAGAAAAGGTTGATTCAGTAATCATACATTTATTAGAAGTTATAGCCATCATGGGCATACCTGCACAAATAAAGACAGATAATGGTCCAGCATATGTCTCTAAGAAAATGAAAAAGTTTTTTGCTTATTATAATATAAAGCATATTAGAGTTATACCACACAATCCTACAGGTCAGGCAGTTATAGAAAGATCAAATTGGACTATAAAAGATATGTTAAACAAAAAGAAAGGGAAAGAAAATGTAACATGAGGGCCTGCAAGCTAGGGTTTCTGTCCTACCCAGTTCCCATAGCCAGTAACCCCCAAAGAAAATCACACAGAGGTCTCCATATGTTATAAACTGATTGGCCCATTATCTCAGGCTTTTTAATAGCTCCTATAACTTATATTAGCCCATTATTCTTATCTATGTTAGCCACATGGCTCAGTACCTTTTTCAGCGGGGCAAGCCACATCCTGCTTCTTTGGTGTCTGGACAGGACTATGAAAAGGAGCTTCCTGCTTCCCAGAATTCTCCTGTTCTCATTGCCCCACCTCTACTTCCTATCTGGTTGTCCCGCCTATGCTTCCTGCCTGGCTACTGACCAATCAGCATTTATTTAAAACGTAATTGACAGAATACAATTGTCCAGTAGGAAAATACTCCAAGAAATAGATTATATAATATTTTATAAATCTTGAATTTTCTTAATAATGAGAAAGGGACAACAGCAGCAGAGAGACATTGGGTAATAGAAAAGACCTCTGAATTAAATCAGCTGGTGTATTTCAAGGATGCGCTGATCTCTCAATTGGAAACCAGTAGATGTGCTATGTTGGGAAAGGGGCTTTGCCCTTGTTTCAACAAGAGAAGAAAAGCAATGGATACCATCAATATTGATAAAGATTCAGTTTGGAAAAGAAAAATCTCTTGAGAAAGAGAAATGGCAGCTCATTCACAGAGGTGACAGCCAAACATGTAGTAAGGAAACCTCATGAGGGTTGGGAAAGGGTTCTGTTCTTGTCTATGCAGGAAAATATTCATCTTCAAAAAGTTAAGATGCCCTGGACATCTACATGCCTAAAGAAAAAAAGATAATTATCCAGATAGGATCACCAAGCTAAGAGAATTATCACTTGTGAGGGTTAGAATCTCTGAAGACTAAATAAAATAATTATCATGACTCACTTAAAAATCTTTGGAGTTGGACACTGGCTCTGTCCACTAAATTCAAGTATGTTGTTAACATTAAATTAAATTAAATTAAAATTTAAAATTAAATTAAATTAAAATTTTTAAAAATATGGAGTTTCTGTCTCATATCAAGAGCCATGGTATGGGACAGAAAGAAAAAAGAATTTGAAAAAAATTTACTTTTCTTCATACCTATTTTTATCTCTATTGTACCTTTCACTGAATATATGTATGTCTGTATAAATAATGTTTAAGTTTTCCACAAAGAACAATGAATTTTCCTGCAGTAATCTTTGAAGTTTCCAGGAAGAAGACAGGGCCCCACAACAATAATTCCACCGGGTTGATATGATGTTATAATGCTGATGGAGCTACTATAAGACCTGTTTTCAGTACCAGCTGCTTAAGATGGTTCCAACTTCGTCAGGTGAAATGGTGCACTTTTTTACAACATTTTGGCCAGAACGTCAAATGAAAACCTCAGAAAAACCCTACCAAATGCTCAGAGACTATTTGCAATTATACCAGACAGTAATCTTTGAACTTACGCGTAGTTTTACTTTCACAGGATCCCATAGATAGAACATCACCTCTATGACAGCTGGAAGTAATTCTAGAAGACGACATCCCCTCTCCCAAAAAAGTTTGTCCTTAGGATTAGGGACATCATTCAGGGGTTGATTATAATTGTTATAGGGTGGGGGTTGGGAAGAAAATTTTGTAAGCTCAGGAATCTCTATGAAAAACAGAAAATTGGATGGATAATAAATTAATGTGAGCTTAATCATATTACTAATAATAGTGAGTAATGGAGTGAATATTTGTGAGCTATTATTTACAGGCAATTTACATTGGTATAGACTCTTGTATATTGCTATAAACTTAAATTATAATGAATATGTTCCTATTTTCATCTACAATATTTGTATAACTAGGCAAACTTATTTTGTCATATTGTATGCATGCATGCATGCTTTTACCTATACTTAAGACATTTATACTATAATTATATTATATATTATGAATATTGATACAATTTTAGGACATATTTATCATATTGCAATATACATTTCTACCTCTGATCAAGATACTTGTACATTGTTTACATTTTGAAGTCATTGTCCTCATTTGTTTCACAGCTATTTAGAGATTGTTTAATAGTCTAATATGAAGTCTTAGTCTTTAAGTTATATAGGTATTAAGAATTATAGGTCAATAGTCATCCATGTTTGTCATACTTATAGTTAGACTAATCAGGTTCTTTATATACATAAAGATTATACTCTGCATGTGTAGGTAATTTAGAACTACTTCAAAGAGCTGTAGAATGCTATTTAGATAACTTAGGGTTTTGTTGATATATGACATGATTGTTCCTGGCAGCACTGATCTGTTCTCAAGAGAATGTTGAACACTGAATACACTCAGCTTGAAGCTTGTTTTCTTGTTGGCAAAACTGGTCTTTGGGTAAGGAACTGCCCATGCATCAACCACTGACAAAATGCAAAATGTCCAGACAGAACAAGCAGAATACAAGAATACAAGAAAAAAGACTATCAAATCTTGCCAAGACAGGGTAAAAAGGTTTTGAAAAAATATTCTGCTTTTGAAAATGGTCTGTCAGTTACTCTAGGCCTTAGCCAGAGTTGGTTGCTTCAGCATTGCAAATGAGACTTTGGGTGATTGTCCAGGCAACCAGTTGTCTCTGTCATTTGTTGCAATTTTGGAAGTTGTTTGATTGCTCTTCCTGCTTACTCAAGTAATATTATTTCCCTTCTTGGGTCTTTGATGGGGTTGAAGACTAGAGATCTGTAGTTTCTTTTCTCTCATGACTTAGCTAAGTTATTTATAATACAACATTTAAACTCCTTAGTATAGGACAATTATTGAAACATTTATCACATATTTCTTGCTTAATATTGTTTATATTGGTTGTAATTCTAATTTTTATACCTGATATTTGTTCTTATTGTATATAATGTTGTATTAGGCTTAGAACTTTCTTATTTAAACAAAATGGGGAGGTGCTGTAGGAATCCCTACAGCCAGTAGCCTTTAAGTTACATGCCCAATTGGGTGTGGCCTCTTATACTATAAATGCCAATGTAAAGCATGGGTCCGTCCTCTCTTCTGGCTGCAGGATTCGGTTGCTGTTCCCCATTCAAGCAGAGGACTGTGATCTCTGAGTCTAAGCCTAAATAAATAAATAACCCTCTATTATACTCAATTCTGAGCTAGTGTGCAATTTCTTTTAAGTGTCCATCATTCCGTTATTCACACATAAATAAAAATAAAAACAGTCATTAAAAGGAAGCACATCCTCACGCAGAGAAGCCTAAGGGGCTCTGTTTTGCAGGCTAAAATAGTCAATGGAGGTAAATGTTACAAATTCCTCAAGATATTTCCAGCCTTTCTGATTCATTGGTTAAAAACTTGCATCATCGTTAAGCAGTGGCAGCGGAAGCTGCTTATAACTTCAGTAAGGGGCAAAGGGCACAAAACTCACTCATCCCCAGCAGAGGGGTTCAGACATTCCAGTATTTTATATTTCTTGCTGGTTGATATTTTATGATGAATTACAATGATATATTTTAGTATGTTTTAGTATACATTAGGATAGGGAGAAGACTGAGGTAGAGTTCATTTTGAACTTCACACAATGTGGTTGAACTAACCTTGAGTTTTAAATGGCAGGTACTAAGAATAGGACAAGAAATGGGATATCCCGAGTCTCCCCTTAAACTTCTCAACAAAGGACTCCTCTTTCTCATCTCAGTGGCAATCTCCCGTTCTGATAACAGATCCATTTCCACAATATAATCCTCACCTCAATGCTTCTGATGAGCAATTTCTAGCTGATGAATGTTCTAGATATTTGCACTGATATTGCTTTCATTTTCCTTAAAACAGCTAGACAGGAGGATGGAGAGTTTGTCAATCACACTTAACAGCGGATAGTCGTGATAGGTTTTTGATATGATTGAAGCATCTTGGAACTGAGGATCAGCAATTTGTTTCCAAGGGAAGTCTCCAAAAAGAGCCGCATTCCTAATTGCTTAAAACCTACTTTCTCTTTTGATTACAGTGCACGAACGTTTCTTCGAGTTTGGTGATTTCAACCTTTCTCAGTTTCATAAGCATATGCAAAGATGACTCTGATACATACTCAAAACTTCAAAAAGAGAGTTGGTGTGCCCAGTGATACAAAACCTTGTCAGAAAAAAGGAAGAAAAAATGGCATACAAGTGAGATATAAATTAAACAAGACCTTTAATTTTAAAAGAGAATGCAGATTAGGATTTACTTAATATTTTACTTTCAGGAAGCCCAAAAACAGTGTGCCACAGAACTTTCTCCCTGACTCATTCCTTTGACATACTGAGAGCTACCATATATATCAATGATTTGTATATGCTATTGATGCTGCTTTCAAATTTAAAGATATTTATCTGTTTCTGGTTGACCCCAAGACATGACAGACTTTAGAGCCATGTGTAAAGCCAGACACAAAGGAATATAAGAAATATGATATAATCTTGGGTAGTAGTGATTCGATTGGTTCACTAATCAATCGAATCACTGAGTGTAGTTCGATTGGTTGAGTGTCTTTCTAGCAAAGGCTTTGATACCCAGCATCCCAACCCCTAGGAGGCAGAAGGATCAAAAAATTCAAGATCATCCTTAACTGTGTAGCAAGTTCAAGATAAGCCTGGGCTATGTGAGATCCATGAAGGAAGGAAAGAAGGAAGAGAGTTGATGTGGGATTGCCCTCTGTGTGCTGTGAATACCTTTGGTTGCTAAAGAAACTGTCTAGGCCTGCACAGGGCAGAATATAGGTAGGTGGGGAAAATTGAATTGAATGCTGAAAAAAGAAGGTGAGGTAAGTGAGAAACCATGTAGCCCTGCCAGAGACAGACATTGGACCTTTACCCCATAAGCAACAGCCTCTTGGCAATACACAGATTAATGGAGATGAGTTAATTTAAGATATGACTTAGCCAGAATCATGCTTAAGCTATTGGCCAAACAGCATTGCAAATAATATGGTTTCTGTGTGATTATTAAGGGGCTGAGCAGCCAGGAACAAACAAGCGGCCTCCTACAACAGAGAGGGACTGGAGAAAGTGGGGAGGAGGAAGGTGGGAAGAAGGAAGGTAGAAGGAAAACACCACATAACCAAAGCAGATTTTCTCTTCATCCTAAAATCACACATCTTAGTTACTGTTCTGTTGTTGTGACGAAATACCACGACCATGGCAACTAAAAAGGAAGTGCTTAATTGACGGCTTGCTTAGAGTTTCAGAGGAGGAGTCCATGATCATCATGGCAGAGAGTATGACAGTGGGCTGGCAGGCATGGTGCTGAAACAAGAGCTCAGATCTTACATCTGATCCACAAACGTGATACAGAGTTAGATCTGCAGAGGAAAATGTAGCTCTCAGCTACTGCTCCATAGCCTGCCTGGCTGCCTGCTTCCTGCCATGATTGCCATGGCCTTAACCTCTGAAAATGTAAGCCTCCACTTACATGTAGCCTTTCATAAATGGCCATCATGGAATGTCTCCTCACGGCAATGTAACCGTGACTAAGACCAAAGACTTGGATCAAGCAACTCTCTAGACACTGAACACTGAATGGGAGAAGGAAAAAACTTGGAGATACAGTACAACTAACAGCTATGCCTTGGGGAGAGTTTCCTATGCCCAGGTTCTTCCTCCATCTTTGCTTCCCAACTGTATACCATCCTGTGATATCTTCTTTGATTTAAAGTCTCTGATTCCAAAAAGCATCTGACTCCATCAATCCCATGGTGATTGTATGGGTTAGATTTTAATCGAGTGTGAGAGATGTGGTTCTCAGTTCCCCCACTTAGGAATTTAACCTGTGTGGGTGCCATGACATTCCTGTGAGTTAATGGTACTCAGAACACAGTGATGAACACACAAACTACTCATTTCTCAGGGTTGTACATCCCCCAATGAGATTGAAAGTTTTGTTTTGTTTTATATTTATTTACTTATTTCTGCGTTGTCAGGGTGAACCATGCATGTGCAAGGTACATGTGTGGAGGTCAAAGAACAACTCAAGCCAACCCTTTGTTTCCTTCTATCATGTGGGTCCTGGATACAAAATTCTGATGATCCAGTTTGGCCACAAGAATCTTTACCTGCCTAACTCTCCTACCAGGTCCAGATTGAGTCATTATAAATATAATAAATAGGTCAGAAGTGTGAGATAGTTTTAGGACTTCAAAAAAGGACACATGCACACCCCTAAATGAGCCCTTTGTCTGCATTTAAACTATAATATAATACAGATATGCAGTGTCCAGGGTGTTAGCTTGTGGGAATAACCAATGTGAGGAGACAGCCAATACATGAAGAGGCAAGGCTAAGGCCAAAGAGTCAGCCCTACCAGAAATGTGCTACATGGGACCTTTGGTCACGTGGATGAATCAATGCTTCCTTGCCTAAGGCTTTACGAACTCAGATTATTTGACTTTCTGCTGAAACTCTCAGCCGTCACTTGCACTGGCCCACTTCTGTACTCGCATGTCTTAGGAGAAGCTTATCTGCCTGTGTTTACAGCTCAGCTCTCTGTCCTCACAGTTCTCGGTCAGTGACATCTAACAATTTGCAAAGCCATAATAATTGGAAGACGCAAAACTCGACATGGACGTAGCTGTTTTGGTTTTCTGAGGACATGACCGTTTGTCAATGGTAATTATTTTGTGTAAATCATTAAAAATAATTGAGTTGCTAAGGGGAACTTACTACCGCTGTGTCACCAATCTCGCATAAGAAGGACGGGACTCTAGCTCCATTAGGCTTAAGTTGAGATTAAAAAAGACTTTAGCCTGGGATGCCTTCCTTTCTAGTCTTAAAAAGACTCAGTGGGGAGGAATAAATTTGCACGGTGATTATTGAGCATTTCAGGAGCGTGCACCACAGGCTTGCTGGGATTTGAATGTTCTGCGTTAAAAACTTATTAACACTTAACAGGTAGACACGGAGATTGACATACAATTAAACCAAGGCTGCCTGATCATGCTATGGAGAAGCAGACATCCCCTGAGACTTTCCTTTGTGGTTTAAATCCCATGAATTTTTCTGTGTTTTCAATCTTATCATTTATTCATGGTTCTGATCCCATTACAGAGCTCACATGTGAGCAACAGCATCTTGCTACTGCCTGCATCACAGCCCCCTCCTCTTAGTGGCTCCAATACTGAACATGTTGAGTTCTCCATTGAGTGTGTTCTGTAGCCTCAATGTGATATTTGTCTCCTCCTAGATGCTCTCTGCCCTTTTGAATACATTTTTCTCAATGGCTCTTAAAGCACTGCCTGCATATGAGTTAATTTAGGAAAACGTTTATATTCAGCTATGGAACATCTAAGAATTCAGGAAGAAGGATGCCACCTCGATCGGCCAACTCCCAGCACCTCAAACATTGTAGCTGCATCTTTGGTGGTTTCTCATGAAAACGTCTTCAAATCCCTCTTCTCTGTCCCTGTCCCCTGAATATTGTGACTGTGGAGCAGAACACGGGAGCAGAAATATGGTGATGTGAGTCTGGTTCCAAGGATCATGAATACTTCTGTTCTGCTGTGTGTATCAGAAACTATCACATGAACATATGCCTCCCAGCCTGCTGGGAATGAGAATCCGTGTGGAAACGGGCAGTTCTAATGATTCCTCCTAACCACTTGCTGCAGACAGACAGGAAAACCTAGCAAAGCTGAGCAAAGCTCCCTACAGCGAACCTGCTGGGGAAAAGTGGGATGAACAGCTTCCTGTCCACCTGCCATTGGCGTTCCTGGCCTAAATGTTGATTTTACTTACAGTTCCAGAGTGAATTGTGGTTCAGTATTGGCAAGCAGATGCATCTTTCTTTTCTCAGTCTGTTTTTCTTTTAAGTAGTGTGCGTTTGACAGTGCAAAGGCTGCCAGCACGGACAACTGCTAAGAATGTTAATGTGTGTTTTGACAACTCTGTTATCTGGTTATCTGTGTTGTTTTCTTAAATATGATAATATTCGAGTTTCTATTAACTGTTTTACTCAATAATCCTTAATGATCATTTCTTAAATTATATATTCCGCGTGTTTTTCCAAATTAGTCACATTTTGTATATTTTTGAAATTTTCATATAGGGATACAGGTTTATTACTTAAAAACTCATTTCAGTTTTGATGTTGAAATGTCTTACACCTATGACTGAGGCTTCTTCATACATTGCTTTATTTTATTTAATTTTTGTCTTTGTTTTTATGAGATAACGTCTCTCTATGTAGTTCTGGCTGTCTGGAACTTCACTCTGTATTCTGGGCTGATCTCAGACTCACAGAGATCTGCCTCCAGAGTACAGGGAATAACAACGTGGCTTCCACACCTGGATATTTTATTTTTCAAGTATTCTGTGCTTAACATAAATAAAGAATGTGACACCATTGTCAGGAGTAAATGGGTTGGTGAATGAACCTTCTTACCAAGACCAAGGCTAGCAACGAACATTTCCCATGCTTTTTCAATGTACTATGCTACATATTATACATCTTGCTGCATTATATCATCTAATTTTCATGATAATCAAACTAAATTGGTCTTGGTGTTTCCTTTTTCTAAGTTACAGGGATTGGCTTACTTGCTAAAAACAAAAGGTCAAGTCAGGCTGAGCAGCTCACCCTTACAATGCCCATGCTCAGTAGACTGATGCAGGGGTATGACAAATCCTAACACAGCTGTTAATTAAGATGTGAGAGTTAGCCAAGAAGAGGCTAGAGATGAGGGGGCAGGCAGTGTTTTAAATAAATACAGTTTCTGTGTAATTATTTCAGGTGTAAGCTAGCCAGGCTGTGGGACGCAGCTCGCCACTCCTCTTTACAACATGCCTCCATTTTATTTTCTAATCATCTTTTCCAATATGGCAGCCGTCTCTATTTTAATGTCTTGTCTTTCCACTTTATGGGCCTACAGTGTGACAGCTAGAGGTCTGTCCTGTAACACTGGCTGCTTCCTGCTTCCACCGCTGACCGTCATAGAACCTGGGCGAGTTTTTAGTCACCAAAACACATGTCTCTATCGCATAGACTATTATTATTATAGAAAGATTCTTGGGCAGTGTAGAATCATGAATAAGGCAGCAGAGGTGGTTCCTTCCAAGGCATATAGAGCATGGCACGGTGCTTGCGAAGTTGGCTCCCCAAATCACACATCTGGGCTTCACCATTGATTAGTCATGCTACCTCTAGCAAGTTAGTAAACCACTCTCAACTGTAGCCTTCTGTCAAATGGAGAAATCTAAAGGAAGAGATGACCACCTGTGTGAGAGGAATAACAGTCTTCCACAGAAGTCTACTTTCTAGTTCTCGGAAGCTGCAAATGCGTGATTCCTCGTAGCGAAATGGACTTCGTAAGAAAAAATGCATTTAACTCATTTATCCCATTAAGATAGTGAGGTTAATGGCTGTGGGGTGCATTTGCCTGCACAAAATGGGAGACAGAGGCAAAATGATCACTCATGAGTTGAAGCCAGCACAGCTACATACAGAGTTTCATGCCAAACAGGGCTGTGTGACAAGATTCTGCCTCAAAAAAGTGAGATTTTCCTAAATTATTTGGTCTTTAAAATAAAAGAACTTTCTATAACTGGAGAGAGATTCTGCACAGAAGTGACTGATGGCCAGGAGCTCAGTGGTGAGGTGTAGACTGCAAAACACCAGAGAGGTTTCCTACAACTAAAGCATCCCCTGTGAAAGGCAGGAAGGAAACTGAGGTTCAGTCCTATAACCACAAAGAGCTAGATTCTGAACGCATTCTAAAAGAGCATGCAATCAAACCTTACTCCTAAATACCCACTTGATGTGGGATTCCCCTCTGTATACTGTGAATATCATTGGTTAATAAAGAAACAGGCTTTGGTTTGCACAAGGCAGAACTTAAGTAGGTGGGGAAAACTAAACTGAATGCCGAGAAAAAGAAGGAGGAGTCAGTGAGAAGCCATGTAGCCCCATCAGAGACAGACCCCGGAACTTTACCTGGTAGGCCACAGCCTCGTGGCGATACACAAATTAATGGAGATGGGTTAGTTTAGGATATAAGAGTTAACCAGAAATACACTTAAGCTATTCAAACAGTATTGTAAATAATATGGCTTCTGTGTGATTATTTCAGGACTGAGCATCCAGGAACAAACAAGCGGTCTCCTACAACACCCACTTAGGAAAGACATACCCCAAGCATTGAGATTTTAATCCAGCAAGACACATGCAGTACAGGAGTTTAGACCTACAGTGCCATGAGACTAAATGGATGTTGCCTCAAGCCAAAGTTTGTGGTAATTTATTTGGCAACCATGGGAAAAACCATCTCCTAATTGTGTGCTGAGACTCCAAGCATGTCACAAGCATACAGCTCTGGGTTTGGGTCCCTGTTAACTATTCTCTTGGTGTGTATAACTTTTGGCTGCATTTAAAAAAATAGAACAACAACTGGCTATGGAACTTTTCAAACTCTCTTGGCATAAAAATATCATTAGCAGAAGTTTTCTGGGTCCCAGCTAATTAGAAGCCATACCTAACAAGCAGTACACTTTGTATTCACAGAGCCTTCTGCTGCCTGGCTACCACGAAAAAACAAGTTACGAATCCAGCCCCTATAACTTCTCATTAAGTTCCACCAGTTACTGGTCATCAGTAATACCCTTTGCTAACCTTGAAATGCAAATGTCCATACCTCTCGCCAACCCACTGGATAAGATGAAAAGATCTTAAAGGATGCTTGTAAAAATTTAGGATTCTGGACATCTTTACTTTCTGCTCCTTTCTTCTGTGAAAATTTCTTTCTGCCCGTATGATTCCTTATTTTTCTTTAGCTTCCCTGCCCCAAATACCCACTCCCATGCTGTAAAGCATATGCAAGGAATAATAGATGAAGGTTGAAAAGACGAATTTGGAAAGTCTAGAGTTGGATTCATTTGATCACGGGAAGGAAACAACGGCAATGTTGAGTCTGTGGAGGCAAGTCGGAGAGCCAGGGACCCTTTGCAAACTAGGTTATTCTTGCCTTTCAATAACAGGTGCATTTCTTCCAAATGATGTGGCATTACTTTCCTCTCCAGCTGATGGGTAATTAAGGAGAAAAAGCGGCGATCGACAGCCACACGTGGGGCTAAGAAGACTGAGATGCTGAGCGGCTGGTTTGCTGTCAATTCTAATCCAGTATTTTGCAATCCTGGCTTTAAAATAAATCATGCTATCATGTGCTTTTAGTGGAAGAAAACCACTCATTATGATAGAGCATGCTACCCATGCTTGCCTTGTGCCAACTCTCCCCAGTCTGAACTGAAAAATGCAGAATGTTTAGCAAATGTTTTAATTACTTGTCTGACCTGGAGATAAAGTACCATGATCAAGGCAACTTAGAGGAAGAAGAGTATGTCGGTGTTTATGGCTCTGGGGGATGAGTCCATCATGGCAAGAAGGGATAGGAGCAGGCACGGCAGCAGGAGCAGGAAGCTGAGAACTTGCATCCTCGGCCTTAAGTACAAAGCAGAGAGCATGAACTGGAAGTAATTCAAGGTGTTTAACCTCAAAGCCCACTTAAAAGTGAGCTGCCTCCTCCTACCTAAATGCCTCCAGACAGCGCTGCCAACAGGGGACCCAGTGTTCAAACAGCCAAGACTATGGGGGACAGTTCTCATTTAAAATTAAGAAGGATTTTAGAAACTACCTGCTGCTCCTGGTAGAGGTTACAGAAATTTCTCTCCTCCGTACTTAGGAAACTACAACTGTGGTCCCATGATGCCAGGAAGAGATACTAAAGCACGCCAAGGAAGCCTATAGCTGCCGGATCATCATGGGGAACCTCCCACCAAGGGTTTTGTCAATTACTCTCACCCGAGTTTCTACAGCTTGAGCTGTGGTCAAACAATTGCCATGACAACGATTATCTCCAACACTTTATATTCTTTGCTCATTTCTGTTCCACTTTGGCGAAGCATTAGTGTTTTCATGTCCAATTTGCCCTTTTTTTAAGCATTCGGGTCTTTTCTCACACACGCAGCCATGCTTAACATCTGCTGTCGTCACATTAATAGAATTTTTTAATGGCCTGGTATTTGGCTTTTGTTAAATATGAATTAAAATCCACCTGCTCAGACTTCTGCTTTGATCACCAAAGTTTCCTTCAAAGGGATGGAAGAAGACGGGCTCTCTTGAGGTACCACCACCCTACTCTTTGTACCTGAGAGCTGGTGAATAGGGCTGACCTGATCTAGACAACTTTTGAGGGTGAAATTGAAAGAAAAATAGTATGATTGCCTAACTAGATTCCAGGAGCCCTTTCTCTAATCAAAGTCCAAGCCTCATGGATCACTGCTCTTTCTAGCCCTGGACCTGTCTATCACTTTCATATATAAAAGTACAACATGCTGAGATAGGTTCCTTTTAAGGCCTTTCATACCAACTTTCCTGTACTTTTATGAAAAATAATTACTCATTCTTCTAATCCTTTACCCTACCGAAAAGTTGCTGCAGTCTTTGGTGCTATGATTGGAGCCTAGAAGAAGAAAAGGACAGCCCTGTTCCTTATGGAGGAACAATGGTTTCTCTGTCTGCCTTGTTCCTCTGATGGGCAGCGACAAGGACATCAGTTCTGTTACCAGTGGCTGTGGCATAGATTATGTGCCGGGGTCTTCCGCACCAAGAGATCAAGCACCATTGGCACAGGCTAACTGCAGTACCCCGTGCTGCATCAAATTGAACCAAAGCCTTTCCATCACCATTTTTACATGGTGGGAGAGGCAATTCAGAAAGATTAAATAGCCTGGTCGGCTCTCAGAAGCTAAGTGGAAAGGCTGATGCCTTTCCGTGAGAGTGAAGCATTGTTGCAAGTTGTTCTGAACAGCAACGTAGTTAAGAACCACCATGCATGCAAACCTGTTCAAACTCAGAGGGCTGGGAGGTGGAATCCTTTCTATCTGCATTCTAGCTTCTGTTCTAGAAGGTTTCTGCCCTGGAAACGTACAGATTGCTGCTGCTTGGCCAGGGCTCCACATGTTCAGGATCCCTGCTTTAACCCACATTTTATTCAAGTGACTAATTCAAGTGAAACAAGGGTCCCAGACACTTTCTGGGTTTGCCTTCATCATGTTGAGTGGGAAGCACGCAGACCCTCCTAGAATAGACACTCCCACAGAAGCAGCACGGTGCAGTCAGGAAGCACCAAAGAGAACACAGTTTATCCAAAAGGGGTAACTGAGTAAAGAGTAGAGTTTCTCAGACTTATCCCCTGGCTCAGAGACCTGTGTATAAATGTCTAAATTCTACAGGAAAGAGGAAGAAGAAATAAAATCTGCAAAATGCTTCTTAGAATCTCTTATTTGGTGACCTCAGAGTAGAAGTAAGATAGAATGGAACCCTCTCCAATCTCACATGGTTTCTCCCAAAGAGGACTCTCCAGTTGGGATGCTTTGAAGTCACTAACATGCAGAGCTTCTGTACAGAGGTAGCAGTTGTGAGCAGAGACAGGCAATGCTTAGCTGGAGACAGAAAGGTGACCAGCACAGCTATACATTCTGGAAGCTCAGCATAGGTGGTGAAAAGTCTATCCTAGGGTCTACCCTAGGGCTTTACAGGTCGTCAGTGCTGTCTAACCAAGGCAGGAATGCTTGGTGACGAGCCAGAGTCATCCCTGAAACCCAGAGGGGAAAGAAGATTTATAAGCATGAATAAAAAGCCATGAGACTGCCTTACAGACCTGTGCCATTCTTTCAATCACTTAACAAAGGAGCACTGGCCACTACTGAATATCAGATTGCACTCATGTGAACACAATCAGCTACAGATATTGGTCTGTCTTCAAGGAACTTCAACGATACACACTAATAAACTAATTGTACCATATAATCTCTATAAAGGATATTGATGAGCGCTCAGAGTTAGGGGTACATTTGGAAAATTAGAGGTGCATTTGGCAGTGAAAGAGATTCTAGGTGGGACAACTTCATGAGGAAATGAGAGGCCGACACTTAGGTGAGGAAGTTTCCATGTGAGTGTGTGTCACGTGGCACATCCGGATGGCACACTGAGGCCCTAGTTTAATAGATACATCTTGAATGTGAATGACCAGGACCGAGGGGCAGGAGTGTGCATTTTGAGTCAAACAAACGAAACAGAAAGCATTGCTTGCTTGGAATTAATCTCCTGATGTAGGAGAAGCCCTCCCCAAGTTGATATTAAAGACGGACCAGAGAATAGAAGACAGGAAGGGCAAGTTCATCATGAAGCTCCTATCTGACCGCACGGTGGCCACTTCCACCCCTTTAACGAGGGGATTCTCTGGTTCCTTCTACCTACAATTTCCTTGGCAGATTCCTACTCCTTCCTTGGGTGATGACTCCAGTCATGACATTAGTGTTGACTGTGAGTGCAGGCTTAATCAGGACTATTTTATGTTCCCCCTGTCTAAGGACGAAGTGTTAGCATCCTGTTTTAACTAAAGCCTCAGAAGCTTGTGTCCTCCAGGGATGCCTCCCACTCCATGGCTTCAGTGCAGGTCTCTCTGGATTGAGAGCAAGAAGGAACAAAGTTCTCCTGGCTTGTCCCAGTGTCTGGAAGTCTTGGTTTTTGTCCTGTTTTATTATGTGATGCATGAAGGATACTATACAAATTAGATGCTGCGGCGATGGCTTTGATTAAGAACACTGGCTGCTCCTCCAGGGGACCTGGGTTTGGTTCCCAGCTCTCATGTGGCAGTTCAAAACTTCCTGTAGCTCCAGTACCCAGGGACCCCATAACTTCTTTTGGCCCCCACAGGCACTGAATGCACGTGGTGAATACATGCAGCAAAATATTCACACAAATAAAAATAAAATAATAAATATTTGAAAGTACTACCTAGTGTAGTGAGGAGGCTGCTTGCTTGTTTCCCAGCCTCCCAAAATAACTACACAGAAACTGTATTCATTGAATCACTGTTTGGCCCATTAGCTCTAGCTTCTTATTGGATAACTCTTACATCTTAAACTAGCCCATTTCTATTAATCTGTGTATCACCAAGTGGCTGTGGCTTACTGGGTAAAGTTCTGGCATCTGCCTCTGGCGGGTTCACATGGCTTCTCCTTGATTCCACCTTTTTTTTTTTTTTACCCCGCCCCGCCCCTCTTGATTCCACCTTTTTGCTCCTACCATTCAGTTTAGATAATCCCCCCCCCCCGCCAGCTCTATTCTGCCCTGCTCTACTATAGGCTCAAAGCAGTTTCTTTATTAACCAATGGTATTCACAGCATACAGAGGGGAATCCCACATCAATCTAGCTTAAGAGGTCATGAGTAATTTTATGAAAAAGAAACAGAATGTTGACTGAATTTGCAGACAGATACAATTCTGCAGCTGTCAGTCACTAACTGACTAAGGTGCGAGGGGTCTTCTGTCAGTTACTGACTTGCTAAGGTGCAAGGGATCATCCATCAGTTATTGACTTACTAAGGGGCCTGAGGTACTGGCTAGCCAATTAGAGCCTTTCTTCCTACATTCATAAAATGGATTCTCTTGCAATGTAAATGAAGGCACTAAGAGACTTTCAGCAAGCTCGATTGTTCATGATACCAATACAATTGTAGTTTTTATTGATTTAATCCTTGCTATCAGAGAATTAAGCAAGTTAAAGGAATTGTTTTGAAGATCTACAGTTCTTAATGGAAAAATAGCTTCTCATTCTAAATCTATCTACTGTAATATTAATTTGTATTTCTGATATGCCTTAAATTCTGGGGAAATGCAGTTGTTCTCAACAATGAGGGAATTATTAGAACCTAGGGAACTCTGTCCTTTGCATAGGGAGCCAGGACCCATTGCCACATCAGCAGGGTTTGCTCTGCACACAGCTCACTACTTTAATGGGCTTAACAGTCGAAGCTCAAGGGTAGAAACGCACTTAACGTGTTCTCAGACAAGCTTTGATTAAGAAGGCTAAGAGGTGTATTGAAATGGTTGGGGGTGGTAATTGATACAAATTAAACTAAGCTTTCCATCAATACTGTAATTACAGGGCAAATGAGCAGTAAAAACCAGAATATCTCTTGGTAAATATGAATTCTAGTTGACTTTTGTGCTGTACCTCTATGCTCAGTGCTACATGGATTCCAGTGTCAGGAGAGCTGTAGACAGATCTCTGTCCTCTGTCTGTCCTGTGTTAACTTTATGAACCTGAAATCCACACTTTTTTTTTTCAAATTATTTTCATTCTCAATGTTTTAAGTGAAACAGAGTAAAAGCAGTTGGTGAAAAATTTGTACCTATATTGTTAAAAAATTTAAACAAACAACAATAATGAAAAATTCTGTTATATCATTTGTGCTTTTCTATAACCATGGTCAGTTCAGTTGAAACAAATGTTAAAACAAAAATTTTCATTTATCATATTTGCTTCACATTCTTATGATTTTTGATTTTTCATATTTTATCCTGCCCACTAACATTCCTTTGCTGGTTTCCATGGTCCTTTGGAGTATTTGTGGGATTTTTTTGTTAGTGTGTGTTGTTTTTATATTATGTATATTAAGGTATAAACCATTTTACATAGGCTATGTCTTAACTCTCCCAGTAAAGCTTTGGTGGGAAGGGATTTTTCTACTGCTTGATGCATATGTGGATGATGTAAATAATCCCTGATTGGGATCTTTGTGAGATGTTGAGACTCTTCTGGTGGAAGACCATCACCGGGACACTCGGATGGATGAGAACTTGACTTGGTTACTAACAGCCACCGTACAGGAAAGTCCCTGCTTAGCTAGGCCCGTGCCTTGCCCTCTGTTTAAAACTAACGTTCATTGCAGGACCAGGAACAGACAAGATGGGCCCTTGAACCCTGTTTTCCTCTTATCAATGTGGCCACACTGAATATGTTTTTCATATCACCATCATTTGTTTCTCTAAATAGACTGATAAAGGACAGCTGGCCAAATCTATCTTGTTAGGGCAGTCAGGGCTGCCAGTCCCCACACCTTGATCCTAACAGCTCCTAACTGGCTTCCCGGGGGTGTGGACATCTTGTGATTTAAATGGTTTGGGGCAGAGAGACTGTTCCTCACTGTCTACACCTGGCTTCAGGACAAGTACAGTTCCACTGAAGGCTACAGTGTGAGAACCGGATGAGGGAGCTTTGTGTGGTTTGGTCTCAATCAGCCCTATAAGAAGGGGAATTGGGAGCCTCTATCCAGTGCCTCAAACCTGAGTCAAGCTACCACACTAGTCTACCAAACGATGTTTATGTCATTTCCATACATCAGTTATGGGCAATACTACAATCGCTGCAGGATTAAATACCTCTTTGATAGACTGATTGCATTTCCATTGGATGATTTAGCATACACACTGATACACTGGTGTTCTTTGATTTATGATAGGATTGCAATCCAACAAATCCATAGTAATTTTTAAAGATTGTAAATTAAAACCCAAGGAATCTAGCACCGTAACAGCAGAACATCTTCTGTCTGCACTCAGGGTAGCCTGACTCACCAAGAGCAGTGGCGGCAATTACCGCTGTCCCAGTGACATACAACCCAGGAAAGAGGTCAAGGTTCAAGATAGCTTCTACTATATGCCAATTGCTTTCACATTGTTATAAAATCAAAACACTTAAACTGAACATCATAACTGAGGAATCATTTACACTCAGAAATGGCATTACTGGGTGATATGGCAATTCAATTTTAGCTTTCTGAGGAATTGTCATTCTTTTTTCTACAGGGCCACACCCATTGCATCCCACCAATATGTCCCCAGGGCTGTCCTTTCTCAAGATCCTTACTAACATCCATTGTCACTTTTCTCTGTTGTAACAGTCATCCTGATATGTGTGAGGCGTTAGAATGCTTGGATTTTCATGAAAGAATTAAAAAGATGACATATAAATCTGTAAGGATAGAGTTGCCCCTAGAAAACTAAACGCTGAGTGAAAATATCTGGGCCTGGAAAAACAAATATTATACACTACAAATATTATATACTACAAATATTATACACTATCACCTAGAGGCCTGAGGGCAGAAGCAGAGCTGGTGTCAGGAGTTAAAAAGTCCATTGTGAAGGATGAAAAATTCCAGAATATTAACATGGATCATAATACTGTATTATACTTTGGAAATTTGCTGAGATACTTGATCTTAATTGTTCATATCATCCATCCCTCAAAGCCATGATGCGGTTGATATAAAGTGGTTTGTACGGCAGTTTGAATATGGTAATCAGAACACAGTAAGCCTACATCAAAACTTCACAATGTACCCTATAACATGAGGGGGGCTGGCTTGTTAGGGGTTTTTCTGTCCTGCCTGGCCCACAGCTGTTTAGTCCCAGAGAAAAATCACACAAGAGATCTCTGTAAGTTATAATGCTGATTGGCCCATTAGGTCAGGCTTCTTATTGGCTAACTCTCACATCTTGATTAACCCATTTTTCTAATCTATTTTAGACATGTGGCTCAGTACCTTTTTCAGTGGGGCAGCTCACATCCTGCATCTTCGGTGATCTGGGCAGGGTGGGAGGAATCAACTTTCTCCTCCCCAGAATTCTCCTGCTCTCCTTGCATCATTTCCACTTCCTGTCTGGTTTTCCCGCCTACACCTCCTGCCTGGCCAATCAGCGTTTATTTAAAACATGATTGACAGAATACAGACAATTCTCCCACACCACATATCCCTCATTTAAAAAAAAAAAAAAGGAAAATATCCACAGTCAATTTTTGGGGAATGTGGGCATAGTATTCCAGGCTACTTCCTGCTGGTTGGGCGCGCTGATAATCTTATGGGGACCTAAAGAAAATTTAGAGTTATGATCAAGTCCTGACTGAAGTATCCTGTGAGTCTTGATCATCTCAGGCAGCAGTCTTGAACCTGTTCTGGATGAAGAACTCAGACATCCGGGCCATCTGTTCCTACCGGAGATTGCTCAGGTGGTCTCCCTTGGTCAAAGATGATTTTTCTTAACTCTGAATAAATCCAGAGCCTCTCATTTTCTGTGGAAACAAACGCAAAATCTCTTCTCCAAAGTAACATACCTTTTGACTTCAATTTTGAAGTCAAGGTATTTTCAAAATACCTATCTTGGATTAATTCTGCAGTATTTATAAGTAAATATCTTTTAGCAGCTGTTGCTCCTTCCTCAGCATTCAAACAATTTAAAGAGAGCATAATAGCAAACAGTATCAAGATTCTCTGTGTATTTTCCATCTTTACGTGGCTTTATTTTAACCTCTATTTCTTTTACTTTTGCTTTTAACTTTTGGCTTTTTGAGACAGGTTCTCTGCATATCTTTGTCCTGGAATTCCCTCTGTAGAGCAGGCTATCTTTGAACTCCCAGAGATCCGTCTGTCTCTGCCTCCCAGGCTACTCGTTCTTTCTTTCTTTTTTTTTTTACTCTGAGAACTTTAACCTATAGCCTGTATATATTTTTAACACAATGTAAGCCATTTAGAGGTTTTTTTTTACTCTTTGAATCTCTCTTTACTGTATATCTCTCTTTTTCTGAGCACAAGGGTCTTTCTTTAATTTGCTAAGGAATATGGAGAAAACAACAGTCAAAAGTTCTTAAGGCGTTTCAAGGTCCTTGCCAGGAAGCAAGCTGCAACAGTGTTTCCATAGTCTGAACTGTCTGCTAGAAAGAGTCACAGTTTTCTCTGGCAGGAAGGCCCAGAAAGCAGATATTTTAAAACAGCTCAGCTTTTTTCCTGCTAAAGCTGAAAACCAAAATGCTTTACTCTAGTCTTTCCCAAGCTTTCATAGGCTTTCTGTGATGCAGTTATCCATGTTTGGTGCCATTCTGTAACATGAGGAGACCAGCTTGTTTGTGTTTTGTCCCAACTGTTGTTGGGGAAACAACAGTTCCCCCAGTTGTTTAGTCCCAGAGAAAAATCACACTGAAATCTCTGGAAGTTATAATGCTGATTGGCCCATTAGGTCAGGCTTCTTACTGGCTAACTCTCACATCTTGATTAGCCCATTTTTCTGATCTATTTTAGCCATGTGGTTCAGTACCTTTTTCAGTGGGGCAGCTCACATCCTGCGGCTTCGGTGATCTGGGCAGGAGTGGGAGGAATCAACTTCCTCCTCCCCAGAATTCTCCTGCTCTCCTTGCATCATTTCCACTTCCTGTTTGGTTTTCCCACCTACACCTCCTGCCTGGCCAATCAACGTTTATTTAAAACATGATTGACAGAATACAGACAATTCTCCCGCACCAGTACCCCTTAAAAACACCCAACTTTCATTGGCAAAGCATACTGTAATACAGCTGTCTGCGCCAAAGCAACAGAGTAAAGCATTGTAGTACATTGGGAGTTATTCAATATATTTGTTGAATGAACTGCTTAATGCAGAATGCGATTCATGATGCAGTTTGAAATTGAAAAGTTTTCATGTTTTATGTTCTCAAACCCTTCAGTTTTCATGTGGAAACACAGTTCTGTGAATGGGAAGGAACTTGAGAACAAATTATGCAGAACTTTTCTAGGTTGTTATTTCGCACACTCGGGTGCTCTTGGATCCATTTCTTCAGACACACTAATTGAGAAAATTAGAATAATTTTCCTGAGTGCCAAAAAGTCTTTTGAAGTGTTGTTTTGAGTTGCCATCAAATTATAAGTCACTTAAAAGGAATTATTATTTGATGGCAGTGAACCTTGTTAACTTACAGATGCATCTACATTGGTTCGTTGCTGTGGGACAGCCACACTGAAAAATGCCGTGAGAAACAACAGCAATGCATTGTCTCACATAATGGTGGGTTAGACAGAAGCACTGAGGGGTCCCTCTGCTCCACCCACTGTGTCTGAGGCTTTCTCTTGGACAGCAGTGAACAGATAGCGCTCTGGAATTGCTGTAAATACATTTCCTGGAGGGAACCTGAAAACCTCACAACCCTTGCGAGAACACTACAAAAGCTTACAGGAAATTTGGAAGACTTGCATGGCCCTCCGGCAATGTTACCTGCATAAATGGCCTTGCTAGCAGAGAGAATTCTTCAGTGATGTCTGCAAGCTGCAAAGAGAATCCAAGGGAGGCCACTTTCATGACTCATTATACATGTTGGAGCAGGTTCCTCTGCGATGCAGTTGCGGGAGATGCCCATGCTCCTCTACCTAAATTCCAATAAGCTCAAAGGTTCACCAGGCTAGATTTGGGTAGAATTTGTTTGATTTCCTTACGAAAATATTTGTGATGAACAATCCAAATTGATTTTCTGCTGGAATCTGTTCATTCTCCTCATTCCCCAGGGACATTTGCCTTCATGTGTTTACCAACAAGATACCACAGGAGGCTTGCAAGAGTACACACTTTCATGTAAAGAACCCCATGTCTCTGTCAAGCTCACTGCTATAGCATTGACCAAATTATTTCATACAACTATAACTTCGAGTTGAAGATGATGGGCAGAGAAAGATTTTAGAGGGAAGAATACCAACTTCTTGTTACAAATGAACGGGGTGAAACAGGAGGACATTATGGCCATTGCTCATCTTTATTACAGAAGCAGGCTCAGCCTTAGTTTATGTACTAGCTATTTTTTGTTGATATGATGAAACACCTTAATCCTCATTGCATTTCAAACATGTATCCCTATACCACAGATAAGTGTAGCTCTCACTCCTTAACAAAGAAACTGCCCCTTTCAAGACAGAAACTACTACAGAAAATCACAATTAATCAAAATGCTGAGAAGAAATGGTCATGCAGTAGTACCCAGTTCCATCACAACCTGTACCTAAGACTCTGGGAACATTGTGGAAGAGCAGCTGGGAAGACTGTAAGGGTCAGAGGACCAGGACACACTCAACACAGCAGCACAAGAGGACACAGTATCACTGCCGTTACTACTCAAGATGGGAAGCAACACAAAGCAAACTGCATAACCATCTGTAGCAGCTCTGAAATCAATTAAGCATCTTCTGCTCACTTCTGTTATCTCTCAGATAAGGATATAATTATATAATTGGGACCCAATTTATTCTTTGTGAGAAGTAGTTACTTATTTTTTTCTTCTCTCTGTCTCATTCTTTGATGACTTATAGATGTCACAAGGTATACCATAGCAACTAAACATGGAAATCATGTGACCCACATCTTCTGTCCTTAGTGTCCTCAGTCCGCACGGTACCCACATCATCTCCTGGAGTATGTGAACCCCCTTTTAACTGTTCATATACATCAGTTTCTCATCCACACATAACAGCATTTTACTGTTAACTGTGAGTCCCTGAACATTATCTAACCATGATCTCAAATCACAAATAGTAGATGGCAACTTTCCATTAAGTATAATATAGTCACCATTCATTCCATCCTCTTATTGGCGGATGGTATACCAGCAACAAACTTTCAATCAATACAGTTTTCCAACCAGAAGCTTAAATTGGAAAGTGTAGAGAAGTTTCCAGAGTCTGTTCCTACAGAACAGAATGCTCTGTAGAAAAGAAAGCAAAAGACTTTCATGGAAGCTAAATGGTTTCATTACAGGGAGAGGCAAACAGTTGTGAAAAGGAAACAGAAAACCTCCAGCTGCACAGAACAGCGGGAAAATAACCATAAAAAGTTGGGGACTTGTTTTTAAGATGTATTTATATCAGCACGTGAGGAAAGAGAAGGGGATTGGAGATTTAGAGGTGGGATATGCCTTTTAAGGGGATTACTGTTTGCTTAGAAGGCAGCAAACCACCCTTTTATTTGACAAGAACCCTGGATTCTGGAAAATTCTGATTTGACAAAAATTCCTTTCCTTTAAAAACTCCGCAAGACTTCTGATCAACTTCAGCAGCAACAGAGGAAGAAAGGAAGATTTTCCTAGACTGGGACTGAAAAGAAGACACACAGTCCACAGAGAACCCCTCAGAAGCCAGCCATTTTTCTCCACGATGCTCATGAATTGGATTTACAACTCTAAGATGCACCTGAAGGGCTTGCGTGCTTGCATCAACATAAGGATAAAGACCAAATAAATGTACTTCAAAATCATGATGCAAGACAGAAATCAGATTTTGCTTTTCATGAAGCTTTTAATTTGTGTGAATGGAAAGTCTATAGTGTGTGTTTTGTGTGTGTTTGTTTATATGATCACTCAAACATATATGCTACATGATTTTATCTGAGTCAGGCTGGTTGCACAGGAAAGTCAGACATTAAGTCTGACCCACAAAAGGAGAGAAAACATGTACAAAATTAAGAAATGTCAATCTTCTTTTAAAGAATATATGTTGGAAAACATTTTTATGAATGGTTTACTTTTCCATTACAATTTGGCATGTTCCTGATTTAATGAGCTAAAGTGGTCTTCAATATCTTAAAAATATTTTTTTAAATATTCTAAAATAACCTTTCTCTAATTAGCTATTTGAAAAATAAGGTACTAGTTAATCATACTTATTATTCATGTGCTGTGGAAGTGCCTTCCACTCCTTCAGCCAATAGCCTTAAAAAAAGCAGCCTTGCTAGAGTCTCTGGCCACATGGCTGCAACTGTGACATGTGCTGGTCGATAACAATTATTACACCTACTCTAATTCATTGTAATTCCTTTTTGACAGGTAAGATCTGAAAAACTACAAAAAATGGATGATAACATCCAGGAGTTCAATAATTATTTTGCATATATTATTTTGCATATATTATGGGAGGTATTGAGTAAGACTTATTTTATTTTTTCCTTTCTATTATTTGATTCTAGGAATTAGCTTTGTTTTCAATATTATCCCATTAAAAATGGTTCAATACTGCAGAGAGGGATAGCATCAATTTAACAAAATTATCTGAAAGAATTTGTGCTGTTGAATCTGTCAGAATCTGTTGAAAAGTTATGATATGTCCAAGAGTGAGACATTATCTGTTGGAGGGGAGCCTCTTGGTCATTCTGGCTGCTTGGCCCTGAAATAATCACACAAAAATCAAATTATTTAAATCACGGCTTGGCCCATTAACACTAGCTTCTAATTGGCTGACTTTTACATCTTAATTTCACCAATATCCATTAATCTTTGCATCACTATGAGGTCGTGACCTTCCAGCAAATTTTCAGCATGTCTGTCTCTGGCAGAGACTCCATGGCTTCTTTCTGATTCTTCCTTCTTTTTCCCAGCATTCAGTTTAATTTTCTCTGCCTAGGTCTGTTCCCCTATAGCTCCACTGTAGGCCCAAAGCAATTTCTTTATTCATTATTGGTAATCATATCATACAGAGGAAAATCCCACATCATTTATCTTTATTGAACAAGTTGAAAGCCTCAGTGAGGACATTAGAACAGAACACTGGACAAGAGATTCAGACTTTAAAAAAGGAAGTTGTAAAAATATTTGAAAGTATTGAGGAAATACATTGAAATTGATGAGTAAGGACAGAAGGTATAACAGGATTTGGCCTGATGAGTACATGCCAAACTCCTACATGACTTACACAGAGTTTCAACTGCATATCTGGTATTTTCCTCAGAAAGACACTCTTTCTGAGTGCACAGAGTACACTAAGGTAGTCAAAGAATATGCATGGAAACCAATCAGTATGAGTGATCTAAAAGAAATAAAACAAGCAACATTCACCATTTGCCAGGGAAGTGGCAAAACGTGGGCTTTAAGCACTAAGGCTTCTCCATATGATTGGCTTCAATTAATCTCAGCAGGTCCTAGAAAATTGACCTGTTGGAAGTGTTATTGGAGAGAAGAGGCAAAATTTTTAGACCAATAGGGGAAAGCAAAAGGATTTTAGACTTCCCAAGATCAAATTCTTGGCAAGGGTCATTACTCTTATCCTCAGGAACAGGCTCACCATGACAAACGTACCTTGTCCCTATGTAGCACAGCAGCCTTAAATGCTTAGGACAGGATTCAGGAACTAGAGGGATGATTCATATATTAGGATTAAACAGGCCCAGAGAGAAACCTTTACTGATGTCTTTCAAAGATTAACTAAGGTTGTACAGTTATGAGTGACAGAGCCTGAAGCTAGATGTGTACTAGTTGAATCCTTTGCTTTTGAAAATGCCAACTTAGAATGTAACAAGATCCTTGGGCCTTGAAAGGTTAGATCAGCACCCATAGATGAACAGATCTTGCATACAATGAATGTTGAAACATTTGACTATGTCCTGAAACTTGGGTACGAAAAGCAATTTTTAATTGTATAAGGAGACACCAAAATGCCAAATGTTTTAATTGTGGAAGAATAGCACACATTCAGCATGTTGAATAATCAACCAGCCCTTGGACTTCGCCTGTATTTGTTGTTAAAAAGGTATCTGGTAAATGGAGAATGGTGAGAGATCTAAGAGCTGTTAAGGTTATTCAAATTATGGTCCCTCAACAGTCTGAAATTCCTCTGCCTTCTTTAATACTGAAAGGATGACATCTTATTGTTATTTATTTAAAATATTCTTTTTTCACTATATCTTTACAAGAAAAGAATTGAGAAAAATTTGCTTTCAAAATTTTTTATAATATAGTAATTCTCAGCCTACTAGGAGATACCAGTGAGCCATCCTCCACAGGGAATGCTTGATAGTCTCACCCTGTGCCAATACTTTGTAAATCAACCATTACTTGAATAATATTTAGTTATTTGACTCAAATGGAGATACTTTAAAAAGAATGTTTAAGAAGTAAAAAGGTTTTGCCTAAATGGAGATTAAAAATTGCTCATAAAAAATACAAAGAGGAAATTCTGTCAATTACCTAGGTTACAAAATAGGTTTACAGAAAATTAGAACACAAAAGGCACACAAGTTAGGAGAGACCAATTGTGGACTCTTAATGACTTTCAAAGATAGGAGATATTCCTAGTCTATGACCAGCTGTTGGGATAACACCTAACCTAATAGTTCATTTAAACAAAACAGGAGATGGTGACAAAGATTTATATAGTCCCAGAGAATTAACAGCTGAAGTAGAAAAAAGAATTGATGGTTGTTGAAGAGAAATTACAGGAGGCATATATAAATAGAGTGAATCCAAATCTTAATTGCATTTTAGTCATATCGCCTTCCAGAATTTCATTTCCCCTACAGGAATTTTAGTGCTGAGGGAAGATATTATGTTAGGATCTTTTTACTATGTAAAAAAGTAAAAAATTAAAAATTTATGTGAAAAAAGTCCCTGAATTAAGCATAAAAGGAAAATTAAGCCTTTGTCAACAATCAGGTATAGACCCAGCAGAGATTATAGTTACTTTTACTGTTGATGAAATTAAAAAATTACAGGAAGACAATAAACCTTGTCAAAAAGCCTGTGCTAATTTTGGGGGAGAAATTAACAGCAATTATCCCAAAAGTGATAAAATTAACCTTCTAAAGAGAGCTAGTTGGATTCTTCCCTGAATTGTACATGATGTACCAATAACTGGAGCCCACACATTTTATATAGATGCAAATAAATCAGGAAAGGCAGGCTACAAATCAGAAAAATTAAGTTAGGTGGAACAATTCTGTCAAAAAAGCAGAATTATATGCTATTCTCATGGTACTAAAGGATTTTAAAGAATCTCTCATTGCAGTTACTGATTTGCAATATGCAGAAAGAGTTATCTTGTATATTGAAACTGCTGAATTTATACCAGATGATACAGAATTGACTTCATTATTCATAAAGTTTCAAGATATAATCAATAATAGGTTTGTCCCATGTACATAACACACATCAGATCCCATATGGGTATGTCAGGTCTTCTCACACAAGGTAATGCAGAAATTGATTGATTATTGATTGGAAGTGTGCTGAAGGCCTCAGAATTTCATAAGATAAAATTATGTCAATAGCAAAGGTTTAAAGAAAGAGTTTTCCATTATATGACAACAAGCTAAGGAGATTATAAAGAGATGTCCTACTTGCTCTTTCTATAACCAAACACTATTACCAGCAGGGACTAACCCAAAGGGTACTCAAAGGAATGAAATCTGGCAGATTGATGTGTTTCACTTTACAGAATTTGGAAAATTAAAATATGTACGCCACACTATTGACATATAGTCAGGTTTTCAATGGGCAACTGCCTTGAGCTCAGAAAAAGATTGATTCAGTAATCATGCATTTATTAGAAGTTCTGGCCATCATGGCTATACCTGCACAAATAAAGACAGACAATGGTCCAGCATATGTGTCTAAGAAAACAAAACCATTTTTTGTTTACTATAACATAAAGCATATTACAGGTATACCAAACAGTCCTATAGATCAAGCAGTTATAGAAAGATCAAATTGATCTATAAACAATATGCTAAACAAACACAAAGGGATGGAAAATACACCCAGAAACAGATTGCATAATGCTCCATTAACCTTGAATTTTCTTAATGCTAATAAGAAAGTAACAACAGAAGCAGAGAGACATTGAATAATAGAAAATCTTCTGAATTAAATCAGCCAGTATATTTCAAGCATGTACTGAACTCACATTGGAACCCAGGAAATGTGCTATGCTGGGAAAGGGATTTAGCTCTTGTTTCCATAGAAGAATAAAAGCTATAGATACCACTAAAATTGATAAAGATTCAGTTTGAAAAAGAGAAACCTCTTGAGAAAGAGAAATGACAGCTCATCCACAGAGGTGACAATCATATAGGTAGTAAGGAAACTTCATAAGTGTTGGGACAGGGTTCATTTCTTATCTTTGCAGGAAAATATTCCTCTTCAAAAAGTGGAGAGACCTTGGACATATAGATGCCTAAAGATAAAAAGATAGCTATCCAGAAAGAATCAACAAGCAAAAAGAAAACTTATGATGCTGTATTATCTGCATGGTAAAATTTGATTATTTAGACACATATACACCAAAGGCTGACTTTAGAGTTAGACAATGGCTATCCTTCTCTAAATCCAAACATATTGCTAAAGCAAAAATTCAGAATTTCTGTATCATGTCAGGAGCCCCCTTGTTTGGGACAGAAAGAAGATAGATTTTAAGGAATATTTTACTTTTCTCCGTGTCCATTTTGTTTATATTTTATCTTTCATTGAATATATGTCTATATGAATAATGCTTAAGTTTTTATCTATAAACAGTATATTTTCCTGCAGTAATCTTTGAAGCTTCCAGGAAGAAGATGGGGCCCCACAACAACAACTCCACCTGGTTAATATGACGTCATGATGCTGATAGCACTATTGTAAGACCGGTTTGGGGGTACCAGCTGTGGAAATGGTGCATTTTCTTACAATGTTCTATCCAGAAATCCAAATAAGAGCTTCAAAACAAAGAAGCAAACAAGCAAACAAACAAAAATAGCCTATCAACTACTCAGAGACCATCTGTAATTATACAAAGCAGCAATCTTGAAATTTAACTATCATTTACTTTTACAGGATTCTGTAGAAAAAAAACCATTGTCCCCATGACAGCAGAAAGCAATTCTAGAAAGCAATGCCCCCTCTCCCTACAAAGTTTGACCTCAAAATTAGAGACACCATTTAAGGGTTGATTATTAATTGCATAGGGTTGGGGGTTAGGGTAAAAATTATGTAGGCCTAGAGATCTAAAAAAAAAAGAAAGACTGAATGGGATAAGTAATTTAGTGTGAACTTATTCACAATAATAATAATAATAATAATAATAGTGAGTAATAGAGTGAATACTTATGAGCTATTGTTTATGACAATTTACACAGGTATAGCTTCTTGTATATTGATACAAGTTCAAATTATATTTGTTACTTCTATTTACAATATTTGTATACCTATGCAAAGTTATTTTGTCACATTGTATGCATATATTTCACTACCTCTGTTTAAGACATTTTATATATTGATACAATTTTAGGATATATTTATCATATTGTATTATATACTACTTCTGGTTAAGATATTTATACACCGTTTATATTTTTATGTTATTGTCTTCCTTTACTGCACAGATGTTTAAATATTTTTTAATATTCTGATATGAAGTCTTAATCTTCAAGTTATATAGGTATTAAGTATTATAGGTCAATATTCATTCATGTTTGTTATACTTTTAGTCACATTAATTAGGTTCTTTAGATAATAGAGATTATACTCTGCATAGATAGGTAACCTTAAACCACTTCAAAGATCTGTAGAACATGGCACTTAAACAACTTAGGATTCTAGTGACATGAGACATGATTGCTCCTGGCAGCACCAACATATTCCTGAGAGAGTGCTGAGCACCAAAGACACTTCACTTGGAGTTTGTCTTCTTGGCACAACTAGCCTTTGGACAAGAAACTGCCCATGCCTTGACCACTAACAAAGTACACAATGTCTGGACTGGACAAGAAGGATACAAGAAAAAAGACTGCCAAATCTTGCCAAGACAGGGTAAGATGGGTCTGAAAATTTTCCTGCCTCTGAAAATGATCTGTCAGTTACTCTAGGCCTTAGCAAAAGTTGGTTGCTTCAACGTTGCAAATGAGACTTTGGGTGATTGCTTAGACAGCCAGTTGTCTCTATCATCTACTGCACGTTTTGAAAATTGCTTGATTGTACTTCTTGCCTACTCAAGTAATATTATTTCCTTTCTCAGACCTTTGATGAAGTTGAAGATTAGGTAGTCATAGTTACCAATACAAGACTTAGACATCTTAGGATAGAATGTTTATTATAACATTTAGCCTACATTCCTTGTTTAATATTGTTTATGTTGGTTGTAATTTGAATCCTATACTTGATATCTCTTCCTAGTGGATACAGTTTTGTATTGGGTTTGGAACTCTTATTTAAGCAAAAGGGGGAGGTGCTGTGGGAGCTCCTTCCACTTCTTCAACAAAAAGCTTTTCAGAAATCAAATGCATCTGTAAAGCCTGTGCTTTCTCTCTCTCTCTTTCTTCCAGTTCTCACTTCCCATTGCTAGGCTCCCTTCCCATTCCTCATTCATGTAGAGGATTGTGATCTAGGACAGTGATCTGTATGTCTCCCCTACATAAATAACCCTTTATTATATGTAATTCTGAACTAGTGTGGGATTATTTTGTATCTTCCATCATCATTCATGTGCCCTAAAATGAGATGAAAACTGCATTAAAAACACTATCTCATAATTTTTTTCATTCATATACTAAAAACTATTTTTGGGGGGAGATGACAAGGTGGCTCAGTGGACAAAAGTGCTGAACACCAAGCCCAAGTACCTGAGTTCAATCCTTGAGCCCCACATAGTAGAAGGATAAAACCAGTGTGGAGCACAAAGAACCACAAGCCTGTATGAGTGCATACTCACTCTCAAACACATAATAAATAAATGAGAAAAGAAAAATGCTTAGTTATTTGAGAAAACTGCTGCAAATATGCAAAAGATTTGTAACTCAAGCTCTTAATTTGATCAAATAATAAACTCATTAAACCCATGATAGTGTCTCTCCTCCATATTTGTTTGAGATGTGAAAATATTCTTAGTGAAGTGAGTGTACTCAGTACACCCCTTTGGAAGGGTGAACTGTTGGTATGGTGATTAAAATTTCAAATGCCCACTTCTTATCATTCAATGATTCACTGCTTAAAATTATTAATTACAGTATTGTTTTGATAGCAAATATAATTATTTGAGGTAGAATATTCATCATCAAAAGGTGCATGAAATGGAGTTTATATCCCTAACACCTTACTGGAATTTTAAAAAGTAAGTATATTTACATGAGAATAGCTTAAGTGAAAAAAGCAAAGTTTGAAATAATATATGATCTGAGCCTAGTTATGCATATTAAAAGGTAATGGAATATAGAATTATAAAAACACATGTGATGTCACATAGTTCTGAGACTTTTGCCCTGAAATTAATCACAAACGACTTTTGCCAGAGCTTCTCCATATAGAGAAGGCTGGAAGAAGGAAGAATCAGAACTGCTTTCACTATTTGGTTTTTTTCTTATTTCAGGGACCCTTTCTCTATTTTATTTCTGTCCTTTTAGGTGATTTGTCTTTAATCTAATAGATATAGACAGTTGAAAACTGAAATTCAATATAACTATAGAAAAAGCTGAGCCAACTTATATGGCTTTAATGACTGTATATGAATATATATATTTTTTCTATGGTTTTCTATTTTCTTAATTACACAGATACATGCATGTTTATGTAGGGATTTATGCATATAAACAGAGATACCTGAGAATACTGGGAGAGAGCTGAAGTTACAGTTGGTTGTAAGTCACCAGATTTGGGGGCTAGGAACAGAAATTAGGTCTTCTGCAAGAATAGAACATGCTCTTGCCTGCTGATTCATGTGTCCAATCACATGAATACATGTTTTTATCTGTATATGTGAGCAATACATGTATACATATATGGGTATATACCCATATATGTATGAAAAGCATTTACAAGCATATCGCTCTCCCTGGAGGAAGCATGGTTGTCTAAAATAACGCAATGACTATCATTGGATCTATCCCCAGTTCATATTTAGTTCAAATCTTCTTCCTTTGAATAATTTCCTGTTGTGAGGTTTTCTTTCAATTCAAAACAATGCCAAACTCTTCACAGAAAGAAGTATCTGCACAAATGTACTAAGTGTTAATAGATTATGGAAATTAATTATTGTCACCCCACACTTTATTAGTGGGGACAGTTTCTCGCTTGAAGGCACACAGTGCATGGAATTTATGGTACACAATCCTGTTTTGCAGACAGAGAGCATCTTAGATTATATCCTTTTCAATTCATTGAAGTATAATGGATAATAAATTACAGAGTTTAATTAAAACCTTTTTATCAGATGGGCATTTACCCGTGACATGGTTATGCACTGTCGGGGTTTCTGTAGAGGGCTACAATTCCATTTTTCTTCATTATTTCACCCACAGATTCTTTGAATTGCATTTCACATTAGATCTATTTCCACAAAGCCATAGTATAAACCTGCCAAACATTTACGATGACCCCTTTACTAAACTCATTTAAAAATCCCTCTCTTGTGTTTGCTTTTTAAAAAGTCATCCTTTGCTCTTGTTTTTGAATAGAAAGATGAAGAAACACTAAACACAGAATTTAAGGAGGTTAGAATAGAGGGACCTGGCTTGAATCCCAGGTCCACATTTAGAATTGCTTCTCTTCCTGGAATCTTGGCTGCTGTTCTCCACTATAGCTTAAATCTAGTAACTGTTTTGAACATAGAACTGCGATGTTCTATGTGAAATTGCACATTGCCTGAAGTTCTTAAGAGGTGGGTCACGAGCTCTTTGGGAGTCAAATGACTCTTTCATGAGGATCACCTAAGACCGTCAGAAAACATAGACATACACATTAGGATTCATATCAGTAGTAAATTTACCATTATGATATAGCAATGAAACAATTTTATGGTTGGTAGTAGCCACAGCATGAAGAATTGTATTAAAGGACCACAGAATTAGGAAGGTTGAGAATCACAGTGCCAAGAGGTAGACTTGACAAAACTCAGGATGATTTTAACAAAGTTTTACTTATTGTCTTGAAATGGTTTTCCCTTTTGGAGTTTTGTAGATATTATGATACACATGTGATGACATAAGTCACAAAACAATCCCACACCAGTTAAGAATTATGGATAATAAAAGGGTTATATATTTAAGGGGAAAACACACATACACATTTTAATGCTAATATCTCAGGTTAAATAAGTGGAAATTTTACTACATTACTGAGGTTTTGGTGTCAAAATTTAACTTCTTTATGAGATATGGTTTCTCTGCACACTAAGGGGTGTGACTTCCCTTCAACATTAACATCATTCTAAATTGCTGTGATCTGAAGACATTGTCGGATGTGCCACAGAAAAGAAAAAGGCATTCATGAATCAAAGAGTGCAAAACCTACAAGGTGCCAGAAACAAATATTTTCCTAAAGATTTTTCTCAGAGACAGAAATATTACTGAACTAATACTACAAAAAGACTATTGAATCCTTTGTTTAAAAAAAATGTGTTTTTCTGGAAATGGAGATATTGCTCAGTGATTAATACGGTTTTCTGTTCTTTAAGAAAGACCCATGCTTGTTCTCAGAACCCATGTCAGGAGGCCCATAATCACCTGTAACTCTAGCTCCAGGAGATCTGACAACCACCTGTAGCATCCACAATCCCCTGACACACATGCTTGTGTGTGCATGCATGTGCATGCATACCCATATGCACCCGCATACACATATGCACACACCATGAACAAAGCTTCAATAATTTGTTTTTTTTTTTCTTATTAGCACATTCAGATCTTTCTATCCATCCCCTGTGGTATGGGAAGGAAATTTATTTAGCAATCCTAACTCTTTAGATCTTCATGGACAAAACAAAGTTTGGTATTTGGTTAAAATACCACAGGCTGGACATGTGGCTCCAACCAGGGTCATAAAGTCAGACATTAGGCATTGCTGACTTCCCAGCTACCCAAGTGCTGGGTCTGTGCCTTGTTCTCTATTCTTTCTTCCCAGGAAAGTTGATTCTGGATTCTTTGCACTTATTTAAAGACTTGACCATGAGACAAAAGACTGATTGGCTGTCACATCCCCGACTTTGAACCTGTGAGGAGAGAAAGGTTAAGCCCCCAGAGGACACGGTATGCATCAGCAACCACGGAGCAGAGCCCAGGGAATCATCCTCCTTCAACATCGCAGCCACAGAAAGGCTACATGTTTTCTTGACATCTGTGAGAGAGGGGAAGAGATAAAGCACAGACAGATTCTTCTGCGCTAATTCATGCAGCCAATGCTTTATCAAAGTATGTTTGAGGGCCAGAGCCCAGACTCTTAACAGAGCTGTATATTATATTGATTTCTTAAGATAACAGCAGTAAAGGAAGGCCAATGTTCCCTGGGGGGATGGGCCACCACTGCTTTATACCTGCTCAGCAAGCACACATTATGTGATTCTGGTAAGACAGCGCATGAGCAAGGTGTTAGAGGATAAAACAAACAAGTCTCTGGCCAGGCCTTCTATATGTAGTTTTTCTTCCTCTATTCTGCTTCTTGGCTTTGTTTTCCCTAATCTCCTTTTGTTTTCCCTGTTGACTTCCTTCTTTCCCTGTATCGTGAACATTGGGTGGGTATGTGAAGTGAATGAAGATTTGACATGCTGAGAATCCAATTTCAGTGATTATGATTTGGGGGTAGCTTTAACTACCCATGTTTTCAAGGCCTTCCTCTTGTTGCCATTTGCTTTACAGTTTCTGGTGGATAAGATTGTTTTGAAAGTAAGAACACAGGATGTCTAGGTCCTTGACTTGAAAGTATATGGTAGCCTTGCCTTGATTTGTCTTTAGTGCTGGAGATGAATTAGTCTCAACTGTTTATCTGTAGAATTCTTACACGTGAGAATAGCTCTTGTCAGGTGGGGACCTGTCTCTACACCATCCAGCTACACATTGGAAGGGATCATCAGCTATGAGCATGACAGCAATTCCTTGTGTACTATGCCTGCAACTTAAACCTCCCCTTCCCAGGAAGCAGATTCCTCTGACCTATGACTTGTTACCATCCTTTGTCTGTACAATGAGCTACATCTATTTCTGTTCTACAACTGGGTTCTCTTTCCATTTTCAGGTCATGAAATTGAAGGTTAGGGAAGTCCTGACTAACAAGATTATGGAGGTCCCTAGCTTCACATGGATTAACACTGCCACAGAACAGAACCCATGGATGAAAACCAGGAAAGTCAGAAAAAAACAGTTACAAAGGATAGCAGAAAAATAACTGAATATATCCACTCTGACTGGGATTCTAAGGTGTTTACCCATAGTGAAATACTGAAATCTATACAAATCCCTAAAATCAAGCCAACTTTCCTGAGTTTGTTTGGTTCAGTCTATTTGGCTTGTTTCGGTTTTAAATGTTCCACCTGAGTAAAACCTCTAGTTGTTTAGGGTTTATTTGTTTTTTAAGATTTATTTATTTATTTTTATCATGTATGTGTGTGCTGGCACACTTTCCATGACACGCATGTGAAGGTCAGAGAACGACTCGCAGGAGCTGATTCTCTAACCATCATATGGGTCCTAGGGATTGAACTCACATCATTTGGTTTGGTTGCAAGCATCTCGGCTTTATCTGCTGGGCCAGCTCACTGGCTCAAGCCTACAGTTTTGAATTAAGAATAAATGCAAACCCTTTTGTTGAAAAAAGTAAAAATAAAATGTGTGTCTTTGATTTAAGTTCAAAGTTTCCAGGTAAAGATCCGATATGCATTAGTTTAGAGTCAAAGATCATGAAACATAGAAGGACACAAAGTCCAAGAGCAAACATAAAGCTGCAGTAAACAGAGAATCGGGTTCCAGTCACTATCCACAGGAAACAGTGAATTGGGTTCCAGGAACTTGTCATAAAAGAATTATTTAATATGTCATAAAAATAACTATTTTCACAAAAAAAAATGTCTGAAGGTACAGAATAACAGAGACAAAAGACTTCATCAAGAGAAGAGCTAGCTACAAAAGACACAAAGAGAGAAAAGACAATCATTTTAAAAAATAGTTGTAACATAAAAATAGTTGTTATCAGGTAAGTGGATAGTTACACACCAAATAAGACATTCGATGTAAAATAGTGATTAGTATGCAGCAATACCATAATTACCCCAATGGCTGGACAGAAGTGGAAGCTGGGAAACAGAGGAGAAGAGACAAGGAGAGGGGAGAGTCATGCTGGACCCCTGAGAGTCCTGTGAGTACAGAGGGAGGGAAATCAGTACGCAGGACTCTTAAGTGACCTAATGATTCCATGGTGGGATTAATGAATGACAGAGAAACTATAATAAATGGTAGGGGCAGGGAGAAGACTGGAGATGCAGGGAAGAACTGGGGGACTGGGCAGCCGCTACAGAAAAGCACACTGGGAAAAAGGAAGAAAAGGTTTGCAAGGTCTGCCCTACAGAGCCAGTCTTTAAAGAGCCAGCACAGAGCTGTCGCCAGGGACCCTTTGGTTGTGGGGGAAAGGGAAATGGTATTGGGTTTCTACAAACAAAAACTGCAACTTTTACTACAAACAGGCTTTCATGAAAGGAATTTCTAAACTGACCAGAGATTAAATTACCCCAAACATGATAAGTATGAAACAAGAACACAAATAATAGTGGCGTTACACCCTGAACAAAGGTCTCTGTTTGAAAAAAGTACGGTTCAAACACTGCAAATGCCCTCAGCTTTTCTGAAGAGAACATGCTCCTGAAAGAAAAGTAAAGTCTGGGGCAAAAGAGAGGAAAATTATTCAGGAGTAGTTACATAAAGAATCTCATCACATCTGAGGGAAAATATTTTTATAAAGCAAGAGAAAAAAGGAACTTTATAGAAGTTGAGATAGTAATTATATACATATATATATATTACATATATGTTTATAATTACTATTGAAGAAAATGATAGAAATGTATCTAGTCTGAACTCAAATGCACACGAAATATACAGTTACAAGCACTAAATAAAAGTAACACACACACGCACATATGTGCGCACACACACACATGCGCACACACAAACACACACACATATATACATATATATGTTTTTCTTATCTATTTATTGTATAGCAATAGAGAATTGAGGTCAGAGGACAATTTACACCATTCACTTATCTTTTTGTACCATGTGGGTCCTATGTGGTCAGGCTTGGCAGCAAGCTTCATTACCCACTAAGTTATCTCATCAGCCTCTAGAATAATAGTTAATTCTCTAGTCAGAAATTAAAATCTGCCATTGGATCCTGGTCTTTAAAACAAACTCATTGGAAGTGTTTGTTGATGACGTACAACACAGGCTGTGGTTTTCAGTAGGGAAGAACAGCACCACCACATTGATTGGATCTTTGTTGGGAATGGACACAGGCCTTTCTGTTTCATTAACCTTGTAATCCTCATCACCCTTTATGTTACAGGGGAGACTACGGAGGCCCAGAGGCACTGGGAAACTTCCTCAAGGCTTCACATCCATGGAGCCAAGTTGATTCTATACCCAAGGATGCTGTCACTGAATCGGCAGTTACATCCTTGATTCAATTCAGAAGACACATACAGAGAAACTTAGGATGGTGAGAGGGCTCAGCAGATAAAGGTGGTTGCCACCAAGCCTGATGCTGTAAGTTCAAGGCCCGGGACCCACATGTTGGAAGTAGAGAACTGACTGCTGTAAAAATCTCCTCTGACTTCTTCATGTTCACTGTGTGGTGTGCCATACCCTTGAAATAAATTTTTAAATTAAAATGTCTCTTAAGGAAAAAAATCTTAACAAGATTAATGAAAAGCTTACTAAGAAACAATACAACAAACTACAGATGATCATGTCGTGGTGGGTACCATTGTTCCCAGAATTCTTTGAAACACCACAGACATGTGCTATATGCTTCCAAACTGTCTTGAGTGGCAACAAGAAAGGATATTTTTCTGCATTTTAGAGCAGTTCCCTAGTGTGACTTACAGATATGTTGCCTGTCTCTCTCTTTCCTCCTGAGACTTGTTTTCAACAGCTCAGCCCCTGCTGAGAAAAAGAGGACGTCAATATTTGGGTAATCAAGAGTGACTCTCAGCCCACTTCCCCAAGTTAGGGCCAACACAGACATGGTGGAGGACAGAGGGTCTTTAAAATTCCAGTCCAGGCCCTGCCTCCCCGGCTTCCTGGAGATCATTACAGGAGCAGGGTTGAAACAACATAGCCTAACCAAGTTCATTTTCAGAGCTCCACAAGGTCTTGTTCTGATCTCAGACAGCCCTGACAGGCTAATACAAGGAGGAAAATTGTTTTTGAAGGACGAATGTGAATTTATCAGTATTTTCTCTAGGACAAGCGCATTTTCAGAGGTAGAAGTTCAGATGGGGAGGGGCAGAAGGTTGAGAGTTCAAGAAGTAGAGAGAAAAATAATAAGAAACTAGGATCATAATTTACAGTTTTTTTAAATCACCAAGTCACAGGCTTTTCTTAGACGGTCTGAATTGTAATGCCCACATAGCAGTGGTGGTGCATCCTGCTGTCTTGTGTTTCCCTTCACAGATACATTTCAAGGTAAGATTAACTCCAGTGACACAGTGGTCTCTCTTCAGTGTGTTCTCTCTCCATCCCACGGGACTTTCCTCTGGAGCGCTGCCTGGACCCCTTTTGCACATAGCATCCCGTTTTTTCTGTTCTCATTACGCTTTTCCTGGAAGCATGAAAATTTTGTTCAGTTTTTTTTTTTATTTTTTGGCTTATCCAACGTACTTATGGCCTCTGGTTCAGGTCTATAGTTTCTGATCAAGTTTTCCCCAAAGTTTGTCAACTACCTTTCTGTTGATGGTGCTGGTTTGGTATTGTGCTTTTGTTGGTTGGTTGATTGGCTTTTTATGGATTTTTTTTCTTTTGCTTTTCTTTGTGTACAGAATATTTCTGGAACAAGCACTTTGCAGTGAGGCTGAGTCAAATGGTACTGGATTTCAAAGCAAGTGTTCAGCATTTTCTAGGCTCCATATTTATCCTAACCATGGTGACTTATAAATCAAATTCCGCTTAATTATTTTAGTGTCAAACAAGTTTCTATAAGTTATCAAACCACTTGTTCAACAGATGATTGGCCTATTTTATACTTATTTAATCTGTGATTGCTTCATGTCATCTCTGCTTACCCCATTTAATTAGGCATGCTCCCTCTTAGATGTGAATTTGTCCTTGTTCCTGCAAGTGAGTGGAAGCAGAGGTTGGATGAAAACTCCACAGGTATGGTCCTGCCAATGGGAGGCAGAAGAGAAGATTCATGGTGCTCAGTGCATTGGGGATGCTCTTGTTCCGAACTTTGTCCAGGGGCCTCTGGTGAGTTGCTGGCACTGCACAGAGGGACAAATTAGCACATCCATAATAAATGAGCAAAGTGAAGTTGGGAAGGAGATCCCATTTCAATTGCATGTAGCCTTCTTAAGTGTCACATGGCTGGGAACAAAGGACTCTGGGTAACAGATAAGAGAACCCCACAACTTCTGAGAGCCACATGTGGTAGGAACTCAGAAGCAGGTCCTCCTCCAGGTGAACCCCCAGAATACTGCAGCTACAGCCAACATTTCGAATCCTGCCTCATGGGATGCAAGGAAACTGCGACAGCCAATGGAGTTCTCCCACAATTCTTCATGCAGAGACCACGTGATCTCAATTATGCACTTTGTTAAGCAGCTGCGTCTTAGAGCCTTTCTTACCCAGCTTTAGGTAACCGGTACATATGTTGTCATAGGGAAAGAAGGCTACACAGGCAGTGCAGTCTAGAAAGTGTCAGTTCTATGTATTCAAGACTCATAATAAAATTCCTCCTTTAAATAAACGAAGTATCAAATAATTCATTTAAGAGTTAAATCCTGGCTCTTCAGTTGAGGTCCATTATGGCCTGTTAGAATTTGTCACCTCTGGATAAGTGAAGGTTTTGAGTCATTGTAATAAGCTCTCTACATTCTTTTCTGAATTTTACCTCCGAGATCAGAAACTATGATGTTTTAAGTAAGCATGTGTCAAAGAGATGGATATTTAAAGTCAACAAATTGATTTAAACAACATAGATTCCACATTATATAACAAATACTTAGCATTTATTAAATGGACATGAATAATCTCTGTCATGGATACAGGGTCAGAAGTAAAGTGTGAAAAAATTAAAATTACATCTGGTTCACTGCACATTTATATTTGATTTGTGATCACAGTTCTATAGCAAGAGCGGTCACCCCGTGAGCCAGATACCAAATTAGTCAGACTTTTTAAAAAATATTATCAGACAGGTTTGTGTGTGCAAGATTTCTCAAAGGGGTTTATGATAGGCGGCTAACTTACCAACCACAGTGTCTCTCAGGTGGCCACACATAAGCAATCAAGAGTGCTTAGTGTGTGTGAGGGGTGCACGTGAGCATGCTTGTGTAAGTACACGTGTATGTGCAGATGCACACCTCCATGAGATAAAATGATAAATTTTGCTTTTGTTGCTGCTGAATCAGGGCTCAAGTAGCCCAGGCTGGCCTCAAAATCTTTATGTAGCTATAACTGAGCTTGGTCCTTCTGCCTTTACCTTCCAACTGCTTGGATTACAGGCACCATCACACCCATTTTTATGTGGGATTATTGACAAAACTTAGTGTTTCGTGCTAATTGAGCTATACTGCTAGTGCTAAGAACTATTTTAGATACTTAGATAGGGATAAACCACTAATTTCTTTTTTTTTAACAGTCAGCAAATCACAATGGCTGTACAACAGTGTGAGTAATAGGTGACTTTTACTATTACATCAGGAAGTAACCCCACTTCCCTGATGATCTGAAGCACACAGCACATGGAAGCCTGGGAATTGATCTAAGAACAGTTTATGCATTCCAAATTCGTAGGGAAATTCTCGAACAATGAGGTCCCCAAGCTTGACTTTCCTGGTGGTCAAGGGAGCATTTCTTTATGACATCCATTATCCCAGGGAAACGGCAAGAGTTTTCGGAGACACCCTGGGCTCAGAAGCAGTGCTGTCTGGATTAAAACCCCTAGGTTCAGAAAACTACAGACACTCTATAAACCAGAGCTAGTGGCAGCCTCCAGCATCCCCCGTATAACTTTCATTTATCTGTTCTGGCAACCTCCATGCTCCCTCCAAACGGAAAGCTAAAGTAAGACACATATTTGAAGGAATATTGTCAGGATTCATTTTATAGAAATGTGCTTTCACAGTGTCCTTTGATCAGAGGCATCGTCTTTTGAAATTGAAATGGAATAGATTATGCAGTGATCCACCTTTTCTCTCCAGAGCTAGGCCTGGAAGAAACTGTAAATACGAGAAGGGGCTGTATGTTTGTTTTTGTTTTTGCTTTTGCTTTTTGTCTCTTGGGAGTTTGAACTATAGTAGTATATTATTTTATTTTGATAAATAAATCTCGCCTGAAGACCAGAGGCAAAGTTAAAGCCACTAGAGGTCAAGCAATGGTGATACACACCTTTAATCCCAGGATTTGGGAGTTCAAGGCTACACAAGATCAATGCAGAAATAAATCCAGGTGGTGGTGGCCTATACCTTTAATCCCAGTTCTAGGGAGTCATACCCTTAATCCCAGCACTAGAGAGAATATAAAATGAGAGGAGAGAGAGGCAGTCTGTTTAGTTTATAGTTGCCCAGTCTTAGTAGAGGTAAGACTTCTCTAGTGGCCTGGCTGCTTTGCTTTAGTGGTTTTTGACTTAAAACCCAATTTCTGTCTCTGGGTTTTTATTATTCATGCTACACTGAACTTTCCTAAGAGTGACTTTACCCAGTCATTGAAGAAGATGGTCGGTCTCAACCATGCTGAACAGTATAACTCAATCATCCATAGGACTGGCCTAAAAGAATATGTATTCATAAGTCATCTAAACAAAATTTGTAATTAAGCTTGTTTTTGAGGTTTTAGATGAAGATCCAAAGACTAGATGGATGTCAAGACTAAAGTTCGCAAGACTCTGAAGCATTAGACCATCATCCTGGGCTTTGTGAGTCCAACTCTGGGGAAGGGATTGGACAGGCTAGGAGCATGTGAGAGCATGCCTGCTCGGTGGCATAGGGAAGGGACCAGAACAGCTGGGAACATGGGAGAGCATGCCTGCTCGGTGGCACAGAGAAGGCATTGGAAAGACTGGAAACATGTGAGACCATGTGTGCTCAGTGGGACAGCTGGGGCTAGGATGCAAGTCTCTGCTCAGCAGCCCTCCCAAGTCCTGTTTTTGTTCCCCTCTCTTCCTCCACCTTCACTGCTTTCCACTGGGAATATTCATTTCCATTCCACCTCCCCCTGTCTACAGGCACTCCAGCTACACTCTTACATAGGATGCCCACCTCCCCCTGTCTACACACACTCCAGCTACTCTCTAATATAGGATGCCCACCTCCCCCTGTCTACACACACTCCAGCTACACTCTTTCATAGGATGCCCACAGCCCCCTGTCTACGGGCACTCCAGCTACACTCTTTCATAGGATGCCCACATCCCCCTGTCTACACACACTCCAGCTACTCTCTTACATAGGATGTCCTGCATGTATCCAGGCATTCTGCTTTCCTTCTTGATGCTTACTACAGTCAATCCCAAGAAGTCATGAACTTTATTTACCAGGATTCATTTCATGTTTCCGAGACAAATGATGTCATGTATGGTCAAGATTTTTAATTGGTCTGCTTTGTTTGGTTATGTGCCCCCTCTGACCTACAGGAGGGAATGGTCAAGTCAATACTCTAGAGACAGGTCGGTCTACAAGGGAGCATCAAGTGCAGCGCCTATTCACCACACTGCCCTCCAACTACAAATACATCAGCCAATGCAGTTAGTGTTTGAAATATAATGCTGTATTTAACAAAAAATACTCATTTGCTCGAAAACCTTTTGTGTTACCCTCCCTTTTAATTAACAGGATGACAAACTCAAAAGTAAGAAAAATAATTAGCAAACACCTGCCACAGATGGAAAACGCTCTTCTCTGTGTAGCCTGGTGTGACTTTTGTCACCAGGACACAGATTGACCAAAACTGGGGGCATCATTTAAATAGATCCCTACAGCTCATTGATTAGTGATGAGGCACACTTACACACAAATCTGTGCTGAGGAAACACTTGGGTGCTGGGGGAAGAGTCGAATGGGTTTTCTGAAACTGCATCTGTGTGGCCAGCACACGTCACATATATGATGCACACAGGGTCCCTCTTACAAACCTTCTTCTGTCCTCCTGAGAGCTTCTCAGTAGGCTAGCTGGTCCTCACAGATGAGCCAGCTTTCTCCAATGCTGAAACCAACCTCATACAATGACAAAACTACCTTGACCACTAATATGATATTTATGGGGTGCCTCTGCTGAATAACTGGTCCAGTGTCAAAAATGAACACTTAAAGTGACATTGGCAAAGACTGGTGACAAGCGCTGCTCCGACCTCTTGGTCATGTTTGCAATTTAGTCCCCATCTGCAGAAACAGTCACAACTACAAAGTAACAGATGGCCCTGTCCACAGACAGAGGAGAGCGAGCGACTCAGGCAGGGAAACGGCATTTGTGTGGAGGAGCTGCATGCAGAAGCATTAATGGGATGACTTCAGTGTTTTGTCAACTCTTCCAGTTAGGGACGAAATGCTGTCATGTGTGTCTCACTTACAGGGGGCCTGCTCTGTAAGGGTCACTCAGGTTCAAACAAATAAAATGGGCATCTGCCATGTGGAGCTAAGGCATCTATGAAAGACACTGGATGAACCAAAAGAGCAAGTAGATCCAGTAACTCTCATAGCAAAAGTGAACCCCTAAAGATAAAAGGATTCTCCCTCCCCAAGGCTGGGGGACGATGTGGGGTGGAGTGGGGCCAGAAACAATATAAGAGCTGGAGGGTGGGAGGGTTGTTGTGATCAGCTGCTTCTGGGTGTGTTGTGCCTGTTGTGTTCATGATCTTATTGTAGCCGGGGTTACTTGTTCATGGTCGAGACAAGAAAAGCTGACATCCCAGTAGGCAGCATGAACTGAATTCATCAAGTTATAAAACAAAAGAGACACAGAGGTGGAAAGAGGGACTGTTCTAGAATGTCAGGGGAATGGGACAGGAATCAGGGCTGGGTGGGACCAAGGTCCATTGTGTGCATGCATGAAGCTGTGAAAGAGCAAATAAAGTATATTACAAATAAAAGTATACACACATACATGAGTGTGTGCATGCGTGTGTGTGTGTGTGTGTGTGTGTGTGTGTGTGTGTGTGTATGAATGTGGTATGAAGAGATGGGCATGGAATGAAGGGAGGAGGCTGTATTACTATTACTATTATATGGTAAACTGAGGCAGCCTCTCTGGGTGTCCTAGTTTTCTTTCTTGTGGCTGTAAAAGATACCATGCTCAAAAGCAACTTGGGGAGGAAAGAGTTTGTTTGGCTTATAGCTTACTGTCCATCATGGAGGGAGGCCAGAGCAAGAACTCAAGGCAGGGACATGGACACAAGAACTGAAATCAAGGCCACGGAGGAGTGCTCTTTACTGGCTTGGTCCAGCTGCTCTGCTACCTTCTTTACACCACCCAAGCACACCAGCCTTGGGATAGCATCACCAACAGTGAGCTGGACCTCCTATACTAGCTATGAAATGCCCCCAGGGACATGCCCGCAGATGAGTCTGATGTAGGCAACTCTTTAGTTGAGGGCTGCCCTAACCAGGTTTGTGCCGAGTCGGCAGCTGAAGCTAATTATGATGAGTGACAAGGATGGCAGAAGCTGGTAAGCCAGGCATCTAAGAAACGGATTATTTTAAGGAGACAGTGGACCAAGTTCCAAGTAATGGGGCATTTGAAGGAAACAATCACACTTTTTCTATTGAAGCCTGAAGAAACATCTTTGTTCTTGAGAATTTCATACATGCATGATGTGGACAAATCCATTGACCACAGCATAGAAGAAAGTTCATTCTTAGAGAAATCTTTACATAAAACTTTCCCATTTTTTTTTAAATCTCTCTCTTGGCACATGGTAAGTTCATTCAGTAGTTTGTAAATGACTGTATTCTTTTATGCAACAAAATGTAAACTCTTAGGTTTTAAGTGTCCTCAACACAAAAGCAAGCTGAGGCTAATTGGTTTAGCTGTTCCATGCTATGTTTATTTAGATCGTCACAGTGTTCACGGTTTACAGATGACACAAGAAAGGAAAACAGGGTGAGAAGTAGGGGAGGGTGGCTGCATGGAGGAAGGGAGCAGGGGCACAGGAGGGAGAGAAGAGGGGGAAGAAAGAGACCTCTTTGCAGGTCTTTTCAGACCTTAGCAACAATGAGCACAAAGTGTGTATTCAGACTTCTATTGGCTGAAAAGAAATAACAGCAAGGGAAATGAGGAAACTGGTTTGCAAATGAGCAGGAAGGGACGGGCTACAGTTAACCAAGTTCCAGGGACAGTGACATTGCTCATCCCTCCATCAGAATGCCTTAAAATGCCAGAAAACAAGGTCACCAAGCTCTTCCCAGGAAAATCAGACCAATGGTGTCATGAGCACTTGTGGGCAGCAAGCTGCCATCAGGGGCTTCAGGCACCATGCTCGCAGACTTCAAATGGGGCTCAGATCCGCTCTTTAGAATCTAATTGCCGAGACCTCCAAAAAGTCATAGCAGCACAAAAACGTGCAAGTCACCCACAGCTCTGGAAAGATTCCCAATTCAGTCCAGACATTAGGTCTTTACCAGACCTCATGGAGATGATGGGAAGCCAGAACTGGCCGGCTGAGTGGCTCCCCCAGTATGAGCCTACGTGCCTCTATGATCCATTCCCATGCATTGATTAATGTGGCTTGCTGTAACGAAGCTTTGATCTCTGATGGACTCCCCACTGTTTCTCAGAATAAGAAGACTCCCTGGGTTTATTACAGTCCAACCTATCCATAATGCATTTAGGATTATTTTTCCATCCACACCTCTGCCCCCATTATAGCTTCATAGAGAAGTGATTTTTTTTCCCTTTTCTAAAAATAAGGCGTCCTGCTTAGAATTACATTTTTAAGATGACAGTAATCCAGTAATCACTTCTAGGAACCCAGATTTGTAGGACAGCATCCCTGAGTAATTACTGTAGCCAAGATATGGGGATGATGAGGAAGCAGGAAGCTCGTTGTTCCTGAGAGATCAAATCTAATAAAAGTTGACATGCATTAAAAGAGAGCCTGAAAGGAAAGCAGTTTGGGTCTTTTTATCTCAGATCAAGTCTTTCACATGACATGGAAAAAAATTAACCAAAACTTCAGAAATTAAGAAAAACTCATTTAATAGTATATAGTGCATCAAAGTTCTCTTTCCCTCCCCCATTTCACTTAAAATAACCCAGACAAATCATTTTCTTGTATTATAAAACGTGAAATGACTTCAAAGAAGGCAGTCTCTTTATTCCTTCTCTGTTCTATTTTCCTGGACCTGAACTAGTGGGTGTTCATCAGACACCCATCCTCCCTTCTGGGAGCGAGAGAAAAGCTAAGTCCTTTATTATTGTGCGTGTTTCTATTCCCTTTAAGAAATCATTTTTTTCCCTCAACACGCAGCAGCTTTCCCTGCCTAGAGGAGACAGGATTGCAGAAGCCCCGAGCACTGACTATCTCTGAAAGTCTACTGGCTTGTGAGCTAGCGCAAGCAGGAACATCATACCTCTGAGGCTGGGAAAGTCTTCTCAGAAATCCCTTCTACCCAGGGAGAGACAGAACGTGTCACAGCACAAAAGGCCCTGGACTAAAACATCGTGCAGAAAAGTCACACCCTGAGGACGGTTCACTTAGAAATGATGCTGAAAATCCAGGCAGACGGGAAAATATTTTTATCTTCATTTGAAATACGATTATCCCCTTGTTAACCAAAATCGGAAATAATCCCAGTTTCCTTGGTTTGCTTACGGTATGGAGGAGAAGACGTGTGGCTTTAGCCTCTGATCCTGTAGTGTTAGAACAGCTCCCTCCACTGGGCTAAACATGGCCAAATGGTTGACTTGGCAGTTTTTCTGCTTGGGTTCCTGCTGCATTCGGACTTGCTATTCTTGGGCTATACCAAGGCTCACAGTATTATCAGGTATGTACATTTTAACAGAAAGATGTATTAGAGAGTCCAAAGGTAAAAACACTTCCACGCAGGGCAGTGTGGCCAGTGTGGCATTAAAATTAATGCCTTTTAATGTGTTGGTTCAGATTTCTGAAAAATGCATTCATACCCATTTAAAAAAATAATCTATAAAATGGATTTCAAAAATAAGGCAGCAACTATACCCACAAGAGCAGGGGAAAGGCCAGATGCCTGGTGAATTGGAAGCATTCAGTATCTGGGTACACCTGGCCATTCCGACACAGAGGATTGTGGTTTCTGCAGAAATGATAAAGCACTTGATAAAGTCCCCAATTCTGGGATTCCTTGCATGACTTTATACGCGGAGGTTACTTTGTGTTTCTTGTGCAGGTGGCAGAAACCCAAGGGAACACTCATCAAGGTCCTGCTAACTTCGTGGGGTTGCTTCAGACTTATTCACATACAGGACACCCTTAGCTGGTCTTTACTATCGTTTCCTGCCTACTTCTTCTCTTCGATAGCCTCATTCTTAGCAGGGTCTCTTCATGAGCTGCTGAATGTTTTCTAGTAGAGTAGTGTTCACAGGCTACAGGTTCAGTGAGTTATCTGAAGGTGGGTATGGGGGATTATGGGAAGTTTGTCTCTCCCTCTAACTCCAGCACAAGTCTGGAGGTCATTGCAATAGAACACAAGGCAGAGTATGTTCTCTCAAGCCCCTTGCTGTGACTCTCTATTATTCTGAATCCAAGTGAGGTCAGGTGATCAGTCACAGAACTGGAGACTGACTGCTTTTCCTGCAAACAATGGACAAAGGTAAAAATGAAGGGAATGTTAGAGGAAAATGACATGATGTGACCAGAAGAATGGGAGTGACCTCTGGGCAAATCATGTGACAGATACCTGTCACATGAGGTTAAAGTCAAATGGTCGGTTCTAGTTGTCAGCGTGACACAATCTATAACCATCTGGGAATGGAGATCTCAATAGGGAATTATCTTTATTAGATTGGTCTGTGGGGCTATATAGAAAATATTTCATCAGAATCTTTGGGTATGAGGCAAGAAGGGCAGCTCAGTGTTAATGTGCTTGCTGTGTGTACATCCAGGAGGGCATGAGTTCAGAATTCCAGCAACTCTACACTGTTGGAATCAGGTTGGTCCTGGAGGATCACTGGCCACTCAGCCATCCTGAAGCAGAGAGCCCCAAGTTCAGTGAGAGACTTGGCCTCAAAATGTAAGGTGGGAGTGGGGGAGTGACATGAACATCTGACCTCTATGGAGACAGGCCCAGGGAAACTCATTTCTACACATGTATACACACACAGAAACACATGCGTGTGCACACACACATGTGCACACACACACGCACACAATGCACACACACACAGTCCTTGTGTAAGTAAAACCAAGATAAAATGCTATAACAGTCCAAGAGTGTGTTGCTTTGATGCTGAAACACTGAAATAATGTCTTCTTAACAAATGTTGTTATTTTTACTTATTCATTCCCTTATTTATTTGTGTGTGTTCAAGTGTGTACTAATGTACATGAGCACACATGCTGGTGTCAGAGGACAGCTTGTGGGAATCTACTCTCTCTTTTCATCATGTGAGTTAATTAAGAACAGACAAAGGAGCGGTGACATTTTATGAACACGCAATGACTTTTAAATAAAATCATTTCAAAAAAGAATTATGTTTCAGGTTTTAAAAAAGCAGGCCAAGATCACACGTTACTGTCCACTGAGATCCTTGTGCACTCTCCTTCTTATAATACAGGTGTGCTCTGAGAACTGGATAACCCGGGGCATGGACACCTAGCATCTAGCCTTAGCTTGCTTTGAATGATACGGCAACATCCATAGGCTCTTTCTTCCCCAAGACTCAGAAAATGGGAATCACTCTCCTCGCAGAGAAAAATAGGGGTCCCACAGGACTAGTTAGTAAGTCAATGGGCGCAGTGACTGGAGAGTGGCCATTGTCTCTTCATTGTCCTATTTAAAAAACTATTCTATTAACCATGAGATAATTAACGGTGGCTTCTAGGGGTCACTTCTCACCAAAAAGCATACCCCCCCCATTTTACTTGCAGGAAACAGTTTGCAGCTTTGTGGGAGTCTGATTGAGAAGTTCCGTGGAACCTGCAGAGGATGACATGAAGAAAAATAACTTGGGGGGGGGGGTTTACCTTACACCTTGTAGTCCATCATCCAAGGAAGCCAAGCAAGGAACTCAAGGCAGGAACCTGGAGGCAGGAACTTGTAACATGAAGGCCGGCTTGTTGGGGTTTCTGTCCAGCCAAGGACCCCACAACCGGCAACTCCCAAGGAAAATCACACACAGGACTCCATAAGATTATAAACTGATTGACTCATTAGGTCGGGCTACTTATTAGTTCTTATGACTTATCTTAACCCATTATTCTGATCTATGTTATCCATATGGCTTGGTACCTTTTTCAGCTGAACAGGTTACATGCTGCCTCTTCGGTGATCTGCGCAGGAATGGCTGAGGGAGCTTCTGCTTCCAGAAGACTCCCAGTCTCTTTGCTCCACCCCTACTTCCTGTCTGGCTTTCCCACCTATACTTCCTGCCTGGCCAATCAGCGTTTTATTAAAATATGATTGACAGAATACAGATAATTCTCCCACACCAGGAACTGAAGCAGAGGCCATGGAGGCGTGCTGCTTACTGGCTTGCTCCCTCTCCATGGCTAGCTCAGTCTGCTTTCTTATAACAGGACCCATCAACCTAGGGCTGCAGTGAGATGGACCTTCCCACATCAATCAATAATCGAGAAAATGCACTACAGATAAATATACAGGCAACTCTTAAGGAGGCATTTTCTCAGCTGAGAGTCACTCTTCCCGAATGACCAACTTGTCTCAAGTTGACATAAACCAAGCTTGAGAAACAAGCTGCTCGAAGACATATTGTGCTTTAGAGAATTAAATGGTTCTTATTAAAACTGGGAAAGTAATGAGGAAAAAGGTAACCAAAAAACAAAAAGAAATGAATCTAAGTAATAGTATAAAATAAAAAGTGAGGTGTGATATACACATTTTAGAGATGTCTCCGAAATAACAAGAAACATTTTCTCACTAAAAGTAGGAGTGGAAAGACTGAAAGAGCTTATTAGATGTTAAGTTAGCTATTTCTAAATGTATAAAAGGCTCAGGAACTATGCATACCTATATAAATGAATCCAAACAAAGTGACTTCACTCATTCATAAGGCAATACAAGTTATCAAAATTCACAGAGATACACTAAAGCTCTACTCTTTGAATTTAGAAAATGCTCAAGGCTGTCTGCATTCATACTTGTTGTAGAAGGTTACTTGTTCGTTCCCAGCAACCCAGAACCAAAGTAATCACACAGAAATCATATTATTTGCAAATCATATATTTGACCTATTAGCTCTAGTTTCTTATTGGCTAGCTCTTACGTATTAATCTAACCCATTTCTATTAATCTGTATCTCCAAACGGCTGTGGCTTGCTGGGTAAAGTTCTGGTGTCTGTCTCCAGTGGGGCTACATGGCTTCTCTCTGACTCTGCCTTTTTTCTCCCAGCATTCAGTTTTGTTTTACCAGCCTAGTTCTGTTCTGCCCAGCTATAGATTCAAAGCAATTTTTTATTATCCAGTGGTATTCACTGCATACAGAGGGAAACCCCACATCACATACTTATGAATATTTACACAAGATTTACATATGCATCATCTCTATGGACTAACATGAGCAAACTTTTTGTTTTGCTTCTTATTCCCAAGAGCACTGGCTTCATTATTTGTTCTAATTTACTAATTGAACATTGATGGGCTAGAAAAATGATTCAGAAGCTGAAGAAGCTCCCTGTTTTTGCAAAGGACCTGAGTCTGCTTCCCAGGGCTGCATCTGGTGGCTCACAACCATTTGTAATTCCAACTTTAGGGGACCTGAAGTCTTTTTCTGGCCTCCAAGAACACCTCCACTCACAGGTATATACCCATATGTAGAAGCATACATATTCACATAACTAAGAAAAACAAATCTAAAAAATATGTAATTATTGTTTTTCAGTAATATTTAAATATAACCCTGATGTAAAAAGTGATAAAAATAATAAAATAAAACAACAGATTGAATCAGTCATAAATATAAATTTAAAAACTTTCTAAAACCTTGGTCAATTATGATTAGCTGTGCATATACATTGGTTCCCAACCTTCTTACTGCTGCAAGCCTTTAATACAGTTCCTCATGCTCTGGTGATCGCAAACCATAAAATTACTTCATTGCTACCTCCTAACTGTAATTTTGCTACTGTTATGAATTGTAATGTAGATATCTGGTGTACAGGATATCTGATATGGGACCATCAAGAGGGTCAAGACCTACAGGTTGAGAACCACTATTTTAGACACTAATAAGTCACGACTCTCAGGAAACCAGGATTGTTAAGTACTAGAAATGAGTGAATTTTATTTCAAGTAAGCTACATAACAAGAAAGATGATCATTTCAAAAGTCTGGTGCTTGGTATATTCGTGACTTCTGACTGTTATAAAACACCATGACCAAAGGAAGCCTAGGAATTTGGGCTTTATGTTGGCTTACTCTGGAGGGCTACTGTCCATCATGGCTGGGAGTGTATGGCATGGCAGCAGGAGCAGAAAGCTGGTCCATCACATTTTTAATATACACAGGAAGCAGAGAGAAAAGACAGGAAGTGAGGTAAGGCTATCATCCTTCAACAGGCACCCCCAGGGCCATACTTCCTCCAGGAAGGGTGTAAAGCCTAAAGGTTTGGTAACCTCCTGAAACAGTGCCACCAACTGGTGTAAAGGCACAATACCAAGCATTCAAATACATAATCCCATGGGGGCGGGGCGTTTCTCATTCAAGGTATCACACACTGGAAATAGTGACCAGATACTAAGAGCAGCAAAGACAATTAAAGCAATGATCACAAAACTGTCCCCAAGTCCTAATTTACACATTGGTTTTATTTAGCTTTTCCTACCCTCCTAATCTTTGCTAATAAAAATTTATTATACGTTGGTTTAAATAGAAAAATGCCAATGAATTCACCAATTGATTTTATGGTAAATAAACTTGCAACCCAGGGCTCTGATGTATCAAATTAAACAGCCATTCTGCTTTTTAAAGTTATTTTTTTTGAGACATGTCTTTTAGGCTAACTTGGACTCAAATTCATGATCCTCCTGTCTCAGCCTTCTACGTACTGGGATTCCAGACATTTATCACCACATCACAGGCTCTTTGTCTCTTACAGAATATGTTCTGTAATAAACATTGATATACATGACTCAGTCTCAAATAAGTGTTTTCAGACTTGAAATTTTGAATTCTACAATATTATTTTAAAGAAATTTGACCTCTCACCTCCAATTTAAAGTTATAGACTTAATACTAGGTACCAGTCCTGATGACTGATCGACATGAAAAATGACTCTTCGCTCCCTGAGACATCTTGGTCATTTAGACTTATGGACTTGGTGCAGGATATCAATTCTGATGACTGATTAACGTGGGCAAATGATTTTGTTCTCACAGAGACCCATATTTTACTGTCTGAGTTATTGTTATTAATATATTGCTATTGAAATTGATTCAGAGCATGTGTGTATATTAGCAGCATCAATGTGTCTTTCTCTCTTTGTGAGCAATAGATAAAGGGGTAGAGCTTAATATTATGAAATTAATTTTCAAATATTACCGGTTTATGACTACGAAGAACGTGTTTGGAAAATTGCTGAATTGAATTAATTAGTATTTCGATTTCACTCCTAATATGCAGCTTCTCTCTAGATTGAAAATAAATGAAGAGAGACATTGAGCTCTCCAGACTGACTGATCTTCGGACAGTCTAATTAGCATGCAGCTCGTTTCTTCAGTCTTCAACCTGTCTTATGCACACGGACAATGGTCTTGTGGCTGCATTGTTGCCAGAGGAAGAGGAGATTACATGGAAATCCTGTAAAGATACTGGGGATGTGGCAGGGGGCCCTAGATCGTCAGATCCCAAAGGCCTGCAGCCCCTGGTCCCTGAGAGGCTTCCATTCAGGTCAGTCTTTATCTGAATGGCTGAGCTCATCACATGTAATCAATGGGAAACATGGGCAGAGAGAGAGAGAAACCTAGTGTGCTGACCACCCCCTATATGTCACTTAATGGTTGATGCTGGCTGAGTGTACTCTCCCCTCTCCCCCACTTTCCTCCTATCCCTCCCCTATTGTTGATATAGCTCAAATAGGTCAGCTGACCGGATATCTTTAGACTCTAAGTCTATTGTGTCCATTTATTCCTGACATGTTATTTAGCCAGGAACCAGTGTATGCCAAACTCCCAAGTCACAAGCAAGGACATTGGCTTCTTAGAATCTAGGAAATTCCTAGGAATCGAGGCAGCCAGTTAATCAGCAGTAGCAAACACCTCACAAACTAATTATAGAGAAGAAAACAAGCCATGTGGAGTGCCAGAGAAGACAGAACCTTGAGGTGGGGTCTCATTTCCAAAGTGAAGACCATGTGGCCAGGCTCAGCAAATCCAGTCACCAGGTTGGTTCCTGGAGCAAAGACGCAATGAGAAAGCAGAGAACATGGCTTGTTCACAGAAGCGGCAGAAACAAGGAGGAGCCAGGATGGTGGGCAAACATAAGGGGCTATAACAATGCCCCAAGGAGTTTCTGTAATCCTTCTGAAGCTGGAGGGTGTCAGCCTCCAGGTGGATGGATTTATCGATGTGCTATAATGTGGAAATTTCATTTGGAAAAGTTATTTACCTATTTCATATTTGTAAATTTTACTATAGCATACAGGGCATGTTTATTTATAAATATACATATAAATGAATAAAATAGTTATATACAAAAGCATACAGAGAAAAATCTAGAGATTAATTAACCATTACAAGTGCAAAGTTGTAAAATCAAATGCAAGACAGGAAGCCATAATCTTGCCCACACTCCAGAAACTTCCAGACAGCTCCTTAATGGCTACCCATTCTCGTGAATAATGCTAATTTTACTTATATTGCAATGATTGTCTTGTTCTTTGTAGTTTTTTTCCCACACTGCCATAACAGCTAAGGGGCAGAGTTGAGTTTTCCAGTTTTTGAAACTTCATATAAATGAAATCAACTTCAGTGTTGTTTCATGTCTGGCTTCCTTTCATGACCAGAATCATACAAGTTCAGGACTATTATAGGAGTCTGGCCATATTATTTCACCCATTTTGTTTTATGTATCTCAAATCTGTATGTCTTTAATTGTTTTTTGTTTCTATACTGTTGTGGGTCTTCCTCTCAGTTTAGTGTTTGTTTTGGATTGTGCATTGGGCTGTTCCCTTTGGGTTTTCTGGAAGCATTGCTGATACACCTGTCCTTCTGCGCATGTATGGGCATACCTGCACATGTTGGTGTAGAACCAACACTGGAAAGAGTGCATCCTTTCAGCTCTAATCTCTCTGTGTGGTTTCCCAATCACAGTTTGCTCTGTGTAAGAGAACTCAGGACTCCATGGCCTTGCCAACCACTGGTACTAAAGCTACTTGGAACATTTGTTCCCTATTCTCTTGTGTGTGTGTGTGTGTGTGTGTGTGTGTGTGTGTGTGTGTACCTGTTAGTGTGGATACATACATATGTGCATGTGTGTGGAGGTCTGATATCAAGGGTGGTGTATGAAGCCTCTCCACATTTAGTTTATTAGAGAGGGTCTCTCACCAAACCTCAGGCTCATTGCTTTGACTAGGATGAGTGACCAAGGAGCCTCAGGGCTCCCCCATCTCAGCCCACAAGTGCCCAGTGATGGGAACACACCACCATCTCTGGCTTTCTGCACACAAGCTGTAGGGATCCAAACTCAGGTCTAGCACAGTTATCGCTTTAGACAGAACCATTTCACCAGTCCATCACGTTAGTTCTTCATGTGAGCACTTATATTTAGTAAGTGATTACCATGGTTGCTGATTTCCAGGGCAAACTCTGAAGCCAGAACTAGCGGATGAGATGTAAGAAATGAACAAAAGAATAAAGTCAAGGTTATGGCCACTTTCCAGAATGCCCAATGGTGGGAACAGCTTTTCCTGGCATTAGGAGAACTGGAACCAGGGCTGGAGTAGCATCCATCAAATAGGAGCTCATGCTGCTTTCCAGAAGACCACAGCCCATGTCTTATCATACAAGGCAAGAAGCTCAGAACTACTCTGAACTGTAGTTAGAGGGGTATCTGACACGGCTGGCCTCCTAAGACACCCATATTCATGTGTGTGCACAAACACTCACAGGTGCACACATGCACATTTGTGCCCATGTACACACACAGACACACACACAGACACACACACATACACTTTTGAAAATGAAAGCTGTAGTCCAAAGAAGATGGAGTTGGGTAGAATTCTTGGTTTATGTGAACATGTCATATCTGAGAACTATGTTATACTATGTTATATAAAAACTCAATACCAAGAGGGATGTTTTAATGTAGGAAATGGATCTCAGAGAAAAGTCCATCAGCAGATAGTTATTTTTACTTTAGGGAGTGATATAGTTTGGAGGAAGATAGATACAGATACAGATACAGATGACACAGTCACTGTCACAGATATGTAAGTGTGAGCCTGGCCTAGGGAGCTTCTAATATTCATGGTCTAACATGAGGAGCAAACCCAGACAGCAACAGTAAGGGATGAAGGAAATGCTTAACTTGATAATGTTGGAAACTATGAATGTGCTGCTGTGTAAATAACATTGGTGACGGCAGTGATGGTGTCTTGTGGATTCTTCTCACAGAGCCTGAGCCACAGAAGCCTGGTTGCCTGGGGCTGGTAGCAACTGGTAAAAAAAAATATAGGGTTTGTCATGAGTTGATAAGGATTTTAGAAAAGGACAATGTGTAGAGATCAGGTTCCAGTTTTCAACTGGAGTGGGGACAGGTTCTACTTTTTGACTGGAGATGAGGGACAAAGAAAAGAGTTCGAAAAGAAGAAAGAACTGTCATAGCAAGTAAGTATCAAGATGGAAAAGTACAGAAGCACTTTTGTGTTGTCCTATGATGGTCTGGAAAGGAGAAGAAAATTAATAAACAGAATGGAAGAAGAGAAAGAACAGAGCAAAGATCTGGCCAAAGACAGGGCTTCTTCGGGTTCAGAGAAATGAGCAAGGTAAAGATGCTAGGAGGAAGTGCCAGGTCAGGAACCCATGATAAGAAGCTCAGAAGAATGTTACTGATGGCTTCCATTCCAAAATAAAGTTTTAATGAGATTCCTGAATGGTTGAGAGAAAAGTGTGAATAAGGAGGCAAATTAAACAAAAACAAGTTCTAATCCTTGCCAGGAAAGCATAAAATATTTGAAGCTGTGGCCATGTGCCACGTGATTACTATGAATTAAAATATAGGCCAACACAAACATGGACCTTCTTTGAAATGGTTCCACTACTAACATGCATGGAGAAGCATAGCCAGCTAAGCTAGTTATAGGCACACTTAACTGACAGGCAACAAGTGAAACAAAGATTTATTTGATTTATTTTTCTCTCTCACAAAAAGGAAGTTTATAGCTAAGTACCTACTGGTATTGATTTAGCTGTTAAGAGATACTACTGGGATATGAGATTTTCTGTCTTCTGCTGATATAGTTGGCATATCAGTTTTTATCTTCCTCAAGGGCATTCATGACACAAATCATAAGGGCAGGATTTCTCCAGTTTAAAGCATCTTCTTTTGAGAAAACATGGAACTTCTAAGAAGTATAACAAGCCTTCTACCTTCATCTTGATTGCTATTTCCATGGTTCAAGGTCAACCCTAGCTGCAAAGGAGTCAGACAATGAGTCTGTGAACCATACCATGTCATCCTGAACCATACCATGGCTTCAGATGGTGAAGAACGGCAGAATGAACACATGTTTAAATAGACACCTGCACTGACCCACACGTGAAGATGGTGGGTTTTCAGTGCACCCATTCTGTAATTCACTGAGTTGATATAATGGAAGAAGATGGGAGAAAGTATTCATGGAGAGTAATGATCTCAATGGATGCAAATAATCACCACAGCAGGTACTGAAAATAAAATATAATGTGGAGGTTGTGGCCAGCTGTGGAAAAAGATCAGTTTGACACTTTTTAGTTAATGATTCCATTTGGGTGAAAAATATATCTACTCATGTGCTGATTTGTTAATGTTTTCCTTCTTTTAAACAATCCTGAATCTTCTAGAACATACATTTTTCATCTAAAATAAAATACTAACCAACCCATCCAATCACAAATAAAGATTCTTTATGAAAGATTAAAATATATATCATATTTAGATTTGATTTAAATAATTAAAATTAAAGAAGGTTTATAGTCCCAAATTTCTACTTTTCTTATCATGAAAAACTTTCTATGTGTTATGTTTTATCTACTCAATAACAGGTTAGTTCTAAACACTTAGGGAGAAGCTCTTGCAAACGTGATACCTTCCAGAATTCTGCTGAGCTTTGTTTCTCCCAGATATATGAAGTTTGTTCACCTTTTGAGTTTTAGGAGCCTCTCCACACCTTCCTGTAGGGAAAGTTTCAATTCAGAAGAAATAGCTACATGATGTTGTGACCTCCCTAAGGTCACAGAAGCAGTCAACAACTGACCCAAGGAAGGGTCTTTAAAGCTCAGTTGTCTAGAGATGTCTCTGACCTGCCAGGCTGTCCGCACACCATGCAAGGAGGGCCGGGAGCGCAGTTTTCATGAGTCATCTCTAGTGCTGGGTTTTTGAAGGAAGCAGCTGCTTTCGACTCTTCCCTGCCCCTGTGAATATCTACGCACACATTCTCCTGCGTGGAGTCTTAGGAATGCTGCTGGTTCATCAATGGAATCGTGTCCTTGTCATTGCCTTTATTGTTATTAATAAAGCAGAACACAGGGGGAGGGAGTTGGGTGGCGGGTTGACAAGGGCTGGGCTTGTGATGGTTATTATTAGCAACTTGATGTGATTAGAATCACCTAGAAGACAAGCAAGTGGACATACCCACGAGAGGATTAACCTAGGAGGGCAAGACTCCTTCTTAACCCGGCACCTTCCAAAGAGTGTCTGTGCGGCTGTTTATCTGTCTGTCTGCAAGTATCCATGAATGTTTCAAGGCCTGAGAAGAATGCCAACTGTCCTGTTTTATCACTTTCTACCTTGTTCCATTGAGACAGTCCCTCACTGAACCTGAAGCTAGACTAGTAAGCATCAAGCGGTCATGATCCTCCTGGTTTTCTGTTCCCTCACATCCCTAGTGCTGGGGTTGCAAGCCTATGCAGTCTGTACTGAATTTTCATGTGGGCTTCAGTGATTAGAACACCTCACAACAAGCACTCCTACCTGCTGACACACCTCCCAGCCCCTGAGGCAGGTTCTTGACTAGAGACAGTGTCTGTTTGTCTCATTCAGTCTCCGAACAGCCTGAAGGGATCTCACAAGAATCACCCAGACTGTGGGGGCCATGAGCATCCCTCACACAACAGAACAGAACTGAAGTCAAGGTGAGAACTCAGCAATGGAGTTTTGCCACCTGCCATCTCATGACAATGTTGTCCCCACTTCCCTCCTCCACATGGGTAAATATCATACCTCCCTTCCAGGCTGCTGATGGACATGTTTGATCTGCACATACTTAATAAGAGAATAGGTTTATTCACTTCCAAACCCATACTTGGAAGTGAGAAGGATGTCAAACTCCTCAATTACACAGTTGTCTACCTTGGTGGTGCCTGCCTGGGATTTTCAGCATCCTAACCCTCTGCAGACTTCCAAATCCCTTCTCAGAAGAAATCAATTCAAGAAGAAAAGTAAAAATCTTGCTGAAACACAAAACCTATACTGTTCTGTAAATTTAATATACACAGCATGTTCTTCCAGAACTAATTTGTTTCCAAGAGGCAAACTTTAGTCCTCACAAACATTTATCAACGTCTGACAAGGATACGTCCCTTTTCATTTTCCTGAGATCCATTTGTTCATATCTCTGTGTATTCCGTGTATCACCTGCCCTGCAAAGGAAGAGATACACAGTACTACACTGTGCATTGCCCATAAGTTCAGAGGTAAACGCTACTGGAAAGTCTACACGCTGCTTTGTAGCAGTAGATTGAAAGGCTAACCACAGATGCAGGCAGATTTCTCAACCGTCCTACAGCACTTTAGCCATTTATTTCCAAATTGAAGCTGCAATTTACATTTAGACGAGCTGTCGATGTTCATCCTTCCTCAAGTGCTGTTCAGGGACCAGCCCACAAGAGATAGGAACTTTGAGTTCTTGTTTCCTGAGGATCAGTCTTGGCTTGTTAGGAAAACTTGCCAAAATCTGCTGCATTTTAAGCCATCATCAAAGATCTCGTGGTAGACCAACACAAGCTGAAACCATATTGCTTCCTGACAGTTATCTTACTAATACTGCGATATTAAATAGTAGCAGGAAATACCCAGAGAGTCCCACCAGAAATGATACAGTAGAACCGGGTGGTGGTGGTGCATGCCTTTAATCCCAGAACTTGGGAGGCAGAGACAGATGGATCTCTGTGAGCTCGAAGCCAGCCTGGTCTACAAGAACTAGTTCCAGGACAGGCCACAAAGATAGAGAAACCCTGTCTTGAAAAACCAATAAAATAAAATAAAATAAAATAAAATAAAATAAAATAAAATGACGCAGTAGGAAAGAAAGTAAAAATCCATCCTTGACCTCATTTGCTGGCTAATATTCAGACCTGAACAGGGAAATCAGTCAGTACCATTTCTAAAACCAGGAAACACGGGACTTCTTACAAAATGTATCCTCCGCTTGCTAATCGCCAAACACAGTGAGCCTCTCATTGGACAGGAAATCAATGATGTGGCTTTGAGAACAGTGAGCCAGGTGCCACACTACAAGTCAAAGAGCAAGGGGTGTGCAAACAAAGAAGACTGCCACTTAACATCTGTGTGGAAAAATGGTGTGTGCCCTAAATCACCTACACATTTGTCATATATATGCGCTCTACTCCGCATTTCCCTCTTCTGAGATGTACACTGTATCCAAACATGAGACAACCATGAACAGAGATGAGCTGTGAGTTCTGTAGTCACAGCATGGGTGTGCGTCAGGCTCAGACAACTGCACACACCAGTCCACAGAGGGCGATGACATCTGGCTCATGTGTTCACTTTCTATGATACAGATGTATGCACACAGCAGTCCACAGAGGGCGATGACATCCCTACCCATGTGTTCACTTTCTATGATACAGATGTATGCACATAGCAGTTCACAGAGGGCGATGACATCTGGCTCATGTGTTCACTTTCTATGATACAGATGTATGCACATAGCAGTTCACAGAGGGCGATGACATCTGGCTCATGTGTTCTCTTTCTATGATACAGATGTATGCACACAGCAGTCCACAGAGGGCGATGACATCCCTGCTCAAGTGTTCACTTTCTATGATACAGATGTATGCACACAGCAGTCCACAGAGGGCGATGACATCCCCACTCATGTGTTCACTTTCTATGATACAGATGTATGCACACAGCAGTCCACAGAGGGCGATGACATCCCCACCCATGTGTTCACTTTCTATGAGTAACAGAACTTACTTTCTGCTTTAGAAACAGATTTCAAGTGGTCCTCCCTGCTCCATGTGTTCTTCTATACAGTGATCTTAAACTTGTCCCCTGCCTTTACCCCTGTATTAGTGACCTGTATGCTGATGTGAGAAAAACACCCTGCCCAAAAGCCATGTATGGAAGAAACAGTTCATTTTATCTTATTGTTCTGAAATAATCCACTTGAAAAAATTACAGACCACAATGCATATGTGTGGAGGGCCAGAACCATATTCTCCATTGCTTCAAGGGACAGAGGTAGAGATTGACCTCTGTGACCTCAAGGTGTGGTGGTACACAGCTTTAGTCCTGATGCCTGGGAGGCAGAGGCAGATTGACCTCTGTGACCTCAAGGTGTGGTAGTACGTGCCTTTGGTCCCAATGCCTGGGAGGCAGAGACAGGCAGATCTCTGTGAGTTCAAGGTGTTGTAGCACATGCCTTTAATCCCAGCGCATGTGCTTGGTAACTTCTACTGCTGCATCCCTGCCTACTTCCGAGGCATCATCTGGGATAATGGGCAGCGGACCAATCCAAGAGTGACACGTCTGAAGTGAGGACTGTTTCCTTTATAAGGGCTGGGTTCCCCTCATTCTGGGTCTCCGCTTTGTAAGCTTATGCTCTCTCTCTCAAGACGCATTAAAGCTTCTCTGCAGAAGGATCCTAAGTGTCCCGCGTCGTTCTTGCGGGCGAGATGGTAGCGCGGGACACATATGAGGCCAAATTACAGCCCTGTATTTTTGACCAGAGATTCACAACAGGCTAGAACTTCAAAAAGACTCTTGGTACAGAAGTTGAGGGTTGCAGTGATTATAAAGACAAACGCCCACCCAGACCACAGTTCCTTCACTCTCAGATGAGGTTCTGAGCAACTTGGTAACTAAGTTTGATGGATGCCTTTGTCAGCATCTAAGTCTATACTAAGTTTATTTTCAGTATGTACAATGTTAATTATGTTCGTTAGCACATCAGGACGGTGTCAAGGTCATGAACAATCCCAAAAGTGTTTCTAGGTTGACACAGCCATTGTGAGGAGAGAGGGCTGAAAAGAGTCTAAGAAGACAGACAATGGAGTCAGGAGAAGATGGCATCACATTAATTCCAGAAGAGTCCATCAAAGTGGGGAGGCCTGACAGCAAGCAGGAAGAGTAGAGAGCTGCGTCCTTAGTGTCAACCTGAAGGCAGGGAAAGCCAATTGAGAGTTGTACAGAGCTATGGACTCTCAAAGCCAGTGATGTACTTTATCCTGCAAGGCCATACTTCCTAAACCTCCCAAACTGTTGTAGAATTTCTTTCTGTACTCTGTGAATATATTTTTATTCTCATTGGTTGATAAATAAAGCTGCTTTGGCTTATGGCAAGGCAGAATAGAGCCAAATGGGTAATCCAAACAGAGATACAGGAGACGAAGGACAAAGAGTGGTCAACATCATCTAGTCACCCAATGAAGAACATGCCAGCACACTGGTAACACCACAGTCTTGTGGCAATACTACATGAATATAAATCAGTTAATTTAAATGTAAGAGATAGCTAGGAATAACTCTAAACCATTGGCCAAATATTTATAATTAATATTAAATTTCAGAGTGATTTATTTGGGAACTGGCCAGCAGGAGAGAAATGCCCTGGTAACCCCAAACAGCACCACCTACTGGGAACCAAGTTTTCAATCACATGAGTCTATGGAGGACATTTCTCATGCAAACCACCACACGGCCTCTTCTAACAAGCTCTCTTCATCTTTTATAAGCAAAATAAACTCCTATATTTACTGTCATATTTCTTTATTAACATGTAGCATCTTTATGTGTGCTGGCATTTGAGGTTTTAGAGTTATTGTTTTTATTGTCATTCTGATTATATAGTTTGAGTGGTTTGCCTAACTTTATTTTCCCCATAAGCCCCATTATTTTTACCAAGTAATTCTACAAGGCTTCCCGGGGACACACATATTGCAGTCTAGCAATTCAGATGAACAATATATATTGCGTATAGATCAGAGAAGGACTCTCATGAGACAGCTACCTTTTCTTCGATGCAGAAAGGTTGGTGCCTCTCAGAAAGGATGACTTCACCCTGTGAGCAAGGTAAACTATGAAATTTACCTTTTGATATTGGGCCTGCAAAGAAATTTAGGGCACATTCTATCAAATGCACAGATAGGAGTGTACTTGTGTTCGAAAACTATTACTTGCTTCCTGGATTTCTCACGGGTTCCGATGGTGAGTATGGGCGTTTCCTCATTCCCCACTATTTATTTATTAACCCGTTGCTTTATACGTGTTATTCTAAGCTACTGATAATGTTGTCTAGAGAAAGGAGAGAATCCTCCAGTGCATATTTATCTACATGCATGCACTCACAAATACATATAGGTATGTAAGCAGCACAGATACCTGCAGATATCCCTGCTGTGTACTTAAAATTACTTGGTTATTTAAATGGAAGCAGCAGTTGGAAAGTTCAAAATAAGCCACCTGAAACTGAATGGCCAGACCAGTTAATTGTGCTTCTTCACCATTTTTACACTGGCTGTTTCAGAGTTGTGTAAAGGTTGCCTCTATTGCCCCACTAGGAAGCCATTTGCCAAGTTGGGATAAAGCCAGCATTCCCTAAAAGCCATTCTGGATTCATTAAGAAGTTAGGGCATTCTCTTAAAGTCCCTCACTCACCCCCAGTGAGCATTAACAAGACTGAGCGGTTCTGAGTCAGCAAGTCATAAACTCCGCGTATACACAAATGAGAGAGAAGAATTGAATGCTGGGAACGTTCCAGCTGTAAAGGGTAAGCTATTACCAAGACACACGATCAAAGAGCTTCATAAAATGCCTATCATCTCAGTTACACAAAAATTCTAAGATGTGAAGGACACTAACTTGGGTCACTTAGATGAAGGTGGAACGAGTTTGTAGAGCACCAAGCCTTTGCTTAGCACATATTGACAGCATGCCATGACAACGGATGCAGGCTCCCTCTTCTGGCTGCCTCACAAAATCCTTCTTTCTAGGACCAGCACCCATCCCACATGCTGTGGGTATCTCCTATCATCAACTCACAGATTTTCCTTCTGGAAAACTACTCAGCTCAGGGAACCGCTTTGCATGTCCGCAACTGGACCCACGCCTCTTGGGGTTTCCTTTCTTCAAAGTGAAGCGACCAGTCAATGAAGTCCATGCCCCAGAAATGCTCAAGAGAATGGGGTGAAGGTGGGTAGCCCACAGTTCCAGTATTTAGTTCTGGGAACCTCCCATGACTAACAATGGACCCACATTTTGATTTAGCTTTTTACCCAGTTAATGTCTTACTGTTCTTGTCTACTTCATAGGCCCTTACTCAATAAAGCATGCATGCATGCATACGCACACGCACACACATAAACACACACACACACACACAATACACACACGAAATGACACCTCAACCTCTGCAACTGGACAACCACCAGAGATGTCCACTTCCCCTGTGCCTGGAAAACACTAAGTTTCTCAGAGCTGCAGGCCAGCACACTCTCCTCGTTATTCTCCCTGCTACAGTGGTCAACACTATGACCAAAAGCAGCTTGGGGGAAGCAAAGGATTATTTTGCTGGCACATTACAGACGAGCCTGAAAGGATCCAAGTCATAAATCTAGAGGCAGGAAAGAGGCAGAGACCATGGAGGGACGCTGCTTAGAGCCTTCTTTCTCACAGCTTGTTCACTGTGTTTCTTTATAGAACCCAGAGCCTTCTGCCCAGGGGTGGCCCTGCCATGGTGGCCTGGGTCCTCTCACATCAATATTTCTCTTTTTCAGAAAGTGCCACAGGCATGCTCAAAGGTCAATTTAGAAGAGGCAATTCATCAACTGAGGGTCCCTCTTCCCAGGTGACCCTAGCTTGTATCAGGTCCACAGAACTGGCCATCACCTGTATTTTCATCAAATAATTGTCACTGTATTGAAAAAGACGAGTTTAGGTAGATATTCCAGGAAGCAAGCAAATGGTGGACGATGAACACTAACTGTCCTGATTGCCAAGCTACATCCAACAAAGGACTCTCCCAAACACAGAAGGCAGGTAAGCTGTTGAGTAGTTAGGACTTGATGAGCATAATCTAATCCCCTATTCTACACAGAGCTTTTCAATGGCGTTTCTGTCTGTAAAGATAAAATGCAAAGTCATACGGAAGTCTTGGCAAGGCCTAATCTCGGCCATTCTGCCAGATTTACTGTCTTCTGTCTTTTATTGGCAGTTTCCTGCTATAGCAGCCATTTAGATTCTTTACATTTTCTTTTGTTATTATTTTTCCTGTATGGGTAATTTTGCCTGCTCATATGGTCATGCAACTACATGGGTGCAGTGCTCACAGAGGCTAGAAGAGGGAGTTGGATCCCCTGAAACTGGAGTTACAGACAACTGTAAGTCACTCTAGGTTTCTGAGAATCTAAACCAGGACTTCTGGAAGAGCAGCCAGTGCTCGTAACCTCTGAATCATGTCTCCAGTACTTCTTTTAGGCTCTTGAATGTGTACCACCTCTTTGCTGTCCCAAAGTCTTCCTGCCTGGTTTTCTGTCATCTGAGATGACCTGACCCCTTTGGTACACCATTCTCATGCCTGAATCTGAATTACTTGGGGTATTGAACCTTCAACAGCACCTCTCTGAGGAGAGCTTCCTAAAACATGCTTAGTCCCAGGCTGTCTCTCCTTGGTATCCTGACATGTTTCATTGAGGGTTTCTGTGCAAGTGTCTAGAGATGTCCAGGAGTTTGCTTCCTCATGCACCTCCTCTCTTTCCCAGCACTGCCCACCCTCAGTGAACTGGCAGTCAGTCTTTCCCATCTTCTGCTTGTCTCTAGCACCCACTGCAGTTGCGAGCATGGGGACGATGCCCTGCTAATCATCATGCAGTTTGGTGAAAGATGAGAGAGACGCATGACTTTTGTGGAGAGCTGCATTTGCAAGCTGTCTTCTGTAGCTCTTCACCACAGGGCATGCAGAAGAGAAACAGACACAAAGCCTCCTTGGCACCCCATCCCAGCTCCGCAGCAAGCAGGGCCTCTCACCTGCCTTCAATTCATGCTGCTCAGCAAGGGTGCACTTGAAAGATCTGCATCCAAGTGAACCCAGACAGGGGACATCTGACTGGAAAAAAGGAAACTTATTAAAAGAGATTTGTGCTTTGATAATTCTGATAAAAAGTTCTTGACATGGATGAATAGCACTCGAAGATGGCTGCTTTTAACTTGACCTGTAACTTTTCTAAATCTTCCCCCCAAGAATTATGCATGGAAAAATCACCAGTGAGTTAAGCTGAGCTTGAAGCTGTTTATGCTTCTGCATGCATTGGCTCTGGACTCCGCAATCGTTTATGTGACCATAGAGGGGGTATTGTGTCCACTAGAAAATGATTACAAATCCAAAAGTAAACCAGTGCTTTTCAGGAAGAGGGCAGGCTATGTGTGAGCAGGGATCAAGTTCATCTTAGACCCTCACTATCTCCTGCCTTTACAACATGGGGTACCAGTCTTGAATGGGGTTCATAAAGTATCACATGGATGAGACTCCTAGAGGGTTTAAGAGGGAGCTAAATGTAAGGTTGACAGTGAAGAGATAGAAAGCAGTCTCAGAGATCAACTGACTTCAGGACCGCCTCTCTCTCTCTCTCTCTCTCTCTCTCTCTCTCTCTCTCTCTCTCTCCCCCCCCCCCCCCTCTCCCCCAGGTCTGTTCTTTGAGAAGGTCGGGGAGAACTGACTTGTCAAAGACAATGAGTGCATCTTGTGTTCACGCTGTAGTTTCTAATGCTATTCTCCTCTGGAAGGGAGCAAAGACTGGGACAGGACAGAGCCAGGTGACACTGGGGCATCTGAAGCCAGAGAGCGACAGGCGCTCTAAAATCATGAACATGATGGAATCTGTGTCAACCTCAGGGCTCCAACTGGACATGACAGCAAATGACACTCGCTGAATAAAATAAAAACCTCTTAGTTTCTGTTGATCTGCACAAATAGGAAAAATAGAACTGGTTTCCTACCGTAGAAAATCAGCTAATAAATGTAAAGAGAATGATGGAGTTAGACAGTCATGTGTAATAATTCAGTCACAGAATGTGTGGTTATTGAACTAAGTAGTAAAAGTTTCATGAGGAATTTGCTACTCATGTATTTTCAAGTTACATATATATTCCCCCTTCGTGTTAGTCTTTGAAAATTCACTAGATGCGTGCAATGCACCTTAAAATTATCCAGCCCCCACTCCCTCCAGCTGTCCTTAGTTCCCCTCACCAGTATGTTGCCCTTCTAGTTTCAAATCTCCTTTTGATTGTTTATAACCAGCTGAGTTCAATTAGTGCTGATCAAACAGGGAGTCACTGATCATAAGTGGGAACCTGCCAATGTCTGTACCCCTCAGAGAAATGGGAACCCCCTTCCTGTACCAATAGCACCTTGAGTAGAGAAGGGGCTTTGAGAGCCACTCCCCACTCCGTCTTGGTGGGTTCTTTTTTTTAAGGTTGAGCCTGTGAAGATCCTGTGCAAGTGACCTCGGTTGCCATGAATTCATGTGTTAAGCAGCCATGTCATTACAAAAAGAGGAGACCATTTGGATGAACCTGGAAGTGATTGGAGAACACAGCACCAGCAACAGAACAAATGTCCTCTGTGGACACTGACAAGAAGTATGAAGAACGGCCTGTGACATCCTGGCCCCTAAAGAAAAGTCTGAGTCAAATAATGAGGAAACATCACATGAATTCCGATTGGCAGATACTCTGAAATACATGTGATCTGTAACTTTCTGAATTGTTAAATGAATATTATGGAAATTAAGCCAAGATGGAGGCACTGTTTTGTGATGAAGAAGGACTGAAGGGCCATAAACCATCACAAGGTGCAGCACCAGTTTAGATCCCTGTGTTCTAAATGACAATATTGATAAATCCCAAGATACAAGAATTAGATGCATGAAGGAGACAGAATCAGTGTGTTGGTGTCAATGGCTTGAGTTTAATGGCCACGTTGCACTATTCCTCATGTGTGGGATCTTGTACTACACCAGCAGGCGCTTGATCATGGGCAGGTGTCCTGCCAGCAACTAAGCTTCTAATGATTGATGAGAAAACCATTCTTTGTATTAGACTTTTATCTAATTTTTAAATCATTTCAAAATTAAAAGAGCGCTTACCTATAACACTTTAAATTATCTTAGTAACACATTTCTACTGCCCATTAAATTAAGACAAAATAAAATAATGTGAGGTTTTACTTTAACGTAGGCATGAGAGGCATTTTAATTAAGCATTTTTTCTTCTTAACATAAAAATATACTTCTCACTTGCCAAATAGTTATGGACCATGTCCTGTGTGTTCCTTGCTGTTCCTAAGAGAGAAGATAGCAGACTGAAGAAAGGAGCCCCGCCCACCTGCATGGAGTCTGTCCGTGAGGAACAGCAAATCAATCAGCCTTTATCTATCTATCTATCTATCTATCTATCTATCTATCTATCTATCTATCTATCTACTCTCTATCTATCTATCTACTCTCTATCTATCTATCTATCTATCTATCTATCTATCTACTCTCTCTCTATCTATCTATCTATCTATCTATCTATCATCTATCTATCCATCCATCTATCTATCTTTATCTATCCATCCATCCATCTATCTATCATCTATCTATCATCTATCTATCTATCTATCTATCTATCTATCTATCTATCTATCATCTATCTATCTATCTCTTTCCCCCCCTTCTTCCTAAGTGTTTTCTCCTGGCTGTTGTAGTATCTACTGAAGAAGTTACACAGAATTTTTTAAGAAAAAGAAAAAGAGGTAGGTTGCTTTCAGTTCTCCTGCCTGCTCCTGCTTTCGAGTCATGTCACTCATTTCATATCTTGCTCCTAACACTCCAGTAGCTCAATGACTCAACACAGAAAATAAGGAGAAAGAGCACCCTGGATTATTGTGAAATGTGAACAAATCTTTGACCATTTGTGGTAAATTCTGGGAACTTTGTCATATAAAGAAGATGCTAACACAGTAAATAGACTCTACAAGCATCTTCAGGACGCTGAAGGAGAGGAGAAGGCAGACTTCAGGTTCAAGGGTATCTGTTCAATTGCTTTCCTTCTTGTTGAGGACACAACAAACAGCAAAAAGAACAGATCAAGTGTCCTCTTCCAACTGTGGGTGGAAAGAAAATATCATGGCACAGGTACCATCATAGGCTTGAAATCCCTCTGAGAACATCATGATAGATTTGTGAGAGTGTCAGGTCTGAAACGAACCTACAAGATTATACATCTTGTTGTGAACTCTACATATAGGTGGATTCCTCCTCTCAGGTTGTTTTGGCACATGTCATTGCAAGCAGAGGCTGCTTGTTTGTTTCCCAGCCTCCCAGACCTGAATAATCACACAGAAACTGTATTAAACACAACATTGTTTGTTGATGGCTCAGGTGTATTTCTAGCTAGTTCTTTACAACCCATATTTAAATAATAAAGTTTATTGCAGGAAATTCAGGACACACAGAATAGCATCTTGTGAAAACCTTCATATTATCACTGTGTGTGTTTTGATTTACACTTGCCAATCAGAAGGCAATGTAGACATACTAGCTAATAAAATAGAATCCAAAATTTTATTATGGTTTTATGAACTATTTAGTAACATGATGTGTTTTTTAATAAAAAGTTGTTCAATGAATTCAATACCAAATATTTCAGTTAAACACTTTGTTTTTAGACATGAAAATCCTTTTTTAGTCTTGCCTATGTGCTTGCCAACAGAAGAATAGATAAAAGCAAGGAGTTTTGTTAAGCCATAAAGAATTAAAGCAGGGAGCATGCTGGGAAATGGATGCAACTGGCAATCTCCACAGGCACTGATATCAGTCAGATATATAAAGACAAAGATCACATATTTTCCCTCATTTGTGAGTTTTAGAAATCTATAGTTACATAAATAATATACCAAACACACACACACACACACACACACACACACACACACACATATATATATATATATATATATATATATATATATACCTACACCCTACATATATATACGCACACATATGTACACACCCATGCTCACAAGGAACAGAAGTAGAAGGGAGACTAAGGGAAGGGAGAAGGCTAGTGGAATTGGGAAAGGGAGGGCAGGGAATCCAAAGTGTTAATGGGAGAAGTGAATACATCAAAAGTACATTATACACTAAAGCAGTTACACATACAGCACTCAATACTGTGCTCAATGAACACGTGTCAGTAAAAATTACAAACTGAGTTTCAATATTCTTCTCATAAACAATGCTGTAATTAATAATATATAAATATATAGCAATTGCATTGAACTTTATTACTTAAATAATAAATTCATTGACCAAGCTCTTTTTATTTGGAAATCATTTGTACATGTGTGCACACGTGCATGTGCGCATGTGTGTGTGTGTGTGTGTGTGTGTGTGTGAAAAGAGAGAGAATTTTAAGATTTATTAGACATGAGCTAATATGTTCAGGTGAAAAACAATTTGGTGCTATAAATCATATTTATTTTTGGATGAAGAAGCATCAAATATTGAGCATAAATGAGTTCTCGGATATCTTCCTCTTCAGGCTAACAAAAGTTGCAAATTCTGGAGCCACAAGAATTCAAAGGTCAACTTGTTTCGCCTTTGGATAGTCTTTAAGTTTCTTGACTTGACCTCATCATGAAGCTGATGCTAAACAGTTGATTTTTAAGTTTAGTTTTGCTTTCCCTCTGTCTTTGGAACATGTTTCTGCCTAAAGACACCATTGTTCTCCAAGGTATTTCATACCTGAGCAACCCTTGGAATTGTGGGGCAGATCCTCAGCCAACAAATTTACTATACAGAGCTCTGATCTCTCAGGCTTTGGGGAGTGGACCTGGGTGCCTGTTCTAAGATAGTTCTTAATTTGGGCTAAGACATTTCATGTGAAGCCTAGAACATAGAACAATGTTCTAGAGGCAGACTCTGTCCTGGAGAAATGGAATCAGTCAGAGCGGAGAGAGCTGTGAGCTGAGAGGGGCAGAGAGCCAGGCACAGAGCCAGTATCTTGTGGCTTGAATCTGCAGGTGGCCTGTGCCATTCTTTCCCTGGTTTGCTGTGATAAAAACCCACAGAGAACCTCCATGTTCAAGCTCTCTCCAATGTCCTCAGATATTAAATAATAATATTTTTAGTTAATACAATTCTCCCGATTCTACGGCTGAGATGAGCATGATTTAGAGCAGTGTGTCTTTTTAAAGGATTTAGTAATTCAAAGATTCAGAATTGAGCTCACCGACTCCTCTAGGAACTGTTTAATGCCATGGACACAGCATGTCACCTCGTTTACCGCCATGTTCAATCAGTCATTTTAAAAATATGTATGTAAACTGTATATATAGAAATATGAAAAAAGAAGGTGGAGTATAAACAGAGAAAAACATCCCACAACATAGGAGTATTAGTTGATCACCCCCCTGCAAAACTTCAGGGTTTCCTGGAGTATATGAATTTGTGTGAATTTGCCTGTACATGTGTGTACACATGAATGTAGAAGTCAGATGTTGTCTTTGGGTAGCAACCTCAGCCCCTCTCTGTGTCATTGTTTTCTATGGGGTTTCAATAGCTCATGAATTCTTCTAGAAAAGCTAGCCCTTGAGTCCCAGAGATCTACATATCTCTACCTCTCTGGTGATGGGATTATTTATTGAGCCATTTCCCTAGGCCTGACTTTGAATGTTCTTGTCTTCATAACCTGGTTTTGGGGTGAGAGAGCTAACATTTGAGGCAGGGAGACCAGAAGAAGCCAAGGCTGGGAAGACGAAGGTAGACAGACAACAAGGGACAAATTGAAGAACTTGCTCCTGACACACACACACACACACACAGAGAGAGAGAGAGAGAGAGAGAGAGAGAGAGAGAGAGAGAGAGAGACAGAGACAGAGAGACACAGAGAGACACACAGAGAGAGAGAGAGAGAGAGAGAGAGAGAGAGAGAGAGAGAGAGAGAGAGAGAGAGAGTCCAAGGGCCCTCCTGTTCCAGGTTCCTTGACTGAGGTACATCTCTAAGGTGAACTTGACAATGCTGCTGAGGGCTGAGGTCATAGCCTGAACACCAGAAGGTTCTCTGGTCCACTGACAATTCTGATGTCTAGTTACCCAGGCAGCATGCCGGTCAGGTCCACCCTGATGACACACCTTTTTGTCTATCTTTCCTCAGAAGAACAAGGCACAAACTTCAACCAGTGGGGCAGGCTGGGAGGCACCGAAAGAAAACATCACTATTTCTCCATTAGTCATGGAACAAATAGCTCGTCATTAGTTGTATTTCAACGCCCTGTGTTTTCTGGGGACGTTAATGAGCAGTGTTAAATTTCTCCTTAGCTGCATCATAAGGCAAACAGCATTTGTTAATGATTTAAACAACAGCAACTAGAACTTGGCCTCTGGTTCATGAGCTAATCAAGAATGGAGGAAAGGCAGACTGAAGAAAATCATAGATTCCATTACATAAAAAAATGCCTACTAAAAGACCAGCAGTTTTAGCCATCAAGAATGTAGCATGGCTGTTATTCCGTCTCCTACCTTATCTCTTTCTTTTTTCTTGGTTTAAACAGTGTGAACGAGCACCAACTCCCACAGTATAAAATTCGCCTGTTTTAGACACAATCAGTTGTTTCCGTGCATTACAGAGTGCTGAGACTCTAGTCAGACCCCAAATGTTGATCATGTCTGCAAACCCGCTCCCCCCAATAAAACCCTGCTCCCAGGAGCAGTCATTTTCCCTCCCTCCCCGCTTCTTCTCCCAGCTTCTGGGAACCGTCGGTCAGTTTTCTATCCCTGCTACTCTGCTGATTTTGAAGATTTCACACGCATCGGATGTGGTTTTCTGCCTCTGTCAACGTCATGGGCAATACGGCAGCTATCAGGGTACTTAAGAGTGGCCAGATATGCAGACACCTGTGTGAACTCTAGTGTTAATGGCTTCCAGCAACTCAAAGTCTCAGAAAGAGCTGACTGAGGTGTTACCATGAATTAATCCCAGCACTTGACACCCGGAGGCAAGAGGATCCTGGGTTCAACAACATCAGCAGCTATATAGTGAGTTCGAGTTCTACCTGGATTACAGGAGACCCTGCCTCAAAATAAATAAATAGATAAATGTTAATTCATTCATTAATTAAATAACAAAACTCAGCATGAAGGATTGAGAGCTGGCCTGTCTCTAGACTATGGCTCTGAATACTTCATTGGGAGTCCAGGCATCACAGACCAGCTTTGGACAATCACTGGTGTCATGGGACACTTCTTTCTGTGGGCTCCTTGAGTGCAGAACCAAGGGTAGCATCATAGAAGTTTGCCCTGCATGTTGGACATACGTACACACTGCTAGACTATGTTAGTCATAAAAACAATTCTTCCCAGAGACCCTGAGGCTCAGCTTAGTTGTAATTAACTACTGTGGTTACCAATGTGCTTTATCTCACAGGTGTGAAATGTTCGTGTCAACTGTGTGTCTGAGGGGATGGTGTGTTCATGTCAACTGTGTTACCTGAGGGGATGATATGTCCATGTCAACTGTGTTACCTGAGGGGATGATATGTTCGTGTTAACATGTTACCTGAGGGGATGATATGTTCATGTCAACTGTGTTCCCTGAGGGTATGATATGTTCATGTTAGCATGTTACCTGAGGGGATGATATGTTCATGTCAACTGTGTTCCCTGAGGGTATGATATGTTCATGTTAGCATGTTACCTGAGGGGATGATATGTTCATGTCAACTGTGTTCCCTGAGGGTATGATATGTTCATGTTAACATGTTACCTGAGGGGATGATATGTTCATGTCAACTGTGTTCCCTGAGGGTATGATATGTTCATGTTAACACATTACCTGAGGGGATGATATGTTCATGTCAACTGTGTTACCTGAGGGGATGATATGTCCATGTTAACTGTGTTACCTGAGGGGATGATATGTTCATGTCAACTGTGTTACCTGAGGGGATGATATGTTCGTGTCAACTGTGTTACCTGAGGGGATGATATGTTCATGTTAACTATGTTACCTGAGGGGATGATATGTTCATGTCAACCCTGTATCCTGGTATTTAGTAAGCTCCTCTCTCCCTCAACATTAACCAGAGATGGCTTATACATTGGCCACACACGCCTGCAGATTCAGCTGCAAGCATTTATCCCGAGAGTAAGTTCTAGAATATGTGGAGCCCTTCAGCGCTGCTCTGGGCATACCTTATCTTTCCAGTGCCTGGGAGATGACGCACTTTTACACTGAGACAGTAGCGTTGTCATAAACACCACGCGCCCGGAGATTACAGTTATATGAAAGCAGACCACAGGGATGTTGTAAGTCTGCCCTTTTATCTGACCGCTGGAGCTTTCGTGTTTAAAATATTTATGACTTGCTTCAGGAACAGAAGCCCTGGAGTTACTTGTTATGTAGGAAGACACAAAGGTATAAATCCCCCTTGTAAAACACACACTCATGTAATTAGAAATGATTACTATGAGCAAGGCACAGTGGCACATGCCTGTGAATATAGAACTGGAGAAGGCTAGGGCAGGAGACGTGGAAATTTGTGGTCAGTCTGGGCTATAGGGAGACGTGGACATATGGAAGTATAGTGAATCTCTGTCCCCCAAATCAAAATAAGACTGAAAATACTATTACCGACTTGTTTCTCATGAATATATGTTATTATAGGAACAGGTTTGCATTTCAGTTGACACGGTCATGCATAAAACACAGTACAATCCCCCTGCACACATCTGTGCGTTTCATTTGCTTCATTTCATATTGGTCATCACAACGCCTTCTGTCATACGGAGGAAGAAGGTGATAAAGACAAAAGGCACTGGGCTTTGGGTCCATTGCATAAGAGGGTATGTTACCCAGCTAAAAGTACTTGTAAACATTTCAGAGATAGGGTGTAGAGATGCCACATGCCTGTTGAGAGGCCCTGCTGGCCAGAAGGTGAAATCTACCATGTCAGGACAGCTCTCTCAGAGCTTGGGACAATATAGAGGACTCTCATCTCCCTGCCCCCTGCCAGCGAGGGAGTGCTTCCTGCTCTTGGCCTTGGCTTACCTGGAGACTGTCCCGGAGCCAGGATGCCTGACTTATCTTAGTGGAGACCTTTGATTTCCATACAAATGTTCTGCTCCTGCTGCCACACGAGGTGATTAGATGTTGTGCTCTAGCTACGTGTTAGGGCCGTGCTGCCAAGTAGGCTAACTAGACACTGCACTCCAGCCTTATGATAGGAGTGTACTGCAAATGCAAATTAGGCGGTGCTCCGCCTACTGTCCCCATGCTGTGTATCTCCCCTCACTCTGGAATGAAGTTGAGCTGACTCACTGAATCATCTCCTGGAAGGCTATTTCTCATAGACCTGACAAAGCCCTGCTTGCCACTTCTGCCCCTTTTGTCCTCATGGCCCAGTGTCCAATGGGCCTTGGGTGTGGAAAAGGGTCCCCCACACACCTACGGCGATTTTAAGCCTGAACAAAGCAAAGAATAGAAGACCTTATTTAAAAATATTTACTTTTGCTCTTTCCAAATCTGTTTGTGTGTCTCTGTATGGGATTCGTTCCCTTACAAAAGGAGCCTAAGGGAGCTGGTAATTATTTCCGTGCTGTGAGGAAGCATTGATGGCACAGACAAACGTCAGAACTGGTCACACAGAAATTTCTGGAAGGAGTCACAGAGCTTCTAGCTACCTCACTGACCATGGCAAAGCAGGAGGTCCCAAGGTGAGAGGGCTCTTCATTCTCAAGGTGAGAGGTGACCTGCTGAGTTTTCAGACCATTTTATAATGCGACTGCACTACGTTTTTAGGTCAAGAGTCAGAGAAAACTACTCGTTAATGAGACATCAAAGCCCATTGATCGAGGCTGGCTGTATTCAGCCAGAACTGTTCTCAAGAAGTACTCAGCCCTCTAAATGGAGCCAAATCTCAAGAATAAAGCTCTCAGAGTAATCAGGACAATTAAGATGTATTTAAACATTACTAGGGTGGGAAAAATGGATTTTTCTCGCTGCTGGCAATGTGAACAACAGAAGTCCTATTCTCTAACCAACTTACTTGAGAAAGTCTGTGTCTTGATCAAAAAACAAATGATTGCAATTTAGCATCACAAGAGCTTCTTGCTGATTCAATTAACATAATGCTCGTTTAACAAAACCTACCAATGTTATTAAGCTCATTGATGAAACATAGGCCAAACTCTGTCCAGGGTCTTAAGCTTGGAAGTCATTTTCCCATTTCATATAAAAACAGCTCTGCTGGGAATTCTAAGATGTTTGATGTGGTGCCTACTGGCAGAGACCTGCAGAAGGTCACAGGGTACAGCCCAGTCTCTAAGGAGAAAATCATGCTAAAATACACAATAAAAAGGACAACTTTTAACACGTGCAAATATTCTCTCAGATCTGGTGACCCTACTATTTAGGTTAACCTTGACCTCAAGCAAGACTTGGGAGTTTACAGAGGTGACAGTTCCTACTTTAGTGAAGGCAGCTTCATGGGATTTTAACCAAATGAGGCAATTTTCTCTCATTTCATCACTATTGCGTTTCCCTGAAGGGCAGAAAATAAGGCTCCCCTGTTGTTGACATTTTTCAGTAGAAAAAAAGGAAACTAGAGAATGTGTTACCTGGGGTCATTCAAAGGAAGGCTGGGACCAGTGACAGCCAGAGGCACTCTTGCCAGTAGCCGGGTCATCTGGGACAGCAGGGAAGGGCTAGGAGGGTGCAGCTCAGCTCCTCTCTGCTGTCATCAAGCAGAGCCCAGAGGAGTGGGTGTGAACCCCCACAAGCTGGGAGTTCACGCTTTGTCCGAATGGGCAGGCATTAAACAATCTGCTCCCCAGCACCCCAATCAAAGTGCCTATAGCACAGCCCACTTCTAGCCCTTGACTGGATGCTTATTGCTCTCCCCAAGGTCAATCCATAACTGTAGTGTGGCACCCAAGTTTAGCCAAGCCTGTCTCTATCGACCCGCCCATGGCCCTATGGCATCCTTCTTTCTCTCACTGTATTCTGACCTAGCCAGTGCTTACCTTATGCCAAACTTTCTCTTCTCGCTGATCTTTCTTGACACATACAGTACCACGTGTTTGAAAGGCTCTTCCAAATGCCCAATCTCTGACTGGCAAATTTTTACCCATACTCCAATTTCAGCTTGCAAGCCGCTTCTTAGTAAGTCTTTCTCCCAAGTTGATCTTCCCTCTAGGTCGCACCCTTGTCATTTCTTCTTGATCTAAGTACCCTGACCTCATAAGATTTACAGAACATGTCTATATATTTGATACCCACCCCTCCTGTGTTAAAGCTTCTCTTTTGTTTATTATTGAACAATGCCTAGTACATAGTAAATTCTCCATAAGTAGCTAATAAATATAATACTCATAAGATATTATGGGGTGCTTATCGTATAGCAGAAACCTTAATGGGAAGATAATTAAACACATGTCCTGGCACTAAGACTGTACCCTGGTCAGAACATGTCATGGTGTTTGCAGTAGACTAGCTTAATGGGACTAGGAAGATACTTTGTAGCTAAAGTGCTTGCTAGATGACAGGAGGGCCTGAGTTGGATCCCCACATCCCACACAAAAACCAGGGCATGGCATTGCATGTCTTAATCCCAGTGTGCAGAGGTGGAAGTGGGAGGGACCTTGGTTCTGCTGGCCTCACACTCTAGCTGATTGGTGATCTCTAGGTTCAGGGAGAGACCCTGCTTCAAAAAACTGAGGTGGAGAGTGATTAAGGAAAATAATGGATGCTGACCTTGAACTCTGGCTTCCACAAAGCAAACACAAGTGTGCATACACACAGAGAGACTATACACAAAGGTAATACACACACGTGCACTACACTCTAATGCAAAACACACATACACATATAATCTACTGAAAAACCATTTCAATTGTACAAATTGATAGACAGAATGCACCCAGACCCATGAGTGTTACTGCAGAACTGAGTAAGGAACTCTTCCTCTTTCCCACATCTAACCACGGACTGAGTGAGCCAATAGCCATGGAGAATAGAAATATCCACCCTACCCTCAATGTTAATTGATCGCAGCTGAGCATTGACTCCTTATTCCCTTTGAGCACATCCCAGAAGGCCACCCACCACTCCGCTCAGGGCTGGCAGGAGTCACGAGACTGCTTTTCAGTCTTTAATTCCAGTCCTCAAAACCCAAGCAGAGTTACCTCGGTGAGAACCAATAACTGTTCAAAATGAGGTGTTCCCACTAGTGCCTCTGAGGCTCAGGTTGGCACGCCCCCCCCCCTCCCCGGCCATGGAGGGCAACATCCTGCTGGCAAGACATTTCAGTCCTGGGCTGTCTGTATCTCAGGCAAGTCTCTTCAGTCCCGAGACTGTCTGTATCACAGGCATACTCAGAAAGCTTTTTGGGAAGATGTTCGGTGGCAGTGGGAGGGGGCATCAGAGGACAGTAGAGCGAATATCACCAGAGAACACTATGTGTGCAAAACTATTTCCACTATCTATAGTTACAGAATCTCCCCTTCTCCCCCCACCGTGTGTGTGTGTGTGTGTGTGTGTGTGTGTGTGTGTGTGTGTGTGTGTGTGTGTAGGATAGAGAGTACCCTGGGGTGCACTATTCAGGTGTCCTTTTTGTGTCTTGATTTTCTGAGACAGGATTTTCTATTGATCTAGAATTCACCATACAGACTAGGTTGGCTGCCCAGTGAACCCTGGGGATCTGCCTGTCTCAGCCTCAAAGGCTGGGATTATGAATACAGATTACTAAAACTGGCTCCTTGCCCTGAGATCACTTCACTTATTTCTATTTGATTAAAACATAACACAACCACTCTGTCCTTCCTTTCCCTCCTTCTACCTTCCTAAGTCTTCCTCAATTCACAGCCTCCTCTTCTTTAACCATTGTTGCCAAATACACATACGAACAAACAAACGTCTGAACACAGCCCGCTGAGTTCCTTCAGCGGTGCCCTGCGTGGACTACAGCAGTGAGTAAAGACCCTGATTACAAGCCCCTCCCCCTTTCAGCCCTAGAACCCACGTAAAGGTGGGAGGAGAGAACCCACTCTGCATGGGCCTGGCTTCTTATGGGAGTTCCGGGAACAAACTTAAGTCCTCTGCTTGCAGGACTCAGCCCTTCCCCAGTCCTCTGTAGATTACTTTTGATAACTTTCTTTTTAGAAAGATCGGCACAATTTTCCCGAGTAACTCATTTTAAAGTATTCCATACCACTTACATTTTGGGTAGGTCCTGGACGATCGCATCCTGATAGCGACCCATCCCCGCATTCTCACTTCTCAGAGGACAGCTGCATTCCAGCGTGCATAGGTACACATTAATTCACAATCCATCACTACTTGAGTTATTATTTATGAATCTAATTATTCCCTAACACAAATGTACGTGACTCAGTTCAGTATGCATTCTTCATGAAAGGATTTTGAGCCATTAGTGGAAAAATCCATAGGCAAATTGAGTCTGGAGTCCAACTCTGTGTGTATCTTTTGTGTAAGTACTTAGAATTCAAAGGAGGTTGATCTAATGGCATCCACTGTGTGTGTGTGTGTGTGTGTGTGTGTGTGTTTGCACAAGCTCATGCAGACAGGCTCTGAGTGAAACTTCCTGAGCCTGTAGCTCTTCATAACACAATCAAATAAATAAGAAGCCACATTAATATTTTATAGGTTATTAAAAGGCTTTTTAAAGAGAAATCAAATTATTTTCCAATTAAATCTTAAAAAAATAATTTTAAAATAATTTAAAGTATTGGCTAAAAAAGCCACCCATTTTTCAAATGCTAGAGATGGCTCCTAAGTTTTTAATTATATGTGAATTAAAGAATTATAGCAATCAATAACACACTCATGTGCTTATTAGTGGCATGCTAATCATGTTACATACTATGACTTCTTTTATCTTCATAATAATCGGTCAATATTCCCACGTTATGTATGAGTAAACTAAGGCACAGAGAAGTTAAATAAAATATAAAAAGCCATAGGCCTGGCAGATCCCGGAGGACAAGCTCAGCTTCACTCCAGGTTTCTAGACTTGGGGCAGGAAGAATTTCACAGGAGCCTGCCCGGCACCTCTGGCACCACGCAGTTGGGCACCATTATGATTCTCAGGAGCAGGGTTCTGCCCAGCAGGACAAGAAGAGTCGCACGGAGCGCCAGGCACAGACTGCTATGGTGAACAAAAGCATGCTGTGGTATAGGAGAGAGACAGACAGACAGAGAAACAGAGACAGAGCGGGGAAATGGTTCATGTTCGTTGGACAGAGGCTTATCTGAAGAGGTGAAGACTGTGAGAAGCAGGCAGAGGTGGGTGGTGATGTCTGGGCCTGGGCTGCTGCAGGCCCATATCTGGGTTCATGGCCCTGCTGCAGCCGTGGTCTGTAAAGTCCATGGCTCTTGATACCACAGAACCACAGAGAGGATTGGATTATACAGAGTTGGACCGGCCCCCTCCCTGGCTGCGCTAAGGAAAACTGGTCCTGCCTCTCACTGACTGAAGCACTAAGGAGAGAGTGCTATACCTCAGCTGTGCAACATGATAGGGCTGAACTTGTTCTCAGAGCAAGGGTGAGCTGGCCCTGAGGGTGTGAGAATGGGGGAGCAGGTTGCGCCCCTGTGGTGAGGGACAGGTGCCTCCATTGCCCCTGGACACAGGTTTCCCTGGGTGGGAAACCTGACCCAACTCCTCCCCAGCTGCAGCACTTGGGAGAACGGGCCCTATGCTTCCTCTGGGAACCCACAGTAGAGTTGACCCTGCAAATGGGCATGAGTGAGGAAGCCCTGAGGGCGTTGAGAGGGTCATAGCTGGTAGTGCCTCCCTCCTCTGCAGTAAAGTAGGGGGGCATGATAGCGAAAGATGCCTTACTGCCTCCAGCTGGTGAGGGAGCTGACCCTTCCCCTTTACCAGCTGCAACACTCAGGAAAGCAGGCCCTGGAACTGGTCTGTGCAGCACAGCAGAACTAACCCTGATGATGGCGGGGGAGAGGCGGGAGGCATGGGTGAGCTGGCCCTGAGGGTGTGAGAGTCAGAGAGCTAGCCACACACCCCTCATCTGCCATGTGGTGGTGGTGGTGAGGGTGAGGAAAAGATGCCTTCCCAGCTCCTTGCTCCTACCACGTGTGGTGAGCAAAGGTGCTGCCTTCCTTACCTGCTGCAGCGCTCTGGAAAGCGGGAACTGCGCCTTACCCATGCCGCACCAAAGAGCGGATGCGACTGATGGGGGTGCAAGTGAACTGACCCCGAGAAAGTGAGCATGGGAGGTCTGGCTGCCCCCCTCAACTGCCGTGTGGTGATGTGGGCTGGGGAGAGATATCCCTCCCCTCCGCGTGGTCCCCATTGCCTGTGACAGGTGGGAGAGCAGACTCTGAGGTCCTAAGAGTGGGAGAGCCGTCCCTGCCCCTCACCAGCTGGGGCACTCGGGAAAGTGGCCCCTGCACCTCACCTGGGCGACACAGTAGAGCTGCCCCTGAGAACAGACCCTGAAAGTATGAAATCAGGGGAATTGGCCCCTTCCCTTGCTTATTGCTGCAAGGGGTGAACTAACCGGGCCGATGATGGAGAGCGCACCCTGGTGGTGAGGACAAGGGAGAGCTGGCGGGCTGACCAACCCTGACAATACCCAGGTCCAGAACCAGGGTTAGGTGTTGGCCCACCCCAACATCCACTCCATTTATGATCTGCTGGAGCACATGAATAGGGCAGTCCTGAAGACAAAGCTGCAGGGTCTCCACAACACAGGGCAACAACAGGACATCCAAGAGGAGTTCCAGTGAGGGCCCAGCATCAATAGTGTAGCACAAACCAGAGGCCTTGACCAGACCAAAGACTCTTTTACAGTGAACACTTGCAAGTGAAGGTGTATGGATAAAAGGGTTTCTGCGTGACCAGTGGGTCACACTGCATCTTCCATGACTAGACTGATCTTTCCTCTTTTTTTCTCTTACGTTTTATTTTATTTGGGGACGAGAGGTTGCAAGGGCAGAGAGCAGATATGAAGGGACAGGAAAATGAATGGGACTGAGAAGCATGATGCGAAAAGACACAAAAAGTAAAGAAAAATGAAGTTTTAAAAAACCGTAATAAGCCATGCAGCTAGGATTCACAGCCCCTTGACTCCTGACCCCTATCACACAGCTGGGTGATTCAGGTAGAGTCCAAACTCTCAATGCCTTCACCCTACTGCCTCTCAAATTATACACAGATCTTTTATCTCTTTTGTGTGTATGTGTGTGGTGTTTGTGTACTTGTTTGTGTATGTGTGGGTACATTGTGTATATATAGGCCAGAGGATGATGTTTGGTGTTGTCTTTAATTGTGATCCCTAATCTGTGGAGGCAAGGTCTCTCACCAAACCCAGACCTCACTGATTCAGCTATCAGCTAGCCATTTGCCCAGGGATCTCCTGTCTATACTTCCCATGACACTGTATTACTGCCAAGCCACCAAGGCTGTCCCACCTTAAACAGATCCTAGAGCTCTGATCTCTGGCCTTCTCCATTTTATCCAGTGAGCCATCTCCTCACCCCTTATTTTTTTTTTAAGTAACACCATTGCTTTCCTTTATGTATTTATTTCCCTTTATATCAGAAAAGACCAACATAGGTTTTTCTACACAAAGACTGGCTGAGAGTTCAAGATTTCCTTTCTTCACTGGGATCGTGAGTTCTCAGACTCCCGGTACCTGTGGATTCTAAGAATATACCTGCATTGCTTCTTCCAGGTTCATTTTAGCCCACTCTTATGATACCACAAGACACTGGGGTGTGGCCCCAGTGAAAGGTCCAGGGACCAAAGTCCTGTCTTACCTTATCTATGGATGTGAGAGATCTTATCACTTTCCTTAGTTCACTTGACTGAGCTCAGAGGAACCACTCAAAGGCAGCAAGTATGAGTAATTCAAAAGGAACACTGCTCAGCAAATTCGGCTAGGTCAGGGCCAAGAGGGCAAAGGTGGGAGAATTGCACGCTGCCCGACCTTGTTGGAGATCCACCGTTAGCTGTGGTGGTGGCAGAAAGTATATTAAGGTGATCTAAGGTAAAAATGTCTTGCTAATTTGCCATTGAACCTGAAATTTCTATCCCCAAAGTTCCAGACTCATTTCCTGTCACGGGTGAGGATGAAATGGACTGAAAAATAGGAGCTGAGGGAAACGTGGGCTAGCATGAAACATAGACGTGAGAGACGATGCTTAAGGAGAAAGAGCAGGTTGGAGATTAGAAATTAAAATAAATATGAGATAAATCTAAAATATTTAAACTGAGAAGTAAAGGTGGTAAAAGCAATTATAGAAATTAAAATTAATCCCAGAAATACAGTTATCAAGTCAATGATTAGGATTTAGAGACTAAGAAGGTATCCACTTTTAGAAGAATATTATAAAGGGCTCAAAGCTAATAACGTGAAAGATGAAACCATGAATTTAAAGCTGCACATAACTGAAAGGCGTTGTGAGATATATGAGTTAACAACTAAAGGAAGCTGAGTCTGTAACAAACACCTGAGTCCTACACTGTACTCGGAGATTCTTATCTGAGAGGACATCGGAGTCTCCAAGAAACCCCACACCAGAATTTCTGCTCCAATTTGGAGTCTAATTTTGTATTTCTAATAATCTTTATCCATTTGGCTTCAACTTGAAAATACCATAAGTGGGAATCTTAGAAAACACAGAAACTGATTTTACACAGATATCTAATCTTCACTGGAGGATGAGTGGTCAGTGCCCCAAAGTGCTGGCAGATTTGGTGCCTGGCAAAGGATACTTAAATGTGTCTTACTTGCTTCTATATAATATATCAGGTATACAATGCATATAATAATATTCATATACATTTCATATATATAGCAATATATAGCCTATATGTGTATACATAGATTATATATCTATATGTTAGAACTAGATATACAGTATACGCATATATTGTTCCTTTGTATCAAATGTCAACTTTTTAAAAGTATTTACTGGGAAGGTTAACATTGTGCGAACTTGCCTAGACCACTTTACCTACCTATTTGGGCGAACACTGTACCAGACGTTCCTCTGAAGGTGCTTTTGGAGTTAAGATGAGTAATTGAGTGGGTATTTGTTGAGTGAAGGAGATTGTTCTCCACATACTTTGGATGTGTGTCGAAGGCTTGGCTCCCAGTGGTGGCCCTTTTAGGAAGTGATGGAATGTTAAGAGTGGGACCTTAGTGGGAGGAACTCAGTCACCAGTCCATGCCTTTGAAGGGTATGTTATGGCCCTTGCCCTGTCTCTGTCTGTTCCTCCTCTGTTGCCATGATAGTCTGCCTTGCCTGAGACCCAACACAGTGGAGACTGCTGGCCGTGGACTGAAGACTTTAACTGTAACATATGAAATAAACTTTTTTTTAATTCAGGGGATCGTTATAGCAACACAAACTGAACGCTCTGTCCATCCCCTTGGGTCCCACTCCGTCAGTGGGCAGCCTGAAGGAAACAGCCATTCTGGAAGAGGAAATTCTGTTCACAGATTGCCTTTAGACTCAAGCTGGCCCAGTCCTTCCTGGGGTCCCCAGTCTGCCTGCCAACTAATCCTGCCAGTTCTTAACATGCTGACTGTTCAAATCGTATGTGCGAGTGTATGTACATATGTGTATAAATACACATGTGTGTAAATATTTTCTTCCAAATGTACGGCATCACTGAGCTTTTTGAAAAGATGGAAGAAGTTGCCTCAGAAAAAGTCAAGATGAAAATTTCCCACTTCGGAGGCTGGAGAGATGGCTCAGAGGTTAAGAGCATTGCCTGCTCTTCCAGAGGTCCTGAGTTCAATTCCCAGCAACCACATGGTGACTCACAACCATCTGTAATGGGGTCTAGGCCCTCTCCTGGCCTGCAAACATACACACAAACAGAATATTGTATACATAGCAGATAAATAAATATTTTTTAAAAAAAAAGAAAAAAAAGAAAATTTTCCACTTCAACTAAAGGAGGAGAATTCAGCTGAGACCCTGAAAATCTGAGAGCCAAGAGTCACATATAGTCCCCAAGAAGCCCCTGTGATGCCCTTCCCACAACCCAGCTGTACAGCTTGAGTTGAGCTGGACCTTTGCAGTTCTGAGACATAGAAGGTGTCTCAATGAGCTTAGGCAGGCAAAGCAAAGGCATCAACTCTTACATCCAAACCTTCCCAGCAGAACATGGGCTTAGATCTATGTGGATATAGAGGCTGAATGACATCACCAGCCCCCAGCTCTGCAATTCTAATAAATCTAAACATACACACCTGTTAGCACTGTCCTTGCTACAAGAGCGTCTCCATGTGAATGACAACCACCCTTCCAGAGACAAGGGTAGTGTTTGCTCCTGGTTAGCTTTAACTGGCTACTTGGCACAATCTGGATTCCCTTGGATAGAGAGTCTTAATGAGGAATTATCTAGGCCAAGTTGGCCTACAGAAATATCTGTGGGAGATTTTCTTGATTGTTAATTGATATAGGAAGACACACTCCCTTTATGGGAGGCACTGTCCACCAGCCAGATGGAGAGAGCTAGCTTAGAGCTGGCTGTCACCTATTGGCTGTTGATTTGATATTTTAAGTTCCAAACTGAACCTTCTCCACAATAATGGCCTGAAACCTGTAGGCCCAAAGCATCCTTTCTCCCCTGAGCTCCTTTTTGCTCAGATATTTTGTCACAGCAGCAAATGACACTGGGACACCTGGGCTAGGTCACATCTGGTTAAATGGCCTGCCATAATAAAGCAGAGATGTAAACTGAACCTTACTTTAGGGACTTCTCTTCCCTTCCAAATCACAATAATAAGAAGATTATGGATTCTTAATGAAATAATAATAATAATAATAATAATAATAATGATAATAGGGCTGTTCTTACTTGAAGTAGGAGAAGGCTGTCTGATAGATAAAAACCAATAATTAAGATGTAAAACAGTGTAATAGGCAGTCACTGATGTATAGAAGGATTTCTCTTTACATTCAGGGTACCTGAGCCTAGCTAAGGTGGTTAACTACAGTGTCTCTGGGCATAAACAAAACATCTGTGTGGGGCTAAATATCCAGAAACAGATGCTACAACTTGGACGAGTTGTTAGCCTTTAGAATATAGCACCATTGTCTTAGAGACCCAGAAGCTAGGAAGTGTTGATATTAAAAACGGACTTAATGTCAATCAAATAAGTAAATATAAAACGGGGGCAATTAGTGAAAAATAAAACCAACTAGTATTTTCCTTCATTTGTAAAGAGTGGGGGTAAAATGAACAGAGACTGGAAGAGGGAGCAGTGTGAAGATGGGGTGACTGGGGAGAGGGCAGTGTGAAGATGGGGTGACTGGGGAGAGGGCAGTGTGAAGATGGGGTGACTGGGGAGAGGGCAGTGTGAAGATGGTTTGACTGGGTTGGGGCAGTGTGAAGATGGGGTGACTGGAACGGGGCAGTGTGAAGATGGAGTGACTGGAACGGGGCAGTGTGAAGATGTGGTGACTGGGGAGAGGGCAGTGTGAAGATGGGGTGACTGGGTTGAGGCAGTGTGAAGATGGGGTGACTAGGATGGGCAGTGTGAAGATGGGGTGACTGGGATGGGCAGTGTGAAGATGGGGTGACTGGGATGAAGCAGTGTGAAGATGGGGTGACTGGGATAAGGCAGTGTGAAGATGGGGTGACTGGGGAGAGGGCAGTGTGAAGATGGGGTGACTGGGATAAGGCAGTGTGAAGATGGGGTGACTGGGATAAGGCAGTGTGAAGATGGGGTGACTGGAGATGAGGCAGTGTGAAGATGGGGTGACTGGAGATGAGGCAGTGTGAAGATGGGGTGACTGGGATGGGCAGTGTGAAGATGGGGTGACTGGGATGGGCAGTGTGAAGATGGGGTGACTGGAACGGGGCAGTATGAAGATGGGGTGACTGGGGAGAGGGCAGTGTGAAGATGGGGTGACTAGGATGGGCAGTGTGAAGATGGGGTGACTAGGATAGGCAGTGTGAAGATGGGGTGACTGGGGATGAAGCAGTATGAAGATGGGGTGATGGGTAGGGGTGAGAACAGTTGAAAACCTCTATTTTCAAACTCTAAATGTTAAGTACTCCCTGCTTCCATTTGTAATTTTTACTGCAACTTGTTCACTTTAATGCATTTTCCGTCTCCATCTGGCAAAGGCTTATTCACAACAGGGCTGTTTATTTTGTCAGGCGAGGTCAAAACAAAGCAGGCTTAATGGTGCACACATCCATATTTCTGTTGCAGATAATTTGTGTCCCTCAAGTGTTATCTTACATTAGAAGGAAAACTGTCAGTTCCAACTACTTTCCTCGTGCCAAAAGTCAAATTTTCACTTGCTGTTTCTCCGCCTGTGTTTCTAAACTTCTTTGCAATGGTTTAGCTCCATTGTGGGAGGCTGCAGCAGGCAATGGACTGATTGCTCTTCACTCCCTAGAAATTTAACTGCAGCATGGTTAGAACATTTAACATGAAATCTTCCACTCAACAGAGTGTTAATTAACTGTGTGTGCTCATGTGTGGGTTCACATATGTGTGTGCCGGAGTTCACTTGCATGCATATGCATCTGTATGCAAAGTCTAGAGACCAACCGCTTGATTCCTAGGCCACTGGCCACCATTTCTTTGCAGATGGAACCTGTCACTGATACAGAACTCATCCAAGAAGCCAGGCTGGCTGGCCGGTGAGCCCCAGGGGACCCACCTTTTTTACCTCCCTGGGGTTGAGATTACAAACACATGTCATCTTGCCTGACCCCTTTGCATGAGTTCTAGGCAATGAACTCAGGGCCTGGTCCTGGAAGCTGACTGTGACTGTCTCCCCAGTCCCTTCTCAGAAGTCCATTACCAATGGCCATTGCTACACTGTGGTACAGGGGTCTCCAGAACTTGGTCATCTTGCTTTAACTTAAAACTTTATCCTTGTCAATTCAGTACCTTCCCATTTCTTATTTGTACTGGACCCTGACGGTGACATGCTCCTCTCCGGCTATAATTCCAAAGCTACTATGTGTGAAATCACATCTGTGGTCAGTTTATTTCATCACAGTTTCTTCACATTGCTGTATATTGTTACATGTTGCAGCATCTCCTTCCAGTTTAAAGCTGAATAGTATTCTTCTGAGTGTGCACACACCACATTTGCACCCTCATCTGTCAATGTACTTAGGTTATCCCCATATTTTGCTTAAATACTTGATTTTTGAAGTCATGATTTTTCTGGGAAATGCTTTGCTGAATTCTTTTTATCTCAGTACACTAACTGTGAGGATCTCTTATCTTTTCTTCTTTCTCTCTTTCTCTCTCTCTCTCTCTCTCTCTCTCTCTCTCTCTCTCTCTCCTTCTCTCTCTTTCTGCATCCACACCTCTCACCTCTTTCTCTCAAGCTGTTGCCTGGGACGCCATCATGCACCACCAAGTTTGCCATCACATTGACAACCACAGTAGCGGCTACAAAAATTTCTGTTCAATTCCCCATATTGGAGGAGCTTCCGATTACACCAGCACACCGGCCTTCTCAAAGGATGCACGCGGGAGCCTTCTGAAGTCTTTCTCATTGCACACGTTGCACTTGACATCCTCCGTCAACACTGTAATTACAAACTGCAGTGCTTCCTGGTGGCTAACAAATGTGGGATGCTAACAGGAAGCCGGTAATTCACGGGAAGTGACAGGGCCAGGAAATTGACTGTGCTCAAGTCCCAACGCAAAGCTCTGCACACACATCACAGCTAAGGAAATTTCATTTTGTTTCTCAACATCTTTCATTATGAGAGGCTCCGAACAGCAGATTATCACAGAAAAGAACGTTATCAGGCTGTGTGTGTGTGCGTTCATCTGTTGCTCAGATGCATGGGTCTTAACAGGTTGCAAGGGTTTCCCCCATCTTTTAAAAGTAATAGATCAGCTAGAATTCCAACATGTGACCTACCTTAGGAGCTACTGGCTGCTGATGGCTGCTGAGGAAGGGAGTTTTCTTCAGGAATGTGGCTCCCGGTAGGTCGCCAATGCTGCAGTGGATGGCCCCACATCCATGCACACACAGGCAACATTAATCACACTCTATCGTTATTATGTTTAACATACTGACAAGTTCAATTTCCCTACAGCTTTATTAACTGAATTACTTACAACCTGGGAAAATGTCAAGTCTTTTAAAGGGAAGGTGCAGCACTTATGTGCATTTGTGAGGTCTGAGGACGAAAGCCTGGTGCCTTCTCTTGGCAGTCTCTGATTGGCTCACTCCACAATTTTTGTTTCGGGCTTGCCATTTGCATGGAATACACTCATGTTTTCCTTCTCTGACTTTCTGATTGTTAATTTGCTGAACTAATCATCCTGTTGAAGCTCAGTAGCAAATATCTCATTTAAAAGCTTGCCGGAGAAAAGACTATATATTATTGCACCCAGAACCTCATGTGTATTTGAAGTCTGGCCTCATTCACAATAGTCATGAGGGCTGGAGATAGTGGGGCAAATTTAATGCTAGAATCAACAGCAGTTAAAAAAAGGAAAAACAGGAATAGAGGTGTATTTGTGCTTATAATTCCTGCACTAGGGAATCAATGGCAGGAAGACCCCTGGGGCTCCATGACCAGCCAGCATAGCCTATTCAGAGACCCCAGGTTCAAGTGAGAGACCATGTCTCAAAAGAACAAGGGGGAGTATGGCTGAGAACAACCCCCAAGAACACTGGCCTACATACACAGAAAGAGAGAGACACAGACAAGGACACACACAAGCACACATTCACACAAGCACATAGGCACATACAAGCATGCACACACACAAATAAAAGTATTCATAATAACTAGGAACACTTACTATAAAATACTGTGAGGATAAAACTTAGAATTTCAATCAATAAACAGCTTTCAATACACAGTGTTAAGTGATGAGTGACATACCTCTGTGCTGAAATTTTATCTTCCAACACCATCTGAAGGAGGAGGGGCCATTATTTGTACTTTAATGATGGTTCACTGTGAGAGACACCAGTGAGCAGTCTACTGCCTCAGATACTACATTTATGGTAAAGACCTATTGTGACTCTGGCTGTCTAAATTTGGTATCAGCTTTCCTAGCTGACCTGAGAGATACTGGTATCAACAATGAACCCCAAGGTGGTCATGGTGGCTTATTTTGATGATTCCAGAATTTGGGATGCAGAACTAGGAAGATCACACATTTAAATGCATTTAGCCTACATTGTGAGAGCCTCTCTCATAAAAAGCAAAAACAAACATACAAAACCAACAAAAATAGCAAAGCCTACCGCAGACCATACACAGACTGTTGATATCCAACTACAGCCTCAGAGAGCTAACCACACCATGACTACAGACCATTTATATGATAGTCATCATGGCCTGACCATGGATTATCGCTGGCCACCTAGTCTTTGCATCCTACACATTGTAGCAAATGTGAAATGTGGTATTTCTATGTTATTTTTCATTGTAGTTTCTTTTCCCTGCTTAATGAGTGTACATATAATTTTCTGATTAATTAAAAAATTCATACATGCCACAATTTAATTACAGTCTATCTAATATGAGTCTCTTTAGATAATAAAAAATTGCTATAAATACTAACTCCTTCAATTTGGTGATCTAAACTTGGAATTAAGTTTTAGAGATGGCAAAGTAAAGATGAGCGGCTATAAAGTGGAAGTGATGGGAATAAAATGAACCTGAAGAAGAGAGAGAGAGCATTAGAGAAAGAGTTAGTCTTTGAGCTCATCAAATAGGGAAGGATTGAAAAGAATCATAAAATGTCTTTCTTACATATCCCATCTCATGAGGGAAAATGAATTTAGAAGAGATGAAATGATATGATCTTAGCGGCCAATGCTATTTCATTATCTTTACATAAATCAGACGGAGACTTATTAATGATAGCTCACTAAAACCTTAAAGGTGATGACATGCTGTATTTCACGTCACCGTCTGTTCTCTAGTTGTACTATAACTTTACATCTTATCGCCCATGGATAGTAGACTGTGGTACACTTCTGTCACCTAGGAAACCTTTATAAAGAGGGAGTGCACACACATGTGGGAACCCACGGCCTCTAGGTTATTCAAATTGATTACTTGTGACTTGTAGAAGCTTCCAGAGGCTCGGCTTTCAGTTTGGACACTGCCACACACTGTGACTTCTGCTCACATTTTGGTGAACAAAAATAGTGCTGTGTGGAGGGTCTCCATGACATATGACAACAACAGGGCATCCAGGAGGAGGCCAAGCTAGGGCCCAGTACCCACAGAGTAGTGAAAGTCAGACCAACGATCCAGTGCAATGAACACTAACGTACGGACTAAGGAGCATACTATGTGACTCACTGAGCCACACTATAGTGTCCACACTAAGATTTTTTTCTTCTTTTCTGTTTCTTTGGTTTTGGTTTGTTTGAAAGTTTTTTGGCTATACTTTTAAAATTTGTTTAGTTTTTAGGGGGAGTCACTAGGGCAGAGGGTAAAGGTGAGGGGACAGGAGGATACGTGGGTTGGAATGCATAATGTAGAATCCACAAAGAGTCAACAAAAAGCAAGAAAGGGGGGAAGGAGGCAGGGAAGGAGGAAGGAAGGGAGGGAGGGAGGGAGAGAGAGATAGACCTGTGTGCAAGCTTCATAAGGAGTAACAGAGAACTTGGAAACTAACCCAGCCTAGCACTGCAATCTGCTATTGATCAACGTCGACAAAAATGAACACAAGGCTACTCAAACGACTCTGTATCTTCCCCATAGAGCAGCAGGTTTTCAGGCCCCATAAAACAGCTTAGGTCACATGCATCTTGTATACATGTCATAGTAAGCTTTACCTATCAACTTGGTACAGACCTAGAGTCACTTGAGAAGAGGGGCCTGAAATACAGAAATGTCTTGGTATGATTGGCCCATGGCCATGTCTGCAAGACACTTTCTTTACTGCTAATTGATGGAGGAGGGCCTTATTTTGGGTAATACCACCATCCCTAGCAGAAGGGCCTGATCTCTCTAGGGAAGCAAACTAGAAAGCAAGGTTCACTTTTCAACTCCATGTGAGTCCCTGCCTTGGTTTCCTTGGATGAGGGGCTGTAACCTTTAAAATGACACAGACCCTGTACGACACTTAATAAAAACGCAGAGACAGAAACTGAAGTTCAACCTGAAGGTCAGAAAAGCAAAACAGCCAATCACCATCCTGCTTCCAGGAATCCCAGAATGAGTCTGTGAGAGTTGTCTCCTTCTGTTTTATAATCCTCTCTAGTACTGGGATTAAAGGTGTGCACCTGGTTTCTATGGCAAACTAGTGTGGCTACTGGGATTAAAGGTGTGTGTCACCACTGCCTGGTCCGTAAGGCTGATCAGTGGGGATGTTTTACTCTCTGATCTTCAAGCAAACTTTATTTATTACGTTAATCTCCAGGAGTTCCCAGATCCTAATCTACACTGTGGGGGCTGTGGGCCCAGACCCTGAATTTCCTGTAAACAACTTGTTATGTTTGCAGCTGCTCTGAGCACAACAACTTGTCTTCCTGTGCTTGCAGCTGCTCTGAGCACGAGACCCTCAGGAGTTCCTGATGACAGGGGAGTGGTTTCTGGTGGGTTTGGCTGGGGTGTGGCTATCAGTTAAGAATCCCTATCTAAGTTGCCTGGAACACAATAAAGGGGGCATTCTTGGGGAATTCAAGGATGACCCGTGTCTCCATGTCTTCATCTGTCTGTGTGTGTGTGTCACTCTCCAGGCCCTTACCCGAGACTCACCAACCTTAATGGAGTACAAGCACATACCGTACTGTAGCATGTACCAAATAGTGTGAAGAGCAGACGTGGTGTTTTGTGTTATACTACACAACATAAATGATGTAATATGGATCATAACTTTGTAAGCTGCTGCAAAGAACCATAAACTGAAATGCATATTGGGTCTGTGGCAGTCCTCAGGACTTGAAAGCAAGAAGATGGATAGGAAACAGGTGCATTGGGCCTAGTTGAAAAGTTAGAAATGGGTAAGTTATCCCTCTCCCACAGTGATAAGATACCATGGCCACAGAAACTCAGAAGAGAAAAGGATTTAGTTTTGACTTATGGTACCCGAGAGAGTCTGTCACAGGGAGGAAGGCATGGCGACAAGAACAGGAAGCTGTATGGTCACATTTCCATCCACTCTGAGGAAGTAGAGAGTGAGAGAGAAGGATGGGGCAAGGCTAAAACTGCTCAAGTTCACTCTCAGTTGCTTTCTCTCTTGAGCAGGGCTCCACCTCCTAAAGGTTCAATAATCTTCCCAAACAGTTCCACCAACTGAGGACCTAGTGTTCAAATATGTGAGCCTGTAGAAAACATTTCTCATTCAGACCAGCACACAGAAGTGGACTTTAATCCTCTTACATGAAGTTTCATGGGACACATGTTGTTCGTAAGCAATGACCTGAGGCCACACATGAGAAGTATTTTCAACCAAAGCCTGTAAGCCTAGGGTTTGGCTCTGAGTCTACAACCAGGTACAAGCCAACCTAATGACTGACTATGGACAACATAAACAACATTGTTAACAAAACTAGACTCATTGACACAGCATGTTGCAAACATCAAACATCAGAATATTATCCATGTTTTTCAGGGACTCTATTGAGTCTCACCCCCCGCAGCCAGTACCCCACACATTCTTACCCATGCTATCTTGATTTGCAGTTGGTCATCATAGTCTCCATAAGAATAGGCTTGAAATCCTTGTCACTACACCCAGAGGAAGTGGATAGAAGTAGAAGTTCTGTGTATGACCAAAACGTTTCAAGAGAATATGAACTGTAAGCATAGACTCCTGCTAAGACCTGAAAATACTCTGATCAGAACTTGGTCAGCCATCTTGGATTGGAAGCTAGAAAACCAGGGCCTCAGGATGGACGTAGCCTTAGTGTCTGACAGGAATGCACAACTTACCAGTTTTTTTTCTTTACAGCAGAGAAATAAATATATATCCTGTTTATGCCTCTCGTGTGTGTGTGTGTGTGTGTGTGTGTGTGTTATATTGCTGCTGCTGCTATGGATAGTGTCCTCCACCTTGAATAGATAAACGAATTCCTCTTTGTAAAGAGACCAGATGATATTTGTAAGTGGATGAATTGCCTTCCTAGTTGCCCACCATAGCATCATACACTCAGTGACCAGAATATAGACCGAAAGAATTCCACACAAACCTTGGACTCCCAGCAGAGAAAATAAGGAAAGAGTTCTGTGGAATCACAGTGTTAGTCAATGGTTAGCTCACTCAGGGGTACAAATGCAGACGGGATATTCTTTCTACAACATTGTCTTTTGGGGCTCTTTCGGGAGCCTCTTTATGGGCTCACCAGGCTCACATATTTCTCAAATATGGAAGTTGCAAATTCCACTAAGTTCAGATTGTTTCTTCTTCTGTGGCTCTGTCTTCCTATTCCACCTCACCTCCTTTACAATGAAACTGATCCGAACCCACACAAGGACATCTCCCCAGGAAGCTGCCCGTTCCTGTGACAGGGGGTGGGAGAGTCTGCTTTCAACCAATGGGAAACAAGAAGAAATCAGCGTTTGCTTCCTTGCTACTTAGCTGTCACACGCTGCAACCCTGGGACACAAGTCCCCCTGGAAGCTGCAGGAGGAACGGGGTCATTGCCTAGATTTGTGAAGAGAGCAGAAATGCGGAAAACTTTTCATGTCACTGCTCGGAGGACGTGGACTCCGATTGAATATGCATGTCTGTGAGTATAAACGAGGGTTTATTTCTTCATCTCACAAGAAATGCTAACTTCCTCTGATGGCGTTGCACTGCTATTTCCACAATATTCCTCACTGCCATTTAGAAGCCCCGTCACTGCTAACAGCTGAATACTAAGTGGCTGTCTTGTAAAACACAAGAGGACTTAACTTGCATTTCCTTCCCCAAGATGTGTTCATCCCTACTCTCGCTCAGTTTTCTCTTCAAATGAGGTCTCTGCTGCCCATTTTATTTAAAACTAAAGCTCCTATCTTCAGATTCTTTTTCTGACTTATAATATGCTTGTTCCTATGTAAAACAAATATATTCATTTATGCATTGTTCTTAGTACCCATGTTTTTATCCACACATTAATACAACATTTATGTGATAAGAGTTTTTCTCAAATTTCTTTAGTCCCTAGAACAGAGTTTTACGCATGGTAGGAGCTCAATACTTACTTGGTTTTTAATGGCAAGAATAAAAATAGGTTTCCTAATTTTGTTTTTCTAAACTATTTGCAGAAAAATTCTCAGGAGACACAGGGATCCTCATCTCCATTGAACACAGAGTCAGCTAGGTTTGGATTTAGCAATACTATTTATTAGTAGCATGTGTGATGCAGGGAGGCACAGTAAGAGTGAGGAAAGGGAGAGACAACTGGGTGAGAGAGCATATGCCCACTCCTCGGCACATTTTGGAGGTTGGAGGACCATGTTTGGGAGTCTGTTTTCTCTGTGTTGCTGAGGCAGGGTCTACCCTACAGTTTCACCATTTTACATCATTCATAGTTGGTGTGAGAGCTTCATGGTGGCTCAACTGTCACCATTTTTCATCTTGTCAAAAGAGCGCTAGGATTGCAAATGTGTGCCACCACACCTGTCCTGTTATGTGACTTCAGGACTTGGATTTGGGTCATCAGGCTTGTATAGTAAAGGGTGTTTACCCACTGAACCAGCTCCTCGGCCCTGATCTAATAGTTTTTGAAATTACAAAATAGCATGTGATATTTAGTGCTTACGGCCTTTTTAAAACTGTTCCGTAGACACACAGCAATGCTTCCAATGGACAGTTCAGATGAAAATCAGCCTCCCACCCATGGATTCAGATAGCACAATCTCAGTTATTCATTTGGGTCCCTTGTAATAACATGAACCTCATGAGGCAGAGCGAGAGGACAGTCGTGCAGGGTTGAAGAGCACAGAGGAGGTGAGGAGAAAGAGAGCTCCAGCTGATGAGACATCACATGGCTTTGAGTTTGTACACAGAAATGGTGAGCCATGAGCCAAGCGATGTGACAGCCTCTGGGATCCTGGCTAAGTCAGTGAGGAAATGAAGGATGCCCTCACAGCTGCACATGCTCTATACATGTTCTGCACATGGTTGAGTTTGTCCAACAACCTGAATAGAATTGGAATTAATGATTCTCTGGAGCCCAAAGACAAAACCCCAACCCTCCAGACACCTGGATCATGGCCTTGGGAAAGTAGTTGAAATGAAATTTCTGAGGCAGAGACCTGGCCTGCAGAATGCTTGCTAATACCATGCTTTTCTTCTCAAAAAGAGCCTTTGAATCCATGCTGGGCATTTCTACTTTACTGTATCACCACGTCATTGCTGTCATTGCTTCATCGTCTCCTGGACAATGTCAAAGAGCGATGCCGTCAGAGGGACCATGGGAAATAAATTAGAAACTACTGAAGTGTGTGTATTGCCTGTTTCAATTTTCTGCTCTCTTTGAGCATTTGCCTCTTTGCTACAGATAGAAAATTTCAGAAACAAACAAGACATGTGGATTCATGTACTATAGGTGAATATTCAAAATTGGAAGTTCTCTTCATTGGCTCATTTGCCATTAGAAGCGTGTGATGGTTAAATTTGTCAACATGACACAATCTAGAATCACCTAGGAGCAGTATCAGTGAGTGATTGTTTTATCCTGGGTTAGACTGGGATCGTGTCTGCGCAGGTCACCTTAGTGACTTGCAGGAAGAGCCAGCCCATTGTGGGTGGCACCATTCCATAGGTAGATAAACGTAAGCAACCGTGCATGCATTATTTTCTCTCTGCTCCTAATAGTGTACATGATGTGACCAGTGGTTGGAGATTCTTGTCTTGACTTTCCCACATTGCTAAATTCAGCATAGCACGGGGATCAAAAAGTCCTTCCTTTCCTAAGCTGCTTTTTGTCGGGGCATTCTATCACAGCAACAGACCTAAAACCAGAAATTAATTCCCAAGCTCTTTCTGATAGAACTATTTCATGGCCAGGAATGTCTCACTAAAGAAACAATGGCAGTGGCCATATAGACATTCCTAATGCATTAGTATTTAAAGTCTAACAAAACCTGCCCATTATTTAACATTTCGTTGAAATAATCTTTTAAACTGATGTGCTGATGAGGATGAAGTCACTGATACATATATTAAACATGAAGTAGCTATGTTATGCAAAAGCTAATATAATCCAGCATACTATGTCTGTGGTTGGTAAATTGACTTTTCTCTCTTTGTCTTTCTGCCTCTGTCTGTCCCTAAGGGTATTCAGAGAGATATACTGACAGATAGATGCTAGATGGGTAGTTCTGAACCATAAAAGCAATAGAGTTCTTTTTTAAAAAAAAGTATTACTTTGGTTTCAGTTATGTGTATGTGTGTATCTGTATGTGTGTATGTATACATGATGCAGGAGCCCATAGAGGCCTGAAGGGGGCATTGGATCCCCCGAAGCCAGGGTTACAGACTTGTGAGCTGCCTGACTTGGGTTTTAGAAACTTAACTCCAGTTATCCACTCTTAACCACCAAGCCACCTCTCTGGACCCAGGTTTTTGTTTGAAAGGAAGAAACAATAAATAATGAAAAAGTGTTAGTTCAAAAATAAAAAAGGTAGCATAGTTTGATAGTGTTATCCGCTAAAAATTTAGAAATATTTTCAAAAAAGTTGAAACATGGTATTTACTTGGCAGGCAGAATGCAGATTTATCCTGCCCCTATATGGCATTCTATAGAGGAATAATCATACAGCCACACAACGACTGACCCCAGACCTGCCCAGTAGCTTCACTCGCTTAGGCTTTTCCACAAAACTAGTTTTAAAGGGCACATTGACAAGAAAGCACTTAAGGGTAACACTGGCAATAAAAACACTCAATATCCAATGATGGAGGGGTTCTACCTTTATCTGGGTTAAGCCAGTCAATGTTGTATTTCAAGAAATAAAGGTGAAAATTCAGTTCTGGTGCTTGGCTTTGTATCCAGTGTAAACCTGTCATAACCCATAGGGGTCCAGTAAGAAATGACTTGTGACAAGTGGCTTATCTGAAACCTGCAGCGATGGCTTTACATGCCACTTACAGTGTGTACCATTTCCTCCATCAGCTCTCCCCACTGCTTTGTCTTTCATGTCCCCTGTCTGCACGTGTTCATCTTTTACCCTTTCTCCTTCTTCAGCCAATCAGGTGAGCATCTGCATTTGAAACTCTTACTTGAAAAGGAAACTTTTCCCAGCTGTCATGGACCAGAGTCAGCTTGGCAGTTGCTCTGAAATCAACAGAGGAATTGTCCACACAACTGATATGAATTCCTCCTGTAACTTGCCTGGCTGGGAACGCAGAGAGACTGACAGCGTCTGGACCAGCCCCTTCTGCCAAGCCTCCTCTAATAGCTTTGACTTAATGCCAGTCTTGGTATGTACATTATGTCCCATGTGCATTTTCCTTGGCTTTTATTGTTTCTTCCTTTCAAACAAGGTGCAGTGACATTTCTTTTGACGCAGTGTGACAGGTCCTCATTGCTACACACGTCTATGCGTCACTCACAGGATGTTGGAGAAACATGGGTGGGACAGAGCTAGTGTGGATTGCACGTCCTCTCTTGCATCTCAGATTTCCTCTACCTTGTCATTACTTTTAACACCAAGCATGTAAGAAGCCAGATCTCCCTCTGCCCAGACCTGCTGCATCTGCTTTAATGCACAAATGGTTGAAACACCTTGTCGAATTGCCTGATACTCCCAAGCCAGCAGTACACTGATAACAGGACTCTAACTGGTGAGGTTACAGACCTCACCCAGTGGTACAAAGACAATACTCAACATTGAGTAATAACTGCTGGAGCTCCGCTGAGTCCATCACTTCCTGTCCTCAGCGCCTATCAACTATGGTACAATAGATGAGTTCTAAGCTATTCTCACTGACTGAGACGTCCACCTGAGGTCAGGAAAGAGAGACTCAGGTTTCAATAATCTTAATGCTGAGTCTTCCATCTAAGAAGATGCATCGATCCCAGGATCCAGTAAAGAAACCAAGACTGGCCCCATGAGTCTGCTGTTGTTTACTGTACTGCACATTATTCCCTGAGTGATTTGGAGATGTCCAGGCTCACTATGGATAGAATGGATGTGCTTGAGACATGGATGTGCAGGCTTGCACTGTGATGGAGGAGGGTTATCTGTCTATTGTGTTATTTTCATTGGTCAATAAAGAGACTGCCTTGGCCCTTTGATAGGACAGAAAATTAAGTAGGTGGAGTAAACAGAACAGAATGCTGGGAAGAGGGCAATGAGGCAGACGCCATGGAGCCAGCCACCAGGTCAGACATGCTGAATCTTTTCCGGTAAGCCACTACCTCATGGTGTTACACAGATTATTAGAAATGGGTTAATCAAGATGTGAGAGTTAGTCAGTAACTAACTCTCTAGAGATAATGGGCCAGGCAGTGTTTAAATGAATACAACTTATGTGTTATTATTTCTGGGGCTAAGCTAGCTGTGTGGGAGCCTGGTGGGATGAAAGCAGGCCTGCCCGCAGCTCCTCACTACAAATGGCACCCAGACGTGAATAACTGAATCCACAGAAAGCTTGAGAAAGTTTGGGAAAGAATAGAGTAAAGCATGTTTTCTTGGTAGCAGCAATTTCTCGGGTCTGCTCTGCTTGCTAGAGGCAAGCAAGCACTCTCATCTTAGAGAGGCTTCCTGACTCAGCTTTAGCTGCAAAACCCTGCAACTCTTTTAAGAGGTCCTGCCGCGAAACACTTAAACAGTGTTGATGAAAAGCTGAACGTATGCTTTTCGGGTTTTCAGCCGTAACAGGAAAAAAGCTGCACTGTTTTAAAATGCCGGTTGTCCTGCCAGGGCAAACTCTGACTCTTTCAGGCAGGCAGTCCGACTATGGAGGATTTGAATGTGGTCTGTGAGCAGAATGCTGCAGCTTGCTTGCTGGCAGGGACCTTGAAAAGCCATAGAGTTGTGGCAATGAACACAGCTCTGGTTGGTATCTCAGCCATGAGGCTGGAAAGCTAAGGAATGGACTGAATCTAACTGTCAAAGCCACGGGCTTTAGTCCTACCCATTAAAGACTCATGTGGTCAGAAAAAGAGAAATATACAGTAAAGAAAGATTCAAAGATGAAGAAAACCTCTAAATATTTTATGTGTGTTAAAAATATATGCAGGCTAAAGGTTAAAGCCATTAAAAATAAAAAAGAAGAAAAGAGAGACATAGGATGTGGTAGTACACACCTTTAATCACAATGCCTGGGAAGCAAAGGTATATTGAGCTTTGTGACTTCAAGGGGCAGAGGTAGATTGACCTCTGTGACTTCAAGGTGTGGTAGTACACACCTTTAATCCCAATGCCTGGGAGGCAGGGACAGACAGATCTCTGTGAGTTCAAGGTGTGATAGCATACACCTGTAATCCCAGCACTGGGGAGGCAGAGACAGGAGGATCTCTGTGAGTTCAAGGACAGCCTGGTCTACAGAGTTATTCCAGGACAAAGATATACAGAGAACCTGTCTCAAAAAGTAAAAATAAAAATAAAAGAAATAGAGGTTAAACTAAAGCTGCATAAAGATGGAAAATATACAGAGAATCTTGATACTGTATGCCATTATGCTCTCTTTGAATTGTTTTAATGCTGAGGAAGGAGCAACAGCTGCTAAAAGACTTTTGTTTATAAATGCTGCTGAACTAACCCAAGATAGGTATTTTGAAAATACCTTGACTTCAGAATTTGGATCTAAGGATGTGATACTTTGGAAAGGAGGTTCTTCTTTCGTTTTCACAGAGGATGAGACCCTGTGGACTGCTTCTAACCCAATATGGTATGATAGACCATGCCCTCCTGAAAGGTTGCTGTGAACACCCTCATAAAAAAAATTGAATACTGCCAACTGAGATGAACCTGGCAGACAGGTTATACCATGAAAGACCTGATTAACAGCGTCCCTATACAGCAGGAAGAAGTTTGGAGAGAAATAACTATGTCCATATTCCCAAATATTGCTTATAAATGTTCTTTTATATAACGGAGGATATGATATAGATATGAATAATTTGCATTAGTATGGATTATAAGGTCAATTTTGTTATATGTATATGTATTTCTGATCTTGATTAAGGTATTATGATTGTGTAGTTCATTTAAAAATGTAATGTATAATTAGGAAATATAGGTTGTTAGTGGATAATCATCGATAATAGTCAAGCTTGTAGTAATGTTAGTTCGATTTTCTAGATGTGCATAGATATATTTCAGATAGACATTCTTCATAACTTTCAAAGACTACAGAACATGGCATTTAATGTTTTACAAACTTAGGGCTTTTCATGACAATAATACACATCTACTCCTGGCAGCACCAATCTACTTCAAGAGGAAGATGGGCATCGAAGAAGCTCCTTATGGAGTTGGTTAGCCATTTGGGCAAGAAACTGCTCTTGCCTGAACTGTTATATAAACTGGACACAGAGAACCCGCAGAGAGAGGACTGCTGAACTTGTCTAAAGGTGAGATGATTTTTCGGGGTTCCTGATTCATGAACGAGTCTGTGAGACCTTCTGCAGGACACAGCAGATAGTGACTGAACTGCCTTTGAAATTTCCTGCTTCATGGAAATGTCTCTGGATACTATGGGCCTGAAGGCTGAAGATGGGTGCCCCAACGATACAGAGGAACTTTGGGTGATTGTCCAGGCAGCGAGATGTCTCTGTCATTTCTAGAGTTTTGGAAGTTGCTTACTTCTTGTTTACTTGGGTAATATTATATCCTTCTGGAGTCTTTGATGGAGTTGAAGAATGGATAGTCGTAGTTATAGTTTTCCATTATTATGATAAAGATATAGTTATAAATATTGTGACTACAATTCTAGCTTGATAACTGTTTTGTTATGTGTAATTTTACTATGTTAAAATGAAAGCCTTTCTTTTTTGTTTAAACAGAAAAAGGGGAAATGATGGAGGAGGGTTATCTGTCTATTGTGTTATTTTCATTGGTCAATGAAGAGACTGCCTTGGCCCCTTGATAGGACAGAAAATTAGGTAGGTGGAGTAAACAGAACAGAATGCTGGGAAGAGGGCAATGAGGCAGACGCCATGGAGCCAGCCACCAGGTCAGACATGCTGAATCTTTTCCGGTAAGCCACCACCTCGTGGTGCTACACAGATTATTAGAAATGGGTTAATCAAGATGTGAGAGTTAGTCAGTAACTAACTCTCTAGAGATAATGGGCCAGGCAGTGTTTAAATGAATACAACTTATGTGTTATTATTTCTGGGGCTAAGCTAGCTGTGCGGGAGCCTGGTGGGATGAAAAGCAGGCCTGCCCGCAGCTCCTCACTACAGCACTGTGAGTAGGCAGTGCCTCCCTTAAATTCTCTAGGACCTCACCTTTCAGTTTCCATAGTTTTATTTATTTGTGCTTGGTTTTTGTGAGACAGTGTCTCATGTAGCCAAGACTAGCTGTGAACTCATTAAATAGCTAAGGAGAACCTTTCAATTCTGCCTCTGTTCCCTAGAGTGCTGGGATCATAGGCATAAGTAACCATACCCAGTCTGGGGAGCTCTGAGTTTGACTTTGTGCAGTTCAGGCAAGAACTCTACCAACTGAGCTACATTCCCAGGTCCTACTTTGATTCTTAACTCCCAGAAAATTTGCATGAATGTTCTAGAAGTTTCTCTAGCAATCAGACTCCACTCAATGTTCCCAGATAAAAAGAGGGTGCCCAGTAAAAGCCAATTACATGAAAGTACAAGGGGCTATGTTGTTTTTCTTATAAATAAATCCCAAATATTTAACAAAATATCTAGAAAAAATGGTGTTTATCTAAAATTCAGATTGATTGATCTGAAGTGTTGGCTCTTAACTCTTTAGGTTGTTCTCATGAACAGTGTGGTGATGTGTAGATAATCCTCATCATTTGGTAAGAATTCTCTAATAACTGGGTGAATTTGCTGTGTGAACATACAGCTAACTCAACTCGCTGAGTGGGAAAGGCACTTGTATCATCCTGTCCCCAATGTTTCTAAGGACACGTATGTTAAATGAACCCCTTCCTGTGTCACAGTTTTTTCAATCTGCCCTTGGTGTGTCTGGGATCACTTCATACTAAGACATTACCCTTCATAGCATGCATTTTTAATGAGACTTGTCTTGCTAGGAAACACAGCAGCCTGGCCTCCAAACTCTCTCTTGCCTCCACCCACTTACTGTTGCATGTAGCGCCAAGCCGAGCTATACTACATGTTATACTCTTCTACTTCAGTCTCATGATGCTAGGTGATGTCAGGCAAATAGTCTCCATTCACACTGTTCACCTTTCCAGGCACAAGAGAAGCCCAGGACACATGTGCAGTAAAATGTGTCAGTCCTCTCTTTGGTCTTAGCAATCACAATAGTTCACATTCAGTTACTGTCACAAGTTCCTGGGAGCATCAGCTATAAAAGAAAAGGTTTAGTTTGACAATTTTGACATAGGTGGATGCATGATGTATGTCTATAGGTACTCTCATATACTTGTGGTGGTCAGGTAAATTTTGTGTTCCTTTCTTCCAGCATGCAGGTTTCGGGACTGGAACTCAGGTTGTCAGGTTTGGAAGTCAGCAGCTTTACCCCTGAGCCATCCCTCAGTCCCAGAATGATTGCTTCTGTCAGCTCACTTGAATTGAACTGCATAGACGATTACTAAGGCATGGCTTCTGGGCATGGCAATTAGGTCTCATGATATATAACATGTCATAGACAAATCGATCTAATAAATTGATTAATCCTTTGATGGAGTCATGATATGATGGGAAAGGAGGGAGTTCAAAGATGGGGCCTCAACAAAAATGGTAGGTCACGTGACACACCCTCAGAAGTTATGCCTTGTCCTGACTCCTATGGACACCCCTCTTTTCTCTGCCTCACACCTTCTACCTCCAGAAACAGCCACACAGACCTGGCACCACAGCCAAGCACTTGAAGCAGAACAGTGATCAACTGAAGCTTCTGACATCACAAAATAAATCTTCCCTCTTTAAACTCTTTCTATCGGGTGTTTTGTTACTGAAATGAAAAAATAAAATAAAAAGCCTAATACAAGTCCACAATGAACTAGTTCTCACTGCTTCAGGCCTATGAAAAACCCTTAGGGCTGAAGCATACGGTTGATTGATGCTGCTCACAGGAAGGAAGGGAAATGAGAAAGGCAGAAAAGTGACAGATCCACAGACCCCCAAGATATATCTTCAGTGACTGAAGACTTCCCGCTAGGTACCAACTCTTGAAGCTTCTCATGCCTCTTAACCATGGCAACCAGAATAAGCCTTTAAAAACAGATTTTCAGGAACATTTAGGAGTCATGCTATAACATCAGATCTAAGACGCAATAATTAGATTTCCTGTTTCTGTATTAATGCACCCCGACAGACGCACTTACCTATTCTCTTTTTATTCAATCCAGACACCAGCCCTTGTAATGGTGCCACTCACAGGTAAGAAGGGCCCTCTCACTTGAGTGAGTCTGGATCATACCTCATAGGCATGTCCAGAGACTTGTATCCAATCAATTGAGATCCATCCATTTGAAGATGCTAACCTTCATAAATATATCACTAGCAGTATTTACATTTTATACTGAGGAAAACCATTTCTCCCAGATGTTAGGTGACATATATAATCACATGCTGAGAAGTGGAAGCATATGAATTAAAATAGCCCTCAGGCCTATGTCTCAGAGTAATGCTGTTTTCTGGAGTCACAACTGCTATCTTGTGTTGTCAAGTGTCTTCACATAGGGCTCTTGATATCCTAGGAATTGAATTGGGTTTATTTAATTGATATGAAAATAATGGAAACAGAAGCCAACAATAGCATTAAAAGAATAGACTGCCAATGGCAGGATAGTCTCTATTCACAAATCCCTGACTTGTAAATAGATGTATACAGTGACCAGCAGTGCTTACCTGCTGACTCCTGGGCTTTCCCAAACTCTGAGACTGCCATCTTCATCTGGCGTGACTGGCTGCAGTATTCAAGTTAAAGAAGTGTGTGCGTACACACATGCACACATATGGTGATGTCAAATGACAATGCCCCAAGTGGGATGCAAACACTGAAACTATCGCTCCAGGTTGTTCTTGCTTAGAAACAACAACTGAGCTTGTTTTTAGAAATTAGCCCCAAGGAGCCAAAGCCTAAAGCAAAATAAGTTACTTCTTTGGGAAAATGTTTGTTAGAATTTACTCAATATTTCTTTTCTTTCTTCTTCCTTCTTCATTTTAGGGCCTGTGTTGGCCTGGAATTAATAGTCTTCCTGCCTCAGCTCCTGAGTGTTGGGATACCAGGCATACACAACCACACCGAGGATGGAGTTACTGTGGGGCAATGTTATCACCGAGTCTCTGTCTGCAGCTTTTTACTCATCCTTATCTCTACTACCCTATCGGTCCAGTGGTTTCCACCAGGGCTGAGATGGTCTTGTTTGAAGAATACATCTGCCAAAGTCTGGACAATTTGTAAGTATTATCTTTTAGGGTAAAGAATACAACTAAGATTTATAAGAAGTGGCCGTCTGTGCTGTTCAATATTCCACAACACAGAGAAAACCCCTCACAATAAGAACACTCTGGCCAAAATCCTCATTAGTGCAAAAGATGAGGTCCTTAGCTTAGGCTATGAACTTTCTGATAGTGCTTGATTCCTCATGTCTTCTAAAGTCTCTGGTTAACACTGAAACTCAGCTTGCATTCTCATATGTAGGGCGTCAAGGCGCCACAACCCTGCCGTCATTTCCTGTCTCTCAAGAAGCTTCGGCCCCGCCCCGAAGCGCTTGGCGCGCCTTCCCGAATGGCGCAATCCAGCCGCCAATCGTGAGCTGACTCATAAGATCAGGAGTGGCCAGAGCCATTCAGACACAGACATGTCTCAGGCTTTGTTCTGCACGGCTTATAAGCCGTGCGCGCCAGGATCCAGGATCCTTTGCCATCATCCTCAAGTTGTGCGCTCCCAATAAAGAATGTTCTAAGAAGAATCCTGTTGTGGTCGTCTCTTCTGCTGGCAGACGCCGCGTGCAACAAGTGGTGCCGAAACCCGAGACTTGACATCTGGGCACCATGCAAGGACCCCCGGCTCATCGGGAAGGATTCAGAACTTAGGCATATGGAGCAACGGTACTGGTAAGTTCTCCGAAGGTAACAGTGACGTGCTGGTAGGAGGAATATACCTATTGTGGGTAGTGGCTGTAATCGTTTTAACATTATGGGGAATAACACTTCAAACCTGCGAGTCGCAGAGAGTTTTCTCTGCCCACTTCAGCAATTGTTGAAACAGTTCTGCAGTGCCCCATATATTCATGGGCCCTGGGGATGGGGGCCCCTGCTCCCGTTTTTTGGCCCTTGAGGTGTTGTAATTGGCTGCCCATGTATGTCTTTAACCGACCGGCACTCATTGGCCCAGTGTTTCTCTTTCTTACACCTAGGGCAAACACCTGTTTTGCGGTTTCCTGTTTTGCTCTCCCCTCCAATTTTTGGACATTGTTTCTTGTAATGTCCTTCCTTCCCACACCAAAAACATCTGCCACACCCTTTACCAACTGTTTTTGCAGCCGCCAACATGGCCGCAGCTAACCCTGAATTGGACAAAGGCCCTCCAACTTCTCTGCATGCTTTCATCCATGCCTGTAATCCTGCAGAACCCGTCATTTCGCCCCCCTCCTGTCACAGCCAGGAGAGCAAACTCAGGCTCCGCAGGGCTGGACATCTGTGCCACCTCCAGAGTGGTATTGACAACTCGAATGGGAGTGCAACCAGTAGAGTCAGATTTTAAAGGCCCACTACCCAAGGATACGATGGGTCTGCTCCTTGGCAGATCCTCATCTGCCTTAAAGGGATTTGTCATTACTCCAGGAGTCATAAATCCTGATTATGAAGGAGTTGTAAAAATATTGTGTGCATCCCCTCGAGGCATAACAGCAATCTCTCCGGGGGATTGGATAGCCCAATTGAATTCAGGATTTGTACCAGGAAAAGGACTTGGAAAATGTCTCCAAGGCAAGACGGAACCTATAGAGGCACAAAGAAACATAGATCGTAGAGGGCTGGGTTTTTCGTAGGGGCCACTGGGGATGGAATTCCTATACCTTGGACTACCTCCACCCCAGTTTGGATCCCCCAGTGGCCCCTCTCACAGGAAAAATTGCTTGCTGCCCAGGAACTACTCCAAAAACAGTTAGTTGCAGGTCACCTTGAACCCTCGCAATCACCTTGGAATACTCCTATATTTGTGATCAAAAAGAAATCAGGCAAGTGGAGGTTGTTGCATGACCTTAGGGTGGTTAATCAGCAGATGCAGCTTATGGGCCCTGTACAGCGGGGCTTACTGATGCTTTCTAGCATCCCAGCTGATTGGCCGGTAATCATATTTGACATTAGGTACTGTTTTTTCTCAATACCCTTGGCAAAGAAAGATTGTTGCCATTTTGCCTTTACTTTGCCATCTGTTAATTATGAACAACCAGATGCACGATTTCAGTGGTGTGTCTTACCACAAGGGATGGCCAACAGTCTCACTATGTGTCAGCTCTTTGTTGGACAGGTTCTTAATCCAGCGCGCCTGAAATATCCCAACATTCGGGTTTGTCATTATATGGATGACATATTAATAGCTGCACTAATGTTGCTATTGCTGGAAGAAGCTTATGTACAGATCGTTAAGGATCTAGAGAACAAAGGCCTAGTTATAGCCCCTGAAAAGGTACAGAGGGAAGAAGTGGGGAAATTTTGGGGAGCCCTTCTTTCATCAACTCAGATCCGGCCGCAAAAGGTTCAGATCAATTGGAGAGTCTAAATGATTTTCAGAAGTTGATGGGAGATATCAATTGGCTTAGGCCATATTTGCCTATAACTACGGCAGAGCTTAAACCATTATTTGCCATTCTGGAAGGAGACCCCAGGGTTACATCTTCACGCACTCTAACCCCAGAGGCGCGGGAAGTGATCAATAAGGTAGAAAAAGCCATTGAAACAGCGCATCTGACATGCATAGTGCCTACCGAACCATTATATCTTTGTGTTCTTCCCACCATCCTACAACCCACTGCTGTTTTATGGCAAAAGGGCCCGTTACTCTGGATTCATGCACATGCTTCCCCACAAAAAACAGTTGAACACTACCCTACTGCTGTGGTGAATTTAGCATTACAGGGTCTTAAGTCAACCATATTGCATTTTGGTATTTTTCCACATGTTCTGCTTGTCCCATACACTCCATCCCAAATTCAAGTTTTAGGGGCTACAGTAGATGATTGGGCTGTTCTTCTTTGTAGCTTTTCTGGAAAGATAGATAACCATTATTCTAAAGATCCCTTATTACAGTTCGCAACCCGTCACCCAGTTATTTTTCCCAAATTACCTCCGCCAAGCCCTTGACAGGAGTCAAAGACATTTATACAGATGGCTCCAAAAGTGGCCGAGGAGCCTATGTAGTGCTTGGACAGAACCCAGTTATTGTTCAATTTGAACCAGAGGCACCTCAACTTGTGGAATGCTGCATAGTCTGGCACATTTTTAAAACATTTTTGGAGCCGGTTAATCTGATCTCTGACTCGCATTATGTTGTCAGTGTAGTTCGACACCTTGAAATAGCTGCAGATATCAGCCCAAAAAGTTCTGTGGCAAGCGTCTTGATTGAACTCTGCAGCCTCATTAGGCAACGAACTAAACCCTTTTATATTGAACATATAAGAGCTCATACTCTATTTCCAGTCCCCATAGCAGAGCATAATGCCTTGGCAGATAATGCTGCTAGGGCCTTAGCTTTGCCAGTCCTGATTGACCCAGAACTCGCTGAACAGTTTCATCAATTATATCATGTTCCAGCTACAACTCTGCGCTTAAAGTTCAAAATTCCACGCCACGTCGCCAGGAAGATTGTGACTTCCTGTCCCTCTTGTGTGACCTTCCAACATCCGCCTCATACTGGGGTCAATCCTAAAGGGTTGTGACCTGGTGAGATTTGGCAAATGAGTGTTACACATGTTTCTAGTTTTGGGAGATTACAGTATGTTCATGTGTCTGTCGACACCTGCTCAGGCATTATCCATGCCTCCCCTCTTTCAGGAGAAAAAACGGCTAATATTCTTACACACTGTCTAGAAGCCTGGGCAGCCTGGGGCAAACCCAGGATTCTTAAAACAGATAATGGCCCTGGCTACACCACAAAAGGTTTTCAAGCCTTTTGTAAGCAACTGCAGGTGACCCATGTCACGGGCCTACCATATAATCCCCAGGGTCAAGGTGTGGTGGAACAAGCTCACCAATCCCTGGAAGAAACTCATACAAAAACAAAAAGGGGGAATAGCAGAAGGCTACTCTCCCAAAAACAAAATATCTATCGCACTCTTTACTTTAAATTTTTTGATTGTTAATGATAAAGGACAATCCACTGTCTGTAGGCATGTAGACCCGGTTCAGATAAAATTTCCTACTGTGAAATGGAAGAATGTGTTGGATAACACATGGAAAGGCCCGGATCCAGTTATATCCAGATCCAGGGGAACTGTTTGTGTCTTTCCACAGGACCAAGACAATCCCGTCTGGGTGCCGGAAAGACTGACTTGAGTGCTATGCCATGAAGACCTTCATAATAGTGCTGAGCCTGGTGATGATCCGCATAATCATCACCAAGAAGATGACGCTGTGGGCAGTGACCAGAACCTGGCCCATCCCGATGCCAGTGCATGCTAATTCCAGTGCGCTTCCGGTAGTTTATTCTACATCCTGCGATATGGACGTGCCCTGCATGATTCCTATTGGTGGTAACCCACAACGCTTTAATGCTTCTAAGATTAACTTGTTAGGTTCCTATTGTTTTTCCCTGCACAATGCCAACTGCATTCTATTAAGGAAGAGAAATATTACTGCCTGGTTAATTCCTCTTCAGAATTCTAGGGTCTCTGTTGGAACGATATTTTCCGTCCTAACACAGGATACTCAAGGACAGCATGCAGGCAGCGGCAGTGATAAAAATGGCTCAAACACAGTAAATATTACCACCCTAGCCATTACAAGCACTGCGCGCGTATCCCAGCCTTATGATGGGACCCAGATTGGCACTCGATTTACAGCTTCGCCCCATTGTAAACCAGATACCACATTTCCCCCAGTTTTTTACCATATGCCAAAGCAAATCATGGGAGAAAAAATCAGTTGGTGAGGGTTTTACTATGTCACCCCCATTAAAGTGATTTGTATGGGGAAGAGGAAATGCTTCAAGTGCTGGAGATGGTTGGCCTTGGTTTCAATGACTTGTCTCTAATGAGGTCAGTGCCGTATCTGATATTTCCACCTTGGCTCAGACCGATAATGTAGTACATAAAATGCTTAACATCTCAGGAACAGTAAAAACTGGGCGATTATACAATATCACTGTTAATGGAGAAAAGTCTAATGCCATTTATTCCAGGGCTGAGGTATGTGTACAGGCACCTTTTGTGTTTTTACTTGTGAGTTCCACTAATCACATTGTAAATTGTGCTGAAGATCAATGCTGGCTTGCAGAGTGCTGGAATAATACGTGGCCAACTGCAGTGGTCATGAAGGTGCCTACTATAGTTCCCATTCAAGTGGAAGTAGATCCGGATACTTTTCTGCTGATGACCTTGCTAAGGGAATGTAGAGACTTTGGTATTCCTACTGCAATTGTGGCTGCCATAGTCTTTTCAGCAGGCAGCACTATAACTGCGGCAGTGGCTATGGCCAATCAAGTACAAACGGCACAAACCATTAACAAAGTTGTGGAAAAAACATCGAGGGTCCTTAAGACCCAAAATATGGTTAACAAACGTTTGCTGTTGGGTCTTGTGGCAGCTAATCAAAGAATAGATTTAGTGCAAGTACAAATAGAAGAATTATATAGCTTGATACAAGTAGGATGCATTTCACAAATGAAACATATGTGCATAATCCCTTTGAGATTAATTGATGCAGGAAATAAGAGCAAAAGGCTGGGAGACTAGTTAGCTGGAAACTGGTCGCGAGTGGCGGAACAACTTATACAACAGCAGCTGGTCCAAATTGCTGAACTTAATGGAACCCGTGTTGATCCTGTTACCTTTGAAGACCTGACCTCTTGGTTGACTTCAGTTTTCACCTTCTTTAAGGAATGGGTTGGGGTGGGATTGTTTGGCGCTTTAGTATGCCTAGGTGTTTTCCTGTGTCTGTGGCTGCTGTGCTGTCTCCGAGCGTGACAGGCTCGAGACAAAGCTGTGATCCTTCAGGTGCTAGCAGCAATTGATCAGGGCATCTCCCCCCAGGTATGGCTTGCCAGCCTTAAGAGGGATTTGTAAAGCCTCAGCCCTTGTACCCAGCGACCTTATTGTCATTGCACCTGGTAGGGTGAGGTTCTTGCAAAAAGCCAATGGCCTTTGCACTCTGATCGGCCTTGTTGCCCTTGCACTCGGGAAGACATTGGCATCCTTTCCCTTTGGAACCACTGTCCTTGATCAGTTGGATCACCATGAGGTTCTGACCTGATCAGATACGTCCCGGGCGTCTATTAATATATATATATATATATATATATATATATATATATATATATATATATATATATATATATATAAGGGGGAGATGTAGGGCACCAAGGCGCCACAACCCTGCTGTCATTTCCTGCCTCTCAAGAAACTTCGGCCCCGCCCCGAGGTGCTTGGTGTGCCTTCCCGAATGGCGTGATCCAGCCGCCAATCGTGAACTGACTCGTAAGATCAGGAGCGGCCAGAGCCATTCAGACACAGACACGTCTCAGGCTTTGTTCTGCACGGCTTATAAGTCATGCGCGCCAGGATCCAGGGTCCTTTGCCATCATCCTCAAGTTGTGCGCTCCCAATAAAGAATGTTCTTAGAAGAATCCTGTTGTGGTCATCTCTTCTGCTGGTGGACGTGGCGTGCCACACTCATACACCAAGGAACTTCCTTTTTTTCTGCTGTTGTGTATGAGGTGGGAAGGCCTGTAACATGAGGGCTGGCTTGTCGGGGTATTTGTTCCCGCCCAGTACCCCACAGCTGGCAAGTCCCAGAGAAAATCAATCACACAGAGATCTCTATAAGTTATAAAGCTGATTGGCCCATTAGGTCAGGCTTCCTATTAGTTCTTGTAACTTATATTAATCCATTATCATTATCTACGTTAGCCACATGGCTCAGTACCTTTCTCAGCGGGGCAGCTTACATCTTTCCTCTCTGGTGGTCTGGGCAGAACTGTGGAGGGAGCTTCCTGCTTGCCAGAATACTCCCAGTCTCTTTGCTCCACCTCTACTTCCTGTCTGGCTTTCCTGCCTATACTGCCTGCCTGGCCAATCAGTGTTTTATTAAAATATGATTGACAGAATACAGATAATTCTCCCTCATCAAAGGCCTACTGCGGGTGGCACCATTCCCTAGGCTGGGATCCTGGGCTAAATCAATCAGAGCAAGCAGAGCAAGCAAATGAAAGCACTAACTGCTCTCTTCTCACGGCTGTGGGTACCATGTGACCAGTTGCTTGAGGCTCTGAATGCTAAGGCTATTCTGCCATGATATACTATCCTTCCAAGCGTGAATCAAACCAGACCATCCCTTAAGGTGCTTTTGCCAGAGTATCTTATGACAGCATCAGAAAATGCATCTAAGACACTAACTAGCCTATTAATCTCAGAAGAATTAGCTCCGATCTATACAGTTATATACACTAAGTCCCGATGTCTAGAACAATGTAGACTGTCAACTATTTGATGAATCATAAATATTTTTTTACAAGAGCAAGCAAGCAGGGCAAGAGGAAGGGTTTTCACGACCCATTATTATCATGAAAGCAGAAGAAAAGTGAAAAGAAACTTACAAGGACTTCTTTTCCCAGGATGTCATTAAAAATAAGCTCAGTTCCTCTTTCGGCAATGTTTACAAGCCCCACCTGTGTGTGCACTTCACTATGCCCAACACTGCGTGTGCTTTTTCTGGGGACAGATGACTGTTCATTCCAGAAAGAGATGGCAACCGTAGACCAAAGAAATGATTCCAGTTGCCAAAGTGAGTTGACAATTGCAAGTCTGGCAACCACAGAAAAGGATATATTCTTCACTGAAAACTATTATGCTAATCAAATTATCAGTACTTAAGATCACAATGAACAAAGGGACAGTCTAGACAACTACCTCTGTGTGTGATTCCACATGATAAGGTATGTAAAAGATAAAGGAGAGGGAGAAAGGATTGAGTTATGACTTCAAACACCAGGTTTACTCCTCAACTATAGCAGGGCCATGGGGGTGGGTACACTTTAAAGTCACCCATTTTGGGAACAGGAGAAGCAAAGTGAAGAAATATTCCCTGAGAATAAAAAAGCAGAAAAGAGAAATTCAATTTCAAGAAGCAAGGACTGAGAGAAGTTCATTGTGGAGAACACACACACCAACCTATTTTCGGGAAGAATTATTTGTTTCTCGACAAAGGATAAGAAAAATTAACATTGGGACAACAATAAAAGAGGAGACAAACTCGGCACAGTAAAGGAGAAAAGACAAGACAAACCCCATACAGAGGAAGGAAAGAATGGCAGATGATAAGAAAGACCCGGTGTTTCATTGGGGGGGGGGGGGGAGAACACGAAAAGGGCATTTTCAGAGACACCTGTGATGTGGAAAAAATTGGTCCCTGATTATCCATTTTTGTATAATGGGCACCGAGGAGAGTGCCGAAGCTCTCACTTCAATACGAGGCTGAGGAATATCTGAACTTTCTTTTCAGGCTAATCAAAATGAGAAAGGAAAATGCAAAACTTTGGCCAGTTAAAGAGGTTATTTCATTGGCATAAATGCGCATGGTGGAAAGAGCTGTATGTTAGAATTCACGAGGTAGAGGAGAAACGGTGCTCTTTCCTGCGATGTGTTACATTAGCATTAGCTAAACCCGAACGCTGAAACAATTTTACCCAGAGATTAAAAGCAGTATTAACATTTAGCTATAGGAGCTGTTAGTTAGAAGTAAGGAATCTCAGGCAAATGGTGCTGCCACACTTATCTGTATTTAAATCACATTAAACTCTGAAAGGAGGGCTAGAAGATGATATTTCTATATGACTCCCGGGTGTGTTGCCACCCCCACCTTAGAAACCACAGCACTCGTGTGTACTGTAAAGCTACACAATATCGAAATACAAAGTTAGCCTGCAGTGCCCTGTGGATGAATGGATCGATGGGATATTGTTTGCCATAGAGAATACAAAGTTATACTAGCTGCAGAAGAAATGGATTTGATTGGATGCTGTGATATTAAGGAAATTAAACCAAACTTACAAAGACTGGATCATATGTTTTGTTTCATATGAAGAACCTACATTTTAAAAAAATACATGAAAAGAAAAAACCAAAAGACTTTTTGGGGAAGACTAGTAGGAGGAGGGGGGACAGAAGAGATTGTGGTGGGGGCAGGCTAAGTACAAACACAGTTCCTTGCATATAGATATGAAAACATTGTAATGAAACTCACTACTTTCAAGTACTCTATAAGACTAAAAGATTTAGCCTCTTTAGAATTTCATTGCCTAAAGTCATTGTGTGACAATTATATCCCACTACCGTGCACAACATTTCCTGGGGACAGGATGGCTGTTCACAGCAGATAGAGAGGACAGCCACAGGCCAAAGATACGATTCCACCACACACAGTCCAGAGAGTCAGTGAGTTTATGGGTGTTAACCTGCAGGAGCACATATATCTCCAAGGTCAATACATGACTGTGGAAAGTACGTCATCCAAAAGCCCACTCCAGCAACTTCAGTTGCCTCACTGAAGTTCCCTGTGAGACCCACAGGCAGCTCCTTTGAAGAGTCACCTCTTCCTCAGAAGAGGGACTACTTCCTGCTTAGCTTCAAAGAGTGGCCTCCTTTGTCTTAGGGGCCTCCTGTGCTGCCCTTTCTTTTGAGTCTCATGAGAGTTCTGGAATTCTCCCAGGAGGGAATGTTGCAATCTGGAGGAAATAGCTATTCCACAACCACAACCCAACTACTTGTGGCATCCATCATGATGGAAGTGGGTGAGCTGTTTACCTGATAACGTCCACATCCCCACATCCCAGACCTTTGTCCTCTCACCTTCGTGGTTTGGCCTTTAGTGTGTCCCTTTTGTCATTAGGGAGCTTGGGGATATGCAGAACTGGGATCCACTAGAGTGCGCTTGCATATAGACGCATAACGTGGATCTGATTTTACATTTTATTTCTTAAGGGGAAAAAAATCTCCAAAGGAACACCCGTAGATTTAAATATAAAGGAAATATATGGTACACTGTTGACACGAGGCAAATGGGAAAAAATAAAGGCATTTACGTAGAAGATGAAAAAGTCCCCTTCAACTTAGCAAAAAGAAAAAGGCATCTGATGTCTGTGGAAATTTAGCAGCCAAGGGCTTTATCAGGAGTTATTTAAGTCTTTTCATGAATAATCAGAAATTAGTCAGGAATTCTCACGATTCTCTACAGGGAAATGAAGTGGAGCTGCTTTCTAGATCACAATCCCCTCTGTTCTCAGAGGGTAGCGCTTGGCTCCTCCAAACAAGGATGAGGGAAAAATACAAAGTGTTTGCAAAAATTCATTTCCCAAAGGAATGGAGACTATTTTAGAGAATATATTTTAGTTTTCATTACCCATTTTTGAAAGAAAAAAACAGTATTCAATGCAATTTAAAATTAATCCACATGCATACGTGGCAGTCGGCAAACTTTTATCTAATTTCTCTCCTTCATTCCCTTTTCCTTTTGTCTCCATCCCTCCCTGTCCCTCTCTTCATCTCCCTCCCTCTGTTCTACCTTCCTTCTTTCTTCCTTCTTCTTCCCTTTCCCTTCCATAACAGAGAATTACTCACCTCAGAGTTCAGTACTGCTGAGGTGGATTGAGCCGCCTTCCAGGCAGTATTGATAACCGCGGCCGAGAAGAATTGTTTTCCCTAAAACATGTTAACTAAATCTAGCTGTTTTCCCCACTCCACAGCTGACTCCATAGAACCTTATTAGGACATAATGCAAAAGTAATTGCTAAAACAAATCACTTACAGCCCACGGCATTGTCCCCCAAGAGATACTAACTTAGCCTTTCATTGATTTCCCCTGATTCTAGTGCCCTGAGAACTGAAAAGCACACTGCTAGATGTAGCACGGAGAAAACTCTATGCCTGTCAGCAACTAGCATGTTCTCCTTAGAGCTATGGAATCTAAAGAGTTAAATTACTAGATCATTTTTCAAGCAGGAAATTCTATACGTATAAGGTTAATAGCAGAAAAATATCTCCTTAGAATAAATGTTACCGTTGGAAAGAGCTGGGTGATAATCTGGATGGGAACCTTTCTGGCCTGGTGCGGGAACAGTGAGGAGCATACGTCATCGGTGTCATTAACACTGGGGAAGGGAGACACCCCCACGTGACTCTTTTTCCTCAGAAAGCCTGATGAGATGATATATGCGTTTGAGACTGTGATAATGTTAAGTTCTGTAATGTAATAACTCATAGCCAGTACTCACTGCTTAGTGAGGGGCTAGGCAGACTGTAGGGTATGGTTGTGTTACACACACAGTATTAATATTAATGTTAATGTTAATAACAACACTGTCCTACAGAGATGCCAGAACCAGTGAGATTCATAGAGACAAAGAAATACAGAGAGACGGAAGGGAGAGGTGGAGATTATAGAGAATTTAATCATGGAATGATGGTCAGTGATGTAGGCTTGAGATACAGGAATCCCAGGTAAGGATGGCTCAGCTGGAAAAGTGCCTTCCAGATAAGCACAAAGGTTTTGGAGCTCCAACAACCATGTAAAATGCTAGGTGTGGTGGTGCATAAACTTGCAGTCTTAGAACTATGCAGGCATAGATGGAAGAATCTGTAGCCAGTTATTCAATGTTATGAATCACTACAGCATATTTTCAGTCATATGAGTCAAGCTGTGTGTGTGCGCGCATGTGTGCACATGCATGCATGCACATATAATAAAGTAGAAGGAAAACCATTTGGGTGGAGGAAGGAGAGAATAAAGGGAAGAAGAGACGTGGTGGGAGCTGATATGAAACAAGCAATGATGTACATTTATGAAAATGTCACAGCGAAACCCAGAAATTTGTGTGGTGCCTAAAAAAAATCACAAAGAGAAATTGAAAAAAAAACAGGACTTAATGGTTTAAGCATTAATCTCACTTAACACCCTTACAGAAATACGTAGAACAATACTTGATTAATTACTCAGGCATCTCATGGTCCCCATGAGGTTGACTCATAAAATTAGCCATTACTGGGCTGTTCTAGAAAGGGAGAAAAGGAAGACTCGCTTTCCAAGGAGAAAAGGGAACTTTGGGTGTAACTGAAAAGGCATTGCTTATGAAGGGGACATATATGGAAAGAGAAGCTGTGTCCTGACATGAGATTAGAAAAGGGATAGTCAGAAAAAATAGCTGGAGACAAAGGAGAATGGGCACTCTCAGAAGAACAAGGGCAAACAATTACTAGGGAGTATTAGTAAGTAGGATATGTAGATAAAGGAAAGCCATAGCCTGCCTCCTACTTTTAAGTCTCCGGGGCCAGAGAAAGCAAGCGAGGGCATGGACACAAATCAAGAGAGAGATTTAAGAAGGAAACAGGAGCTGTGGCTGAGTCACAATGATAGAGCTTTTGTCCAGCATATGTGAGACCCTGGGGTCTATCCCAGGCTCAGGATGGTAAAACACTTGCCCAGCATATGTGAGGCCCTGGGGTCTATCCCAGGCTCAAGATGGTAGAGAGTTTGTCCAGCATGTGTGAGACCCTGGGGTCTATCCCAGGCTCAGGATGGTAGAGCACTTGCCCAGCATGTGTGAGACCCTGGGGTCTATCCTAGGCTCAGGAAACAAAACTGCAATACCAGCAAGGAAGACAGCAAATGCTGATCACACGTCCCAGAGACTGTAAGGATGTGATGTGTTGCTAGTGTTTCTCTCTTGCTGTGCTAAAACACTCGACCACGAACAGCTGAGGGAGGAAAGGTTAGCATACAGTCCCGAGGGCCAGGACCCATCGTGGATGGGAAAGCAGGGCAGCAGAAGCAACAAGCTGAGAGATCCCAGAAGCCTGTGCGGACACTTCTCGTTCAGATCGCCACAGATGAGAAACCTGAATGCTTTGTTACAGATTCTGGCTCATCACCAATGGTTGGGGAAGGGGGAAACTGAGGTTCACCCTTAGATCCAACTTCATGCTGCAGAGGCAGAGGAGATGCCCCCAGTTAAGTAATTTCACTCTTGAGGACGAATTTGGAAAAAAAAAACCACAACTTTTTTTAGTTTGATGTTATACAAGGGTATTAGTAAGGTCTGGGCTGACTGTAAAGTACATCTACATGACTTAGATTATTTGGGATTTCCTTAGAATTAAAATATTGGAAAATTACAGTGAAAAAGTAGAGAATTGTTAAAAATCATATGTCAAAGTCTATGAATTTAAAAGCCACTGCTAAGATTTAACTGTAATGCATGTGACTTCAAAGTGCTTCTGAGAAATAGTCTGTAAAATAAGACAAATTCTCTTTGGAACTAATTCAAATGATTCTTTGTCTGCTAATCTCCTTTAAAACCTGTTTCATATAGTGCTCACTGCAAGACGTGACAGTGACTGAATTAACTGAGCAGCAGTGTCTAATAGCTTCCTCGGTGCAGCACAACACACACACATACACATGTGCACGCTCACACACATACACATGTGCACGCACACACACATACACATGTGCACGCTCACACACATACACATGTGCACGCACACACACATACACATGTGCACGCACACCCACAGATACACATGTGCACGCACACACATGCACATGTGCACGCACACACATGCACATGTGCACGCACACACACATACACAGCATGTATGCTTGCCTGTGTCTGTACTCCATGTATAATGATCTCTATAGAGAACTCCTATCAAAATATAGTGGAAAATAGACAAGCTACGCCAAATAACCCACATCAAAGCATCCTATGAATCTATTTTGGAATACTTTTGTAAATATGTCAAACTAATATATAATGTTACATATGTGTGTGCTGTCAATAAACAGAATAAATCCCACGTACCTTCATATAATTTGAGTAAATTGGGACTTTTTGATATTAAGTAATAAATCTCTGTTGTGTGTGTGTTCTATGCATTTGTGTATGCTCATGATTGTGTATATGTAAGCAGATGCCAGCATTCCTCTGTGTGTGGGTGTGAGCAGGTGCGTGTGTAGGTCAAAGATCAATACCACATGTGTTCTTCAATTGCTTACTCCTTATTTTTGGAAAAAGGGTTTCTCATTGAGTGTTGAGCTCATCTGGACCTGCTGGCCCGTGAGCACCAGGGATCAGCCTGTCTCTGCCTCAGCTGATGCAGGGGCTGCTTATGCAGTTTCTGTAGCCCAGATGTTTCATGGGTCCCAGAGATTCAGACTCAGATCCATGTGATGGCATGGCGAACACTTAGCAAATGGAGCCACCCCGCAACCCCCACATAAATCCCAGTACTAATTTGTAAAATCATCGCAGCCATTCATAACCTCGATGCAGAGCTGGCCACCTGAGTCTTAAACCTGTCGCCGATTCTGCCTCCACACTTACCCCACCAGCTGCCTGGCAACCAGGCTAGAAAGGGTTGCTCGGCTGTGAAAGCACTGCGTAGCATATAATGTTTTATAAACACATTGCAATGCTCTCGCTGAGATTTAATATAGGGCATCGCAACTTAAACACTTCCAGGCTTCCTCACAAAGTATCCCAGGTGGCCACTAAGTGGCACTTGCTTTGTTGCTAATACCGGGTATCATGACAGAAGGCCAACGATAACTAATGTGATAAGATGACAAGAAGGAATCTGAGTCACCACGCATGCTGTGCTATTCATTTAGATGATCATTACACGAGATATCAGCAGCTATACTGTGGTCCCTTAAAGAGGCATTAGAGCAAACGCATGTGAATGCAGCAACCAGCTCAGAGAATGAAGCCCTGTGCATCCAGCTGCCACTGGGAAAATAATCTGGAATCCTGAGAGACAGGGATCATGCTGGGTCTTTGGAGAGCTTTTATGTGAACATCACAACACCATTTAAGCTAGGGAAGTGTGATTGACTTCTTAGAAAATTCGCATGTTAATATGAAGGAGAGAAGTTGGATCTTAGACATTTCATTGAATCTCTGATATTATTTGTAAGACTGTTTACAAAACTTTGTCTGTGTAAAATGGACAGCTAATTGAAGTGAGAACCCACAAAAGTCTGTTAAACAGTTTATTAAGGGATGTATAGGAAGAACAGATTCACAAATACAGAACAAGGTAGGCTACTCCGCTGATCCGGCTGCTGCAGTTCCATGGTTCTCCCAAGGGTGATAAGGACCAACCGCAAGATGCCTCACTGCCACCTGCTCCAGTTCCAACCACCCAAGAGAGTGCACAGGACCCTTCTCCTCCATTTTATTTGGTCACATGTCCAGAGAAAACCATGCCCATGGCAAGTCACCCCAAAGTCATTGGCTAAATAAATTGAACACCCACGACAACTGATTGACCATAAGCAGCTAATTAGTTGATGGTAGCTATATGTATTTAAGGAAATTATATGTAAATATTTAGGAAACTGAGGGAGGAGCTGGAGGAATGGCTGAGGTTAAGACTACTTGTGGCTCTTGCAGAGGACCTGAGCCCATTCTCAGCATCTATGGCAAGTGTCTTACAACTGCCTGAAACTCCAGATCCCAGAGAGCCAATGCTTCTGGCCTCTGCAGGTGATGCATGTGTATGCGTGCGCGTGCACACACACACACACACACACACACACACACACAAATAATCAATCTTTTGGAAAAAGGAATGGAGACAGTTTTATGTCTATGAACTATATAGCAATCTAAATTGTTTTGGTTTTAACCACAAATATAAAAATAAATAACTGTATAAAAATATGTACTGATAGAGATCATCGACTGAATAACTGAACACAGAGAAGTCGGGATAAACGAGCATGCAGAAGAAGAGAAGACTCTTCCATACAGAAGAGTCTTTTGATGAGAAAAGTGCAGACTATGTGCAGTGTGAGAATGAGCCAAGCACAGCATTTTCTTTTCACCCAGTACAGTGTGAAAAGAAGCATGGAGCAACTGTACGGTGGAGAGATGTGGCGAATCCTGTCCCAGGCAGAGAGCAAGTTGAACAGCAATAGTTGCAAGCCATGGTGATGGTGGCAAGTCATATTGACGGGGTACCCTTTATGAGAACATCTAAATCTCAACCCCAGTGTGGAGGTGAGAAAAACCTCACATAAGTCTGGATTGAAGCTCTTGAGTCATCAAAGAAAGAAAAGCTGGAGGAAAATCAACAGGGCTAAAGTCATAATTCAGCATTACTGATAACTGAAAGAACTAACAACTTATCCAAGATGTCAGTCTATAGGGTATGAGCCCTGTCTCAAATCTAGAGAGTTGTAGGCAGTCTCCATGTTGTAAATCTCCGTCACCATCCTCGCCACGATAGAGCTCCGCTTCTCTTGACAAGTCACCGGCTCTCCCTCCTTCTGCATGCTCCCTTCTTCTCTTTCTTCTGCCAGCTGACCCTCTTTATTTTCCCTTTTCCCAGGACGACGTTTGAGGATTTTCAAGTCTTTTCCTATCTGGTTCTTTGCTCACTCTGTCCCAGGACTGACTCCCAAATCATTGCCACCATCCCATGTATCACTGCTGTGTTGGGAAGTCTTTGTTCAATCCTGTCCTTGATCATTCCATTTGGAAGTCCACTAGCTGCCCCCAACTTATAGACCAGAAGGGAGGTTGATTTACCAAAGGAAATCATGAATCAAAAATTAAATCTGAAGCTTTTCAAAATTCCCACCCTAACACTCCTACCCTCTCGCTGTTCAGTCCCACACCAGAATGCATATCTCTCTCTCCTCCACACGGTAGCTCATCTGTGCATAAGCCCTCTCTATCTCCAATTGCCCCCAGGATACATCCAAGGACCTTGATGTCCATGACCTGGCATCTTTCTAGAACACTTCACACCTGCAGGGGGCAAGCATTGCACTTGTTTCTGTGCTCCCTCCTGCTCACAGCTGCTGCCCTCAGCCCTGTCTTCCCGGGATTTGCATTCATTTACATATGGAACACCTCTGAATGGGCCTAAGTCTGACAATCAGCCGATGGTCCTTCAGAATCATTGCTACTTATTTTCCCTTTCCCTTTTCCTTTCAGATTCTGACATAGCAAAAATAAGAGCAGAAATTGCAATCAATAGTTTCCTAACTTTGATGAACTAGGAAGCATATAGTCTTCCACAAAATGTGAAAAAGAAAAATTTTATAGTTCCCACCAGGCTGTGTAACTCCCCTGACAAACTGTCCCAATGGCTTTGCGCGGCTCTGAGAGATAAATAATAAATACCCACTATTGCAAGCCCTGCTGAAACTTTTATTATTGAACGTTTACACACTCCCTGACTTTCTCTTCTTCCATACACTCAGGTCTCCACAGTTCGGTCCCACTGGTGTTTATTACATTTCCTAGACCGTGTCAAGACATTCGAATCTAGATTCTTCACTGATGCAATGTTTGCACTATCTCTGCATGGCTTCTTTGTACAAACCAGGTCCTAAGGGAAGCATGGTTCTCAACCAACCACCTACTGTGCTGCTTTTTGCCAACCATGACTTAGAAAAATCTTACTTTATGCACAGCATTTAATACTCTATTAAATCCCCTGTTTGTTTTTGTTGTTGTTTATTTTCTTCTCTGCAAGGATACAAGCTACATAATTATGGGGAACTTTTATACCCATCCTCTGATGTCCAGACCCCAGACAGAGCAATATCTGGTACATAGGAGGAACTTAGTCATTTCCTGAGGAAACCAAGTACTTTGTATTTAACTTGGAAGCAAGTTTTTCTCAGAAGAGTTTCTCATGGGGCACCGTGTGGCCATGAAAAGTGGGAAAATTTGGAAAATGTGCCTTTATAAAGCTACAATTGGGGGGGGTTAGAAGGTGATTGAGCGGTTAAGAGTATTGACTACTCTTTCAGAGAACCTGGATTCAGTTCCCAGCATGGTGGTTCTTAATCATGTATAACTCTAGTTCCAGGGAATTCAATGCTCTCTTCTGACTCTGAGAGCACTGAATTCACATGGTACACACACACACACACACACACACACACACAAAACACCTATATACATAAAAAATAAGTCTTATCAAAACGTCTCATTGTGTCTTACAAGACACATGCCAATGTTTCCATTAGATGCCCCTCTCTCGTGAATAATGTGTGGCATTTTATGATTTAATATGCCTTCCACTTGTACCAGTGATCTAATAAATGAGATGACACATAGACAAACCCACTGATCATCACTGAAGCCCATTTTGGGCTATGATACTGCAAGTCCCCACTGACAGCCATACCCATAATTTCATGGAACTATATCCATCGTGCCAGTCAGCATTCAGATGGCATCATAAAAGTCAAAGTGCACCTGGTGTTCAGATCTTGGGTTTTAGTGCTACTGGACAATAAAAGGAATTAGGGCTCCTTGGAGAGATGGCTGACTCTAAGGCTGGGGCAAGGAAAGTTCAAGATGAGCCAATATCCTTATTGTACCCATATAAATTAAGAAAGTTCAAAAAGTAAGTAAAAGAACAGACCCCTGTCAAGAGCCAACAGAGCTGGCTGAGGGACCTTCCAATATCTGAAGCTAGAACAATGTCAGAAATACAATGATTTAGTACTGATTATAAAGGAATGTATAAAATAAACTAGTTTCCAGCTGATATAAATAGTTGATTAGTCAAGGAGAGAAGAGAGACATCGTCTTGCTGGGAATTCTTGGTGCTATATGTTCTAACTTCATTTCTGCTGCTGTGATACCTACCCTGACCTAAAGCAACACTGGAGTAAAAAGAGATTGCTTGGGTTAAATTCCAGGTTATAGACGACTATCGGTGGGAAGTCATGATAGGAACTCCAAACATCACATCCATAGTTTACAGCAGAGAGGGAAGAAATGCTTGGAGTCTTGTTTCTTTGCTTGCTTCTGCTCAGCTCAACTTTTCAGCATTTACACTGCCCATAATGAGTTGGGTTTTTCTATACCAGTTAAAACTCATCTATTTTGTACTTCCTGTGTAGATTAAATCTATGTAAGTCTTTCTTAGTGTCCTCATTGTTGTCTAAGTTCTCTGGCATTGTGGTTTGTAGGCTGGTTTTCTTTGCTTTATGTTTAAAAAACAAGATCTCCTGAATAAATTGGGGGAGGGTTGAAGGGAAGAGGGGAGAGGCAGGGAGGAGAGCAGAGAAAAATGAAGAGCTCAATAAAAATCAATAAAAAACAATTTTTAAACAACTTCAAGTTTATTTACTAAAGGTGTATTCATGAAACAACTAATCTAGATAACTCCTCCATCAAGACTTTCTTTCCCGGGTGATTCAGATTGTGCTGAGTTAAAACTAATCAGCATACTACATGTAATTCTTTCACTATGGAGTATGGGCTGAACAGAATGACCCACTTCTAAATAACAGCATATGGGTAAGGTGGGTAAAGCAACTTCAGAAATGTAAAAATATTACCTAGCCAGGGATGAGACTAGGTAGGGTGAGCATCTCATTGCCTTATAGATACCATGAACCCTTACGAAGACCAAGACAAGAATGATTCTTCACTCTTGTAGCATTCTTCCTTAAGATGTTAAGCATAAGACACACCAAAAAAATCTCAACTGACCAATAGCCGAGTGGCAAGATGCCAAGCTGTCAAAGCCTCAATACACAAACATGATCTGAGAAAGCATCTCAGTGCGAGCTGTGGAAGATGTGCTGTCTTAGCGTTACTATTGCTGTGATAAAACACCATAGACATGAGCCACTTGGAGAGGAAAGGTTTTGTTTTGCTTAGACGTCTACATCACAGTCCGTCACTCAAGCAAATCTTGGAAGGAACTCAAATAGGGCAGGGATCTGGCAGCAGCGATTGATGCAGAGACCACAGGAGCGCTGCCTACTGGCTTGCTCTACATGACTTTCTCATCTTGCTTTCCTACGTCATCCAGGACAATCAGCCCGAGGGTGTCCACATTCACAGTGGGCTGGGCCTTCCGCCATCAACATCAATCAAGAAAATACACCCAGGCCTTCTTACAGGCCGCTTTGGTGAGAGAATTTTCTCAGTTGAGGTGCCTTCTTCCTAAATGTCGCTGCCTTGTGTCAAGTTGACACAAAACTAGCCAGCATATGTGAGACAGAAAGAAATACATCAATGGGAAAGAGGGTGAAGTTCAAGTGAATCTTGGAGTGCAGCTCATGGTGAGGCACCCAGCACTTTCTTAACTTTAATAAAAGCATCAGGATCCTGGAGGGTGACAGCAATGGGGAGAATGGACATGGATTAGGGCACATGAGAACAGACTCTTGATCCACCTTCAAAATAAAGTAAAATTCCTCTAGAGACTTCTCTGTTGTTATGCCAATACCAAGCTGTTTTCAATACTGTCACTCTGTAATAGAGTTTGAAGTCAGGGATGGTAATGCCTCCAGAAGTTCCTTTATTGTATAAGATTGTTTGGCTATCCTGGGTTTTTTGTTTTGCCATATAAACTTGATTATTGTTCTCTCAAGGTCTGTGAAGAAGTTTGATGGGAGTTTGATGGGGATTGCATTGAATCTATAGATTGCATTTGGTAGAATTGCCATTTTTACTATGTTGATTCTCCCAATCCAAGAACAGGGGAGGTCTTTCCATTTTCTAGTATCCTCCTCAATTTCTTTCTTCAAAGACTTAAAGTTCTTGTCAAATAGGTCTTTCACTTCCTTGGTTAGAGTAACCCCAAGATATTTTATGCTGTTTGTGGCTATCGTGAAAGGTGATGATCCTCTGATTTCCCTCTCGGCTTCATTATCCTTTGTGTATAGGAGGGCAACCGATTTTTTTGGAGTTGATCTTGTATCCTGCCACATTACTAAAGGTGTTTATCAGCTGTAGGAGTTCTTTGGTAGAGTTTTTGGGGTCGCTTATGTATAGTATCATATCGTCTGCAAATAACAAAAGTTTAATTTCATCCTTTCCAATTTGAATTCCCTTGATTCCCTTATGTTGTCTTATTGCTATTGCTAGAACTTCAGGCACTGTATTGAAGAGGTATGGAGAGAGTGGACAGGCTTGTCTTGTTCCTGATTTTAGTGGAATGGCTTTGAGTTTCTCTCCATTCAGTTTGATGTTAGCTGTCAGCTTGCTGTATATTGCTTTTATTATATTTAGGTATGATCCTTGTATCCCCAAAATCTCCAACACCTTTATCATAAATGGGTGTTGAATTTTGTCAAATGCTTTTTCAGCATGCAATGAAATGATCATGTGGTTTTTTTCTTTCAGTTTATTTATATGATGGATTACATTGATAGATTTGCGTATGTTGAACCAGCCCTGCATCTCTGGAATGAAGCCCACCTGCTCATAATGGATGATTTTTCTAATGTGTTCTTGGATTCGGTTTGCCAGGATTTTGTTGAGAATTTTTGTGTCGATAAGTCGACCTATGGAATCGAATAGAAGACCTGGATATTAACCCACAAACCTATGAACACCTGATTTTTGACAAAGGAGCTAAAGGTATACAATGAAAGAAGAAAAACATCTTTAACAAATGGTGCTGGCATAACTGGATGTCAACCTGTAGAAGAATGAAAGTAGATTCATATCTATCATCATGCACAAAACTCAAGTCCAAATGGATTAAAGACCTCAACATTAATCTGACCACTTTGAACCAGATAGAAGAGAAAGTGGGAAGTAGTCTACAAGACATAGGCACAGGAGACCACTTCCTAAGTAGAACCCCAGCAGCACAGACAATAAGAGAATCAATGAATAGATGGGACCTCCTGAAATTGAGAAGCTTCTGTAAAGCAAAGGACACTGTCAGTAAGACAAAAAGACTACCTTCTGACTGGGAGAAGATCTTCACCAACCCCTCAACAGATAAAGGTCTGATCTCCAAAATATACAACGAACTCAAGAAGCTAGGTACTAAAACTCTAATTAACCCAATTAAAAAATGGGGTACTGAACTGAACAGAGAATTCACAACAGATGAACTGTAGCTGCCAAAGTTTTTCCCTTCTCCTGGCGATTCACAGTGTGACCTCCGGCTCCCTGGAGACTCTGCACTAGCTCTGGCTTGAGGGGATTACCTAGCAAGAACCTGGTTCTCTTTGCTATGGTGATTCCACTTGTATTGAAGGTCTTAGCAGTGGGCCAATAGCCTGCCTCTCCTAGCTGACCCTGCCCAGGGGCCAGGAAGCTTTAATCTTCCCTCCTGCTCCTGGATGGGAGGAGGTCTTGCATTTTCGATCCTTCTAGCCCACTGGTATAAATACCTGACTTGAGTTTAATAAAGTTGCTATTTACTCTTGTGAATGAGCAAAGGTCTCTTTTGTGTGTGTCTCTTTTTCAACCCTCAGGACAATCGTCCCTTCTCGTGGGCCCGAGTTCAGGAAGCGCGCAGCCTGGGTTGGGAGTGGGTATCCATTGGAAAGTGCAGATTCTTACAATGAACTTCGAAAGGCCAAAAGATACTTAAGATCATGATCAACCTCCTTAGCGATCAGGGAAATGAAAATCAAAACAACTTTGAGATACCATCTTACACCTGTCAGAATAGCTAAACTTAAAAACACCAATGATAGCCTATGCTGGCGAGGATGTGGAGTGAGGGGAACACTCATCCATTGCTGGTGGGAATGCAAACTTGTGCAGCCACTGTGGAAATCAGTGTGGTGGTTTCTCAGGAAACTGGGAGTCAACCTCCCTCAGGACCCAGCAATTCCACTCTTGTGAATATACCCAAGAGATGCCCTATCATACTACAAAAGTATTTGTTCAACTATGTTCATAGCTGCCCTCTTTGTAATAGCCAGAACATGGAAACAACCTAGGTGCCCCTCAATAGAAGAATGGATAAAGAAGGTGTGAAACATACACACATTAGAGTTTTACTCAGCGGTAAAAAACAATAACATCTTGAATTTTAGATGCAAATGGATGGAAATAGAAAACGCTTTACTGAGTGAGGTAACCCAGACCCAAAAAGAGGAATATGGTATGTACTCACTCATAAGTGGATTCTAGTCATTGTTAAAGGTCTTTGAGCCTATAATTCGTGATCCTAGAGAAGCTAAATAAGAAGGTGAACCTGAAGAAAATCATATAGTTATCCTCCTGAATATAGGAAGTAGTCAAGATTGCAAGGCAAACTTGGGTGCACGGAGGGGGGGTGTGGAAGTAAGGAGAGATGGTTAGAGAGAAGGGAGAGGGGAAGAATTGGGGATGGCGTGGGGGAATGAGATGAGGGGAGGAAGGATGGACATGGGAGCAGGCAACTATATATCTCAACTAAGGGAGCCATTTTAGGGTTGGAAAGAGACTTGTTTCTGGAAGGGTTCTCAGGCCCAAGGAGAGGTCCCCAGATTCTTCCCTGGGCAGCAGGGGAGAGGGTGCCTGAACTGGCCTTGGCCCATAACCATACTGATGAATATTTTGCATATCACCATAGAACCTTCATCGGGCGATGGATGGAGATAGAGACAGAGACACATACTGGAACACTGGACTTAACTCCCTAGATCCAAATGAGAAGCAGAAGGAGGGAAAACGTGAGCAAGATAGGCAGGACCAGAGGGAACCTTCATCCGACGATGGATGGTGATACAGACGGAGACCCACATTGGAGCACCAGACTGAGCCCCACAAGGTCCAAATGAGGAGCAGAAGGAGGAAGAACATGAAAAAGGAAATCAGGACCGCAAGGGGTGCATTCACCCACTGATACAAGGGGACTGATCGAATGAGAGCTCACCAAGGCCAGCTGGACTGGGACTGAACAAGCATGTGATCAAACCGGATTCTCTGAATGAGGCTGACATGGGGGCTGACTGAGAAGCCATTGACAATGGCACTGGGTCTTCTTTCGTCTGCATGTACTGGCTGTTTGGGATCCTAGTCTGTTTGGATGCTCACCTTCCTAGGCCTGGAGGGAGAGGGGAGGAACTTGAACTTCCCACAGGGCAGGAAACCCTGACTGCTCTTTGGACTGGAGAGGGAGGAGGAGAGGGAGTGGGGGGGAGGAGAGGGAGTGGGGGAAATGGGAGGGTATGGGGAGGAGGGGAGGAAGTGGAAATTTTTATAAACAAACAAATAAAAAATAAATAAATAAATAAATAAATAATTCCTCTAGAGATTTATTTCTAAAGTCCCAGTTTATTTTTAAATGAACAGTGTTTCTAAAAAGCACCCCATTCACAGGACAGGTTTAACATCTAAAATATGAACTTCCTCATTAAACTCTAAGTTAAAATCAGGGTTAGAATCAACAGACTTAACAAGGCTCCATTTCCCATCATCCCTTGTAGCTCCTACTTACTCTAGGATTCGTGACTGTGAATTGAGATCTAAGCCCAAGGTATGGGAGGTGAACAGACATGCAAGGAAGGCCACATCTCAGAGTTCTTTCTGTTTTCACTTTCCAGTTGCCTGTGATGTGGTCAAAGCAGCAAACAGTAAAGGCTGTCAGGATCCTACAGTGACCCCAAAGAGGGCAGAACAATCCTTTGTCTCCATCAACAGAAAGACAGAAGCTGGGAGAGAGGTACATCTCATAGAGCCGGACGAGCAGGCCTGTCCCATCAGCTCTCGATGGCAACCACAGCCTGTGACATGGGTGCAATGAGGACGTGGATTCTTAGATTGAGATCTGATGACTGCCTTTGAGTCTTGCCTCTTAGGTTCTTCAGTACCAAAAACTGTTTATGCCAGTAAGAGCTCTCCGGTCCTCCCAGTCTTTGTACTAGCCAGAGCGTGAAATGACGGCAGTCTCTGTCTCTTGGAATCACAGGTTAACGCCAACACCGTGAACCACAAGAGAATCCGAGGTCAGTTGCTTTGCTTGATCTCTCAGGCTCATTTCTAGCCGGCTCCAGAAGCCCAGAGTCCTGTAAGCTATAAACCATTCCATCATTTAAAACTATGTATTAAGGAGTTCTCAAAGAAGAGGACATATATTGAATGGTATAGGAGGTCCTTCTGTCTATTTGCTGCTTTTATTGGTAAATGAATAAAGAAACCGTTTCAACCAATGATTTAGCAGAATAGAGCTAGGTGGGGAAACTAAACTGAATGCTGGGAGAGAAAAGGCTGAGTCAGTGAGATGCCATGGAGCTGCTAGAGGAGAAAGATGCAAGCTGTCAGCTAGAACCTTGCCAGTAGGCCAAGAGCCTTCTGGTAAAATATAAAATAATAGAAATAGATTAATTTAATATATAAGAGCTTCCTAGAAATACGCTAGGGTCATTGGTCAAGCAGTGTTTTAAATAATATACTTTCTGTGTGATTATTTCAGATCGAAGCTGCTAAACAGCCAGAACAAACAAGTGGGCTCATACCACAGCATTGAAATTGCACAGTACAGTGTTTTGAGATTTCTATACATTGTGCAGTGGTTACCAACTAATTAGCATCTGATTAACATCTGTGTCACTATTTTTTTTCTAAGAATCCTTAAGAGCTCAGCTCCTGGCAATTTCAAGTGTATATAACACAGTTCTGACCCATTTATTTTCCAGAATGTACAGATAACATGAGCTAACTTTGGACCCTCACACCAGCACCTTCTAATTATGCCATCCTGGAGCACGACTTCTTGTAAGCTCCAGTCTGCTCTCTGCTTTTGGGTGGAACTCTTTAAAGACCACATACAAGTGGCTTCCCACAAATTTTGTCTTCTGCTTCTGGCTTTACTTCACTTTAGCACAAACCCGGACTCCCTTGATGCTTGCATGTTATCATCAGAGTGGAAATTATAACAGACTATGGGTAGGGGCCCTTCTGCCTCCACAGATGAGCACAACAGTGTGTCTTTAATCTCTCTGGTGTGCGTGTACATACACACAAGCACACACTTGTGCCTTGGAGCCTGTAGAGTTCAGACAGCCTCAGGTGCCAGCCTTCACATTCCACCTTAAGACACAGTCTCTGGTTCACCTTTGATTACTCTAGGCTGAGGACACACAGATTTCCAAGGAGTCTCTGCCTCCCATCTCTCCCACCGGAGATCTGGGATTACAAGTACATACTACAGGGCCTGGCTGTATGTGGGTTCTGGAGATGTGAAATTTAGATTCTCGCAGTTTTGTGGCCAGTGATTCACCCACTAAGCCATCTCCCCAGCCTGAAAATATGTTTGTTATTGTTTTGTTGTTATTGTCTTTAGTTGGTAGATTCACATTGTGATTGACTGACTGGAATCCACTGGTGCTTAAGTGTTGAAATACCGAGGTCAGGAGCCCTTAGCTTGCGTCAGACATTTCGCTTTCCCTCCTGCGACTGTCTAGTCATGATGACAGTCTTAGCTGCTAGGTCTGAGGCATGAGAGTAGAAGAGGAGATCCAGCCCTTTGATCTGGCATATTTATTCATTAAAACCTTTCAACAAGCAATCAAGGCATCTCATTGAGCATTAAAAGCACAGAAACCATATCTGTGCAAAGGCTTCTGCTTGACGTATGTTCCTCTTGATTATTCTACCTGATTATGTCTTTCAACATGTATGAAGCTAAGGAAATCATTCTCTTTTCTTTTTGCCTGTGTATATGTGAGTGGATCACATGTGTTCAGTGCCCATGGAGACCTGAAGAAAGCGTCAGATCCCCTGGAACTGAATTAGCAACGGTTGTGGGCCACTGTGTGGGTGCTGGGAACCAAGCCTAGCTCCTCTGCAAGGGCAGCAAGTACTCTTAATTACTGAACCTTTTCTCCGGCTACAGGAAGGGCATTGTGAGAGGGAAAAGTATTCACCCAGTTTTCCACATCTTCCTAAGACAGAGAAAAGGTGAAGTTCCTTCATTAGGAAACTGAGTCTCCATTTCTGTACTCTGCCAAAATACGCAGTGTGGCTAAAAGATGCCAATGTTCTGACAATTAATTCATGTAAAACATCAATAATCTAATTTTTGGTGAAATGCAGCCTGTCTAAATCCTTATAATGTATTTGTGACCTCACATGACCCTAAGAAAAAGAGCAGAAAAGTCCAGCCCTGTAGTAGACAGAGTTCTGAAATCCATTTAAACACTCCCTGCCCCTTTCCAGGCCCCATCCCTATCCCCACGAATGTGAGCCAAACTTATTACTTGATCATAAGTTGTAGAATCTGGCAAAGATCAAGGAACTTTGCAAATGCACTAAAGATATCTAATCAGCTGATCTTATGCCAATGAAAAGGAAGACTAGTGAGTGGTTCCTTTAAAAGAGGGGCTGGAGGTCAGAGAGCTGCTGCTGTTGGCTTTGAAGATGTACGCCGCTGTGTTGAGAGAAGACTCACAGAAAACCATGTGGTCAGCATGGTATTAGCTGACGAACTTAGGAGATTAAGAATTAAGGCTGACACTCACTAAGAGTCACAGGGGTCTGTCTTGCTGTTCGGCCAGCAACCATGTGACCTAAAAGAAAAACACCAAATGACGAGAAGAAGCTGATCCAACTCGAACTTGAATGCCAGCCTGTTGGAAACCAAAGCAGTGGACACAGCTAAGCAGACTGTGCCCAGGCTTCTGACCTCCTGAAGCTGTGGAAAAATGCACAGGGGTAGTTTGAAAGCCACTAAGTCTGTGATTACTAGATTTATAGCATAGAAAATATGTTTAAGGCTGGTATGATTTTCACAGGAAAGACCAAAGTTGAGACTTGGTGTCGAGGCACATAATGTCCCCATGGACGCTGCTGTTAAGTGATTGCTCTGGGATTTGAACTCAGAGCTACCAGACAGCAAAGTCCTTATTTTCCTACCCCTGTGTAGTCATTACATCTCTGTGATTTTCCTGCCAAAAGCTGCTGAGATGGAAGGGAAAGTCAAGCGACTCTTAACTCTACCTGGTAACATCCATAGCACTGACTGGCTTTGCCAAATTCCTGATACTCACAGAAATGAATGTGCAGTTTAGAAATACTGACGACTACAGAAAAGCAAGCCGGTTTTCACGGACCTGGCACCCAGTTTTCAGCCATCCCCTCAGAACTATGCTGAAAGTTTTTCTATACAGATTTCCAAAGGTTAAGGCCTTTTAAATCTGTTCTTCAAGTGGGTGGGTGTTTTATGTGCAAAATTAGACTACGACATGATGGTTCTACAAAGCCTTTCATTTCTGCTTAGCTCTGTTGCCTGACTGCACAATTTGAAATTAGAATTTTCTTCTTTTGTGTGCACTCTAGGCTGTCATTTTCATGCCGATTGTTTGAGGCTTCATTTTTTAAGATCCATCCACTCTATAGGACAGAGAGCTGGTTCTACTTCTGTTTTAATCCTTCCAAGTAACACGATTAGAAAACAGTCACAAGTCTGAATACTCTATCCAGTCAAGGGAACAACACCTCTCTGTACTTTACCTCCTTTTGATAAATTAATACAATGCAGGCAGCAGAGAGATTAGAGGAAAAACATGAAGTCCTCGGATGATGCGCCTTCATGCATGATTCATACTTTCTTGTCTTACATTTAGTCTATTTGAAATAGTACCCCACTCCAAGAATACAATTCTCTACTTCCTTGAGCTGCAACACTATCCTACCCTGCTCTTTAACCTACAGTGTCATCATAAGAATCATTCAAAATCCAGACGTGATAGATGTCATAAATTTATCAAGGAAATTGAGGATCTCAGCTCTCGCTTTATTAACCCCATGTCCATACTTGTCAGAAGACTGCCTGTTTCAAGGCAGCACATTCATAAATATCTACTCCACTTTCTGCAATCACTTCTGTTCTTGTTTAGATTCAATGCTATCATCATTTTGGAGATTTCTCAGATACCAAATATGTTCAATACCATGCATTTCTTGTTTCATATTACAAATTAGCTCATTGATAGAGGGAATAATAACTGGAAGAACTGATGAAGTTGGAAAAAATCAATAGATGAGCAGGATAATCAAAAGATGATAGCAGAATGGATGAGCAGATGAGCGGATAGGAGAAAGGATGGATGGGTGGCGGGCAGAAAGATAAAGGAAGGCTGAATGACGGATGGAGGATGGACGAAGGATGGGCGGTTAGGTGGATAGACGGGTAGGTGAATGGATGGGTAGCCGGAATGGTGTATGCTAGGGTGTGGATGAGTGGATGATATGACGGATGGATGGTAGGATGTGTAGATGGACGGCTACATCAGTGTGGCTACTTTTGTTCCTTCAGTGTAAACTCGAAAGAATAAGAAACTATTTTTGCTTCAAAACCAATTGACAACACCTAGTTCACACCAGGTAAACCAGAAACGCTTTCAAATGAAACAAACTCGCTCTGCTTAAAAGTCAAAATGCTGAAAACACTGAGTAAACCATGTCAGTGCTTAAATTACAAGCAAAGGAAAGGCTGCTTCATTCCGGATGACTAGAAGCACAGTCATCTCCATCGATTTTGATTCAATTTGTGTGAATTTGTGAATTTGCAGTAAAAGAATATTTATGCCACAAGCACATGGCATCGATGTGCCGCCACTGACATGCATGATGACAGGACGGTGTTAGGGAAGGCGACACTTCTGCTTGATTCTTTAGATCATTTTCAAATCCTCTTTACAAATACCATCCAGTATCCTCATGAGAAAACTACCAGGCGTGGTATTGTGCTCACCTGAAGAGGAGCAAAACAGAGCTCAGAGGCGTGTCATCAGTTGTTCAAGTTCTCAAAGCCAGGTGTTTAGACAGCCGGGTGAAGGTGGGGTATGAGACCATCCATCCCCTGCAGCCCACAGCGCTTAGCATAAGGACACGTGAGTGAGATGAAGTGTGAGGAAATGTCCATCTATGAGGGGAATGGCATGCACTAATAACATCCGCATCCTTCATGGTCTCCTTTTACAGAGAGAAGGATTCTTGGGCTTGGGAGCAGGCACAGTCAATAAGATGCTGGATGTACAACTGTAAGACCTGAGTCTAGATCCTCGGCGCTGACATAAAAGTTGGGCCTGGTGTCATGTGCCTGGAATCTTAGTCCTGGAGAAAAGATGCCAGGAGCATTGGGAGGCTTCCTGGCCAGACACTCCACTGAAATGCTGAGCTCCGGGTTCAGTGGGAGATCCTGTCTCAGAAAATAAGGTAGACGGGGAGTGAGAAAGATACCCCTGTCAACCTTTTGCCTCCACACACGCCTGTCTGTACAAACACATGCACATGAACAGATAGACAGACAGACAGACACACACATGCCTTCTTAAGAAAGAGAAGAATTCTTACATTTCTCTGTCATGATAACTGGGACCTCCCCTCATATCTAGAGCAACCTCATTCGCACCTGCGCCTGTCTCATGGATCTCAAGCAGAAGTTGGTCTCTGATTGGCTCCATCCCAACTATGTGCCAGGAGGGAAGAGGTCAGTCATTGGTATCTACCTCTATATTTTAAAATGTAGAGTGAATTAGTGGGTGATTTGAGTTCAGTATCAGATTTCTGGAATAAACCCTTTCTGACCATAGGCAAGCCATTTGATTAGTCAAGACTTCTTGTTCTCTGGACTCCGGAAATGGATAGTAGTAATGGTGTCGTAATGAAGGTTCTTATGAAGATGGATAAATGCACAGAAACACTGGAGGCATCCAGCACAGTGCCTGCCATCCAGGAAGACTTGATCACCATGACCTTTATGCTTTTGAGGCTGATGACCTCACTGGTACTGTGTGGCACTCTGCTTCAGTCCCCTTCTAAACTATTTGCATACTGTGATGCGTTCGTCAACAATCTCCATTTGCAAAAATGTGTTGTCTACAGATGAAAGAGGAGATGGTTCGACAATTACCTGGGAGAGGGAGCACATCTGTTGACAGATCCTCAGATTTACTGCGCATTGCAGGCCATGTGTGCCCTGATACCCATCTCCTTTTCAATGCCATGCACCCAGAACAAAGCAATCAACATGATAATCAGAGCTCGCTCCTTCGTGTAATGACGGAAAGATCTGAATGAGCCTTTGCCTCTTATTAAAACCAGCAGATTTTGCCCCTGAGTATTAGAAGTTTTAATTCAACGTTCTGTGTGCCTGCAGGCAAGACATTCTGCAGGTAACATAAAAACACATCACAAGTTCTGCTCCCAGAATGTGATAAATCAAGGCTTTAAACAAAAATGATAAACGTTATACCTCCACATAAGAGCAAAGTTGAGAGCCGGGCTCTGTGGCTGCCTCTGGATATCTCCTTCCTCCAAATTCACTTCTGGGGGAATTTAGGATGCTTGACTCATTGCCAGTAAGTTCTAAGGGTGATGGCAATTGTTCTTAAAACAGGGATGGGCCATCTCATGTGAACGCAACTTTGAGAGACTCATATTTTCTTATTTGCCAGCCACGATGGTGGAGGCGGTAGACTGTGCTCACTTTCAGTTAAGATGAGCAAGCTGTGCCTTCAGGTATCCTCCCTGAAATCCTTCCTTGTAAATTCAGAATCTCTAGAACAGCAAGCTACTCGAGAAATCTGAGACACTGCAATGAGGGAAGACATCTGGTTTCAAACGCCAACCCGGCCATCAGCAACCTCTTCCCATGTGAAATCTGTCAAGCATCTTTCTTTGATGATAGACAATAGACATCTCTAAAGCTTTGGGAATGGATTTGTGAAAACCAGGAACAATAATAAGCCTGTGATAAGTTTCTGGTGGGAAAAAGTGGGGGAAATGTCCAGTTTTTCCACTACTAAGGCAGTGCTGAGTGCACAACTCCCTACACCTGAATCTCAGGTCAATCATAAGGGGTGCTGTCAACAATAAATCACATTCTAGCATCTGGTCACCTTGTCCTCCTATGGGGACACAGGGCACAGAGATCGTTTCTATAGTGAAGTTAAGAGCATATTATAAATCCTGGCTGTAAAAGCCAGTACATACCGACACCAGAGAGCAAAACAACATCTCTTCCACCTTAGATCAGGACCTGGTACCAAACGCATGGCATTCTGTTACATTCAAATGAAATCAGCTCATTAACGATCTCTGACTTCAGTAGCCCCTAGTGTGACTCTTCTGACTCACAGACTGAGACTGTGGGGCCAATAGTGAATTATGAACCTTTTCATAACCACTTCATAGTCACTAACTGGAGAGATTGCTCAGAAGTTAAGAGCAGTGGCTGCTCTGGCATTGGACCCGGGTTTGGTTCCCAGCACCCACATAGTGGTTCACAACCATCTATAATTCCAGTTCTAGGGATCTGATGATCTCTACTGGCTCCCATAGGTACTAGGCACACATATGGTGCATATACGTACATGAAGTCAAAACAGCCAAACACATAAAATAAAAATAAATTAAATATTCACAAAAAAGTCACCAGCATTATACCAATCCTAGCTGGACAGCTGTATTCCTAATAGTTCAGTAGAATCTTGAGCGTGAGCTAATTAAAACGATGCGGGAATATTTACTTCTTCCTAAGCAATGGATGTGAACTATGAAAGGAGCGATAATCAAAATAATGTGATAGACATGTGACACAGCCTGCGATTCCAGCCCCGAGAAGGAGGAGGCTGGAGGGTTACTATGTTGAGTCTATTCCAAGTCACAGAAGACAGAGACGAAAAGAGAGAAGGAGACAGAGAGAGGCAAAACACAGCCTTTCCTCTGTTACTGCTCAGAACTGACCACTGTTATTTTCTCTCTCCCTTCTCCGTTCTCCCCTTTCTCCTCCACTTCCCCACCCCTTCCTTCCCTCTCTCCCCTCCCCTCACTCCTGCCCTTCTTCTCTCTCCACATTCAAAATTTGCTTCAACTTCCCTGAGTCAGAGCTTACAGATTATGACATTTGGTGAGTGCACCCTTTATACTAAAAATATCTACCTCAAAGTCATCATAGGGACTCTGCCGGTTACAATGAATAATTTGGGAGCAGTGCTCCACAAACAGAAACCTCTCAGTTCATGTCACTTATTATATATTAATATGTCATAGAACTGAGTCACACCACACATGGCATTGCTGCATACTCTTCTTGGGGAAATATTCACTGTAGCTTCTGACACCCACTCATATACTTCTGCAGCATTTTACACATATGGAGGGTGCCCTGTGATATTCTGTTTGAACTCTAACAAATAAAGTTTGCCTGAAGATCAGAGGGCAGAGCTAGCCACTAGCTAACCATAGAGGTCTGGACGTCTGTACAGACAGACAGGAAGCGATATTCCTGGGTGTAGAGAGGAATATAAGGCAGGAGGAGACAAGAGCTTGACCCCCCCCTTCTTTTGGCTAAGGAGTTAGCAAGATAAGCGCTGACCATGGCTTGCTACTTTGTCTCTCTGATCTTTCAGTATTTACCCTGCTATCTGGCTCTGGGATTTTATTTTTAAGGCCAATTAGAACTCATGCAACAGTTCTGCAATACACACAATGCACAGTCCCAATCTTTCTGTAATGCACACAATGCACAGCTTCAATCTCTGTAATGCACACAATGCACAGCCCCATCTCTGTAATGCACACAATGCACAGCCCCAATCTTTGTAATGCACACAATGCACAGCCCCAATCTCTCTGTAATGCACACAATGCAGAGCCCCAATCTCTCTGTAATGCACACAATGCACAGCCCCAATCTCTCTGTAATGCACACAATGCACAGCCCCAAACTCTGTAATACACACAATGCACAGCCCCAATCTCTGTAATGGACACAATGCACAGCCCCATCTCTGTAATGCACACAATGCACAGCCCCAATCTCTCTGTAATGCACACAATGCACAGCCCCAATCTCTCTGCAATACACACAATGCACAGCCCCAATCTCTTCACATAATTCCCTCTTTTGGCATATTTTGTTGATCTCAGTTTTTCAGTATTGAGATCTTCTAATTACTCTCTAATAAGGAGTCATGCTAGCACTAATCAATCTATACTTCCATCTTTATCTCATCCCACCCCAGACCCTTCCTAGGAAAGCTCACGTGAACAAAGATAAATGGGGTCAACAATAAATTAAGAATGATATGGCAAAGAAGGGTGACAGGTTGTCAGGAATGGGGAGAAGCCTGTGGAAAATCACACACATTCGAGATTTGATATAATAGAGAAGGTGTCCTTCATGATGGCATGTAATCTCGATCAAATCACTTAAAATCTAAGTTTCTTACAAATTCCAGTAGGAGACACAGGCTTACATTAGCAGCACTGCTGTAGTAATGGAACGAAAGCATATCAAATAACTGCTCCGGAAACCAGGAGAGCTGAAGCAAGCATGGCCCCCTGCCATGCTGTGCACTAGGCAAGCAAACTGTTGCTCTGTGTTTTAAAATGTTGGGAGAATGGTGTAAGTTTTAATAGTTTTGTGTCTTAGTCTTTAAAATGCTATTTGCCAAGGAAAGGCAGTCAGCCAATTGGCTGAGAGAAATATGTATTTTCAACATATCAAAAGCTCCTGTGACCAATTTACAGCGCCTTCTATCCCATAGAGAATCCAGGCAAATTACACCAGTTGGTAATTAAGAGATGAAATTCAAACTGAGAGGCTTTCTTCAGTATTCAGAAACAAACGGCAAGAGAAAACATCCTTGCTCATCTGCCTCTCTTTATTGATCAAAGTGTGTTGTGTGTGTGTGTGTACATATACATATATCTGGTTTTTGAGGCAGAGGTTTCTCTGTGCGGTCCTACCTATTCCAGAAATTATTCTGTAGAACTCAGAGACCTGGCTGCCTCTGGCCTCCCAAGTACTGGGATTAAAAGTCACCACACCTCACTTGTATGTGTTTTTAGATGACATTATTATGTATTGTCCCTAATTTAGGGAGGCAAGAATTTCCAGCCACTTTTAATGCATGTATTCATGAGTCTATGTTCTTTGGGGAAGCTGTAATGATAAGATTTTAACAACTATTAGATCACTGTTTCAAGTCCCAGGCTCTATCACAGGCCAGCAAACTGTTAGGAAAGCAATACGGCAAACAGCCTCGTGGCCCTCCAGTGGATGGTTGTTCAGTCGAGCACAGAGTATTCTTCCGTGGAGAAGTGTCGTGGCGCGACAAGAATGAGGCCACACCCATGCAGTGGAATTAGCCTGCAGTGGAGTCCTACTGTGCGTTCCCTATTGCGTGTTCCCCAGAACACAGCAAACCTAAAATGATTTCTGACGGAAGTACTGGTGGGAGTGGGAATCTCCCCAGCACCGCTGTGGAGCAGGGTTTTGCATTACCGATTTGGGAAACTGTTGGTAGTCTGTGTTTTCTCCACTCTCTCCCAGGCATACGTCAAGGGAGACAAAACCCAAGCCCACTCAGATAAGTGTACCCAATAGCTGTATCCACACTGTTTAAAAGCCAGAAATAACCCTAGCAGCCATAAACCTTAGTGGACAAATACTGCCTGTCTTCCCAAAAGGACAGTACACTGAAATAAAATAAAATCCTGATGTGTGAGAGAAGGGATAATGGACTAGTGAGGATTCAGTGAAGCCAGCCACGACCAGCACATGGTGACACTTGACTGATACCGGGTTCAGAGACAAGTCATCTGTTTAGTCTATTGATGTGGGCACTGTTTTTAATATGATCCCCAGGGAAGGAGGCTGCACATGCAGACAAATGCAGTTTTGTAAAAGCCTCTATGCAGCATGAGAAATAATCAAACGAAGAGGCAGCCTGTGGAATAAAGATAAGTTTGCGATTATGTGTGTGATACAGGGCTAATATCTATCACAGATGTATGAAGAACTTGAAGACAACAACAAAAACTATTTGAAACGTGAAATTGTTTCTCAAGTGAAGACATACAAAGCCCCAACAAGAAAGTGAAAATAAAAATTAAAAAGTCCCCACGATCAGGACAATGCAAATTAGAACCATAGCAAATACTACCCCACATTCATTAGTGTGGCTACTGTATAAAGTTAAAATACAACACATTCTGGCAAGGGAGTAATAGAAAACTCTTGTCCACTGCTGGTGGGAAGGTGAAAAGAAGTTTCTCAAGAAATTAAAAATCAATATCTAATAGGCTATAACCTTTCCTCTAAAGGTACATACCCGGATGAACTGAACAGACTAAAGTGACAGCTGAATGATCTTCATATGTACCCGACGGTGGGACTGACCTCAGTGTCCATCAGCTGAAGGCTAGACGGAGGAAGAGTGGTTCGTGTGCACAGAGGAATACAGGTCAGCCTTTGCGACAGCACAGGTGAGCCAGGAGGGACATCTTTGTTGAATGAACTAAGGCAGCACAGAAAGACAGAGACCACTGGAGCCCATGTTCATGCAGAATCCAAAAACACTGAATCCATAGAAACAGGGAATGCAATTACGGCACCTTGATCTTGGGGTTTAGCGGCTGGTGAGGAGCTGGGTAAATGAACCTTTAGTTCTTCCATTTGCAGACCATGTTCAAGAGGTCTACTGTATAAAAAGGCAGCTACAGTTGGCAACAGTCCACCGTATTCATCAAAATCACAAAGAGATCTGAGTTTAAGTGTTTTCGTCACACACAAAATAAGATACATATGTGAAGGAATGGACACGTCAGTCACCTCGACTGAGCCATACCCTACAAGGCATAGATTTTTCAAAATTTCATGCTGTGAAACAAAAATATTCTCTTTTTTCTTTTCTTTCCTTTTCTTTTCTTTTGTTTAGTTTTCTGAACATTTATTGTGTGTGTGTATGTGTGCATGAGTGTGTGCGTGCGTGTGTGCACGCGCAAAGGTCACATCCCGTGTGTGGAGGACAGAGGTGAACTTTGGGAGACAGTTCTTTTATTCCAATATGTGGTTCCCATGGACTGAACTCAGGCTGCCAGGTTGGGCAGTAGATGCATTCACCTGCTGAGCCATCTGGGCAGCCCTCTCCTTTTGGTTTTCAATGAAAACAATTCAGAATGAGTTGGAAATAAAGAAATAATCTCATCATATTAGAAGCAAGCTTTGGTCTTACTTGATGGCTTGGTGCTTGGGAGTCTGTATTCTGTAGAAGAGGGCTGAGCTTTGGAATGCAACACCCACTCAGTGAAGCCCAACTGCCCAAACTCCAGCCCCAGTGGATCTGATGCCCTTTTCCAGACTTCAGAGGCATCATTGTACGCATGTGCATGTGCATGTGAACAAATACACGCGCGTGCGCGCGCACACACACACACACACACACACACACAGAGGTCAAAATAAAATGAAATGTACAAAGTGATTTCTAAGCATTTTCGGTTTAGTTCCTTCTACTTTAGTAAAACAGGGAAACCCACAATTTTTTTCTGAATGCCAATCATCTTAGTGATTTGGGTCAACATTGAAAGTGAATTTTGCTTGATCATTTTATGTTTGAGATGAAAAACTCTGGAATTCAAGTGAAGCACCCATAATGTCATTTCCATCTGAAGTGCTTCCTAATTACAACTTTTGTTTAATATGGGGAGAAATATCTGTGCTAATGAGATCAGAAGAAGGTCTGTTTCTGATTATACATACTGTTACTTGTACGAGCTCTAACTCAGTATTCCTTGATGCGTACATGAGGGCCTGTGTGTATGTGGTAGTAGATGTATGTGCATACATGCTCATGAAGATGCATATGTGTGTGCAAGTGCACGAGTGTGTATGTGTGTGTATGTGTGTGGTAAATAAATGTGTATATATGTTCATGTATATGTTCATAGATGCTTGTGTGTGTGTGTGTTCACTTAAGTTTTATGGAGGCAAGTCTCTTACCGGACCTGAAGTTCACTGATTCAGATCACAAACTGGAAAGGCATCCCTGGAATCCTCCTGTCTTGGCCTCCCAGTGCTGGGAACACAGGCATGTCCTGAAGATCTCAGTTCACTCATTCATGGTGTTGGGGATTTAAACTCAGGTCCTCATGCTTGTGGGGCCAGTCCTTTATCACCCCAACCACATCCAAATTCCCCAAACTCAATTTTCTGAAGCCAATTCACTAGTGTATATTAACTTTCTGGTGCTTGTTGTGCGTTTTTTCAGCATAGTTACATGATTAGGTTCTAGAAAACCTCAGACTTCAATTGCAGAGACTTCCTGTTGGCAGTATGAAGTACTAGTTTTTAACAATACTCCTTTGTGAAAGTTCAAGACCCTAACAAACTCATTCGAATGAGACAGAGCATTAGAGATGATGCATCCAACCCTCTGAAGCAGGAAGTGGAGTCAGCAAAGAGTCAGAGTACCGAGATAGAGGGTGTTGGAGCAATCATAGTCTCTGGAATAATACAGGAGACAAAAAGATAGAAAAAAACAATAAGTCCTTGAAATAAGAATGGAAGGTAAGAAACAAAACTTTGGAAATACAGATAAAATAAATTAAATGTTTAGACAGAAACAAAGAGCTGTGTGATTAATTCACTAAAAATAATGCTCCTGAATCTCACTGTACAACCACTGAGCCAAATTATTCTGGTTGAGTCTTAGGTGTGGCAGAAGATACGCATGCTCACACTCCATCTGTCCTGTTGCCTCCACCATAAGAAGCTGCAGCTCCACTGTGGCCAGTGGGACACTGATATTCGTGGGTTTGAAATTTTTTCCCTTCGTATCTATGGCATATGAGCAGTCTCCTGGCATGAAGCTCTCCCTGGGAGTAGAAATTGGAACATATTTTCATTGATTCTTATTTTTAGGTGTTGGAAAACAACATGCATTTGTCCCTTTATAAAGTCCTGGCATCTGAGGAGGGTGACAAGGTGTTCGAGGCCACCAGTAAGAAGACAACTGAAGGCTAGACCATTAGTTCTGTGTCCTGGGTAACTCAGCCTGCTCGTTTGGAAATAGGACTAAGGCTGCAATTCTATTCATGAGGCAGTTAGCATACAATAAAAACCTTATTGGCTTGCATATCCCATCCACACAGAATCAGGCATTTTTGTTCTGCTTATTCTGGAAGCCAACAGAATGCCTGTAGGTTTTAGCTAGGAATTCTCACAGGAAAAGTGCTGTGTGTTATTTAAGCTTTTCTAAATCATATGTTGGAGACATAATCCCTAAATTCAGGCTAATGGGCCTTGGAGGTGAGGCACTGGTAATTAAATAACGTGTGATGAGAAGGGGAACCCCCACTGTGGATGCATGGGCTCCCTAGAAGAGATAACTAGAAGAGATGGTGGTGCCATCCATCTGCTGGAGCTTGCCAACTCCCAGACCTGTGTCCTAAATGCTCCTTGAGTGTTTACAAATCACCCAGTCTATGACATTTCCATGCCAACAAGACATGGACAGAGACGCTCTTCAAATCTCCAGTTTCCTGTCTTTGTGTTTCCTCATATTGGAAGCCAACTTCCAAAGGCATACTACCTAATTAATTGAACAATGTCCCTTGGGAAAGAGCTCACTCCCAGCTTTAGCCTACTATTCCAACCCAGCCAGACACACAGGAAAAAAACTCAATAAATATTTGTCCGATGTGCAAACAAACAGAGGGGTCTATTCATTTACTTACAAGGGAAGTGTTCTAGATAGCGAGATGGCTCTGTGCTAAGAGCTCTTGCAATTGGCCCAGGGCCAGCTCCCAGCACCTAAATGGAGGCCCACAAATACCTAGAACTCGAGTTCCAAGTGATGCACTATCCTCTTTGTGCACAAACACATGTAGGCACCACACATGCACAAATGTAATACAAACCAAATGTTTAAAAATAATATAATGAAAAACAAGTACCGTGAATTGATAGGACCATATGGTCAATTTCTCTTCTTTGACAACTCTAATAAGGTAAACAGAGTGACATTTTCTAAGGGGAGACAGGGAAGTAAGGGTTGTTAGTATGGAAGTGCTGGAGAGCTTGGCCAAGCATCTTGGGTTTTGTCTACTTACAGAGTTTGGGTTATGAACACTCCTATCACGTTTGCTTCCTGTCACAAAGAATAGGGACATAAAATAGAGCTGATCTGGAACTCTGCTGTAAGATTTATTAGTGACAAAACTGTAGATAAAATATCACAGTAAAAGCATGTAATAAATATTCCATAAACAGAATGCACATGGCCAAATTAAATATTTAATAGTGTCTTTTATCAAGAAAAATATCTTTGAAGACAGGAAATTTAAGCAAGTGGCTACAACTTCGGATTAGTTACAAAAATGAACTTAGTTGCACAAAGCCATACTCTTTCGTGTGGGACAGCCGGAAAACAACAAAAGATACTCAGCTTACATTGCAAGATCTGATTCCATCTTACAAGCAAATGTTCACAAAGCCCCTGACAAGGAAGGTAACTCCTGAAATTAAAGAGTAAAAATACTCACGCGGCTATGATAGGAATCTGTCCATGGTGGCTTGATTAGGGATGGCTCGCATAGACTTACATTTAAATGCTTGGCCCATAGGAAGTAGTCCTGTTAAGAGGTGTGATCTTGTTGGAGTAGATACAGCCTTGCTATAAAATGTGTGTCATGGTGGAGGTGGTTTCTGAAGTCTTGTATGGTCAAGCAATGGCCACTGTGGCTCACAGTCTCCTGCTGTTGCCGGCAGACCAAGATACAGAACTCTCGGATCCTTCTATGTCTGCCTGCATGCTGTCATACTTCCTGCCGTGATGATAACGGACTAAACCGCTGGAACTTAAGCCAGTCCCAGTTAAATGTTTTCCTCTATAAGAGTTGCCGTGGTCATGGTGTCTCTTCACGGCAGCAGAACAGTGACTGAAACACTGTATAAATATCTTAAGGGTCCAGAAAACTTCTGTAAAGGTCCATCTCAGTCGTCAGCTAGATGAAAACTAGAACTTCCTCGTAGACACATCTTAAGGCAGGCCCATGGGGGATAATATTAGTTTGATGAATTGAAATGGGAAGACTTTCTCATTGTAGGGGTGCCATTCCCTGGCCAGGGTTCCAAGTGTACACAAGATGGAATGTTAGCTAAGTGCAAACATTCATTGCTCTCTTCTTTCTAACTGCAGATGAGATGAGATTGGCTGCCTCAAGTTCCCAATACCTCGACTTCTCCATTTTGATGGACTATACCCTTGAACTGTGAAACAGCCTCCCCTCGGCAAAGAATCTCCTGTAAGTTGCTTCTTATCAGGGCTTTTATTACAGAAATATGAAAATCAGCTTCCAAATAAAATCTAAGAGAATTGGCAGAAAAATTTATTTCCCAAGAGGTTATTCAGCCTGTACTGCCACCTTTTATACACACAGAGAGAGACAGAGACAGATACAGACAGAGACACACACAGAGATGGACAGACAGACAAAGAGGAGAGAGAGCAACTGAAGGGCACTACAGTTCAGACTGTGTTCAGGAAGCATTATTACCTTAAAAACACATCCAAGATAGCTGCCACCATGGATGAGTTCATTTGATCAACTCCTATTGAGGAGTGTGAGTTAATGTCCTTAGACCCAAGTGGTGAGAAGGGAAACAGGCAGCCACAATCTCTACTTTAATTTATCTGAACATGTGCCTGGAGTCTGGCCCATTTCCCACTTTAATTTCAGATAAGAAAACTACTCATAGTTAATGTAACACAGCATTTTGACCGAGAAGCAGACAGATAGGTCACAAGTACTCTAGTTAGGTGGGGCTGGGTTTTAGGGACAGAGTAGGTTTTAAGGAAGGACTTTTGATAGGGAACCCAGAGCACAGTTGAGGCAGTAGGCTGAGGGAAAATATGGGAGAACATTATTATAGAGACAGGATACAAAAGGCTGAAACCCATTGAGCCGAATGAAGATTGTCATGAGGCCTCAGCAATCTTTCTGTTTAAGTGATAGACATTAAATACTGTTTGACTTTGCATATTATAAGATTTCTACTGTGCTAACTCAAGATGGTCATCCTGTTTCAGAGCAGCTTATAGGCAACATGTAAATAAAGCATCTGTGCGTGTTTCAATAAAACTTTATAGGAACAGGCCTGTGGTAGTGATTTTCATCTGGCAACATGACTCAATTTACAATCACCCAAAAGGAGAGTACTAATGGGGAGTTGGCTGGATCAGGTTGACGTGTGGGTATGTCATGAGGCATTAGATAGATCAGGTTGACGTGTGGGTGTGTCATGAGGAGTTATCTAGATCAAGCTGACAGTAGACATGTCATGAAGAGTTAGCTGGATAGGGTTGATATGCGGGCATGTCATGAAGAATGTGTTGACTGTTATTCACATAGGAAGATCCAGCCATTGTGGGCAGCACCACTCTCTAGCCGGAGGATCATAAGCAAGAGGAAGGTAGTTGAGAGCAAGCAACAATGGGGCCAGGCATCTATTCTCTTTGTTCTTGACTGGACTTGATGTGACTGGCTGCTTTACACTCCTGCCTTGATTTCTCCAAATAATGGACTGCAACCCAGAATTGTAAGCCAAATAAACCCATTTTCCCCTAATTTGTACTCTATTTATTTGTTTCCTGGGACCTTTTATTCAAAGAACAGAAAAGAAACTAAAATAGGCCCTATTTGGACCTTGAACTAATTTACAAAAGTATGCCATGTTCCCAATAAACATACATTGTTCATACTACTTGCTCAAAAATAAGCTTATACTGTTTCCATTACTATAACAATTTATTGAAGCCCATACCCCTAGATTCCTACAGTCTACAACACATTAATTTTAACTCAGTCTTATTTTAGGGCTTGCCACCAACACCAGGAAGTAAGATTTTCACACCATGCATTAATAGTGAAAACTACTTTTATTTATATGCAAAATACCACCATCCATGGGCAATTAATATTCCAATAAGTTATAGCCACTTCACCACATCATGCATTATGAAACAGGAGTGAAATAATCTATGGGATGGTACAGTGTGGAAGAAAGCAAGAAGAGAGTGTTACATGGCTACGGTGTTCTAAATGATGGCTTGGCCTTTTATAGGCAACACCAACTTGCATTTTAATTGTTCTATAAATCAGTCTATTTTCCTCTCACATGTTTTTCCTTCAGGAGATAGGAGTGGTCAGAAGAGAAAAATAGACATACACACACACTTGTGCGCATCAGAAAGAATAGTCAGAATATTGACAGTTTCTCTAAAAGATATTTATTTACTGAAATTGACCTGAATTTCAGAAGTTGTATGCTGTAGTTACCATTACTTTCCATGAATAGAAATGCCAAATTGAACAGCGGAATAATGGCTGTAGAGCTGATTTTCCATCTTAAGCCATAAATACTGTGAGAGCAGAGTGTTCACCTATTCATCCCAGTCTCTGAGACTAAACACAGGAGAGCCCCTGCTTGCTCTTAGCTGGAGAAGGCGGGGAAGGGGCTCTGCCGGCAGGTGGCCAATAGACGTAACAGAAGTGACTGTTGAGCCAAGCATGAAAGGTGTGACCAAGAGGTCTCTTTGAATGCGCAGCCTCATAAATTCACATGTCTGGGTTCATTAGAATCTGTATTCATGTGTTAATTCTTTTCTGTGTGTGCATGCATGCGCATGTGTGTACATGTATGGGTGTATGCATGTGTGTGTGTGTAGATGTGTGTGTAGGTGTATGAACGCATGTGTTCATGTATATCTGTGTGTGTGTGTGTGTGTGTGTGTGTGTGTGTGTGTGCGCAGGTAAAAGTGCCTGTGTATATACAGAGGCCAAAGGAGGCTGGGTGTCCCTCTCTGACACTCCTCACCTTATTCTCATGAGACACGATCTCTCACTGGTCCTAGAGCTCAGCTGGTGACCTGAAAGCTACAGCAATTCTTTTGCTTTCATCTCCCTCCTTATAGAGGTTATAGGCTCATGAACAACCATGCATGGCTTCTTAATATGGACACTGGGGATTTGAACTCAGGTCCTCTTGCTTTCACGGCTAGCGTGTGTAAGTACTGCACTGTCTCTCCAGCACTGCTGTGTTACGTCTTTAACTCAAACTGCAAAGCCAGGAGCTAGGAAAATAAATGGGTATGAAAAATTTGTTGCATGAATATAATGACCTGAGTTTTGACCCCCAGAACATTTTTTAAAATGTAGAACAAATTGGGCAAGGCAGCAAGCATCTGAAATCCCAGTTTTGGCGAGGCAGAGACAGGAAGATACCTGGAGCTCACTCAGCAACCAGTCTGGTCGAATTGGTGAGCTCTGGGTTTGAGAAAAGACGTTGTCTCAAAATGTAAGGTGGAGAGTGAGGAAGACACCTGACATTAACCTCTGGACTCCTTATATGTGCACCTGCATGCACACATACATGTAATTTAAGTACACACACACACACACACACACACGTGTGCACATATAAAACAAGGCCTTGACATGGAGTAGTCGCTCAAGGAAGCTCCTTTGAAACTCACATGCCCTGGGACTCCACAACTTGGAAGTCAGTGTAACATACACTGTCTCTTTTCCTTTTCAAAGTTTCCAACAAGGTAAATACTTACTCTGCCAGTGCCAGTCATCAGAAGATGGCAATGATTTCACTTTTGCTACAATTACTATTACTACAACTATGCAACTGGTAATTTTCTCAAGATCACAGCTATTTGTGAAGACAACAGGCGTTCAAATCAAACAGCAGAATATCGACTTCTGAAACTGCTAATAAAAACAAAACCATCCTCAAAAATGACCAAATTTATGATTTCTAAGCTTTTTCCATTTCTCCTCATTGATTATTTTTAGTCTGCCTTGTTCTGTTTCTTTAATCTTCCAGGGAAAGAAAGTCTCTTTCTCATCAAATTCACGTTTCTACTCATTACAAAAGCAATGCAAAACTATGCAGAGAATATCAGGATTAAAAAAGCTAATATTTAAATGCTTAGCCACAGTTTATTGTTATAGTTTGAATTAGCAGACCTTTTCATTTACTAAATTTTATTTATATTTTAAAATAATATACAAAGTTTTAAATGCCATTGTGGAATTTTCAAGCAAAGTACATTTATAACATTTACCTAAATTTAAATTATGCAAATATTAACAAAAACTCAGGAGTCAGAAACTGAGATAAATCCAAGGAACAGCATAAAGGCAATCTGCTAACCCTACTCTAAACATTTTCCCAATCCCCAACCCCCTAAATTCCCTTCATCCCCTCCTTCTCTCTTCCTGCCCCTCTCTATCTGACTTTCTCAGTTCTCCAATATCTCTATGGCTAATCCTGATCAGCCAACCACTGCCTCTGACCTTGATTCAAGCTTCCTTTATTGACACCTCAGAGTGGCAGTGCAAACAATTTTGCCACAACCTACATTTTAGGAGATTCCTCACTCCCCATCTCCCATCCCTGTAGCCCCCAGCACCACTCACTGTCTCCTTTCAGCTTTTAATGTCATGTGTATTCTTTTGCTGTTCCCCACTGCCACCACCTCTGAATCTTTTTCTCATCTTGCCCCCCTTTCTAGTCTTCCAGGCTTTGTACACATGTACAGCCATTAAATAAATACATGCTCTACAAGCTAGAATCTATATATGGCAGAGCATTTTGTCCTTCTGAGTTTGGGTTACCTCGCTTCGTACCACACTTTCCAGAATGGATTCTCAGATTTTTTAGGAGAATTAGAAACGCTCGCATGCTTCTGTTCCAGGTGCCTCTTACTCTCCTGACGATGTCAGCCCTTTTCTATGTTAAAGGCTCCCTATACATTTACCAGGGCATGTGGTTTTAAAAAATAGCAAAAAAATGATAACAATTTGCCCTCCTTTCTTTGCAGCTTGTTGCAAGGGTGTGAAAAAGTTCAAGATAAATAAGCTGCTGGGGCAAATATCATCTTCTAGGAATTTGTCATAGATATTGGCTTAGAACCCTCCATTTCCACTTTTCTTTCTTATTCTACTGTGTTGAATATAGATTAAGCAGATGATTCAGTGGCCACAGTTTCACGGCCCAAAGACTAGGGCTCGCTTCCCACCCTAAAAAACCTGATTAAGGTGAAGGCATAGTTCCTGATCTCGAGAAACAGAAGCAGGACACACTTCTCACCATTTCTTAGCTGCTGTTTAAGAGAGAACTCTCTCTTCTACAGTCTATGGCTACTTTGAGTCTATTTTACCCATAATCCAAAAGTATGCTAAGTAACATCAATACTTGAAAAAGTTTTATTTATCATTTGGTAACTACAGCTGTTTACGTGTGAGATGGTATTTAGGAGTGAATGAAAAAATAAGGAATAACCTCTACCTGTATCAAATCCATTATAAAATTATATGCATGTGCAGACAATGCCAAATGATGTATAAACTTAAAAACAGGTCTTATGACTCTGGGACAAGTCTTAAAAGCTGTGGAATTTTAGTAAGAACTTTCATAATTAATAAAATTTATTTTCAAATTTCAAAATTAATTAATCTACAAGATTAATTTCCAGGCTTAATTTTACATGGATCCTAGATAGACTTTCTAATACAGTCATAGAAATTTGAAGATATCTGAGAATATAAATCTATAAAGCAGGCAGGCATGGAGCTCACTGGTCGAATTGTTGTCTAGCATACATTAAGCCTTGGGTTCTAGTGCCAGCAACATAGCAATAGACCTGTAATGCTCAGTTTAGATAGACGGAGGCAAGAAGGTCAAAAGTTCAAGGGCATCCTCAGAAATATATCTAATAAGATCTCTCTCTTATTGTGGTAAAACACTAATCAATCCAAGTCGGCAAAGGGAAGGGTGTTTTTGCCTAATTGTTTATTTCATCACTAAGAATGTGAGGGCAAGAACTCAACCATGAGTAGAGGCATGAATCCAGAGGAGTGTTGCTCGCCAGCTTGCTCTTTATAACTTGCTCAGACAGCTTTGTAAATAACCCAAGACCATGTGCCAAGGGCTGGTACCTCCCACATTAGGCTGGACTCTTCCTTTAATCATTCATTAAGAAAATGCCCCTGAAGACCAGGAAGATACCTATAGAAAATACCTGCAATAAAGGCAATTTCTCACATGAGATTCCTTCTTCCTCTAGGACTCTAGTTTCTGCCCAGATGACAATAAACTACGGAGCATAGGTACATAGTGAATTAAAGTCAGCCTGGGACATAAGAGATCCTGCCTTGGATGTTAAAAGGGAAAAAAAAGGAAAGGAAGGAGGGAGAAAGAGAGACAGGGAAGAATAAAGAAAGGAGAAAAACTTCAAGTTATTGTGCAATGTGTTATCACCTCGCCAAAATTGGATCAGATGCAATTATCACCTGATTTCAAATGTAAGCTGTAATGGTTTTGAGTTTAATGACAACACCTGAGTTATTTATGACTTGAGAGCCCCACATATCCTTGGGAGGACTCCGTAAATCATTTTTATTTCCTCTGTGAGCTTGTATCAGTGTTGATTCAGGACCCAGATTTGGGCTTGAGGCCTAAAGGTTCTCATTGATAAAAGCTCTTCCAGAACTTTCCGACGGCAGCACAAGCTAGCAGACGCATCCCTGTCCTCCCTCGTAGCTGCCTCCCTTTCTGGCTATATGCCAGCTGCAGCTACCTCTGCTAAAACACTGGAGTGCATCCTGCTCACCAACCGTGACTTGACTGGTTTCCTTTACCTGAAATATTCTTTCCCAGCCATGATGGCTTCTTCAGAACACTGATGCGAATTTCTCAAGAATGCCATATGGACTTCCTCTATCATGCCTCTTTGGTGTTTTTAACTTTCTGGGATGCTTGGATTTTCATTGTGTGTGCAAGGAGTGAGAGAGACAGAGAGAGACAATATCCTTGTGTGTAGGTGCGTATTAAACACACCCATGTGGAGACCAGAGACCAGAGACCAGACTCAAGCGGTATCCTCTATAACACTGCCTGTCCCCTTTGGACAAGATATCTCAATGATCAGGGTCTAGCCCCAGGAATCCTCTGGTCTCCACCACCCCAGAGCTGAATTACAAGCATGGGATACCATATCCAGCATTTTTACATGGATTAGGAAAACAAACAGGTCCTTAAGGCAAGCACTTTGTTGTTCAAACTGTCTCCCCAGCCTGTGTTTTATAATATGTTTAACCTTTGATTGCATCATTTTCTTAAGTCCTCTTCATTGTTCATCACACACTGCCTGTTGGATTGACTCGGTCCCTCATGGTACCCAGCACCCAGGGCACCAGTTAACGTTTCTGAATGCTCCAAAGAGATGAGTCAGCATTTTTTCTTCAGTTCACTCAGTGTTTCAGGCACAGCATGCTCATTTTTCTATTCTATAAAAAACCTGGTGATGTCATAACTAGCTGGACAGTTATCGGGAGTTTATGAACAGAGTCTCTAGGTGGAAACACTGCTATCATCTGGCCAATAAATATCACCCGTGAAGGCAGGAAAGGCATCTTAGCGCAATGCAAACTAACAAGACCCACCTGTGTACCCTGTGCAGCAACAAAGAGCATCTTTTATATATCATGGTCATCACCTGATTGGCTGTGTCCTTCTCCATAACTTCGCTGTTACTTCTTGTCCTTTGAGGGGTCTTCGAAAACTCCAAATTCCTGACAAGTCATTCTTGGTGTTGATAACCAGAGAACCCTTGGGTGATAGATAACCAAGCTAAGAAGGAGATGGAAAGCAAACAGTAGAAAGCCCTGGAGTGAGCTTCAGTGACAGTCTGGACCACTGTGTACTCTCGAGGAGAGTGGCAGACATTCGGCCACGTGTACATTACAATGACTTATTCTGAAAGCATACAACAGTGCTGCCCCACAGGAACTTTGAAGAAGAAAACTTTTTAGATCTGGTACCGAAACCACAAACAGGAGACTGTGGCAGTGGAATGCCGACTCATTAATATTAAAATGGGGCTCCATCTTTCCTGCTTGTCTCATTTATTTGGTCTGAAAGCTTTTAACTTTTAAACTGAATCCAAGTGTGAACACTTGCAATTTAGTGCCTCTTTTGAAACTTATCTGTTCAGACGGCATGAATATTCCTCCAACCGAAGGGATAATAGGAAAGGAAATTAATTATATTTTAACTTTCCAATCTCATTTTCACTTCACAAGAGCTACGCAGGATAACTATTAACCTTTCATTTTAAATGAAAAATTTAAAGAACTACCATCAGGTAATTTTTAACTACAACACAAAACGGTCACGTAGCATGGATACCTTTCTGCCAAAACCACCATCCTGAAATGCGATCAGCACAGCATCACATCAGAATGCTTGCAGCAGACTCCTGGCCCCATTGTGTTCACAGGTATTCAAGAGAATGTTCATGGACTTGGTGGTTAGCACAATAGAGAGGTTTTACAAATAAGATTATTTGAAATAACTTTTACCCCACCAAAATGCAGAATAGAATCACATTTATGTCCTTCTGATCTCAAATTCTATTTATTAACAAAACACATAGATTTATCCTAAAGTCTCTTGTTAACTTTCGGTTCAAAAGAACAAAGTAATCTTTTTTTTTAAAAAAAAAAAAATGCTGTATGTCACAGAATCTCCAGATTTGAACTTCCCTGATTTATATGCCAAGGGGATCAAATCTTGTCACTTCTCAGCTTAAAACCCTGCAAGCAGGGCCCTTTGGCTTTGGGGATAAAGCGTATAATCCTCTATATGCCTGATCAAACAGCTGCTCCCTCTCGGCTTTGTCTCCCTCCACTTGTCTGTCGGAATCTTCATTCCAGGCAGAGGCACATCATGGTTCTTCAGCTGCCGTGACCTGGACACTGGGCTGTGTTGATTTTCTTCCCTTTCATGCCATGTTGGAGAGGGAAGACACCTCCCACACCCTACTACTTCCTTTCCCTGGTTGCCTCAGGTACCAAGAGAACTAAGTAAAGTATTTCATGATTTCAAACTTTGACATTTGGTTTATTAAAGAATTCTTGCATTAATTTTTTAACTTTTAAATAACATTACCTTTAGAGATCACTTAACTTGATTACTGATAATTTTTTCATTTCATTTTTTTTAATCTTTGAAAATGTCATCATATGTGTAATCAGTATATTTACTTATATCCAATCTCCACTCCACTTCTTCCTGAGGTCTGCTCCCCAAACCTCCCTCCCAACTTCATTCCCTCTCCTTATTTTTGTTTGTTACTTTTTATACCCCACTGATACAAAATGAGTACTCTGTGTGTGTGTGTGTGTGTGTGTGTGTGTGTGTGCGCGCGCGCGCGTGTGCAGGGACAGGAAGCCATTCACTAGAGCATGGTCAGCTTACCACAGATCACACCCCCAAAATACCTTATCCCACCCCTCAATAGTCATCAACTGCTAATAAACTCACAGCTAGGGGTGGGGCCTCATGAGTCCCTCCCCAATCCCTGTGACAACTTTGTCTGGATTGGTCTTGCACAGATCATGTGCAAAAAGCCACAGCTGCTGTGTGTTCCTGAGAGCAATGGCCGTGTGAAATCCTGAAGACACTGTGCCACTGTAGTAGTCTACTACATTTGGCTTTTACAACCTTCCAACTCTCTAGCCTGTGATGCTCCAAGGGACATAGATGTCTCATTTAGTGCTGTCTGAGTTTTCTGTTCTGCCCAGTTCCCGCAATCGTCAAGTCTCAAAGAAATCACAAAGAGGTCTACATTAGTTATAAACTGATTGGCCCACTAACTCAGGCTTCTTATTAACTCTTATAACTTATATTAACCCATTATTCTTATCTGTGATAGCCACATGACCCGGTACCTTATTTGGCGGGGCAGTCACATCTTGCTTCTTCTGTGGCTGGAACAGGGCTGCAGACCAAGCTTTCTTCTTCCCAGAATTCTCCTGTTCTCATTGACCTGCCTCTACTTCTTTTATGGTTGTCCCGCCTATACTTCCTGCCTGGCTACTGGCCAATCAGCATTTATTTAAAATACAATCGACAGAATACAGACCATTGTCTAATACCAATTTAGGGCTAAACACACCATGGACACATATTCTCTGCACCTTGACAAGTTGTAGATCTCAGTATTAATCCTCATTGACTGCTATAGAAGGTTCTCTGACAAAGAGAGCTGCTCTAATCTAGGAGAAGAGAGATGGATATTTAAAAGGAAGCTTGAGGCTATGTAAACTTAACAACAATAGTGATAACCAGTACACATCCTGAGGTTCGCCTCTGGAGGAGGGCAAGACACTAGGACCCCCTGCCTTTTTTATCCCTCAGGTCTTCCTGTACACAACCTGATGTAGAAGGCTAGTAGCTTCCCTTGGAGTTCTAAGTTATTAGAAGATTTAAACTCTGGTTATCTAGGAAAGGGAACCTGAGGATCCAGCCAAGTATATGATAAATACAAACTCTCTCACAGCATTTTCTTTGAATCACACTCAGCCTACCAATAGCATTGTTCCTCTATAAAAACAAAAACCAAAAAAAAAAAATGATCCATAAGTCTGTATCAGGTAATTGCAAGAAAGCACATTAACCTTGCACCAGATCATACAGGTGGCGGTTTCTCAGGAAACTGGGAGTCAACCTCCCTCAAGACCCAGCAATTCCACTCTTGGGAATATACCCAAGAGATGCCCTATCATACCACAAAAGCATTTGTTCAACTATGTTCATAGCAGCACTATTTGTAATAGCCAGAACCTGGAAACAACCTAGGTGACCCTCAATAGAAGAATGGTTAAAGAAGGTGTGGAACATATAGACATTAGAGTTTTACTCAGCGGTAAAAAACAATGACATCTTGAATTTTGCATGCAAATGAATGGACATAGAAAACGCTTTACTGAGTGAGGTAAGCAAGACCCAAAAAGAGGAATATGGTATGTATTCACTCATAAGTGGATTCTTGCCATAATTAAAGGTCTTTGAGCCTATTATTCATGATCCTAGAGAAGCTAAATAAGAAGGTGAACCTGAAGAAAATCATGTACTTATCCTCCTGGAGATTGGAAATAGACAAGAGTCCCAGGTAACCTCGGGTGCATGGGGGGGTGGGAGGGTTGTTGGAAGGGGAGAGGGTTAGAGAGAAGGGAGTAGGGGAGAAATGGGGAAAGCTCGGTGGACTGGGATGGGGGGAGGGAGGAAGGATGGATATGGGATCAGGGAAGAATATATCTCAACTAAGGGAGTCATTTTAGGGTTTACAAGAGACTTGATTATAAAGGGGATCCCAGGTCCAAGGAGAGATCCCCAGATTGTTCTCTGGACAGAGGAGAGGGTGCCTGAACCGGCCTTGGCCCATAACCATACTGATGAATAATTTGCTTATCACCATAGAACCTTCATCTGGCGATGGATGGAGATGGAGACAGAGACCCACATTGGAACACTGGACTTAACTCCCTAGGTCCAAACAAGAAGCAGAAGGAAAGAGAACGTGAGCAAAGAAGGAAAGACCAGAGGGAACCTTCATCCGACAATGGATGGCGATACAGACAGAGACCCACATTGGAGCACCGGACTGAGCCCCCTAAGGTCCAAATGAGGAGCAGAAGGAGGAAGAAAATGAAAAAGGAAATCAGGACCATGAGGGGTGTGATCACCCACTGATACAAGGGGACTGATCAAATGAGAGTTCACCAAGGCCAGTTGGACTGGGACTGAACAAGTATGTGATCCAACCAGGTTCTCTGAATGTGGCTGGATTCTCTGAATGTGGCTGGCCCGGAGTCTTTCTGAAAAGTCATTGACAATGACACTGGGACTTGTTTCCTCTGCATATACTGGATTTTTGGGTTTCAGTCTGTTTGGATACTCACCTTCCTGGACCTGGAAGGAGGGGGGAGAAACTTGAACTTCCCACAGGGCAGGAAACCCTGACTGCTCTTAGGGATGGAGAGGGAGGAGGAGAGGGAGGAGGAGAGGGAGTGGGGGGAGTGGGAGGGTGTTGGGAGGAGGGGCAGAAATGGAAACTTTTATAATTTAATAAACTTTGAAAAAAAAAAAGAAAGCACATTAACCTTCACCGGATCATACAGGTCTTAGATTTAAAATTGGACAACCAGGCATCAGAACTTTCTTTTCTAGGTCTCCTAGTCTATGGTCCCTCAATGGACATTGCTCTTGTCCAATGATAACTGGCCCTCTTTAAGTAGTTCGTCATATCAAAAGAGATTGGAAGGGAGATTATTAGCGATATGAGAGACTAAGGTCTGGGAAAATGGGCTAGGGATAAGTCCCAGACTACTTTCGCAAGGGGACAGCACACATCTCCTAGGACAACCAAGCAGATCCATCAGTGGAAGCAGCTGACTGGACACCAAGGGCTTTGTGGGAGTAATGATCTCTCCTCCCCTGCACTCTTGCTTGGCTCAGTTTCCCCTGCTGTGAGCCCTGCCTGAATGGAAACTCACCCAGTGCCAGATTCATTCTGCTCGAGTCAATGCCAGTCAGTTGAGCCCATGAGAGCATATTTCACAAAGGGCTGGGACTCAGCAAAGTCCGGCATGAAGCTTATTGCATACATGTGGGGTTTGGTGCTGGTAGAGGACCACACCCCTACATTTGTAAGTAACTAAAACCATTGCAGTTCCTCAAGTAGGACTAAAGTTGTCTATCAATCACCAATGTGCAAGGAATATTTAAAACATTCTAAATTGGAATTCCACAAAAGGTTCCCCAACACTGACCTTCTTCCCATCTCTCCTGGACCCTGCATCCCATTCACGACACTCACGTAGATGTTCCATCATCTGAGATGAGAACTCAAGGACAAGCTCCCTCATAAAGCTTTGGCTGGCCTTCAAAGTCAGGGGCATGAGGCTATCATACAGCCAAGCCAGCTCATCAGAGAAGAAGGCAGCAGGCATCTCTGTCTTTCAAAGGTAAACACTCCATCTCAGTGTTGAATTCTAATGCTGTACTGACAGAAAGCACCCCAACCCAACACTTGAGCAACTGTGTAGAGCTTTATCCCAAGAAGACCTTATTCCCTGTAACAGGAAGTAGGGATTTGAGCTGGGAGGTTGTAATGTGCTAGTATCTGACTGTGACTACCCAATCCAGATCTTGTTCACCAGGACCTGTCATCCTATTGGCTCCTAGGATTCCAGTGATACTCATTAAGTGTATAAAAATGTTGAATGGATTTATTATGGACTTGTTTATGTTTTCTGTGTAAGGGTGTTTTATCTGCGCGTTTGTCTGTGCACTATGTGTGCTTGGTATCTACTGAGTTCAGAGCAGGGCACCTGATCCTCAGGAGCCAGAGTTACAGAATGATTGTGAGTTTGGGTGCTGGGAACTTGATCCTCTGGAAGAACAGCAATTGCTCTTATCTCCTGAGCCACCCTCCAGCCCCGGAAATAATTTCTTAATGTGAAAATTTAGCTACTGTGTCTAACTTTGTCTGGCAAGACCAAAAAGCAGCAGGCTCCATTTAAAAACCTACTCCAGGGGCAGCAGGGAAGGCTCAGCAGGTAGAAGCCCTGCCTCCTCCTCAGCAGCCACTTGGCAGCTAACAACAAAGTGTAACCCCAGTTACTGCATGCCATGCAATATTTCATTTTCTTCTCAGGAAAGTTTAACAGTTCCTCTCTGAAGGAAAAAGAAAGAAAAGCCTCACGTCCTCAGCAGGATGACCAAATCCAGTTGAGTTTTAATACAGAGGCAGCATGGGGCCTGACAGAGTGCACCCCAGATTCAGAATGCTGCCTTGGGGGAGCTGGCGTCCCCACATCCCAACAGCAAACAGGGCGCCACTCAGGATACCAGCTTCACTTCTAAGCATCAGTACAGGACGTTACTTGCAGGTGTCTCAAAACACTTTCTCCCTCCTAAGTACACTTCATTGTTAATGCCTGAGATGATAATTATGGAACCTATGAAAGGAACACTTAGGGCAGAGGAAAGAACACCGCTGGAACCAGAGACAATAGGAAATGGAGCTCATTATGGTCGGCGTTCACAGCGGGTGGTTCATTCACGGGCGGCCAGAGTAAAAGATCAAAGCGAGAGGGTTTTGCTTCTATATATTTTTAATCCAAATCTTTACTAGTACCCAGTTAACACTTATCAGCAAGGATCTGAGGAAAAAAAGCATCCTGTATTCCAGTTGCAAAAGGGAAAGCCAAGATGAAGGTGAGGTTCCTCGACGACTGCGTTTCCCATCTCCCCAGCACTTAGCCACAGAAGAAATCCTATGCGTTGGTGAGCAGGTGCGACTGTGAGTGAGCACACGCTCTGATGTATTTGTGTGCGGTACTCAGACGACAATCTCAGATGTCCTCCGTGCTTGGCACTTCATTAGAGGGAGGGTCTCTGTTGTTTGCCCCTAGGCTGCACTTGCTCCGGTCCTTCAGTTTGCAGGAATGCTTCCACCTCTGCCTCCAGTCTGGCAGAAGGAATGCTGGGATTGCAGAGATGCGGTACTGTGCCTGGCTTTGTGTGGGTTTCAAGAGATCTAAACTCCGGTCCCTAGGCTTGCATGGCAAACATTTCACTCACTGAATGTAGTTGAGTGCTAGATGTAGCATGAATTCTAATAGTTCTTAATAATAAAAACCCAGAGTCAGATATTAGGGGGTGAAAGCTGAAGAGCTCAGAAAAGCAGAGAAACGGTACAACCGGCCACTAGAGAGACATTTTCCCTCTAGGGAATCTTCAGGCTGAAGGCGCAATCCTGTCTCTACTAATCCTCAGACTTCATGCTCAGTCTGCATCCTCAGACTGCCGGCGGCCTCCACCAAACCTCAGACAGCACTGTTCTTGTCTCCTCCCAGCCAATTGTCATCTTTCCATCCACTCATACCCGCACCCTGTCTCCATCTTCCTAGTGCTGGGATTAAAGGTGGGTGCCACCACCACCTGCTCCTCAGTGGCTTAGCTCTGTGCTCTGATCTTCAGGAAAGATTCATTTGTTAAGACACAAACAAAATATCACGACAACTGAGCCACCTCCCAAGGCGAGCCCTGAGCATTTTAGGATACCCTCACTGAAAATGTGCAGAATGTACGTAGAAACAAAGTGAGACGCCACGCAGACTGCTAAAAGGCCAGGATTACAAGCAAGACACAGGAACTCACATAATACAGTTAGCTTTTGCTGTTACAGTTACTCAGCACTACAAACTCTTCATCCTGGCACGCTCTCTTTCTATACACAGCTGTGCACTATGATGAATGAGTACAATATATAAAAGAGTGAACTTGACATTCACAGTGATTTTGCATTTAGCGTTCTCCTTCCGTGGTATGTTTATCCGCTCGTCCAGCCCACAGTTTGTCTATCTGACCATTGGGGAATGCATGCTGTATTCAATTAATTGTGATTCTTGTTCCAGGCTGTGCCAGAGGAGAACAACATTACAATGGGATATATGAGTCCTAATCAAACAAGAGACTTAATATAGAGACGATCATAATTCCCAGGGAAATTCTTCTCCCAGAAGATTACAATGCAATATTTCTCAACCCTGGCTTCCCCCAAACACAAACAACATGGAGAGGCCATGGGAGTGTGTGGAATTTAAGGACTCCTACTATAGGTAAAAAGGCCAGAATTCCAGACATCACTGATATAACCCAGCTCGGCCCCATCTTGTAGAGAAGGAGAATGTGTAGGATACCTGGAACTAGAAGCAACAATGATTTTTTTTAAAAAAAATCATCTTCAATTTTGTGAGATCATAAAACTTACTGACTGGAAATAAAATATTTTCCTTATCAAGAATATCAGGGCTATTTCTTGTTTATGATGACTTTCACAAGACCTCGTGATCTTTTTTCTCAATGAGATTTGAGCAAAGACAAAGACTGGAGAGAAACTTCTCCTGGGAAGACAAAGGGGACAATGGAAGATGATGGGGGTCAATGCAGACAAAATGCATAATATATACACTAAGATACATATGCGAAATGGGAAACCATTATTGTGATTTCTTTAAATGTGGACTGAAATACAGTTAAAATTTAGTCACTCTGTTCAGAAAATGAGCTCATTTTTCCTCAGATATTCAAACCAGGTTCTAAACAGGATAACTGAGAGCCTGAGATTCAGTAACGTCCACAGTTATACAGTTTACATGAATGAGAAGGAGGTAACCTTAGCATACCCAAAACTCCCTCCTCACATTCTCTAGAAAGCCTCACCCTGAGCTGTCTCAATGTATCAGTTCACTTCTTCCTCACACGCCCCTTGGCGACACGCGTTACTCTAGGGCAGCAGACTCAATGTCATTTACCCTTTGCAGCTGGGTAAAAGGGAACACGGAAATCTGAAAGAACTTGGACGTATGCCCACCATGCAGTCAGGGGAAAATGGAGCTGAGTTTAAGGTCAAAGTTCACCTTTGTGTTTTAAGCCCCAACAACACTTAGTCTTCTTTCTAAATCCTGGCTGCTGCTTTCTACGGCGTCCTCCAGTTCTCTGCCTGGGCTGGAGGACTCTTACTTGCTCAATAGAATTGGTTGACTGGACTGCGAGGCGGGAGGATTGGCGGTTAAGAGCACCTGTTGCTCTTGCAGAGGACCTGAGTTCAGTTCCCAGCACCCACATGGCAGCTCACGGCTATGTATGTATGAGTCCTGCTCCAGGAGATCCAGTGCCCTCTTCTAACATCCGTGGGCACCAGGCAAGTACATGGTGCACATACATATGTGCAGGCAAAACACCCATTAGCATAAACCATAAAAATCAATCTAAACATCAGTTTTAAAGATTTGAGTAAATGGATGACAGATCTTACAAGGTTCCCTGATTGATATGGCAGCCCTTTACAGTTTGGAAAGCTCTTGCCCTCCATCTGTTCTGGCTACGTGCTCACTCTTTTGAACATATCTAATTGTTTCTTTATTTAAAGTTACACAAAGAATATGACCACCAAAGAATCAACCATTTCTGCCCTTCACCAGCTTCTCTTCCTCCTTTTGAGTGGCACTTCATGGCTCACAACTTTTCTAAGCCCTCTTCACAGGGAAACTGTAGCTGGCATCTCATCAGTACAGGCATTCTGGCCGTGATTCCCTACGAGGCCTGTTATTCTGAGATTATTTGTACCTCGAATGCATGTTGAGCAGTTGGTGGTTGGAAAAGCTACTATTTTACATGCAAAGACTGAATCAGATGAATGCCAGTAAACTCCCCAATCACATCATTTATGTACAGTATTTAGAAGAGAAAAGTTTCGGCTCAGCAGGCATACTCCACCTGACAGGAACCTAGAAAGGGTCGCACTTCAGCAAAAATCCAAAGGGTATTTTGGAGAGACATTTAGTTTTGCCTTTCATCTCTTCTCAAATACCCTGACCTGTTTGCTAATGGGGGAAATATTTTTATATGCCCTGAATCTTAGAATTAAAGGATAGTACAGATAAATTTAATCAAGTTATATAAGGTACCCAAAATAAAGTCTACCCACAAATAAAAGAAACATAAAAATGCCATGTAAAATTATCAGTCACATGGCATCACTGAGGCGTTATCAGATTTAAGAGTGGTTACAATGTGTGTGTGTACATACACGTTAGTATAATCAAAATCTTTATGATGTTATTAATTTAATATTTAACTAACTGAACCACTAGTTGGCTATGTGATTCGCAAGAAACTAAACAGGCAAATTCAATAACAAAGGGAAGCAAAAATGTGACTCTGTCTTCCTCCCCATTTGAAACTGACTAATTATCCAGCTGAATCTGAGTTAGTCCTGGTAAAATTCCTGACCCATCCAGTGTGAATAATATTTTCCATTACCTTAATAATATTTATGGGAAACTGATTCTAATGTGTAAAATGTAAATTTGACTAAATCTATTCCAAATAAAATGACTTACTTTGCATATTTAAAAACAGAGATGGTGTTTTGCCTCTGAATTTCCCTATCATCACCGTAGTCTTCGAGAATAATTATCTTTTGCACTCCAGCCTGGTTCTCAATATTAAAGATTTTTATGAACACCGCCTTTTGTTCATTATTACTGGGTATCTCTGTCACCCCAGTAGACTTGAGCTTCAGAATCCTATTAATGTAATATGTTTGATTTCTGAATTTGCAGACATGGAAAATGTGATTAAATCCCAGTACGTCTAGCATGTCGGCTTTATGATGTTTCAAGTTAAGTTCATTTCATACTAATTTAGGGTAAACTTTCCACTTTGATCCACAGTCAGGCATCTGAATGCCTAGTGTACAATGAGGCTGCTTGGGGAAAGGGCTGGGAAAACTCAAGGTGGTGCCGGATAAAGACAGTTTTGTAGGGTGCTCTGGTATGAGGAGATATATGACTTCCTTGAAAAGTTAGGAGACAAGAAAGTCCCTTTCAAGTTCAGAGTACACCTTTTTTCCCTGCATGTCTATTGTTTGATGTCAGTCATGAGTGCTGGAGCAGACAGAGAATCTCACCAAGATGCTAAGCCTCCATCTTCCAAAGGAGGAGGCAAACGGGGTACACATGTTTTACAATTCTATTTATACAGGGTACCGAAGATAGGCCAATTCATAGATAGAAAAGGTCCTGTGTGGATTACCCAGGACTGGAGGAGAGAAGAATGGGGAGTGATTATTTTATGCACCCAGAATTTCTGTTTGGGATACTTAAAAGTTTCGGCAACAGCAGGGGCGATCATGGTACAATACTAAATGTGTTTTCTTTGAGTGAAATTGTGTAGTTGAAAAGAGTTTGTTGGGGCTTGGAAAGATGGTTCAGTGCTTGCTACAGATCATGAAGATGGGTTTGGTTCCCAGCACTCATGTCAGGCAGCTCACCAAGGCTTCAAATCTAGTGATGGGAGATCTAGTGACCTTTTCTGATCTATGTGGGAACCTGAACACTTATGGGCAAATACACTCACATACACAACCACACCCACCTACCCCCCAATAAGCCTTTAAAATAATTTATTGGTAACTTTCTCATCATGATTAAGTTTTGAGATTCATCAAGGATGTAGTGTTGTCAGTATTTCATTCATTTATGAGGTATGATCATCTCTTGTGTGCACACACAGGTTTACACATCTGCTTCCACTGTAACGTGAGGGCCGACTTGTTTGGGTTTCTGTCCCGCCCAGTACCCCACAGCCGGCAAGCCCCAAATAAATCACACACAGGACTTCATAAGATTATAACCTGATTGGCCCATTAGTTCTGCCTTCTTGTTAACTCTTATAGCTTATATTAATCCATTATTCTCATCTATGTTAGCCATATGACTTGGTACCTTTTTCAGCTGTCAGCTCACATGTTGCCTCTTCGGTGGTCTGTGCATGAATGGCAGAGGGAGCTTCCTGCTTCCCATAATATTCATGTTCTCATAGTCCCACATCTACTTCCTGTCTGGTTGACCCACCTATACTTCCTGCCTGGCCAATCAGCGTTTTATTAAAATACATGATTGACAGAACACAGATAATTCTCCAGCACCATTCCACCCTCTAGTTACTGTGATCAGAACCATTATCAGCACTGGTGAATGAGTTTGAACTGCTCTATCTTTCCCTGCATGGGAAATAGTGTTATGGCCTCAACTGGAGGACTTCACTGTTTACTGAATCTTAAGCTCCATCTTGTGAACCCTTCCAATTGGAACAATCAGTCTGATAGGCTGGACAAAAATGTGCCATGGGGACTTCCCTCCTGCCCATCTTCAGTACCTTGTATCGTCCTCAACTACTATTTTCCAGCCCAGGACAGGAGGAACCATTAGCATATCCACTTTACAAACTACAAACCAAGCAAGAATATGTTAGGGATTTTGCTCAAGATAAATCTGATGTGAAATTGAAACCCAATGTTTTTGATTCCTGAGGCTGTATTCTGGTCCTAGGTTTAACTTCTAAAATATAAATTGATGGGTGGAGAAATTGGGCGCTTTAAAGTAATCTCATACTCGCTCAGAATTGAGAGATAGACTGTTATTTATTTATGGGGGAAACTTACAAAACCAGGATTCTCTGCTTGAATGGCAGATGGAGATGAGATCCAAAACAATCTGATATAGACAAGCAGGAACCAGGGGGACAGGAGAGAGGGGCCGGATGCACTTCCGCATCTGAGTAAATAGTCTCTGAGGCCACGCCCCAGTAGGCGAGTAGTTACTAGCTATAAACCTTCCCGTAGCAATAAATTGTTTTAAATGCTGATTTCTTATCTACTAGAGAGAAGTTGAGAGGAAGAAGTAATACATGTATGCAAAGACGGAAACAAGCTTGGATAAATTTCAATGCCCAGAGAAATTTAAAATATGATGACAATACAAGGAGAAATAACAAGCAAGTGTAGGTCAGAGTCAATAAATCCTTCCTTCCTTCCTTTACTTCTCTCCTCTCTCTCTCTCTCTCTCTCTCTCACATCTGTCAGTCTCTCCCTCTGTCTCTATCTGTCCTTCTGTCTCTGTTTCTGTCTCTGACTTTCTCTCCCTGTCTCTTTTCATCTTTGTCTCTCTCTGTCTCTGTCTCTGTCTCTCTCTCTCTCTCCTGAAAGGTGAAGAAAACAAAACAAAAAAAATTAAAAATATTCAGAAGGTGACAGGAGAGATGGCTCAGTGTTAAGAGCACCATGCTCTACCAGAGGACTAGAGTTCAGTTCCCAGTGTATCTCCACCCTCAGGAGATCAGACTCCCTCCCTCATGTGAGGGCTCTTGTACACACACACACACACAGAGGTGGGAAGAAATCAAAACAAGATTTTTTAATTTCTTAAGGATCTTTTTAGACACCCATTTAAACACATGATAGATAAACAGCATGTGTTTAGATTAATAAAAAGTGACTACTTTATATGATATTATAGTGGTAGATGTTGGACCCCACACATTGTTAAACACGTAGAATTCAGTGCAGGAAGATTGACGTTTATAACAACATACATTCATGCCTGTAACTAAGACAAAATCAATTAGAAAATGAAAGAGACAAATGGAAACATTTGATTATAATTAATTTATTTACTTATATCATTATTGTGTGTGCCTGTGATATATGTGCACAGGTGCATATGTGGGCATGGAGAAACCAGAAGTCAACTTTGTTGAGTCAGTTTTCTCCTTCCACATTCTGTGAATTCTAGGGATTGAATTCAGGTCACCAGGCTTGCATGGAAAATCCCTTTACCTGCCTATCCCTGTATTACATGTATATGAATCAGTAGTCCTGCATTGAGAACAGGTGCAAATCCCAGAATTTTCCTAAATAACTGATACCTACGAGATTAAAACAAATCAGTTTCAATATAAACACTCTTCCACTCAAGGTAGTGATGTTGTTTCCTAGAAGATTCAGACAAGAAATTCTGAAGCAGTACCTTTATGTATTGAGTTAACAAGTAAGTAGGTGAGAGGTGGATGTTGGGAGTCAGGTTTCACACTATTTGAGAGGTGGGTGATACATACTTAAAGATAGGGCTGAAGTGATGTACGTGGTAGCAGATTAGAACTGGAGCCATCAGTGTGAACAAGGTTGACTTGGTATGGGCAGGTGTGCTTGTAAGCATTACAGATATATGTGTTTATAAACATTACAGATACGGAGATACATGCCTATACAAGCAGGTCTGTATACATCTATCCTTTACTAAGTCGACTGAGAAGGCTAAGAGCAGAAACGGCAATAGTAGTATGTGCATTTTCCATCAATACGATGTTTGCTGACATGCTTCCTCACTGAAGGAGCTATGGCTGCTGAGATCAGTAACTGGTTCTAATCAAGGCTGGAGTGAAGAACAGACAAGATGACCTTGGAGAATCTTGGAATGTCAGAAAGCAAAGAAATATTAGAAAACAAACAGACAAGTAAAAATATGCAGTTTTGAAAGTATGTCAGAGGCACAGAGGAGCAAGCTTTGACCAGTAGTGAAAACTATAAACTTAAATAAAACACTCATATTTAAAGTCACATTTAATTATAACCCATATTATAAAGTAAATATTGATGTGTCTGTCTGAATATTAATAAATGATTGAATAATGAAGTATAGGTAAACAGGCAAGTCTGAATAGAAGATATCCACATGTATTTTTCAAATGCATCACCTTCAAGGAAAAGATGACAATTCCCCGTTGTCGGATTTTTCCTGGGCTTTGAAGGTTTTGACCCGCAAAGGTACGTCTGGCTAAGGAGGGATAGATCACTTCCCAGTGCAAAGGTAAAATGAACCACTGCTTCAGTCAAAGGGTTCAAGTCAACACCAACAGTGAAAGATCAAATTAGGAGTGTGTGTATAGGTTTGCCACGATAACAGAGAGCTTAAGTAGAAACAATCTTCCACCCAATAATCCACCAACCTAATCAAATAACAACAGAGCTACAATCTTCAAAACAGTGTGTGTCTCAACATTTCTGAAGCTGTTAGATGTGAGGATAAAAGTAAGAAACTGTCATGGCTGAGAAAAGCCTAAGGAAGCATAATGAGTGAGCATGATGCTGACCGTGACAGAGCCTTGGAACATAGGAAAGCATCGGGCAAATGGATAATGAGTGGCTCAGAAGCAGCCCAGTGAAGTGTCTGTTGTGCAACCATGAGGGCCTGAATTTCATCCACAGAACCCACATAGAAAACTAGGTTGTGATGGTATGTATCAGGAATCCCAGGCTTGGGGCGGTAGAACAAAGAGGATTGAATCTCTGAAGCTCTCTGTCTAGCTGGCTTAGCCTAATTGAGAAGTCCAGTCCAGTGACAGATACAGTCTCAAAAAATAAAATGGATGGCTCCTGGGGAAGGATTCACATATATATACAAAGAGAGAATAAGACAGTGAAAAACACACCTAACATGCCAAAAAGGGGAATATGATTAAAGACTTTACTAGCACTGCTCACTAACTGTCACAAGTGTGCCATCCTAGTAAACAGGATCTCTGTGCTTGTGAACTCACAGCATTTATGGCTGCCTTCACAAGACCTGTACAAGATCAAACCACCCAACATTTTAGCATGGCAGGGAAGAGGTTCCTGATCCTCATCCCTAACTGCGGAGCTATCGACTACTGATGGATTCTGGGGAAGGGAGAGCCAGTTTTCCATAACGGTAGAGCTGGCCCTTGGTAGGTGGACCATCTTCCAATAGATGATCCTAAACCCAAAGGTATATGGACAGCTCAAATATGAGCCAATGAACTATCAAAACATCAGCAAAAATGAGAAGAGAAAGCCGAGGAAGTTAGAGAGGTGGGGGCAGAACATATGGGGATGAATATGATCAAAATGTATTATATGAAATTTTCAAGAATAAATATAAATATTGTTAAAATTACCAAAACTATATTTAAGGAAGTGAGCAGCCTGTGTACTATCTTTATAACTTTGTAATAAACATAAAAAATCTTCTTATATATAAAGTATGTCAACCTTTTCTAGAATAAATACTTGTATTCAGATAATTTATTAAAATTGTAGTTAAATAAGCACATAAAATAATAAATGCCTCCTATTTATTAAAAATTAAAATCAGATAAAAACCATGACTCTGAACATTATTGTTATTAGCTAAAATGAGTAGAAATGAACTGATAAACTAACTCAAGAAATTAGAAATATGATAATCTGATTTTATCTAAAATCAAAAAAAGTAGAAAAAGCTAAAAATGTAACCACAATATAAATTAACTGAAAAAACCTTGGATTGATAAATTATTTCAAAAGCAGCAAAAATGAACCTAAAATTATAACATTTATCAAATATTTTTAAATAATAAAAACATCAATCTACCTTATATAAACCACAAAACATACTTAACCATGTAAATATGCTTCACACATACATATGGATAATATATACACACATACATATATTAAACCCACCAATGTCATACTGATACAAAGTGTATCTGATTGATAATATTGTCTTTGGGTGAAAGTGCATGCTTGCACACCTAGAAAAAGTGCACACTTATACACCTAGCTTTTTAGGTGGGTACTGGGATCAAACCTGCACTGCAGAGGGCAGGAATATAGGATGGGAACTAGTTGGGAAACGGGACGTCAATAGAAGTGGGATGGGAAAGAACAAGGAATGGAGTCACAATACACTGTATATATACCTGAAATTGTCAAAAATGTAAGTGGTCAGAGGATCTTCCAAGAACCAGACAGTAGACAATGAGAGAAAGGAATTTCATAACAGAGCAAAACCCAACAGAAGATATGAACGTCCAGCCAAAAAATAAGTAGAAATCATGTAACCCTTTTTAACACGTGTCTATGTATAGTGTGTGAATGCATGTGTGGCATGTGCCTGGACATATGTTTGTGGATATAAGTGTGTGGGGGGAGGTCTGAAGTCATTGTCTAGTGCTTGTCTCAGTTATTCCCACTGTATTCATTGAGCCGAGGTCTCTTCCTGAGCCCAGTGCTTCCAGGCTCAGCTGACCACTTTCTGTCTCCTGAGAGCTTGGAATGGAGGATGCTGTTAGCCAGGCCTGTTTTATACATGGGTTCAAGAAAGAAGAACTCTGGACCTCAAGTGAGTTTTATCCACTGAGAAGTCTTTCCAGGCCCTGAAACCATGTATCCTGGGCATCAGGTGAGGCAGGCACTTCATCTTGATGGAATCCATCCACAAACACCCCAAAGCCAGCCTTAACATTTGAGATGAGCTAAAGAAACTCAAACAGAAGAACACTCACGTATCTCACTATCGCACACCAGAATTGTCACAGAAAAAAGTAAAGTCTCAAGACTTGCACCCAGTCAGATGAAATGAACAGGTCAATTCAGTGTCAGGTGGCATTCTAGTTTCTTCTTCTGGCAGAATAAAGAACCCACATGGCAGAATAGATGAAATGGGTGAATGGAGTCTTAGCGTTCCTTGATTTCATGTGCCAAAAATGAGCTCTCAGTTGTCAGAAACTTACAAAACTCTCTGAGATGCTAACACAAGGGGAAAAGAGAATAACTTTTCTAGAAAACTACAATTATTCTCACATAAAACGTTAATTTTGAAAAAAATTCAAATGTGATGAAAAGCCATCTATTGACTGTCGGTTCTCAGAAAACAAAACAAAACAAAAACAAAACAAAATCAAAAAACCTGCTTTTCATATTTGGTTTGGATTGGACATGACTAGATAATTAGTCTTAAGATGGCAGGACTTATCCCTATTGCTTGTACTGGCTTTTGGGGAACCCATTCTCTTTGGATGGATACCTTACTCAGCCTAGACATAGTAGGGATGTGCCTCACCCTCTCTGAGGATTAGATGGGAGTAGGATGGGGGGAAAGTGGAGGAAGTTGGAGGAAGGGAGGGAGTGATAAAGACAGATGCTTAAAAGAAATGCCACACTAGCTCAGAATTGAGTGCGATAGAGGGTTATTTATTTAGGGATAGACTCACAGATCACAGTCCTCTGCTCGAATGGGGAACAGCAACTGAATCCTGCAGCAGGAAAAGAGGCTGGACGTGTGCTTTACATCCCTTTACATAGGCATATCTGTAGTATAAGAGGCCACACCCAAGTGGGCAGGGAACTTAAAGGCTACTGGCTGTAGGAATTCCGACAGCAGAGTGGGAACTGGGATTGGAATGTAACATGAAAAAGAATTGTTTGGTTCTTTTTTAAATAAAAACATTTTAAAAATACAATAAAAAGATGGCTTCTTTATACCTGAAGTCACTATACGTACACTTACATTCTAGTCTAAATGAAGGTTTTTCATATTAGTGGTAAGGTCAGTTAGCTGGTTGTGATATTGTAAAGAAATCTGGGTCGCTCGGTGATAACAACCATTTTGATGGATCTTTCCAACTTGTCTAGCCTTACATCATGATTTTCCTGATGTAAAATCATGTAAAACACAGCTTTTTATGTGCTTTTTTTATTTTATGAACTGCATCTGAATAGTAAGATGTGCCTTAGTAGAACAATGATGCACCTAAAATCAAATTAAGAAAGTTTCCTGTGTCTAGAGAGAAACCTGACTTTTCGTAAAAATAGAATTTCAAGAGTCACAGGGGAATTTCATGGCATTATAAATGTTATTTGAATATAATCTATTAACAGTTATATTTAAAGACCTGATATACTGGAACATTTGAAATGCTTTTAAGGAAAATTATTATATTTTCACTGAAAAAATTTGAAATGGTGATGGAGAAATAAACACTTCGGGATGATTCAATGCACTGCCCTAGATTTAAGAGCACCATCACCCCTGAAAATTAATAGTAACTATTTCCCCTTCATATTTCTCCTTTTGCTCACTGGATGATTCTCCTCATCAACTGTATTTCACCGAAGCTTGGGCTTTGTTCCTCCTTATCTGCTGGCAGGTGTGTGAAGTCATAAAAACAATACTACAACCCCATGATCTCTTCCTGGAAGAGAAGGAACAGTCAATTCCTTCCTGTTGTTGTGAGTGGGGCCCTGCAATCCTGGTGGACCTGTTTAAGGTCTGAGGATGCTGTGCAGCTTCAGAACAAAGTGCACTTATGGATCCAAAGACTCTTGTCATCCTAGAATGCTTTGGTGGGTCTCCATGAGCATGAACCCTACTCTGCTGTACTCGGTCTGAGATAGGTCATGTCATCTCCACTATTTTAAATGGAATTCAGTCATAACCCAAGTATTCTGATTGGATCGCTTCTTATTTCAAGGTCAAATTTACTGAGGCTCCATCATCTGTCCAAGATGTTACTGGAACTCCCTCACCGATAATGAAATCATATGATCTTTCAGGGTAGGAAGCAATGATTGGTGCCAGATTGGTGCCTGGGGAAAGATCTTTTGTTTTCATCAACCTTGGTTCCTGCTCCCAAGGCTCATTATTGTTAGCCACTGTGGTCTGTTGTTGTAGGCAACTTGGCTGGCGGCAGTAAAACTAAGTAAGTGCCAGCAGCAAGCATTCCACTAGACTATGAGGTAGCACCTACCCAGGCTGGGCGATTCTAACAAATGCATGATCCCGTACAATATGGGGACCAGACAACTTTGTGTCCAAGCTGAACTGCCTAAGTTTACTAAGAACTCATTGTCCAAATTTCTGGAATTTTTCAGTTAGGTAATGAAATTAAGTATTTAAAAACTGAATGACACATAATTCCATCAGACATGTTGGAAAATAAGGACAGCAAGAGCTTCGCCACTATAGGCGGAGACGGCTCTTTCGTTCTTATACTGTTTTCTAAAGAACAAATTATTAAGAATTAATAATTAATGGTAATTAGGTATCTCTGTAACACAGAACAGTCAATTCCTTCCTGTTGTTTCTTGCTCTTGAGCACACAAGAATCCCCATAAAAGGATTAATTCCAATGCTCTTCTACTGGATTTATCCCTGAATTAAAACAAAAAGGCAAAACTTCTCCTTCAAGTCCCTCTACTAGAAGGAACCAGTCTATATGATTCTCTTTCTGCAGAACATTAGACAGAAACATTTAAACACAAAACTTTCATCGTTAAGGTGGAAATATGAAATGAATTAATTAATTTTCTTGTTGGTAACAAAATAGGTAATAAAAGGAATTTAAGAAAAGGGGATTGTTTTGCCTCACAGACCATCATGGAGGGCAAGACAAGGAGCAGGAATGGGAGTGGAGGATCATGCTTGCTTCCCCATCATGATGGGCACCCGCACTTAGTTCTGCCAGAAGCTAAACCCTGTATCCCTGTTGTAACCTGGAAGATCTTAGAACAGGAGACAATTGATCACATTGCACTTTCTGTCAGGAAGTAGAGAGTGATAGATGCTGGTACCCAGCCTCTTTCTCCGTCCTACTCAGTCTGAGACTCCAGGGGGACAGAGCTGCCTAGGAAGGCCTCCTTCCTTGGTTGACCCTTTGCAAGCACAGTGTAGACACAGCCAGAGATGTCTGCACAGCGATTCTGATCCTGTCAAGTTGAGGACACTCAAGCTTTCTTGGTTGATCTTATTTTCTTTCAAAGGTGTTTGGGTTTGATTGACCCATCCTGAATCAGTGTTATAGCAGATCTGAAAAACGTTTCTTTATAAATGTCTATCTCGGAGAACACAATCATTTAAAGGTTCTGGAGGGCATGTTATCTCTTCCACTCTCCATCTCCCCCGCTTTTTGGTGCCTTCTCAATATTTTAATTAAGTGCATGAAATTGTAGTCAGTTCTCCTTAGATGTCTCGCCACATCAGACTAAGAACATAGATCCCTGTCATCAGGTGGCAGTCAATGTAGTGTGGGAGACGCGGGAAACAGTCATCTCTCATGTGTGGTTGTTGAATAAATGGCCAAGTCCATGTTTTCATGGACCACTTGAACTAACAGGTGTTTACCATGAGATGGAGTGGGCTTCGCCTCCAAGGGAACGTCTGGAAATTCCAGGAGATATTTTCAGTTGTCGTTGATGTAAGAGAAGTCACTCAATATTCTACACCACACAGGACAGCCCTCCTAGCAGAATTATCTGTCTCCGAATATCAACAGTGCTGTGGCTGGGATGTAAATCCTGTAGTAGAGAACTGAATAAGAATGCCATGGTCCAAATTTTGTGTATGCTATGTTATTTTCCCTCCATAATTCCAATGTTACACATCTCTCTCCACTTCTGTGACCAGCACAACATCCACAGAGGTATAGCCTTCTGGAATATTGTTTGGACACATGTTCTTTCAGAATTGAGTTGGCAAAATGGCCTATGTTTTATGTACTTACTCACTCTAAAACTCCATCTGTACCTAACAGTTACAAATCCGTGTGTTTGCAAATGTTTCAGGGTGCAGGCTATGGCTTGAATGGCAGCATCCTCTCCAACATCCATGCTGAACATGGTACTCTCCCCATTGTACCAGCTTTAAAGGATGCTGGCTCCAAGAGGTGATCAGATTCTGAGGGCTCTACCTCATTTATAGGACATTTATAAAAGTTTAAAGGGAAACAACATGTGAGAACATATGAACATCATGTGCAGACATGTAAACATCATGGGAGGACATGTAGACGTCGTGTGAGGACATGTAAACAAGCTGTCATCTTGGGAACAGGCAGTTGCACTTTCCAGACATCAAATGTCTTGGTAGTGGAATTCTCAACCTCCTTACTGAAAGATATAAAATTGTTTATTTTATCAACACAACTGCAGTGTTATGGCACTGTATTTTAACATGGCAGATTAAGTCATCAAGACAAGTTGACAATAAGGGACTGGAGAGATGGCTCAGAGTTTGAGAATACTGGCTCCTCTTCCAGATGTCCTGAGTTCAACTCCCAGCAACCACATGGTGGTTCACAACCATCTGTAATCATTCTGGTGAATCCTTCTTCTGGCCTTCATTGCAGGCCTACATGCAGTATACACAATATATAGTATACACTGTATACACAATAAATAAGCAAAAAAAAACCTAGAAAACAAGTTGCCATTGAGATCATGCCATTATGGGCCTGACATAGGTGTAATGAAGAAGCAAGCCCCCTTTGGATGCTGGGGAAAGCCTGCTGAGCTACAGTTCCACCACCCAGAGGACCTCCAACAATGCTCAAAGGACCACAGAACATGGGAAGAACAGGAGCGATGGGAAACTTTGCCAGAGTGTGACTGTTAGTCACACTCCAAGTACAGACACTGTGTGATGTCAGCAAGCCAATTCACAGAAAATTAAAGTCGGACCAGTATTTTGGTAGTCTTGTACATAAAATGATCCCAATTGCTCCTGTCTTAGTTTCCGTTCTTGCTTGACCTAGTTTAACCTGCTGTTTTGTCTTGGAATAGTAATTTATTTGGGATGTAGGCATTTAAATGGATCTTTCCAAAGGTGAGTTTTGTGAACATGGACATTTCACAACAGTTGCACCCTGTTCTCATCTCGCCACCGCTGTAAAGAACAGAGTAAATTGTTTATGTCGCTGATGCTTCTAAACATTGTCTGGTTTTTATTTGTTTAATTTTTGGTGACAGAGTGTGTAAGTTTTCTGTCACTGAGATGGAAAAAAGCTTTCAGGCTGGAAAGAGGCCTCGGTAGGTCAAGTGAAGTGAGTCCAGATCCCAGAGCCCACAACAAAGCAGGTCTCGGAAGAACACACCCCATGGCTGTTCCCCTACAGTGAGATGAAGGGCCGATACAAGAGACTCCCCAGAGTTCATGGTAGCTACTACACACACAGAGGTCAAGAACAAGAGACCCTGACTCAATAAGGTGAAAGTCAAGGATTAACATCCAAGACTGTCCTCTGGCCTGCATGCTAATTGCATGGACACACACACACACACACACACACACACACACTATTTTCATTGTTTGAGTTATTTTACTGTTTTGTGTGTGCATGTATGTGTGTGTGTGTATGTGTGCATGCAGGTGCTTGTAGGAGCAACTGTACAGTTGCATGTACCTACAGTGCCCTTGGAGGACAGAAAAGGCATTGGATCCCCTGGAACTGGACTTACAGGTGGTTGTGAGCCACCCAAAGTGACCACTGGGAATCAAAGGCAGGTCCTCTGCAAGAGCAGCGAATATCCTAAACTTTAAATATGAAAAACGTGTGGCTCTAGCACATGAAATGGAGAGTGTCACCTGTCTTTCGGTAGCAAAGCAGGGACAGAAGGCATCTGCCTACGAGAGTTTGGGCATGTGCACGTTTGTGTTTCCTGCCACGTGAGTGATTGCATTTTCTTCCCTTCATTCCAAACTCATTAACTCTGATTTGCTCATTCATCCCAAATTGCTACATTTATTATGATGGCTTCACCCAGCTGAGGTATTCTCCTCGTGGGAAAACAGTCTTTGGTCTTTGGTACTGTGTGTGGCAAAGGATACGGCATAGGCTGGAAAATTCCATTTCTGAATCGGTGCCTATCAAAAGACGGTTGATCTGAGTAAACAACGTTGATTGGGACAACAGCAGCCACACACTCAGACTGTTTATTTAGACAGGATCAGATCAGATGTGTTGTGCGTGTGGAATGGTTAGACAAGTGTTGCTTTTCCAAAGCGTCTATTTAGCAACCAAAGAATTAGCAAGGCAGGGTGCAGAATATTTATCTCTACCGGGTCTTATCATCATGCGTTAGCGGCACCATAGCTGAGAGCCGGCAAGTTCTGCTTTCCGCCCCAGAGGAATTAATTGTTTTAATATTCAAATTTGATTTTTCATTACACAGAGTCAGGCTTCACAGTGCAGACCTCACCCTCTCCAACGCACTCCTATCAGTTGATTTCAAATACCTTGGGTATCTGGAGCTTCGGAGAGACTGTTTCAAGTTTAAAATCCTGGGGAAATTTCCTGAATGAAAAGACCAGATAGTCATTTCTCCCTAAAAGTATCGAATTTTGACCTGACTTTTAATTTATGGATATTTACAGCTCTGTTTCATCAGGCAGATGATAAATACGAAGATGGGGCCTCTCTCCTTTGCCCCCTTTCTTGTTCTGCATTTAGAATATAGATGTCTGCGCAGGGAACGGCTTTGTGGTGAAGGCCTTGAAATGCAAGATGAAAATTACACTATTTTAAAAGTGCTTCAATCATCGGAGACCTGTAGATGATAAGTGGATTGTTGCTTTTCATCTTCAGAGTAGTGATGCTATCAGCTGTCAATCAACAGGTCTTTACGGAATGCTTAATTTCCTGCTTTAAAAAAAAGCACACACACACACACACAAAGTGCTGTGCAAAATAAAACCACATGCCACATGGCACCTATCTACAGGGTTGGTAAAGAAGGGGTAAGATACATTAAAAATCAATGAAGTAGGCTTCATGGGGTCAGGTGTGATCCATTGAGTGACTGCTATCACTCATGAGCTTCCTAAGATACGACAGAGTCTGTGAAAATAGCAAGACACTTAAGCAGCTCTAACAATAAGTTGGTGCTGAGCTAGTAGCAAAGGGATAAAGTAGAACCAGACATATGCAAGGCGCCATGATGATCTGAATATAGAGCAGTCCTCCAAAAGACTCAAGTGTTGAATTGAGGACTTGGCTCTCAGATGGCTGATTCTATCATTAATAGATGATTGTCCCATTAGGGGCCTCACCTAGTCAACACATTGAACAGTGGAGGTTCGTATCTACGTTGCTCTGGTTTGGAAGGCAGACTGGGCATCTCTCATCTCTCTCCTTAGCTGACAGAGAAGTGCCAGGGAGCTTGAGTCTGTGGGAGTATGATAAGAGGACTGAGGCTGGCATCTGTGTTAGCTAGACTCTTAATTGCTGTGCAGAAACACACGGATGCCGCTGAAATAAACCCTTAAGAAAGGATATCTCAGCTAACGGTCGCAGAGCGTGCAGTTTGGCTGGATCCACTGCCTGTGGGCTGCAGTGTGCCAGAACACGGGGTGAGACTGCAGGAGCTGCTCTGCTGGGGGAGGGGCTCGGTCATGGATAAGATACAGAACCCCAAGCACGGCCCCAACCCCTAGTGGTCTGCTTCTGCCACCCAGGCACCACCTTGGGAAGTTTCCCAACGCTATCAGATTCTGGATCCATCGGTGGGAGCCGGTACTTCCAGCCGCAGATGCCATGCACACATCTCTCTGCACATCATATTAAGACACATCATATATGTGTCATTGGCACATCAGAGACCTGGGTATTCATCTTGTTTTGCCTTTTGCTTTCAACGAACTATTATATGCTTACTCTCTTTATAAAGGGGACTTTATAAATTTGGAAGCCCTGAGTTGTCTCAAAAGGACTCTTGTCTTTCAGTTTGCATCTGTCAGTCACTCTCTGTAGCCCCTCCCCCCCCCCCCCCCCGCTTGGATGCCCTCTCTTCCCTGCTAGCCTCATTTTCTCTTTATGTCTTTTTATTTTCTCTATGTCATTCTTTCTCTCTCTCGAATGTTCCTTCCTTCTCCCTTGGTTTTCTGCTCCATCAAATTCTTGCTTCTCTTTCTCCCTTTGTCTTGTGTGTACTGTTCACTGTGGACTAGTTTCATCATTCTCTCTCTCTTACTCTGTCTCTCTCTCTCTTACTCTGACTCCCTCTGTCTCTGTCTCTCTGTCTCTCTCCATCTCTGTCTCTTCCCCCTCCTCCTAGGAAGCTAGAATAATGTCCTTTGTGGTACCATTAAACAATGTAGGAAGAAGCCAGGGGCCTAGGTCAGGTTGATGAACATTGGTTCACCATCTTCTGAGAATGATTGACAGGTCTCTACTGTGCTGCTGTCTCACCACGGCTTGGCGTAAGCATCTTTTCATCTCCAACATCACAGAGGGGTTGGGGAACAATGAAGCCAAAGGACCACATTGTGTACATAACATAGGAAACATCCGGAGGGTAAAATGTCTGCTACTTTCTACACAAAAGAAATAATTAATGAAATAAGAAATAAATCTCCAAATCTTACCAAATTACCATGCTCCTGTGTTTTGTAAAATATCATCTGCCATTGTTTGTATCATGTCCCTTGGTGTCGCCTCCAAACCTCACGTAACAGTCTCATCCTGAGTCTTAGTTAAACTTTGGGCATCCAGGAAACAAAAGTTATACAATCACACTTTAAACTTTCAGGTCAAATATCCTGAGCAACTGTACATGTTTGAAATTCATTAAACACAAACAGTCTGGAAAGACATGCTAGTTTTACATAATTCATTAAATTACATATGCAAGATTTTCATTTGTGTATGTCATGATACAAATCTTTTTTCCCAGAGAAACAAATTAAAAAAGAACCATCATTTGCATGATATCAAATTTTTGATTTTTAATCTCCTGTTATCCAGGAGTTAGTCTTTCCATTTCCTGTATTTAATTCAGATAGAGTGTCAGCTACAGAGCATCACTGAAGATTACGAAAAGTCCCCGCAAATATATCAGATCAATTATAAGAACAATGGTTTGAATAGATGTCATTTGAATTGCATGACTATTCGTTGAAGGGAATTCTGGGTAAGTGTTTGCAATAAGGCTGGAAATGAATTGGAACTGCTAAAGACTGCTGTGGTTTGAAAACAAGCCGTGATAGGGTTCGGTGCCTGGAGAACTCTGACTCTTTGCTTGTGTGCTCAGCCCTCTTTGGAAGGAGTCAACCTTGAAAACCATCTCGTCACAACCTATCCAGTAAACCTTCACCCTAGACACCAAGCTAATCCTACACATAACTTGACAAATCTTTAAATGAAAGATCAAGATTTCCAAATCAACTTAGGCCATGTTTTTCAAACCAAGACACCAATAAGCAGTCTTTAATGAAAAATTATACCTGTGGGCACATATCTTTCAAAATAAAAATCACAGTAAAAATTTTAAAGCTCCCTTAGATTTCACTTGAAATCTGAGTTTTGAGCAATTTTTTGTGGGTATGCTGCTACTAGGCAGAGTGACTCTTGGCATGAGTGTTTCCCCTTTCTGCCTTACCGACTTCCTTCCCACTTCCTCATGATCTGTTGCCTTCCATCCATAAAAGCACACTGAGCCCTGAGTCTCAACAAAGGTTTGCAGACAAGCATCCTTCCATGCAAGGATCAAGTCTCCTGAAATGAAATGGCCTGCAGCAAAGAGCGGTGGCTGGCAAGACGCAGAGAAAAAGGGGAAAAGAGGGAGGGGGAGTCAGTCAAGATGAAATCACAGATCCCTGGGAGAGACCTTCTTCACAGAGTGCTTTCTTTAAGGTGATGGGGGCCTGCAAATCTCACATTGCTGTGTTGATGTCACTGGCAGTGGAGGCTAACCAACTAATCAAGCATTCAGCTTCTATTAGAAATTTTAGTGTAATTATTTCATTCATTTCTTCAATAAATATGTCCTATGTATCCAATATAGTTGACAAGGTGACGATATTAATAAGACATGTCCTTTGCAGGGGATACTGACAGATTTCTGCACCAGGAAAATGCCCAATACATACTCCTAATCCATCGCATGAAATCGCCAGCCCTAGCCACTCAGCCTACAGACTCCTCCTCCCACAATGCTCCCCTCCAGCTCTGCCATTCATTCCCCATTCCTCTGCCTGCCTTTGAGCTTCTACAAAATGCCCACAATAGCTGCCAGCTTCTTCCTTGTACCCAGCTCTGAGAAAAACACAGCCTTGGTTGGTTCTCACTGGAGAGGCCTTCACTTGTCTCCACAAAGTGAGAAGATAATAAGGAGATGCCAACACTCCTAATCCACCGGACGACCTTCACAGTGAAATATGCCATGGTTCCTTAAACTGATATTTCGTTGCCATTCATTTAGGAGCTTAATAATACAGGATCTTTGACTGAGGATTCACTCTGTATTAGAGCGTGTCTACATCTCAACTGGGCCTTTCAAGTTTCTCTCCTCATTCACCAGTTCTTTGAATAATTTCTGTTCTATTAAAAGCAAATATTCAAAAACAGGTAAAATCATGCTTCTCATCCAGATATAAGATTAACCCAGGTTTAAGATTGTATTTAATAGTCACTGATTAAATTAGAAAATCATACCGATGTAACAATCTGGTGCAGTGGAAGAGTCAAAGAAGCACAGGTATCCAAGTGGAGTAAAATATTAAACTGCATATGCAAACAGACAGCAGGAATGGCTTTTGTTGGAGAAATGGACACAGAGTTTGTTTGCGTGTATAGATATAAAAGTCACTGTGTGTCTCTCACAGTTGTCTGTGATTAACAGAATTATAGAACAGCTAACATAAAATCAAAATCAAATAACAAACCAAACAAACAAACAAAAAGACAAGAGGATTCTGGGTAACTCATGATTTTTCATGAAGCACAAATGTTTCCCAATGAACTTTCTTTATGTTCTTACAGGGTTTCTCTGTAGCTTTAGAGTCTGTCCTGGAACTAGCTCTGTATACCAGGCTAGCTTTGAACTCACAGAGATCTGCCTTCCTCTGGCTCTCAAGGGCTTGGATTAAAGGTGTGCCCTACCACCGCCCAGCTGTTTTGTGTTCTTTTATATAATTGATGGTCTGTTAATGACACACAAGAAGGCTCTAGGGAAATGCAGAGAAACCAAATTCACAGGTGTTAAAGAGAGAGTCATGCAGTACTGCAGAGAGAGAGAGAGAGAGAGAGAGAGAGAGAGAGAGAGGACTTATGGTTATAGCTCAGCAGAGGTAGTACAGACTGGTGGAATTGGCTGTTTTGAATAATCCTGGTACTCTCTGGACTTCCAAAGTGGTCCTCAATCGCTAGTATTGATGCTAGAATAATGAAGGATAAAGAAGGTTGTGTCAAGGTGTACACAGACCAGATACAGGATATCTGCCTTCAGACTGGTTAGCATAAGTATCAAAGACATACTCCTGGCTGAACTCTTGCCATCTCAAAGAATTAGAAAGACTCAGAAAGAGCAGTCTACCCCAGTCAGAACAATTTTCAAGATGTCACAATTTTGTGATGTATAGAAAAACCAAATAAATATACATATGCAATGTGATGATTGACACGGATTTTAATGAAAAGAATAACATTCCCCATTGATCAAGTACCTTTCACTGGTCAATCTTTGTGCTAAGCATTTACAAAGCATCATCTCTTTGTATTTTGAGACAAGGTCCTATAAAGCCCAGGCTATCCTCAAATATACCCTATGTAGCAGAGGATGACTGTGAACTTCTAGTCCTCCTGCCTCTACCTTCTGTGTGGTAAGATTACTGGGTGCACTACAAACCCAGTTCATGTGATGCTGGTGATAACCTTGTGCATCCTTACAAGAACACTCTACCCACTGAGTTACATTCCCAGCCCCCAAAATATCATCCTCTTGACTGCATAGCTGTGGAACAAGACAAGAATTGTCATCCTGCTTCACAGGTGAGGGAACAAAGGCTTGGAAAGTTCCAAGTTGCTTTAATTATCAAAGAGTCAGTCTCAGAGATCAAGTCAGAACCCCACAGTCCTCAGCCAAAACTGTTCCAGAAGGCATTTATTAAGCCCCCATTGTGTTCAAATAATTATGCAATTTGGCCATTTGCAATTTATATTGTTATAGTTGATTGCTCTGCTTATATACATATATATATACATATACATATACATATATCAACTTCAGGTTCCTCTGGAAGTACATCTCTTTGAGATAGTTCTAAAAAAAAAATAACTACCCAAATACGTTCTACATGAGTCAAACAATCTATAATTTTAAATGCCTAGAAATTTTTAGGAAATAATGAATATCACTGACTGGATAATGTTTCCCAAAGACCAAAACCTGGGTCTGTCCTCCAACCCCAGAATTACAGCTCTAGGTGACAGTGTGAGAAGAACATTGTCCAAGGACCTGGGGGAGAAGACACCACCCTTAACATGACTGTTGAGTGAACATGAGTACCTGATCTTGGATCCCAGAATCACTAAGGGAAGCCAGATGTGGTGGGACAGACACAAATGCCTACATATACTACACACATGATAACAACAATATACACCGAGAGAGAGAGAGAGAGAGAGAGAGAGAGAGAGAGAGAGAGAGAGAGAGAGAGAGAGAGACTGACACTGACTCCGGGCAACCCACTTCCATCCCGCCTGTTGTCACAGTCCTATAGCAGCAGAATCAGTGGATATGTGGTTTTCCTCATAGTTAGTTGCAACAGCAGCTGGCTTCCACTTGGCTGTAACTTGGAGAAAACCTTTGAGAGTAAACATACATCCTACTCCCTAAACCGACACTGAGAGATAGCTTAGCAAATAAGAGAGTAGACTTAACAGATTAAGCATCTTGCTTAAGGAGACTTAAATCTGATTTAATGATAGTGTAAGTCCCTGGAGCCACTAGTTCAAATCCTGACTAAAGCTTTTGACTCCTCATTAAGAAAATACCAGCAAATTTGCTTTATTCAGTAGAATAAAAGGAAACTTCTGTGTATTTTCATGTCCCATTCTGAGAGGCTGAAGACAAATTTTCTAATAAGCCATTTCCACCAGGAGAGTTATATTCTAGCTGCAGGGCCCACCGTCTGCCTAAGAGACAAGTTCAATAACACTAGACTTAGAACTCTTTCTTCCTGGTCTCACTCCTTCCATCCCGGCCCGAGTCTTTGCCCAAATGTAGTCTTCACCAGGAAACACTTAAGTCACCAGCACCCTGCCATTTTGTCCCTCTTCTGCTGCGTCTTTACTACTGTCACCACCATCCGACATGCCACATGTCTCCTGCATAAGCTCCATCTCCTAGGAATAAAAACATAATTGGAGTTGGGACCTCATATGTACAACCTCAGTAAAAGTCAGAGCCCAGCAAAGGATTGCCCACAGCAATCTCTTGCTAAATGGATAAACAAATTTTGATAAATGGTTCTACCCAGGAGCTAGTCACTCACTCAAGACCAAAATTTATGGTAAATACCTGTGGTCCTTCCTATGCCCTCGACACCAAAGTCAATACATCAGCAAATGACATTGAATTACACCATACATCTCGTCTCATTAAAATAAATAATCAGTGTACTCACTGACACCATCCAAATCAATCATTTCTAACCCAGACTTCTGTAATAGCCTCCCACAAACCATATTTGCCCATCACACAAAGCCATATTGATGTTCATTATTAATTTTACATAGGCAGATCCTTGTATTATCCCTGTGCTAATGCCTTCACAGGCTTTAGAACAGGGTCTGAGCTCCCTACTGAGGCATTTAACATTCTGAATGACCCAGACCCTCCCCTTTCCTCTCATAATGATGCTCTCTTGGTTCTCCCAACTTGTAAAATCCAATCTGAGCACTGGAAAGATGGATCGACAGTTACGAGCCCTTGCTGATCTTGCAGAAGACTCATGTAATACCCAGAACCCACAGGGCAGCTCACAACCATTTAGAGCTCCCGTTTTAGGGTACCTGCTGCCTCCCTCTGGCCTCTGAAGGCACTGCACACTTAATGACACACATAAACTCATTCAGGCACATACATATATGTAAAATAAAGAAATCTTCCAAGTCTGATCTATGTTTGGTATACACAAGATTATTTTCCTAATTTTTCTCCCTAATTTTGGTTCTTCTAAACCAGATTTAGCAATTAACTCCTTAGAGCAAGATTATTATTTCCCAAATTCCTGATTTAAAAAAATACCCCAAAACCCCTTAGCAGCGGTTCCCCTTCCCCTTTCTCTCTTTCTTGTGTGTGTGTGTGTGTGTGTTTTCTCCTTGTCTTCTTCAAAACACAAAGCACAGTAACATGTCTTTGCTCTTTGCTGTCCCTTCCTTGTCTGCTTCAGAAGGTAAACTCTGTAGGGGAAGGACCACCACCAAGAGTCTCTATTCTCAGTCTGACTTCATTATTTCACACACAGCAGACTTTCAGTATCTACCTGCTAAAATGTAGATCAGTCAGAGAGGAGGACAAGGGTTGATACTCTCAGGGTCGAGCAAAGACATGGCTGACTGAGCCCGATGGCTGAACTTTCATGCTAGCTGCTTTCCCAGTCATGCCCTGGCCTCCTCTTCAGCTTGGCTAAGATCCCTATCCTACAAACCTTTCCTGAACTGATCCTGAATCACATCTCCAGACTGTAACACTGAGGGGGCTGGCTTGTTTGTGGTATCTGTCTCTCCCAGTACACCACAGCCAGCAAGCAATAAAGAAAATCACACACAAGACTCCATAAGATTATAAACTGATTGGCCCATTAGGTCAGGCTACTTATTAGTTCTTATGACTTATAGTAACCCATTATTCTAATCTATGTTATCCATATGGCTTGGTATCTTTTCCAGCTGTCAGCACACATGTTGCTTCTTCGGTGATCTGGGCAGGAATGGCAGAGGGAGCTTCCTGCTTCCCAGAATATTCCTGTTCTCATCGCCCCGCCCCTACTTCCTGTCTGGTTGACCCACCAATACTTCCTGCCTGGCCAATTAGCGTTTTATTAAAATACATGATTGACAGAATACAGATAATTCTCCCGCACCATCCAGACTCCTTCTGCACAATGAGAACTCAGTCTCTGTCTTGTTTCACAGGGTCACAGTCCCAGCCTGGCCAATCTAGCCCCAAGGCAACTTCAGCGTTCATAGGTGAGAATAAGTCTTTTGAGTGCAGTGTGTAGAAATCATTTCCAGCAAGTTCTAGGTGTTATGAAAAAGCGGGGAAGACACTGGGCACCCCATAAATACATGTCAGAAAGAGAATAGTGACTATTAGTGTCGCCTTCTTCATCCCCTGCAGTAATCTTCACCACTGCTAGTGTCCATAACTTTCTCTCATCTCTGTGTCTTCACCTACGTCTCGATTTACCATTTTTGCCCATGCTGTTTCGTTGACCCCACTTTTCAATCCTACTTGCTTTCATGTACCCTATTACTAATTCAAATCTTTTGGTTCAAGTTCTTTAAAACAGGAGAATTCGCATTTCTGTAATGATAGGAACATCTGCAATGGAGGTATTAAATCCCGCGGGGTTTCCTGAGAGGCAGGAGCCTCTTGTGAGGCAACTCTTGCTGGTCTCTTAGATGAGAACTAGCTGATCACCCTGATCAGAAACTGGGAAGGTTCAACTCCATCATTCTGTCATCCAACAGGAAGGAACAGGGAGGTTTTAGTTCATAATGGTCTGCACCTGCAATATAAATCCTACAAGAAAATCTTTAAACTACAGGGATTGAAACACTTCCAAGCCAGAGAATCTGTATTCATTCTAGGATGGAGGTACACTCATTGCAATGGAAATAGAACTCCTTCCTTTGGGATTGTTGCAGGCACTGGCTGTTCAGCTACATGTAGTCTCTATTAGATCTACTATTAACACAAGGGTCCTATTGGGCAAATTATGCTAATTGAAGAAAAGGACCCATGGAAAGACAAGGCTAGCTCATCAGAAGTACGTGTCACAGTGTGTCCAGTGAATTGTAGTTAGTATCCAAAAGGATGGTGGTCTTATGGTAACTGTGAGCATCTGCACATGCCTCCATAGCCAGGTATGTGAGTGCCTGCCTCCCCAGTCATGTAAGTGAGCATCTGCCTCCCCAGACCTGTATGTGAGTGCCTGCCTCCCTAGCCATGTATGTAAGCAACTGTCTCCCCAGCCATGTCTGGGAGCTTTCCTCCTTACCTCACTACTGCTGGGGATTTTGTCTTGGTGATTATAAACATAAATAAAAAACCAACCAAATAATTTCATCAAGAAAGAATCAGGCAAAAAAGAAGTTTTTGAAATGGTAAAAAAAAAAAAAAGAATGAAAGGGGCATTACATCATCTGCTGTAAATATAGGGAGTCTAGGTACATCATGGAAAAGGCAATACAAAGGTGAGCCTTGGGGGTCAATGTGAGAGGTCTGGGTTTCATGGCAAGGAGTGAAAGGACCTCAGATTGCCACCAGGCTCCTTGTGACCCCACTGTCAGCATCAGCCATAAGCCCCATACCTTTTCTCTTCTCTCTCTCTCTCTCTCTCTCTCTCTCTCTCTCTCTCTCTCTCTCTCTTTCTCCCTTCTCCTCTCTCTCTCTCCCTTCCCCTCTCTCTCTCCTCCCTCCCTTCCTCTTTTCATTCTTTCTTTGTTGTTTTTGGAGACAGACTTTCTCTATGTAGACCAAACTACCTCAGAAGGAACTGTATGAGCCAAGTGAGCCCCAAACTCTCTGGTCTTCGCACTGATATCACAAGTATGCACTACAGTAGGCCTGCCTCCTGCCTCTCTCAGTACTTCCATTTCTTCATGAATGAAATGAGGACAAGTTATCTTTCCTCGTTTTAATGTCGTGGTGTTTACGTGGATATCTATGTAAGCATTGTACTACTAACAAACACATAGAAGATCTCCAATGCTTATATTAAGAGCTGTTCAGCACTGTGTCTCCTGTATGCTGTTATTGCTTTAATGGGCCAGTCAAACCACCCACTAGAATCATGCATCCATTCTAGGAGCAAAACAAAGCAAAATAAATTAGAGTTTCTTTCATAATAACAAAAACAAAATTAAATGGTAAATAAGTGTTATTGATAAACATATATAGATCATGAGGGCTTTATTTTAATTAAAGAACTGAATTAAAAATTCAGAAAGGCTGGAGAGATGGCATGGCACTGGTTGCTCACAACCACCAGCAACTCCAGTTCCAGGCATCTAACCCCCTCTCTTCTGTCCTCTGCGGACATGGCACACATGTAATGTACATGTGTTCATGCTGGAAAACACTCATACATACAAAGCAAAAATAAATCTAAGATCCAGTTGTAGGGGTACACACTTGTAATCTTAACAATTAGGTGGTTCAGATAGGAGGTTCCCTAGAAGTTCAAAGTTAGCCAGGGCTACAGGGAGACATTATTTCAATGAGAGAAAAAGAAAGAGAGAAAGAAAGAAAGAGAGAAAGAAAGAAAGAAAGAAAGAAAGAAAGAAAGAAAGAAAGAGGGAGGGAGGGAGGGAGGGAGGGAGGGAGGAAGGAAGGAAGGAAGGAAAGAAGGGAGAAAAGAAAGAAAAAAGAAGTAGGGAGGGAAAGAAGGAAGGAAGGAAGGAAGGAAGGAAGGAAGGAAGGAAGGAAGGAAGGAAGGAAGGGGAAGGGAGGGAGGGAGGAAATGAAGGAAGAATATTCTCAATCATGGTGTCTTATTTCATCTCAATTATCTGCCCCTTCATTAGATTGTGTTGAATAATGGCCACAGTTCTTAATATGACTATGCAGGAGAGGGTAAGCCACCACATGGGTGCTGGAAACCAAACCCAAGTCCATTATTTATCTCTCAAATCATCTCTTTTCTAGATCATTGCTCTTAACCACTGAGCCACCCCTCCTGTGCAGGAGAGTGTAAATGTAGGGCTCCAGCTGCTGCTGCTGCCGGGCAGGCCTAAACCAGCCTAGCCCCCACCAGTGGCGCTGCCTTGAATTACTTTATTTTTTACAGTGTCTCCTGCAAAGTGCAACCCTCCCTCCCTACTGCTTCACTGGCCATGGCAGCTACAGCACAGTCTGCATTTAGCCCCTTAATGGAGGAACCTGTGTGTGTGTGTGTGTGTGTGTGTGTGTGTGTGTGTGTGTGTGTGTCAGGGGAATCAGTTTCTGGTTGGCTTGGAAGTTAGACCTCTCTGTAACTGCTCCCCCTGTTTTTGTTCATTCGTGCTCCCAAATCATATGAATAAGATGTCCACTTGGTATCCCCAAATATAAAACCTGAGATTCTTCTTAAAGGGTTGAGAAGAAGGAGATCGTTTGAGAACGAAGTCATGGCGTGCAATGAGGGAGACAGAGGAACACAAAGACAGCAAGTTGGAGAAAGCACAGGTGCCGGAGTCATGAGGAAATGAGGGCACCAACTTAAGGGCACCTGGGCCTAAATACTCAGAGGCCTCTGAGAAACCATGGGTGGCCTTTGAGTCACCCTCCAGAACTACGGGGACTTTGCGTTTTGTTTTCTATGTTCCATCTCCCCAAAGGTCCTTGTCTCCAGGAATTTGACTGTCACTGTGTCTCCAGGTTGTATCTGCTCTGTCCCAACCAAGTCCCAGAGCACTGAAGAGACCAGGGAAGAACAGGTTGTGCAGGTGTCAGGGACTGATCTGAAACTGGCCAACATGTGCAGCTGCCAGTGACCATGGATGTGGGAAAGAAACTTGCTACATCCAACCAGCGCATGGCTATGTGTATGTGCACATATACATATAAAATCTTCTCTCCCATTATGTTGTTTATTGTGTTAGGCCCTAGCAAAGACACTCATCTTATAGAAAAGAATGTAGCTTATTAGCTATGCTATATACATATATATTAGCTTTATTATATATATTAAAGTTACAGTGTGAGTGTGTGTGTGTGTGTTCCATTTTAACAGCAAAAACTTCTTTTCAGGGAGCCATATTTACATATTTGTGCATTTCCTTCTTGATATATATATGCATATGATTACACTCAATTGAAATTGCAACGACTGCTGTCCATCACACAGTATCTGCATATTTGTGTATTCACGGTGACTCCAGAAGCCCAACCTTCCAATTTAGGATCCTTTGGCTGTCCAGTTTAATTTGATTTTTATTCTATCCTGGCTGCACAATGTTCAAGTATCAAATGCTGAATTAGAAAGGACTGGAGAATGCACGTCATCTTTTCTCATGCATCAAGGGAAGGCAAACAAAGGAGGGACTTCAGAACTTTCAGGCCTTTGTGCCCCTACTCAAAGAGTTTCAGAATGCAAAAGCTATATTTGTTGAGTCCAAGACAGGGGAGAATCTAAAACCTTAAAAAAAAAATTGCCTTAAGTTCTCTTCCAAGGAGCACATTTCCATAACTCCATTGTACATTATCTTCAGACCCATAACCCTGGAAATGTGATGGGGAAGAGAAAGAAAAAACAAACATATGGAGATGGGCCCCTCCCTGACACCTGCTGTCTCTGCAGCGACGACAGATCTGATCGGAATTAATGTCACAGGTGGAGCGAAATGAACAGTGGCTGCTGCCTTCCCTGAAATATTCCAGGCTTTTGTGCAACTCCAGCCATCTCTCAAGACAAATCCAACAGGGACTCACAGACACATGGCAATCATTTATTAAAAATGACAATTAGAAAGTCACAGCTACCATCTAGAGATGGTAGAGAACCCAGAGTCCATTAATTTACAAACTCTGGTTTCTGGTTAAAATACTGAGAACCAAATGCTTTGAAAAGTCCCCTGCATAATTGCCCAAGTGCATTAGGTGTCCCTGGTCTTCAAAGTCTCATTTCTCAGAAATTTGAAAGACTATCTCCTTGTCCCTTTATCAGACCTAAAGAGCATCTCCTCAGCAAGAAATTATGTCTACAAGGCTGAGGTAAGCTACACATTAGAGACATTATTCAGGCATATTGACAAAAGCTGAAAAATAGAGAAACTCAATTTTCTAACTTTGAAATACAATCTTTCAATATGAATTTGACTTTGATTTTCAGATACTTGTCAAGTAGATCCATGCTTTTCAATACATCATGGATCTCTGCATCTTTTAATCCCTGTGGATTTTCTGATTGGAATCAAAGCTCATTTCTGTGTTATCTACTAATTACCCTCTTGTGAAATCGGCTATTAATGCACACTAACTTTTCAGAACAGCTGCATGGGGCAAAGCAGCCAATGTGTGTAGACACGAGGCTTTTCAGATCTCATTAATGAGCCAAGGTGTTCAAGTGCTTTAGCTGAAAGACAGCTAAGACTCAGGCTTTAAATGACGTCCTTGGAGTTGGGATAAAATCCCAAACTGATGCTGAGAAAATTCTAGCTAAAATTAAGGGAAATGTCCTTTATAAACTCTCACAAATCTGAAACACACACGTGTACACACACGTATATGCCGTCTTTATGATGAACAAATCCCCAAACTTTCTTCCATTGTTTTTAAATAGAAAAGAATGAAAGTATGAACTCAAACTTTTTCATTAACATTACAATTATTTGTCATTTATCTGTTCTAGATAAACATATTTTCAATCATTTTCATCTCTCCACTTCTGTTCTCTCATCAATTCCTATCAAGAATCAATTCAAGGAAAGGATAAGGGGCCTAATTTCTTAAACAACTGGGCTACCTTTGATGAACCATTACTGGGGTTTTGCACAACGTTTGCTGTGATAAAGTTGTTCACTGAGACCTCATTTATAGTAAATAACAAGGAAACAAACAATCTCTGTGTCCCTATCCTTTACCAACACTGAAGACCAAACTCAGGACCTTGTGCTTGCTAAGCAATGCTCTACCACTGAGCTAGATACCCGATGTCTCTAAGCCATATGTTCAATGTGTAGATTTGGGAGTGGGATTTAGGCATAAGATGTAATGTATATTGAGCAACCCCAATGCCCCATGCCCCATGTACCAGTGCAGGAAGCATGGGTAGTGCGGAACAGTACTAGAGGACTGATTGGAAGTCCTCAGGCCATTGAGGGCATGCCTTAAAGGGGATTGCAGAAAAATGGACATGGTGACACACACCTTTAGTTCCAGCACACAGGAGGCGGAGGAAGGTGGATCTCTTTGAGTTCCAGGCCAGTCTGCTATATAACCAGTCAGGGATAGATAATGAGACTCTATCTAAAAAAAAAAAAAAAAAAAAAAAAAAAAAAAAAAAAAAAAAAAAAAAAAAAAAAGGCAGTGTGTGTGTGAGAGGTGTGAGAGTATGTGAGTCCAGTTGTTTCCTTGGCTTCTTGGCTTCCCAGCCACGAGGTAATCAGATTTTTTTCTGCCCCTGGCTTCCACTGTAATATGCCAATATGCCAATTCTCACAGACTCAAAGTCACGAGACCAATCAATCATGTCTTGAAACCACAAAATTACAAACCAAATTATAAGCTATAGTTTAATTATTATTTATTTGTTATGGTGACGGAAAGCCAAACAACACCATCTCTCATTCCTATTCTGGGCCATGAATTAGGTTACCATACAACAGTGCCAGGAATGGAACCCTGGTCCTAGTGGGGGCCGAATAAATAACTGAATAAATAAATACAGGCTGAAAGATTATTGGTCGTTCATATACCACTGACTTCTAAATCTTGACCACAGACAATTTCTACATAACCTGGCCTCTCCAGAGGCCAAATAAAATAATATATAAGCATTGAATATTAGAGAGATAGTTAGATATTCTGCACTTGATAAGTGCCTGGCACGTAGTCAGACTTACATAATTATTGATTTTATTACTTAGCACTGCTATTATTAGTTCTGATAAAAAAATGCCCCCTAATTTTTTTAAAGTTATATTGTTTTCATATCTTTGTGGTCCTTCAGCTTCCACTGGAATGGCTAGTTTTAGAAGAAGCAGGAGACTTGAAATGTTTAGTCTTGTCAATTTCATTGGATTTAGAATCTTTTAGGAGATGCTCTCAGTTTCTATCTCTGTCTGCCTCACTCTCACTCTGTCTATCGGTCTGTCTATCATCTATCCATCATCTATCTATCATCTCTCTGTATCTATATATCTTTTATTCTCACTCGCTCTGTCTCCCCCTTCTCACTCCTGACAACAGATGCACTAAGATGAGCTGCTTACCCTCCCTGCCGCCGTGGCTTCCCCGCAATGATGAGCTGCATCTCACAGGCAAATATGAAGTCTTCCTCCCTTAAACTGCTCTTATTAGGTGTCTACCACAGCAGCAAGGAAAGCAGCATGATAATACAGCCCATGCATGTCAAATATGCAGCCGTTTCTCTAAGAGCACAAAGTTGGGTTGGGTCACTATGAACTCAACTTTCCTTCCAATCTAGGTAAAGCCAACAGAGGGTAATGCTAGTCTTGAGATGGTTAATGAGCAAGAGCAAGGCCAAGAGTAGGGATAAAAAAAAAGAAATTGAAATGGCACCAGTGGTATCATCTGAGTTCCTGAATCTCTCAACCACCCAGACTTACATAGGTCAACATCTTTCCTAATACTCTTTTAAATTTTCTTTCTATACCAGTCTGAATTTGCTCATGTCACTTACAATTAAAAAAAATCCTTGACAAATAATGTCAATTATTTTTCTGCAAAATAAAGGAAATGAACAAAGGTGTCCCCTTTGACATGCCCCAGTCCTGTCCTGTGACAGTGACCTCAGCCTCAGTAGTTCACAAAGTTCTGAGCTGGTAGCCAATAATGGGGTATCTATTCTGTCTTGAATTTGTTGCAATTAGTCCCCCGAAGTGATAAGGTCTTCAGGCAGTCACTCGTGACAAGGTGGCATTGTATCAGGGTGCTTTTTCAAAGTTCAATTCTGAAGTCAAAAGGGGAAAACCTGCTATAGAAAAATGTAAATTTCAGGCTAATGAGAAAACCCAGTTAAATGTTCACTTTGCAAGACAAAGACCCAGTTCCATATAAAAGAAGCTGGGAGCATTGGCAGAGACAGGTGGATCCCCAGGGTTCAGGGTCTGACCAACTGAACCTTTTTCATTACTTCCAGCCAGGAGAGACACTGCCTCAAAATACAAGGTGTCGGGCTGACAAGATGGCTCAAGAGTTATTAGTAAAAGATAATGCGTAAGTGGTGCCGAATTTAACAAAAGCAACACACAGCTTTCTCTCTCTTCTGTTCAGGTTTTCTTCCTTCTCTGTGAAACTAAGATAAAGTTTGAGTGCATCAAGGAAAGTAAGGTGATTTTAGAGTTCTTCTCTCAATTAGATCTCTATCAGGAATTCCAGCCACATTTAATGTGGTAATGTTCCTTGACTCTAATGTAACAGACACAGCAGGGGCAGAGAGGCTGAGTTAATGACTCCTGAGAGGGTCATGCTTGCATCCTCCACCAGGCCCCATCTTCAACCCTCTGAGAATTTGCCAACAACGTCTGCCTGGCCACACCCATGTCCTCTGCCTTTCTCTGACCTGTGCATTCAAATAAATGCTAATGTTACACAGAAAACAGCTCTTTGAATTCCATCTATGTCCTACTTCCTAAGAACTGTCACTTCCTAAGACACCCCCCACTTCCTAAGATACATACCCCTTCCTAAGACACCCCCTTCCAAAATATCCCCCACTTCCCAAGATACCTCCACTTACTAAGATACCCTACTTCCTAAGACACCGCCACTTCCAAAGACATCCCTTACTTCCTAAGATACCCCTTTCCTAAGACACATTCTACTTCCTAAGACATACCCCACTTCCTAAGACACCCCCCTTTTCTAAGACATACCCCACTTCCTAAGACACCCCCCTTTCCCAAGACATACCCCACCTCCTAAGACATACCCCACTTCCTAAGACACCCCCCTTTCCCAAGATATAACTCACCTCCTAAGACATACCCCACTTCCTAAGACACCCCCATTCTCTAGAACCACCCCATGCAGATGGTGAGGGACGGCATGCATTGCGCAAGTCCCACAGATATGCAGATTTGGAAATGTGATTTACACAGGGCATAAAATTTGAAAATGTCAATAATAATTGCCCTAATGTAACAATAATATATTCTTTAATCAATTGTCCCAATAAGGTACCTTAGTCAATATACAATATTAGGAAAATTTAAATAAAATGATAAACACAGATAATCAATTTGGTTGAGAGGAATAAAAAGGGAGGCTCTCTTTCTGTTCAACCAAAAGTCACTTACCTGGAGAACTGAAGAGGCTTCTGTGGAGGGACAGAAGAAACATAACCAACCCCTTCTAAGCTAACTGATCTCCTGCCTGTATTTAAGCTGAAAAAGAAACAGGGCTCTGTTTCACTTCTCCTAGGTCTTTGTCTTTTCCCAATGACTTCAGCACATAATTTACATATACAGCATGCACTGGATAAAAATACATGTGTTTGAATATTTGTGTCATCTTAAAACCTAGTAATTTCTATGAGTGGGGAGGAAATGGTACAAAATTATAAGTCTCAGACACCTTATAAGATTTCATAAGGAACTTTCACAACCAGAAATCAAGTGTGTCACTGAGGAGGAGCCTCCCAGGAGCCACAGACTCCACCTTTCCTGTGACATGATGAGGTTTCGATCAGGACAAGTGATTGGTCTCCTGCAAAGCAACAAGAACCTGACATTCATTTTAGGTTGGAAAAAACATATTGTACTTTTAAATCCAATTGCACTGGAGGCAAGCAGGATGACTGAGGGTTAAGGAGCTGTTGCCAGCCTGAGAACTTGAGTTCTGGTTCCTGGGATCCAAATGTGGAGAGATCCAACTCCAGCAAGCCATCTTCTGACCTCTACACACACACACACACACACACACACACACAGAGAGAGAGAGAGAGAGAGAGAGAGAGAGAGAGAGAGAGAGAGAGAGAGCTGCGTGACTTTTGCCTACCTATCAACCTTCACAGTTGTGAAACAAAACGTAAGATTCTTGTACTTATCTTTGTCTCTGGGACCATGAGGTTCCAGGTGCATGAACCAGAGTAGCCTGCCTGAAATCAAGGGTAGGAATGGCTAGCAACAGGGGAAGAATATGGATTTTGGAGTTCCAAAAACATACTTGGGGCTCAGTTCTGCACTGGCAAGCTGGAGGCTCTCAGAGGTGACTGACTAGCTGGTATTTCTGGGTGTGGTTATCTAAAGCTTGCTGGGATTAAATATGGAAATGTGGGCACAGGGTTTGGTTTAGTAGTTGTTCAGCATGAACTATCTTTTTTTAAAAAAAAAAACAAAATGTCATATACTTCTGCAGAGGTTTAAGTAAAAATTGGTCCCCATAATCTCGTGTATTTAAACTGTTGGTCCTCAGTGCCCTAACTTCAGCTGCCAACTTGACACAGTCCAGAGTGATCTGAGTAATTGGGGGATTTCCCAGATCAGACTGGTCTGTGGCAATATCTGTGATGAATTATTGTGATTGGCAACTGAAGAGGGAGGACCTAGCCACTATGGCAAGGCCATCCTTAGGCAGGTGATCCTGGCATATATAAGAATTCAAGCTGAACATGACCCTGACAGGAAGCTAACAAACATTTCTCCATGGCTTTCCTTCAATGATAGAATAAGGGTAGATTATTGAACTTACTTTTAAACCAAAGAAAGCAATTAATAGTCTTAAATATTTTACATTGATATTGATTTTTGCTTATTGTTATAAATTTAAGATTATTTTTGATAGAACATACTGTATATATATTTCTACTCTCATTCAAGGTATTTAACAATGTAATACAAATTTTTAGTCCATGTTAGTAATTAAGCAATCTATTATAATCAAATTTGTAGCAATATTAGGTATATTTTCAAGGCCAAACAGTTATATTTTGATAGATAGGTCACCTTCAAACACTTCAGAGATCTACAGAAAATAGCATTTAAAATGCTTTAATAACATAGGTTCTTTTTTTCATGACAGTGAGACAGGTCTGCTCCTGGCAGTACCACTCTACTTCTGATAAGATGATGGTCATTAAAGAAACTCTTCATGGAGTTTGCTTTCTTTGTGACAAAAGTAAGCCACTGGGCAAGAAAGTGCTCTTGCCTCAACTACTGACCGTATGCTGTCCTAATTGAACAAGCAGGACACAAAGGAAAGTGACTGCCAAACTTTGCCAAGACAGGATAGGACAGCAGCTCAATGTGTGTGAACTGCTGAGCTGAGATTTGGAATCTCTCAGCCCTGCCATACTACCTCCTCCTCTGACTCTCATAGACAGGGAAGAGATTTCTCTATACCTTTTGCTGTCTAAGAAAACTTCATTTAAAAATTCAATTGTTACTTAACTCCCTGTGTTTAGTTACTTTTCTTGGATCTGAAACCATATACTTGACAGAAGGAAACTCAAGTGAGAAAAGGCTTATTTTGGCTCATGGTTCAAAGGGTTTAGTCCATTATGGTGATGAAGACATGGTGTACTTCATAGCATCAGAAATACAGAGCTGGGACATTTCACAATTTAATAACATAAAGGAAGGGTAACGTGTGGGACTTGAAGTTGGGCTGTACTAGAACCCTCAAAGTCCTACCTCCAGTGATCTATGTCCACTAGCTTTCTTTCATATCTAGATGGTACCACACCCTCCCCAAATAGCACCATCAGCTGGGTATCAAATTTTCAAACATATGAGCTTATGAGAGACATTGAACATTCCAACTGCAGCCAACCACATGTTTTTCATTGTTTCTTTAATTGTTTCATCAAATATCAAGGCACATTCTCCAATGAGGAAGATCAAAACTAAACATCAAACTTGTGATCTGTGCCTCCAAGGGCTGCCCCCAAGAAATTATGTGGGAGACTTATTTGTGTACTCCAAGATGCACTGTTCACAGACCAATCCTTCCTCTCATGCTCTCATAGCCTGTCACCATCTTTCTTCAATAGCCTCAAGCCTCCTCTTTCTTCTGTAGTGCAACATGCTGTCAAGATATCAGTCATCTGCCCGCTCATAGAGTCTGCAATTTCGTGCATAACTCCTGTGTTTCTGAAAATTAATAAATGCATATGACTTTTGTTCTCTTTTGGGCCAGTTGATTACAATGAATCTTAAGAAGGAAAAGGACAGGCATTCCATCTGCCCAGAATTTGGCACATGCAGACAGTCAGCTGATGAATATTTGTCACATGGATCTAATTGGTGATGCATTTCATCTCCAGGTACAATGACCAACCATGGGAGTGGCATGGTAATGGTTGGACTACCAGAGAGACTTCAACAGAGTACTATATGGCATAGGGTAAAGAGAAAAAACCTGACAACCACAGATCACAGAAAGGAAGACAGATGCTACCATTGACAAAGTGAGGCAGATTGGGAATTGAGTATCACAGATGATACATTTGACATACCAAGGTGACACAGCAGGATTGGGCTTAAAGGAAAAGGAACTGAGGTCATAGTGAGCAGTACAGTGAGGATGATCGAGATGCTCCATGGGACCAAGAAAAGAGTTCTTGGCAAGTAATCAGTTGTTATGATTTTGAACTTAACCATTTTTTATGATATTGATAACAGTATACCTGCCATCTCAGAATCATTATGGAAATTAACATCATCTCAAATCTATCAACATCATCTGAATAAAAGTTTATCCTGTCTGATAATCTATCATATACAAGAGACTATGAGAGACTATGCTTTTTGTTGTTGTTGTTGAATTTAAGAAATTTTAGGTTCTTCTCAAAGCCTAAATATATTGCAACTCATTGATTGTATCATAAAAGTTGAAAATTACTTAAACATTTCCATAATTATCTGTTAAAAATAATATTTGTCTTAAAGTAGCATAAAACTTACATGAGGCAGAGGAGGATTGTCCCAAGATCATCCAGTGAAATATGACTATAATTTAGATAATTTTGCTACCATGTTCTGTCACAATTTTCTAACCCTAAACTGTACTACTTGAAATAATAAAGAGGACTTTCTTTGAAAATATACATGTGTAAGGTTTGCTGTAGTTTATGGGAGAAAAGGTACCAGTAAAATGGTAGTTGTCTATGATCAACTATAAAAAGTACAATTTTAACAGTGCCTTAAAAATACTGGGAAAAAAAACAATAATCCCACATGACTTACAGAGATTTTATTTTAAATGTCATGAATAATTTATTGAGCTATTAAATGAAGTCATTCACAAGTTAATGGTTGAGAATAAAGTTATGAAGCAGCAGGGAACTTGCCTATTCTATACTTACTGTGCAAAATTTTAAAGAAAACATTTATTTATTCTAAAAATTTCCTACAGAATATATTAAAAGTTAGAGAGAGCAATGTAGGGGGCTGGCCTAGCTCTTCTACCAGTGTCGATGAACCAACTGCATGGGAAGGCCTTTTTCTGCTTGTCTTTTCTGTTCTCAGTCAATGAAGAAGCACATTTCATAGATGCTTAATAACATGTTTCCCCCAAGGTTCTGAGTAATGAGATTGTCTGGGCAAAGAAAATAGAATATCATGCTCTATCGAGAATTAACCAAGTGTCCCAAACCATTGCTAATCCCACAGCTTCTGACTCCCACAGGAAGTAAGAACTCCGCAGAAGACAAGACATCTATAATCAATCATGCCTCCTCTTACCCACAGAGACAGTTTAGGCGCAAAAGTTTCAAATCACTAGGAAAGAAACAATGTGATGGCTACACTCATGTGACTGAAACGTTACTGACAATAGCTCATGTCAGCATCTTCTGCCTTAGGGAAGCAACTGCTCCCAGGACAGCGCTGGCCAAGACACCTCCCCTCAAGCTCTCTTCTCAACCTTGCTCAGGGGAAAGAAGCTGCCTCACTCCCTGGACACTGGACCAGGTTCTCCTGAAGCTCCTGGGGATCCTGAAGATCTGCCAGATGATGCTAACTTGGAAAAGAGTAACATGTGTGTATACATAGAAAAGAATGCAAAACCACATAACACTCTACTGTTCACCAGCACATAGTCATATATGTGTGTGTGTATATATGTGCATGCAGACAAAGATGTATATGCTACCTATACATGTATAAATACACCCATCTCCAAATTACCTATACACACTTGTACATTGATACACATATATATGTCCATATATAAGTGTATGTGTATGCACAGATATATGCGTGCAGGTAAACACATAGATATGCAAAGAAATATGTATTTATACTTGATTGTATTTATACATTCATATACTAAGGATCTACAAAAATTGCCCTCATACACAGAGTTACATGCATACACTAAGACATCCATAACTCATCCATCTCTGTATACATGTGTTGCATGTGCTACATATGTATACAAACAATACATGAACAGATACAAATAAGGCAAAGCTCCAATTGTATTACAAATCTCACACAATAAAATTTGTGTTTTTTAAAGTACAAATCTACATACTTTTCTCTCAAAAGGGTATTTCCTTGTCTAGAGCAGAGAAAGAACCAACATGGGAACTGTATGTATATATGGCACAACATGGAAGCCTATGTATATGTGGCCCAACATGGACACCATATGTATGTATGGTATGACATGGAAACCGTATGTATGCATGGCATAAAAATACTTTAAAAGAAATGGGCCTAACGATTGCCCAGCTGGAGAGACGGTTCAGTGGGTAAGAGAACCTGTAGAGAACCTGGACTCAGCTTTAAGCACCCACACCAGGGCTCACAACCATCTGTAATTCCAGTTCCAGGGGATCCAATGCCCTCTTATGGTCTCTATGGGCATCAGACAAGTACCCACATAGGTAAAAATAAATAATCCAATAAATGGTTAAAATAAGAAAATGACTAATGGGCTTTGAATAATTCAAGTAAGAATTCATAATTCTTCATCACAAACTTTGCAACATGATGAGGTTCTGATGTAATATACATTTGTGTTAAAGGAAAACACAGAATGCGCATATTCAGGTATATATGAACTCAAGTCTCTCTCAGTTCTCCCAAATGTTAGGGACTCTTGACTGAGATGGAAATATATCCTTTCAACCTCAAGTCTCCTTCCCAAACTACCATAAATCCACCAGAAAAAAAAAAACCAAAACACTAAGCATGCAAACCCCTCAGCATTCTGAAAGCCTCTGAACTTTGCTCTGCCTGTCTGATATTAAAATATAGACAATACCCTCTGAAACAGCAGGTAGCGATAAAGTCTACAGGAGAATCTCTAATGAAAGTTTCTCCCATTTCTTACCATCCGGAAAACGAGGATCAGAGTCAAATGACATTCAGGAGCAGGTGACATGAGATCTGTAAGGTGAAGGGGGTTTTATAATCTCCGTTTCAAACCCCACATTCAGACAAATCTTACATTTTGGAAAGGGTGCTAGGCAAATATGGGTATTTGCCAATGCAACCCCTTTCTTTAGATCAGTGAAACATTATCTCTTTACTTTTGAAACTCAGATCTGATTGTACTTCAAAGTCTTCCTCCAGGAGACCTCTCACTTGAAAGAAAAATCAAACTGTTCGGGCACAAGAAAAAGAGATTTTCAGAGGAGATTTGAAAAGCACCACAAGGCAAAAAAGCGCAGTTCTGAGGTGAGAAATAACTAGAGGGCAGTCACTTCTGACTTCACCGCTGACACCATCCATGATTGCCAATTTCAGAAGGTGCCCACAACCGTCTCTAACCTCCGATGCAGCGATGGCTCCCTCGTCCAGCAATGAAGTCAACCGCAGGCGCAAGAGGGGCAACAGGGAAAGAGAAGGTCTGTATTGTGATTCATAGTGGAAATGCAGGTAGGATTCTGGGAAGCAGGGAGGGAAAACCACAGAGGCCCCTGCCTGGATCAGTAGCTCTAGAATATGTTAGCTTGATAGTCCTACAGGACCCCATCTTCCTTGTCTTCCATGCTTGGCAGACAGGTATTTGGAGCAGAGCTAGGCATCCGCTGCCCAGATGTAATGAAATGCAATTAAGAATTTATCTTTCTCTGCCAATTATAAGAGCAATCTTCAAAAGAAACTACCTCACTTACAAGGCTCCTACTCTGTCTTAGACAACCACTTTAACTAATGGTTTCTAAATGACTTGAGTGGAAAATTAAGAACACAAACCCTTCACTTAAGGATGCATTAGGAACAAAGTGTTTTCACGGTAGAACTTTCATTAAGGAAGCCATGCACACATGCACTTAAAAATGTGCGTCGATTTCTTCGGAATATTGTGAAGAAGTAAAGGTTTCGGTTTGAGCTACGACATCTGGAGCCCAGGATACACCTAGATGCTTAAAGAATCAATGTATGGTTTGTAAAGTCAGGTTATCTAACACTGAGGTGCAAGGCAGCTACCCTGCAGCCCCCATGCCAGAGCCAAATATCCGTTTTCAAACTTGTTTGAATGTTTTTTGTAGAGAAGAATCGCTTTTTCTGTCATTATAGCTGCACTGAAAATGAAAACTGGCAATTAGAAGATAACGTATAAAACGTAAAAGTCTTCAAAACCGGGGCTTCTTAGCCGTCACCACACACTTGAGTTATCATACTCTTGGGAGAAAGGCCGCTCTGACTCAATAGGTCTGGCTAGCAGCCTACGTGTCTTTTACTCACTGTCCTAGATGATGCTTTCCAGAGAGAGGACCCAGAAAGCTTTTCACATGCCCTCTGTGGCATTGCATCTAAAGAACAAGGGTCTGAAGCATGCCAGAGAGTCACAGTGCCAGGCTATCTTTGGTGAAATTACACGGCAGAGAGTCACAGTGCCAGGCTATCTTTGGTGAAATTACACGGCAGAGAGTCACAGTGCCAGGCTATCTTTGGTGAAATTACACGCCAGAGAGTCACAGTGCCAGGCTATCTTTGGTGAAATTACACACTCATTACTTGAGAATACAGTCAGTGGGACATGACAGCTTTGATAGTCATAAGTACAGTCTGGACCATCACTGATTTATGACAGACACGAGCCATTAACAAAGCTCCCCACGTTTTCTGCTACCACCACTCCAGTTGACTTCCTGACCACTGTTGCGCCTCAGGAGAGTTAGAAGCTGCTATGAAATGTCCAAACCCTTGGTGGTTAGCCCTCACCTTCGGGCAGGCCTATAGAGCCACCCACAGAGGAAGCTCAATGTTGTCAGTGTGCCGGTGTTTGAACTAGGGAGCACACGTCCATATGGCTGGCTATTCATGGTACTTTGCAGAGAGTTCAGTGATGCCGCCATTTCTACAGTCATAGAACAACACAAGCTGCCTTCGAGGACTAAAAGGCACAGGAATCTTACTAGTATTAGCTCCCTCTTCTGGAATATGGCCACTTTGAGGCCCCTACTGCAATGACCATCTCCAAATGCGTTTATCCACATAGTTTCAAAGGCAACCCATGCTAAGATACCCTCCATAATTGCTAAGATTGCCTCTTGACTTTTATGTGGGGAAAAATATACAATTTTAATTCCACTCACTTATCAGCTGCTCTCTTGAATATTTGTTACTTGAATTTATGAAATTCTGTGACATTGAACTGATAGCTATTAAGTTATCAAGAAAGTAAGCTGTCCCATCCGATGTGTGTTTATTAAGACTGACTATAGAACTTTTGTCCACCATTAGAATGCCAGTGTCCGGTGCATAGTAAGTATACTTTTGTAGTGCTTTTACATTTAATCACCTTTGGGGCAAGCAAGGTGACTCAGAACAAAGGTGCTATCACAGCCAGACAACCTGAAGATCTCTGGACCCCATGTGGTAAAAGCAGAACTCAATACCCACAAGTTACCCTCTGACCTCTACACATGGGCTGCGGCATGTACACACACACACACACACACACACACACACACACACATCTAATTGGCAAATAAATCTGGAGTCACAACTGTCAGTGTTATCTTAGAACATGACTACAGCATTGCCCCCATCATGAGAAAGAATGCCTCCACTCAGTGAATTAATCAGAAATTCTTGCTTAGGTCCATCATTAATTTTATGTTAGAGATTTAGGTGTGGAGAAATTAAACCAGCATCTTCCAGATCCTTCATTTCAATAGACTTTTGCTTCAAAAAAAGGGGGGGCTCAAAAACTCCTTCAAGGTGTTCAAATACACACCATGATGCCACAGGCTTTGAAGCTAATGTAGTGTGTTGCCTTTCTCCACTTAAATCTTTTTATCTCATTGTATTTAAAGTTAAAATGAGACAGGCAGACCACGGTTTATCATTGGGACAATGAAAATTAAAGAACAAATCTGCCCTCATTTATGGTCAAAACTAAAATGTAAAAATGAAAGTGTTCTGGTGTCCAGCTGAGAGTCCCAGAAGTTCCATGAAACCTGACCTGATCGCATTCAGATAGTCGGAGCCGTATTCAATACAAATGGTATAAACAGAAAGAGAAAGGAAACAGAATCCAGAATGGCTCTTTTAAAGAGAATGAAGCAAGTTCAGATGCAGGAGACCCGACAGATTTCAGTCGGGCAGAGTTTTACTTGGCATCCAACGCAAGCCAAAATGGCTAACTGATCGATTTCAAAGGCCAGCTACCATGACAACATCAAAGCGGTCACCACTTCCATGTCTCCACTTCAGAGGTGGACTCTGCTCCCCACCAGCCACACCATGCTCCCTACTCAAGCAATCACAAAATAACTCAAAACTGGTACAGGTCCTTGACCGGAGGGTAACCCTGAAACATCTACCGTTTCTCGCACTCTCGGCTTCTTTCCCTGGGACACATCTGAACAGCTTCTCATGCTCCTTCCCTCCTTCCAGAGCTTCTAGAAAGATCACAGATGCTGACCCACACTTCTCGTTGAATCTAGGTAGCTCTCTCAGAGGAGGTCAGGTGTAGCCCAGTCCTCTTGACTCCACAACAAATCCATCTTCTAAGAGGACAGGTGTTCCCCCAAGGTCAGGAATTATACAAGGAGGGAAACACGTATTTTTTGTTTTTTTTTTTCCAGTCTGACCCCTTGTCCTTGAAGAAATAAAAAGCCACTCCACGGAAACACTTTATGAAACCTCCACTCAGAAAAGGATTTCTTTTCTTCTTTGTATTTTCATTTTGCTTTTGCTGTGGCCGTGTCCCCATATATGTGACTGGTTATGAAATGAAATTGAGAAGGAAGTAATGGAGCAACCGCCTGAGACTTGAGCCAGACCAGGCATGTGATTAGTACATGGAGAAACAGATGTTTTAATTTTGTGGGGAAATTGACCCGCTGAGGTATTTTATATTAAATTACATAGTTAGGGTAGTTAAAATTTAGATGTTGAAGAGTTGGGTCTTTTTTTTCTTCTCCTTTTTCACTGTCTGAAATGGTCTGGGAAGGTAAGATGGCCGAGAACAGATAGAAGACCACATAACTAGGTAGCAAAAGTGGGAGGGAGCCACTGTGTAGTACCTTTTTCACTTCTGAAGGGAAGGAGCTGGCCCACAGGTAAATTTCACTCAACACCCAACACCACTGGGCATGGTGGTGAGCATAGCAGTGTGTTGCCTTTGCAGGGCCAGCTCCTTTACAGTCTGGAGCTAAGTAAAGGAAGACAGTAAGTATTGCTGGCCCTGACACCGGGCCTTATGTAGAAAGGAATACCATAAAGTCAGGCTTCAAGAAAGCGAACACCTGTTGGCTACCAGATAGAATCTCTTTATTTATTTTTATTTTTTATTAAATTGGAATCTCTTTCAACATCAAAAGAAAGAGGAAAGTCAGAGAAAATAATTTACTCTGCCCAGGGAATATTTAGCAGCCGTTGGAGGCACACTGAGAAAAGTTCCCATACACCATCTTAATGAAGAATTTTTAACCAACTCTTAGGTGTGCATCTTGCATAAATTTTGCTGTGTGTTAACTTGATCTTGTTTATAGGTGTTTATCCAGTGTCCCCTGGGAAAATCAAAGCAGGAACAGGGGCCTGGACCTAAGCATCCTTCATTCTCTTGCTCTCCAGAAGTCACTGAAGCCCAGTTCTCATTATGTGGCCCTGGTCTCATTACTGTTGCAATGATAACACCCTTGAACACAAGGAGCTTAGAGGGTTCCTGGCTTACAATTCCAGGTCATCATTGAAGGGGTGTAGATGCTGCCTGCTTGCTCTCTCAGGCTCAGCTAACCTTCTTCACCCTTAAGCAATTTGGGGCCATGCCCAAGACATGGTGCATCCCCCATGCAGGGTCTTCCTACACCAGTTAACAGTCAGGACCATGCCACACAAGACAAGCCTCACTAGACACCTTCACAAAGGAGGTAATTCTAGGTTGTAGAGCGTTGACACTTACTATATGAACTACCACATCACTCTGTCTTCACCTCTTTCTATCTATGCAGTTTATTTACTGGAGTTAGGTTCCCACCACCTCCTTACTCAGGACGGCTGCAGTAGCTCTCCACCCGCATTCCAGGGCATCCATCATGGCTGGTCACCAGACTGGCTTCACCTGCCTAGGGCGATCTCAGACTGTGCTCCAGCTATGCCTGTCCTTTCCCTCCTGTTATAAATCCAGAGACCCAGCATTGCTATCATTTCAAGAACTCTGCCTAGAGACATAGATTAAGAACATTAATCAATTACTCAGTGTGTGCTATAGCTAGCCCTACTTACTATCCATCAAAGTGTCTTCCCTAAGATGATCATCTGGTATTAGCCCCTTGCTTAAAATCTTTCCCAGGCTCGATGCTTTGCTCTCGGGATAAAAGGAATAGAAATCTATACTTCTTGTTAGTGTTTGCCAACTGTGTTTTCTTGCAGTTACAATCCACTGTGAAGCCTCACATAACTAACCCTAGGTAGCCTGCCTGATGTATTGTCTGTAACTCACATCGCAAGTGCCTTTGTTACTATGTGTACATATATGTGTCTATCCACACATGTAGTGGATGGAAATAACCTGTGTTACATTTATTTAGTGCCTGTACCGTCTGGCATAAGCCTTAGTATCTAGCAAACGTTCAACTAATAGCTGCCAAATTGTTTTAATTGAGTATCAGAAGGGAGGAATCTATTCCTCTTCAGATGCCCCTGACATCACCTCCAGAGTGCCCATGTGGAGAGAGCTGATGAGAGAGGGGGCAGAATGGATTTTGAAGATCAGTCCTGTGACACTTATATTAAAAATCTGTCAGCGAGAGGGAATGAGGAACTTATTAGCTGCATTTTCTCCTCCGTGACTTTAAGTGATATCCTTGTCAAGAAAGAGCACGCAGAGAATTCCTTGGACAGAATTATAAGGAAGATTCAACCATTAGCGAGAAGCTAATTTTGCTTTTAAATACTTGGCCAACTTTCGAGTTCACGTTGCTACGTTTATACTGATCTTTTGCAGTAGTTTCAAAGCAGCATAGAGTGTGGGAAGCAACAAAGCAACGCTCTCAGTGGTAGGTTATGGTGAGCCTTGTGTGCACATGAACATGTCTACACAGACACACATATGCAGAGATAAAGACAGACACAGAGACAGGGGAAGAGATGAGCAAAGGATGGAGGGAGGGATGGGAGAGAGAACGAGCAGCAGAGAGAAACAAAACAACACTCTGAGTCACGGCAGTGCTGTCCATCTCAATCTCACCATGGGCATTCCAACACAGCACATCCCAGTTCTGGCATAACTGAAAACTACACTCCATGTGCGCTTCAAATCCTCCAAGAGCCCCAACCAACTCTTAAGCACGATACAACATGTCACTCTCCTAGAAATCCCCATCCTTCATCCCAGCAGCCATCGTGTGTCCTTACACCCTATACTCCAGCACCAGGGTCCAAAGAGGCTTTCAACCTCTTTCTGCCCTTCTATCTCTCTCCACATTCACGGGTTCTTAAAGTGTGGCTTGTCGTTCGAAATGGCATTCCAATGTCACCCACCTTATAAAAGTTTATCACTGTGCCATGCATTGCTTTCCTATCATTCAGTAGGGGAATCTATCCTCAAGGACTTAGGTGTACCTGCTCTGTGCTCCCAGGGGCTATATCACCAAGAGCATAGACTGAGCCCAAGCCTCAGACCTCATTCCCCAGGCTCCTTTAGTTGGCATGCCGGTTTCATAAAGAAACTAAAAGCACTCAAAGATCATTGATCTCAGGTGAACTGGATAACAGAATAAAGTGGAAACTCCAACATGAAAAGCAGAGTGATGCTAGGCGGTGATGGTGCACACCTTTAATCTCAGCACTCAGGAGGAGGAGGCAGGAGGATCTCTGTGTGTTCAAGGCCAACCTGGTCTACAGAGCTAGTTCCAGGACAGGTTCCAAAACCACAAAGAAACACTGCCTCGAAAAACCGAGAGAGAGAGAGAGAGAGAAAGAGAGAGAGAGAGAGAGAGAGAGAGAGAGAGAGAGAGGAGGGAACAGGGTGTCTCTGAGGGTCAGAAACAAGCCTTCAGTCCTAAACACAGAGCAAATGTACAGTTCTTAGAATCAGAACAAGAAGTCAGAGAAAGGTCCACAGGGTGACAAGGCTGGTTTGACAGGGTGACATCTTGGCTCTTTATATTTGGTAGTCTAAGCTTGGACTGGTCTCATGTCCTGGGCCAGTGCATCTCAGTCAGCTAATCTTAGAGAACACCAGGTTTAAAGAGATCTGGCAAGGCTTCTTCACCCACAGTAGTATGGCATGGTGTGATGGGAATAGAAGAGGCTTTAGAAAAAACGCTAGCTCCGGAACTTCCTAACTTTGCGTAAGTTATTTTAATTCTCTGAGAGATGCTCATCATTAAATGGAGATGGCAATGTGGACCTAGCAGAGCTTCAGGGAAAATAACAAACACATCCAAAGCCCACAGAGCAGTGTCTGAGGCAAGCTGGGGTCACAGTAAAGCTAGATTATAACCTCTGAGGAAGGGGGTATTTTCTAAGTGTCTCTCTGCATCGCCTTTTAAAATGTTATTTTGTGTCTGGGGACATGGTTCCATTAGCAAGTTGCATTTGTGAGGATCCAGATTCAGTCCTCAGAAAACTCTAGTCATGATGTCATGTGCTTGTACTCCCAACCCTGGAGAGTCAAAAACAAGGGAGTCACCCCTAGGGTTCCCTGACTGACAAACCTAGCCTACTTGACAAGCACCAAGCCAGTGAATGACTACTTCATTAAAAACAAGGTGAATGTCATCTGAAGAATGATGCCTGAGATCATATTCCCAAATATTGTCTATAAATGCTTATTTACATTTAAAGGTTGAAATTTGCATTGGTATGGATCTTGCTCTATTGATACAAATTTAAGATCAATTTTGTTATATGTATATTTCTGCCCTTGATTAAAATATTGTGATTGTGCAGTTCATTTAAAAATGTAATGTATAATTAGGAAATATAGGTTAATAGATAGTCATCTATAATAGTCAAGCTTATAGTCATGTTGGTTAGATTTTCTAATGTATAGAGATATATTTAAGATGGATAGGTATTCTTCAAAGCTTTCAAAGACTGCAGAATATGGCATTTAAAATGTTTAAGAAGTTAAGACTTTTCATGATAATGAGACTCATCTGTTCCTGGCAACACCAAGCTACTTCAAGAAAAAAATGGGCATCAAAGAGGCTCCTTATGGAGTTGGTTAGCCATTTGGGCAAGAAACTGCTCTTGCCTGGACTGTTGGATAAACTGGACATGAAGAATCCACAGAGAGATGACTTTTAAACTTGCCTAAAGCTAAGATGGTCCTTCAGGGTTCCTGTTTCATGAAAGAGTCTATGAGACATTCTACAGGAAGTGACTGAACTGTCTTTGAAATTTCCTGCTTCATGGAAAGGTGTGCTAGATACTATGGGCCTGTAGGCTGAAGATGGATGACCCAATGGTACAGAAGAACTTTGGGTTACTGTCCAGGCAGCGAAATGTCTCTGTCAATTCTAGAGTTTGGAAGTTGTTTATAATGCACTTCCTGTTTACTTAGGTAATATTATATCCTTCTGGAGTCTTTGATGGAGTTGAAGAATAGATAGTTATAGTTTTTCTTAGTTATGATAAAAGATAAAGTAGATATAAATATTATAACTGTAATTCTTGCTTGATAACTATTTTGTTGTATGTAATTTTACTATGTTAAAGCCTTCCTTTTTGTTTAAACAGAAAAGAAAAAATGGTGTAGGAGTTCATTCAGTTTGTGTGTTGTTTTCACTGGTTAATAAATAAATAAACTGCCTTGGCCTTTTGAAGGGTCAGAACTTAGGTAGGCAGGGAAAACAGAACTGAATGCGGGAGGAAGAAAGCAGAGTGAGTAATGGTGGAGGAGGGTTATCTGTCTATTGTTACTTTCATTGGTTAATAAAGAGACTGCCTTGGCCTTTTTGATAGGCCAGCTCTTAGGTGGGTGGAGTAGACAAAACAGAATTGTGGGAGAAAGAAAGCAGAGGCAGGCAGTCACCAGGACTCTCCTCTCCGAGACAGCTGCAGGTTAGAATCCTCCTGGTCAGCCACCACCTCAGGTGCTACACAGATTACTAGAAATGGGTTAGATCAATATGTAAGAGTTAGCTAATAAGAGGCTACAGATAATGGGTCAGGCAGTGTTTAAAAGAATACAGTTTCCATGTAATTATTTCAGGGGTAAAGCTAGCTGGGAGGCGGCCGGCAGGAAGCAGCCCGCCATTCATTTTACAGAGTGGCGCCCAATGTGGTAACTAACTTCACTTAAAAACCCGAGAGAGCTTAAAAATAAGGGAAAGAGAGTTTAACACAGCTTTTTGCTGTTTACTAGGGTGTGCTGTAGAGAGATTTCTTGTTTCAGCATTAGTGGCAGAAAAAAAGCTGCGCCATTTTAAAACGTGGCTTCCTGGGTCCTGCCGCCTGTGCAAACTCTGGCTATGGAACATTTCTGGACCCGGACGTTTGTGTGCCCACTCAAGGTCGGGAGCAAAGTAGCTGAGACCATGCTCCTGGCTCGGTTCTTTCTGCCTGAGTAAGCGATGGGATCAGGTCTGCTAGAATGTGGCGGTTTTGAAATACCAGTTTCTGGGCTGTGCTGCCATCGCTATCTCTGGCTGGCTCCTGCGGGAGACAGAGCTCTTGAATGGAATATTTGGAGTAAAATGCTACAGCTTGCTTGATGGCAATGTGGACTGCTATGTGCCTGGAACTCAGGGGCACCAAATGGCTCTGAGGCAGGAGGGGCTCAGCTCCACCATACTGAATTGCACTGGTCTCAGTCAGAAACTATCGTAACTATCCTAATAAAAGCACAGTTAAGGTTTAGACTGGTCAGGAAATAGGCGGTACCATATTACTTCTACATGGTGCAACTTAAATTTTTAAGAACTGCTTAGCATATTAAGAAGTGCTCCTGGATACTAAAAATATTGCAGATTCACAATAGGACAGATTCAGACATACAAGACCTATAAATGGGTCACAATGTTGGATGACTGTACGTAGGCTTGGGACAGAAAAGAAAAAGAATATAGAGAATAAATTTAATGCCTTAAAAAAAAGGATAAAGTCTTTAAAGAGACAGAGTACAGAGACTTATAGATTTAAAGAAACAAAGGAAAATAAGCCACGTAAAGATGGAAAATTCACAGAGAGTTTGGATTCTGTATATTGTGTTTTCTTTAAAATTTTTGATTTTGAAGGAGCTAAGTACAGAGAGACATTTCATTATATGGGCTGCCAAGCTAAACCAGAATGGATATCATAAGGATATAATGACTTCAAAATTTGGGTCTCAAAATATGATGCTTTGGAAAGGAGGTTCTTCTTTTGTTTTCACAGAGGATGAGACCCTATGGATTGCTTCTATCCCAATATGGTATGATAGACCCCATCCTCCTGAAAGGTTGCTGTGAACACCCTCAAGAAATTACTTCATTCAACTGCCAACTGAGATGAACCTAGCACACAGGTTATCATGAAAGACCTGATTAACAGCGCCCCTGTACAGCATGAAGAAGTTTGGAGAGAAATAACTGCGCCCATATTCCCAAATATTGTTTATAAATGTTCTTTTACATTTGAAGGGGGATATGATATAGATATGAATAATTTGCATTGGTATGGAATTTAAGGTCAATTTTGTTATATGTATATGTATTTCTGATCTTAATTAAGGTATTGGATTGTGTAGTTCATTTAAAAATGTAATGTATAATTAGGAAATATAGGTTGTTAATGGATAATTATCAATAATAGTCAATCTTGTAGTCATGTTAGTTAGATTTTCTAGATATACAGAGATATATTTCAGTTAGATAGACATTCTTCATATCTTTCAAAGACTGCAGAATATGGCATTTAATGTTTTAATAACTTAGGGTTTTCATGACAATGAGACGTGTCTGCTCCTGACAGCACCAATCTACTTCAAGAGGAAGATGGGCATCGAAGAGGCTCCTTATGGAGTTTGTTAGCCATTTGGGCAGGAAACTGCTCTTGCCTGGACTGTTACATAAACTGGACACAGAGAACTCACAGAGAGAGGACTGCTGAACCTGTCTAAAGGTGAGATGGTCTTTCAGGGTTCCTAATTCATGAAAGAGTCTGCGAGACATTCTGCAGGACACAGCAGAAAGTGACTGAACTGTCTTTAAATTTTCCTGCTTCATGGATACTATGGGCCTGAAGGCTGAAGATGGATGCCCCAACGGTACAAAAGAACTTTGGGTGACTGTACAGGCAGTGAGATGTCTCTGTCATTTCTAGAATTTGGAAGTTGCTTATTTCTTGTTTACTTAGGTAATATTATATCCTTCTGGAGTCTTTGATGGAGCTGAAAAATGGTTAGTCATAGTTTTCCTTAATGATGATAAAAGATAAAGTAGATATAAATATTGTAACTGTAATTCTTACTTGATAACTGTTTTGTTATATGCAATTTTACTGTGTTAAAATAAAAGCCTTTCTTTTTTGTTTAAACAGAAAAAGGGGAAATGATGGAGGAGGGTTATCTGTCTATTGTTACTTTCATTGGTTACTAAAGAAACTGCCTTGGCCTTTTTGATAGGCCAGCCCTTAGGTGGGTGGAGTAGACAAAACAGAATTGTGGGAGAAAGAAAGCAGAGGCAGGCAGTCACCATGACTCTCCTCTCTGAGACAGCTGCAGGTTAGAATCCTCCTGGAAAGCCACCATCTCGTGGTGCTACACAGATTACTAGAAATGGGTTAGATCAATATGTAAGAGTTAGCTAATAAGAGGCTACAGATAATGGGCCAGGCAGTGTTTAAAAGAATACAGTTTTTGTGTAATTATTTCAGGGGTAAATCTAGCTGGGAGGTGGCCAGTGGGAAGCGGCCCGCCATTCATTTTACAGGGTGAAAAGCCTTGGATCCTCTGCCTGAAACGGACACCAGTTAGAATCTCTGGTAAGCCACTGCCACATGGCGATGCACAGATGGATGAAGATGGATTAAACTAATATGTTAAGAGTTAGCCAATAAGAAGTTAGAGCAGTGCTTTAATTAGTACGGTTTCTTTCTGTGTGGTTATTTTGGGGCTAAGCTAGCTGGGTAGCTGGGATGAACAAGCAGTCCGCTCACTGCAACAGAACAATGTTCTTAGTTTGGTTTTAATACACTCTCCAAAAAGATTTTTAAATAAGAGTCATCCATCTGAGACTCTGAAATAAGGTGGAACATGAAGAAAGTAAGATAAGAAGGTAAAGATAACAGGCAAAACAGGCAAGAAATATGTGAGGCTCACACTTCTCATGTCCACCACCAATGGTTATCAGAACAACATGGCAAGAACAGTAACAGCTATGACAGGAACAATAATAAGAAAAGGCGGTGATGGTGCAGAGTTGGTGAGCAGACACTGGTTTCCAGGTGCTTTTATGTGCTTTACATGATTTTCCAGGGTTGTCTCATGTGCTTTGAGCAATGATGTCTCCAGTGCTCACAGCCCCACTGTGGAATACATCTTGTCATCATCCACACATATCAGAGGGCGAAACTGAAGTTCAAAGAAATGAAGTAGCGTGGCCAACGTCAGCTGTGTTACAATGAAACTGAAGTTCAAACCTGGACAGTCAGCTCAGAGAACATGCTCTCAGCCACTGTGGCAGACGAGGTGTCCCTGCAATGCTGTAGAAGCTACCTTCTGCCACATGCACCAGTGATATATGACATTCAACATCAGAAACCCCATCTCTGTGTCCAACATCAGCTCCAAGCAACCGACATGCTTTTTACTACAATCTCCACAGGGGCAGAGCCATATAATGATTGATCCCCAGAGCCAGGTAGGACCTGTTCCGTACAAGGAACTTCTTAAATACATTGAATAATTATTCTTAGGTCAGCCTCAGAATTCACTGCATTCTTCAAACTAGAACAATAAACTGTCATGACTATTTATGGACCTTGAAGTACCTTACAGAAAATGCTTTTAACATAATTCCCTTCCCAAGTTCATCCTCTGTGGACAAACCTTCAGAGGCTCCACTTGATGACAGGCAACTGTCTCCTTGAGTCCAAAGGTAAATTCAGTGGTGACTTTGACTTGCCTACTGTGTGTCAGTGACTCCATGATAAGTTTGACTGACTTCTATTCAGAATATAACACACAGTAGGTTTGGCTTAGTCAGTATCTAAAGATTTTTGAGGTTCACATGAGGAGATAAAAATTATGGCTCAATGTTTTAAAGACGTGGAAGCCACCACCAGTAGAGACTGTTAGCAAGTTCAAGGTTCTTTGTATTTTGTGACTTAGACATGGCTTAGTAAGCAAGAGGTGGGCAGCAAAACCATTGTAAGCCTTGAGTCAAGCTGACTGTGATGGCTCACTGTGTCCCTCGGGCCAGTGCAACAGGTGAATGAACTGTAGGCAGTGGCGTCCTGGATGCTTTCATACTTGCTGGCTCTTAAGTGGGCTCCACATGGATTTATTTTAAAAGACTGTTCTTTGAGGAAGATGTCAGGGATTTATTTAAATGCCCTTTCCATACATCCTATACTGTCTTAAATTTATACAAGTTTCAGAAATAGGATATGGTGCGCTTAACACTTGACAGAGGAAATGCAAGACAATGGCTTCCAGTGTGACATTTTATCACGGCAGGAATGCAGGGATCAGCTGTCAAACATTAATGATGGGCCACAGGCGATGCATGTTTCAGGAAATGAGGAGCCCTGTCTCCAGGGAGTTGTCATGTGTTCTAAGGATCACACTTGTGGATTCCACAGTCAGATCCAGGCTTAGGATGGCTATCTGGCTACTACAAAGGCTTATGGTAGCTAAAGTGCAGCCATGGTAGGCAAGGAGGCTAGAGCTGAGAGGGGTTAATCAACTTACCTGACACCGCAGAGTATGGAGCTGGGATTGATGCCTTAAGCTTGCCTCAAAACCCAGTTTTAAGTCATCATCCCACAATGCCTCTGGTAAGAGGTCTCAGCTGCTACTCACGGATCATACCGAATGAGATCTAATGTATGAGGGGCTGCAAATAGAGAACAAACAAGGGTTTAATAATATAAGGGCGAAAATCTAGCCGACCCGCTGTGATGACTCTATGAAATCTATGAATATCCTGGTATTCAGCTTGTGTAAGGGTCCAAGTTAGGATGGCTAGTTTTAATTTTCAACTTGAACCAAACTGGTGTCAACTGGGAAAGGTCTCTGTGAGGAACTCTGTAGGTTGTATCAATCTGTGGGCACACCGTGAGGGGTTTCCTTCACAATGGAGGAGAGAAGGCTGCCCTGGGTTTAGGTCCCTGAAGTATAAGCCTGGAAAGGCAGAGCACCGGCAGCTGCCAGGCATCCTTGATTTTTCTGATTTTGGCTGTGGATATGGCCAGCTGCTTCCTGTTCCTGCAGCCTGGGACTTCTCTGCTATGGTGGACTGCAGCCTGGCTGGAGCTAAAATGAAACCCCTCCTCCCTGAGTTGTCTGTGTCAGGGTAGTTGGTCACAGATGGGAGGGAAACTAAGGTGCCACCACTGGAGTTGGCAGGGCACTTAATGGCTGTTTTCGCACAGGTGGACTGCAATGGGTTAGTTACAAAGGCAGTGCTAGCCTGCTCCTGCCTTCACTGCTGCCCCACTCTGATACTGCTGAAGCTGTTCTAGAAGAAGCTCTTCACAAGAGGCCATCTGGGACTCAATAACAAAACCTTATTTCAAGGAAAAGTTTTTTTAAAAAATTCAAAAAGAAGCAAAAGGAAAATGGGTTTCTTTTTTTCCATTGTGTCCACTGTGGTCAGATGTGAAGAAGCAAGTTGGCTGACACTGAACGAAGATTAGCATGCCTCAGGGAAGGCAAACAGTGTGGCTTTCAGAGGGTTTTCAACTTGCCCAAACACTGTGGCTCCCTTGCTACATCAGAAACCACAGGTCTTTTTGCCTAGAAAATCTAATTTCTGGGAGAGGCGTAGCCTTACTTCTAACCTTTACCTTCCCCAATCACGTTTTCAACAGTTAGATTTGGGGATCAGTGGAACTGGTGAGTTGGACACCTAGGACACGTTGGGGCCTAGGAAGGTGGGATTAGAATGTGTCCATGCTCATGAGGACCTCACTGCACTTCTTTACAGAATAGAATGTAGGGTCTGGGAGATGCTCAACCAGGTGAGTACCAGAGGAACAGCATCTCACACACACACACGCACACACACACAAACAGATGTGCATTCACACACATACAACCACACATAGGCACACACATGCACACATACATGTATGCACACTCACACACACTAACACCTGCACACTTGCATGCATGTATACACACCAACACACACATGGGTACATACATGCATGTACACACACACACCAGGAAAGTACCAGGGAAACAGCATCTGAGGTTGTCTTCTGGCTTATACACATTAACACACATGCACTAACACACACATGGGTGCATGCATGCATGCTCACACACTAAAACACACCTTCACATACACACATATAAACATAGGCAAACATTTATGTGTGCATGCATTCATGCACACACAAACACACACACACGTGTACCCATACATATATGCATCCAAACACATGTAGACATGCAAAATTACAATGTACCCAAAATGAATAAAGAGCCATTAAAGGCTTTTGAACAAAACATCATGACAATAGGTATTCTAAAACAAGATTTTAAGAGCATGAATGGCAGTCAAAAGTGATTTGGGAGCTGAGCAGGCTGAATGCTCAGTGAGTAAGAACACTTACCACATGAGCATGAGGAGCTAAATTCAAATATCCAACACCCAGGTAAAACGCCAGACACAAGCCTGTAACCCCACCCACTGTAGGGAGCAGAGGCGGAGGCATCACTGGGGCTTGTTGACCACAAGCCTGATCCAAGTGCTGTGAGGGATTTTGTCTCAAGGGAATAAGACAAAAAATGGTAGAGCAGACACTCACCATCCTCCAATAGACTCTGCATGCATGCCTGCCTACCTCCAGGTAGACATACACCACATACACACACACATAAAAATTATTTTAAAATGGTGCTGTTTTGATAATGTGGCATGGGAGTTGATTGCGAAACAAAATAATACAATATAGTACAGTACAATAAAATAAATTAGAAGGAAAAACAGCCATCTCAGGAACTGATTTGAACTTGGAAATAACAGCCTTGCCTCTGTCCCCCACTGAACTTCTCACAGACTACCATTAGCGGGGCCCCATGCATTTCTTTATCATTCTTGGCATGTGGTGTTAATCTCCTTCTAGTAATTAATTACCATTATATTACTTTCAAAGTCATATAATTTTCTCTGGGGAGAGCTCTACCGCACACTTAAGAAATAGACGGTTATTTATGTAGCTGGAAGGTCCGACTTTTCCTTCACAGTGATTAAAGCCTCCTGCAAACACGGTTTTGAGCACAGGTTCCAAACATATTTTTTGAGTGTATAATTAGAAGGCTGACACTTACCTGAGTGCTAGTTTAGGAATGAGGCAGATTTTTTAATTAAGTCAAGCCTGAGATTCATCACCAGCTTAACATAAAACATTATAACACAAGGAAAGACGAGAGCGGCCAATCTGGTCTTTCTCTTGGCACTACACCTTGCTTGGCTATGTGTCTTTATGTAAGAGGACTAATCAATCTCCAATGCAGAGTCCACATTTTTAAGATGTGGTTATCTTAAGACCGTGTGCACATATTGTCTTCCTCTCCCTCCCTCCATATTTCTCTCATCTGTATTAGAGTATCACCTAAGCACAGAACATTAAAAACATCCCACTCAGCTCTATTGGAATGAAGCTTCCCTTCACGTGGCATCCTGTACACACGGGGAAGATTGTGGACAGTGTAGCCTTCAGTGGACCCAATTAGTTTTCACCTCAGCTGTGATGTTTGCATGCTGTGTGCCCATAGACAGTCTTAGCTTTGATCACATGGGGTGTCTACAGAGATAAAAATATCCAACATAGATAAGACTCTGAGAAGAAAGCTCATGGCCTGATAAGAACTCATGTAACCCTTCCATCTGCCTCACAGCGGCCTGGCCACCAACTTGAGGTAATGGCAGCTTGTAGTGGCCATGCTAGGACACTTGACTGCTCTTGGAGTCACTTATAGCCTCCTGGTTCACAGTCTGCTGTCCTTCACACTCAGGAATGACATTGAATCCCCAGTTAGCAAGCATCAGTTGCATGCATGAAGAAGCGTTTCCTATTCATTGGCTAAAGAATGGGGGAATTTGACCTTAAACACATCCCTGAGCTCCTGTCTGCACTGATGTGGGCCTTGACGTAATTCCTGGTTGAAGCAGAAGCTGTTCTTTCATCTGCAGTGGTGATCACGTCATTCCTTGTTGCTAGAAATGATGAAAAGACATGAAATTGAGCAGCAACTTATCCACCCTTGTTGTTCTCGAGGAGAGGAAGCCCTGGGATACTGCCATTCTTTTCATGCACGATTACATAAGCCATTTTCATGATAGTATAGCATGGATTTTGACCATCCATACTGACGCATGTTCCACTACCCTTTCCCTCTGCCCCAACTGCAAATATGCAATAAATGTGTGGTCTTGAAAACGCCAGGGGTCACAGTAAGAGTGGGAACGTTCTTTCATGGGGAGTGATTCAGTGGCTTGTCTCAAGCTGCTGTGGCAAGCTAACTTGGCGAGAATACAGCAGTGTATTAGTGACTCGCATTTGAAGGTCCAGTCCTTCGTGGTAGGAGAGGCGTGGCAGCAGGAACCCGAGACGGCTGGTGGCATTGCTTCCGCAGTCAGGAAGCAGAGAGTGACGAACACTGGCATCCCGATCATCTCCTCTTTTTCAATCTACACAGTTAAGGTGGGTCTTCCTGCCCCGGATAACCTAATCTAGACAGTCCCCTCCCAGCCATGCCCAAAGGCTTGGTGATTTGTTATCCTGTCGAGATGAAAATCAGAGTTAACCAAGTATCTAGAAAGACAGCCCATCTCCACAGAATGCCCTCACTGCCCCCACCCCCCGTTAGCCCAGGAACACAGGGATGAACAAGAGCATTGTGAGTAGCAGCAAAGGAAAACACACGGTTGATCTCCTCTTTCCCAAATCTGCTTACAAGGAGCCTTGTAAGAGGCGAAGCAAGGACATGGAACACGGTCGCTGTAACTGGACTGGGGTCAATGCGGAAAAGAACTACAACTCGTGGTCACCCTCACATGATCAGAAGCAAGCTATGAAAGCTAAGAAGTCAGAATGAAAACTCAGCCATGTTTATAACACGAGGCTCGGGCGTCACCCACGACCTTGATAAGAAAGGATGAAAGACTTGCCAGCATCATACAAATGTGGTTCTCCAGCTAGAAAGCCCTTTCTAGTTGAGCCATGACCACACTAACCTCATTCATGTTTCCTCGGACTTCATCCTCCTGTTACACTTGGAAGATAAGTTTATCTTACAGAATATCCATTTTACAGTAGGGCCAACCCGAAGTCTGTAAGTATGAGTACTGTTACCGAGGTCTTAAAGGGATGCTAAGCAGAAGAGCGGATGCAAGTCACGTCTTTCTCAGTCCAGAGCTCATCCTTAGAGTTCCCCCATTATGCTGCCATTCAGGAGAGTCAAGTTCAATAGATACACTTACATAATTCACAGTCAGAATCTAAGATCTAATTTCAGATTTAAGTGTGATTGGGAAGTCTGGTAGAGGTAGGGATGAAACAGTCACATCCCATGAAACTCAATCACATGTCGCTACAGGAATGAAAAGATTGTTGCCTTTGAAAGTCAGAAAAGTAGGCAGGAAGGAGAACCAGGAGCTTCTTTATTCAGGAAAACGTCTCCAGTTCTGAGAGCAGAAAGCAAGCCTTTATGCATATTAACCACCGTCTCGTCGTGATTATAGTTAGACCAAGTTCTCTTATGAGAGATTTCCAAATGTGTAGCTACCCCTACATTTTATTTTTCAGGAATAGTAGGTCCCCAGGTGCAGAGATTTAGAACAACACCTGCCCAAGAAATGCGCACCAAAGTTCAGCATCCCCAAGGAAGAGCAGAGGGAGATTTATTTGAAATTACATTTTCCTTGAGCATGGAGCCCTCATCAAGATAAACAAGATTGCAGTCCCAAATAATAAATGTAATCTAAAGAAATCAAGGTGCTTTTCTTTCCTATTTGAAGCCGTACCTGAATTGGCTTCCATGTCTCTTTATGACAGTTATGTTAATGTGAGCAGAGACTGGGTGTAACTCACACAAAAGCCAGGCTTTCTTCATAATCGTGTAAGCACAGGGATTGCTTTATTTTATTAGCAGAGGTATATAAAGCGCACTGTTGGCACAGGCTCTGCTGTATTTGGAAATAAAGCGACATGTAATAACCATGTTGCTGGGAAGGAAAATTGCCTCTGGGTATTGTGTTTCTGGTCCAGCTGGGATCGGGGTCTTTGCATTCATCTGCTTTCGTTGCTCTACTTCTGTTCCGAAGACCAAATGCACATAAAAAGAAAATAACACATCTTATTCCAGAAATCATAAAGTACTGCCCAAATGTTTACTTTTTGTGAATCAGAATTGCTATGTGGCTTTAGAAGGGACACATATACAGCCAGGAAACTCACACATGAAAGAAAGCAGAAGAGACATGAAGAACCCATGGCAGCGGTTCTCAACCTTCCTAATGCTGCGATACTTTAATAAAGCTCCTCAGGCTGTGCTGACCCCCAACCATAAAATTATTTATTTCATTGCTTCGTCATACTATAATGTTGCTACTGTTATGAGTCAGAATGCAAATATCTGATATGCAGGATATCTGATATGTGACCTCCAAAAGGGACACGACCCATAGACTGAGAAGTACTAACTTAGGGAAAGGTAAGACTGAGAAAAGCTGAGTGGGTTGGTGGCAGAGCCCTTAACATTATTTAAGGGTGATGTGGGGATAAGTGTTAATCTTGGTCCAATAAAACAGAAAAAACAGATTACACATTACGTAGATGGCATGGGATTCAAAAGGAGCATAGGAAACTCAGACAACCAGGTACAACCCCACATAGACCCAAAGCACAGGCTGAACTACTGAGGTCAACTAGCTCACCAAAAAGAAAAAAAAAAGCTAAAGCGCAAATAAAAGAATCTATTAAGAGAAAGATTCTGGGGTATAAAGAAAAATCGAATGTTTAACTCAAAGTTTACTGCGAGAAACACAACCCAAATGAAGTGGTAGGGAAAAATGCAAAGCAGCTGCTCTGGGAGCCACACAGTCCAGCAGGCGGCAGCGGAGACTGCCGTCTGAGCTCCTCTCACTAACAGCAGCCACACCAGGGAGGGACTATCTTTACAGCCATTTCACAGCCCGGAGAAGAGGATCTCAAAGAAAGTAAACAAGTCTCTCAAGGCCACACAGTTCACTTGGTGGTAGACTTACAGACTTCTGCCCCAAGGGGAAGAAAAAAGAAAGAAGAAACAAAAGTATAGCGGTCAGATTTAAATAAGAGAGACACAGGCTGGCAATGTTGTCCTCAGTAGTATCCATTCTCTGTTTGATTGGCACTGTAATATTAGACAGGAAATTGTATACTGCTCCCAGAACGCGGATAACGAAGAATTTAAAAAGCACAGGGCAAAAGAAAATAAATCCGTATAATAAAAATGTCAGGAAAATTAAGATTCCACACTTAAGTATAATACAAAGAGCTAAACTAATAGGAAAGACACTGCATTAAATGTGGAAAGGTTCAGACATGTCAATACCACAAAATCTAGTGCATGAACCAGTTCCAAGACTCTTGGAGGTATCAGGGACCATGTGTGATTCACCAGCAACAACTGGAAGGCGTACCTCTTTCTGACAGTTACAGTTGGTTTAGAAAACAGTCCCAAAATTTAGTGTGTTTTGTTAAAGAAAAAATCGAGAGCTAGAGAGAAGGCTCAACAGTTATGAGCACATACTGATCTTACAAAGGAATCCGGTGAAGTTCCCAGCATTCCTCTGCTGGCTCACAAACACCTGTCACTCTAGGTCTGGGGGATCTAATGGCCTTTTCTGGTCTCTGTAGACACTGTAGTTACATGATGATGATGATGGTGTGTGTGTGTGTGTGTGTGTGTGTGTGAGAGAGAGAGAGAGAGAGAGAGAGAGCGCACACGTGTGTGTGTACAAACACAAATGTGTGCATGAACATACATATTAAATAAATAATTTAAGAGAAAAAGTTCAATTGAATACAGAAGGAAAATTTTTCTTGTTCTAGATATATCAAGTAATTTTACCTAAGTAATAAGTAAAAAATTAGAACACTTGCATATTTTTGAATCCAGAAAACACTTCAATAATGACAAGGTAGAGACACATAGACTATACTGATACTGCTGGAAGCTAGGAATTACATAGGAAAATCCCTAATAGCCATAAGCAAGATTTAGACTTGAGAAAGAATCCTAAAGCCAGACAGTTCAACCTACTTGTTTTCTATAGGAACACTTGACAAACAAACACAACATTTTCCAGTTAGAACCTTCCCTTCCCCATTTATCCCCAAGAGGGCACATTATCATTAATATTACAACATAAAACATAGGTAACTTTTAAAGTCTCACAACCTTTACAAATTCAAACACATTACAAGTTCCATCTCTTTAAGAAAAATCAAATTTCTTTAAAATCCAGTCTCTAAACAGGGCTCTTATAAAATAAATAATGTGTTAAAATACCTTCTTCTTTCAAGAAGAAAGAACCACGGTGGTCACAATCTGAACAAAGTGAAACCAAGCTGCAACAGTGTAGAGCCACCCACCATGTGACCTCCTCCAAAGGCCTTGGGTCACCACTCTCGCTCCACCCTCTGTAGCACACAGCTTGTCTTCTAGGCTCAGATGGACTCCACTCCACCTCCGCTGCTGTTCGTGATGGTACCCTCAGGGTACTGGCATCTCCAAAAGTCCCTTGTTTCAACTGGAGTCTATTGCCCCCAATAGCCTCTCCTGGGCTCTCTTCAGTCCTACCAGACAGTATAAGGCCTCAGTTGCCCTCCATGACCCTTCATGCCTTTAAAGTCAGTCCCGCTTGGATGATTCCTATACTACCAAGTTTGGCTGCCAGCATGAGGTACAACCTTGGTCGTGTCCGGAACACAGCTTCTGTGTTTTGACCCTAGGAAACACTTCCCAGGAGATTTCATCTCATTGACGCTGGTCTCTTCTTCATCACCATTAATTTACCAGCTGCAGCTGACTGGCATCAGCTGTCCCAGGGAAGCCTGGGTTTTACTTTACTGGTTCTGAAATCTTGTAAATCACAGCTAATTCTTTAGCCCCAGCAAGCCAGAACCACAGGATCTTAACTCAAAATATGCCGTGTCTGCAGAAGAGTCTTTAAGTGGCCCTCAAACAATGCTCTGGAGCTTCACAGGCCAAGCAGGCCTCCACCATCCGCATTTCAATGCTCTTCTCTTCCAGAACCCTATAGAGCAGCTCACCAAGCTTTAAATACTCAATGGATTTTCTAGTCCAACGTTCCAAAGTCCTTTCATAATCCTCCCCAAAACAACACAGTCAGGCCGGTCACAGCCATACCCCACAATCCTGGTACCAATTTTAGAAGTAGTTGGTGTTACTATTGCTATGAAGAGAAAAAAATGACCAAGGCCTCTTGTGGGGAAAAGGGTTTTTCACTCACAATTACAAGTAACAGTTCATCACCAAAAGCAATGAGAGCAGGAACTCAAGCAGGGCGGAACCCGGAGGCAAAAGCTGATGCAAAGGCCATGGAGGGTGCTGCTTCCTGGCCTGCTCCTCATGGCTTGCTCATTATAGAACCCAGGACCACCAGCCCAGGGATGGCACCACCCACCATGGGCTGGGCCCTCCCACATTCATCATTAATTAAGAAAATGTGCTACAGCTGGATGTTGAGAAGGCATTTTTTCTTAACTGAGGTTTCTCTACCCCTGATAACTCCAGTTTATATCAGTTGACTCAAAAATAGCCAGAACATTGGGGTGGGAAGATGGCCCGGTGGTTAGAAATATTTGCTTTTTGCAGAGAACCTGAGAACTATTCTAGTACCCACTTTAGGTAGTCCACAACTACTTACAATGCTAGTTCCAGGGAATCTGATATCCTCTTCCGGACTCTGTGAGCACCTTGACATTCGTATGCACAAACCCGCACACAAACACATGCATTCACATATAATTTACAATAAACAATTTTAAAAATACGTGCCGGCATGTGTTTATATACAGCATTTTACATGGCATATAGACTTAGATACCCGGCAAAAAAGTACATCTGTAAAGATGAGCAAGAATACACATGTGAGGTTTATGACTACGAGGTCTTTATGGACATGCAATATGCATATGAATTTTCATAGCTGAGAAAATGTGTTAACTACACTAATTTTTGCAAGCCCTTGAGTGTTTATCGCCTACTCTTACCATTCCACACATTGTTTCTAGTCAAAGCCCTTCACATTATTCTCATAAAGTAAAAGGTGACCTGTCCTATAATTAAAGTTCGCCTCTCCCCCTCTCAAAACCTCCTCAAACTCACTGCTTGCTAATTCTTCTGGAGTGGTAAGAGGCAAATTACAGTGTGAAAAGGGGTGACTGTGTCAACCAGGAGTTATTGATGGGAAATGAATAACATACCTCTATAATTGCCCCCTAACGCACTCTTTGTTTTCAAAACCAAAATATGACAATTCTGTTTTTTTAATCTTAATTTAGTCCTGTAAGGAAAAGGAGAAGCATGCTTTCTGCCAGATTCAAAAAGTTAATTGTGATGCTTTAATTGTGAGATTTGCTTTCTGCTAAAGTCACCCTCTCTTTTGTGTTCTTCAAACTTAAAACAAGGTGATGTTGGTAAAAAGCAAAACTTAGATTCTCCCGGGGTCAGAATCCCAGGTGGCATAAATTTTAAAAACTAACAATCAATAGCAATTCAGCACTCATTATATTTATAAAAAAACTACAATGATTAGATTCAACATTTGCACATACTTTTCAAAACTGCTCTCATGCATAAAATTGTATTTTGAGCAATTTTAATTCCACGTTTCATTCTTTTTAATCATAATCATCAAGGTGTTTTTCTCAGCTCCAGAAATCACCTCTGAAACACAGTGACAATGCAGAGCAGCCCGGAAAGGACACAGGGGAGGATTTCTACTCCAAAGAAAGTGAACCCGCACAGGGCCTCGTGAAGATAGCTGCTTGCCTTCCCACGTGTGGCGAGCGATGGCCAGTGTCCCACGTGCGGCGAGCGATGGCCAGTGTCCCACGTGTGGCGAGTGATGGCCAGTGTCCCACGTGCGGCGAGCAATGGCCACTGTCCCACGTGCGGCAAGTGATGGCCAGTGTCCCAAGGACTAAGCCAGGATGAAGATGAAAATATACAAAAGAGAATGTAGGCCTAAGGCGAGGGCATGAGAGATGCAGTCTGTCTACATAGAGTATTATGAGGGTTTTGCTTGAGTCATCTGATTTGGTGAGGGAAAAAACAATGTTTAATATACAGGTTTGAATATGACTAAGTATGTCCAACAACAGTCTATCAGTTCAATGATTAAAGTACAGAAGAGCAAACATTGTTTTAATGGAAATAGAATGGTCATTAGAAAGACCTTTCCTTAATGGTTATTTATTTGAGAATCATCCTTTGATGGGGCAAAGCAAACTAGTCTAAGCTGAAGGTACTCAACTAAGACATCCTTCCAGTCAGTGGCTGATGCTAGGATATGGATCAGAATTACCCAGAAGTTTCTTCCATATAAAGATGGTTCGAGCCCATCTCCAGAATGCCAGGTTCATTAAGCCCTGAACAAAACCTTAACTATGTCCTGCTAGCACAATGTGTAGACATAGTCAGTTCTTAAATACATAAACCGTTGGGAGATATTCGATCACACTGGGAACCCCGGGTTTGCATTTGTGTTAAATAAAATTAACCTTGGGTCGTGAGGCTGAATTAGCAACTGGTTGACAGGAAGTAATCCCAGAGCATCCGAGGGCATCTGGGAGCTAGAGAGATGCACTGAAGTGGTAGGAAAGGATTAGGACACCCCCTTTGGAAGACACCAGCCAGGAGAGAAAGCTACCGAGGTGCTACTCACTCTGGGCTAGAAGCTTGTCACCCCAGCCTTTGATCTTGAATTTTACTCATAAATAGAACAACAGAGATTTAGTTCAAGCTACCTTTTGAGGCAGCGGCAGAAGCAGTATATGCAGGGACAGAATTCCCACCAGGCTGCAGCTGGAGTGGCCAGGCCACAGCCAGAGAAGCAGTCCAGTAGCTTCTGGAGTCGCAATTGCTGGCTGAAATTGCAGTAGGCTAAGCTCGGCCACTGTGCCGAAGCTAAAGCAACGATGAACAAAGACAGCTGGTGAGTCCGTCCGTAAACACACCGCCATCTTCCTGTGGCTGGAAGGCCGAATACCACCTACACTCAGTGAACTCAGGGTCGAGCTTCACCCTGCCCAAGCCAGGCTCTGAGCCTGAGGAGGGGCATTCTACAAATTAAGTCTTTGGGGACACCTTTTCTTCTCTTAAATGTGTATAAGGAAAGCTCACGTTTTAAAACACACACACACACACACACACACACACACACACACACACACTATATGCAGAACAAAGAAACCTGAAAACCTGAATTCCCCAGACTTATGCAGATAGCCAAGTAGCTCAGCTTTGCAAATGTTGTCAGTCCTTGGGATTATATCCCAGGTAATCCGGGGGACTGAGACACTTCTTACTAGAGGCTCACAGAGCTCTGGCATTCTTACAAAATTTCGCACTTAATATTACTTATGCAAGCATCCCACTGAATGGAAACCTTCCCACGGGCAGTGACCCTCACTAACTCTTCAAGTTCAGTTATCACAAAGCGCAGAACACCGCAGACGCTCAGGAGTTCCTAGTTATTCCCCATACTTAGAGTAGGAGGTCTGGGGTGGTGGTGCTAATGTTCCTTTCTTCACTGTTTTCCCCACAGCGTGTCCAACTTAACATAAGCACCTCATGACTGTGGGAGAAGGCTGACAGCCAGCTAGGGGCAGCTGTGACCGCTCCAAAGGAAACCCCTTCACATCCAGTCGCGCGCATGTTCATTGGTAACTTCTCCTTGAGCCAATAGGAAGCCTGCTGAGAAATCTAGAGACTGATTACATGACATCAGATGACCAGAGCCAAGGAAGCAGAGACAACACAGTGTTCCAGAAGATGCCGACCCCGGGTCCTGGGAGGGGTTATAAAGGCTTGCCTAACACCTGAAATAAAGGAGTCTACTCTGCCACTTGCCTGACTCCCGGAGTCTGCAATGTTGATCCTGTGCACCATTTTACCCCCACTCCCAGGGCGTGGTAGCAGGAGGCAAGCAACATGTGACTATTTGGCAAATGAAAATAGGATTCCATACTAAAAGCATTGCCTTGTCTTACTTCCTGGTCCCTTCTTTCAGCTGGGTATGGTAATACAGCTGTAACCCTAATACTTAGAAGGCTAAGGCAAGAGGATTCAAATTTCTAGGCTAGCCCAAGGTACACAAAAATACCATATTGGGAATTAAACAGGAGGGAGGGAGGAAGAAAGGGAGGAAGAGAGAGATGGAGGGAGGGAGGGCTGAAAGATGGGAGAAGAAAAGAGAGGTCAGAAGGAAGACAACCAGATAGAAATAAAATATTCAAGCATTTTATTATGATTTATTTTTTTAAAAATTAATTTGCCTGAGAGTTTTAGCTTGCTTTTAATGATCTCAAATTATCCTGGATGTTTTACTCTGAAAATTAATGCAGAACTTGTCACAAAGATGTTGTTTTGTTCTGCCCAAGGAGCGTGTTTCCTCCTAGATTTCAGACTTTTCTCCTGTAGATTACAACAGCCTGTGAAGTCCACATCTGTCGTGGAATGATTTCTAATTCACTGTGAGCCACCTTCAGCGTTGCCAGCAGATTCTAATGAGCAGAGAGCCCAACTTGGGTCTGCCTCCAGAAGCACTAAGGATGGAGATTCAGTGTGAACTAGCCATGGAAGGAAAGGCTTTTGCAGACAGGGTGGAAGCCGAAGAGGCTGCCAAAGTCATCGCCTCTTACCAGAGGTGACAAATGAACCCAGAGTGAGCCGTGTCTGTCATACTTTGAACAACTTGGCTTCAAGTACCCAGATCTGCAGTATGATAATTATCAATCAGTGTGGAACACAACCGGTGGTCCGAGAAACAGATCATGGTTTGCAGAGTGTAGCTGACATAAGAAATTCACAGGTGTAAGTTGACAGTGTGTAGAACAGCCTACACATCTCCTTCCATGAAAGGCATGTCAGCGGTTCAGAAACAAAGGCAAAGTTCAGAAGGTTCTCAGGAATGCTGAGCCTCCTACAGGAGTCTCTCATTAAGAAAAGTAGGGGATGTCTGGCCATGATAGCGCACACCTTTAATCCCAGCACTTAGGAGGCAGAGGCAGGCCAATCTCTGTGAGTTCAAGTCAGCCTAGTCTAAAAGGCAAGTTCTAGGACAGCCAGGGCTACACAGAGAAACCCCACCTTTCTGAGTTAAAAAAGAATAAGGGAAACACACATCCATTGCTGAAAGAATGCAAACATGTTCAGCCTCTGTGGAAATCAGTATCATGGTTCCTCAGGAAGACGGGAATCAATTGTAAACAGAGACTTTTTTCTACCACCTGGTCCTGTAGCTGTTTTAAAAATAATCACTCAGAGGCTTAATATTAATTACAAACCATTTGACCTATTTCTCAGACTTATTTTTAACTAACTCTTATGACTTAAATTAACCCATTTCTATTAATCTATATTTTATCACAGGTTTCATGGTTTTATCTATGAACTAATATATCTTGCTACTTCAGTTGCTGATTGGTGTCTCCTCTGACTCTATCTTTCTTCCCCCTGTATTTCTGCTTGGATTTCCCACCTGGCTCTATCCTGTCTTGCGAAAGGCCAACTCAGCTATTTCATTAACCAATGGCAATAAAACATTTTAACAGTATACAAAAGAGCGATCCCACAGCAATCGATCTACACAAGAGGCAGCTATTCTCCTCTTGGGCATTGTCTTAGTTTGTGTTTCTACTGATGTAAAGAGAGGTCATGACCATGGTAATACTTACAAAGGAAAATATTTAATTGGGGCGGGCTGACCATTTGAAAGGTTTAGTCTATTATTGTCACGGTGGGAAACAATGGCAGTGTGCAGGCAGACATGGTGCTGAGAAGTTGAGAGGTCTACATCTTGATCTGCAGGCAGTAGAAGGATACTGAGTGCTACACTGGGCATAGCTTGAGCATATGCCCATCCCCAGAATGACAGACTTCCTCCAACAAGGCCATACCTACTACAACAAAAACATACATCCTATGGGGATCATTCTCTTTCAAACCACCACATTCCACTCCCTGGTCCCCATAGGCTTGTAGCCATATCATAATGCAAAAAAAAAAAAAAATGCATTCAGTCCAACTTCAAAAGTCTCCATAGTCTGTGACAGTCTTAAACTTACTTAAAAGTCTAAAGTTCAAAGTCTCTTCTGAGATTCACGCAATTTCTTAACTATGTACGAGGCTTTTCCTTTGGGTACATCACCCGACTCCCACATTATGACATGGATACTTCTTATTAGTCATGAATGCTTGGCCTAGCTTAGGCTAGCTTTTTTAACTTAAACTAACCTGTTTTCTCTTCATTTACCTTTTGTGTTGGGGATTTTTACCTTTGTTTTTTTTTTCTTTTTGTAAATTTTACTTTCCTGTTTTCTTTAGTATCTGTTTGACTGGCAGCTGCATGGTTTCTGGCTCGGGCTTCTCACTCTCTTTCTCTCTTTCTCTATAATTCTCTTTTTTCTTATCTCCTCTTCTCTCTTGAGCCTGAATTTTTTTCTCCTACTTATTCTCTCTGCCTGCCAGCCCCACCTATCCTTTCTCTGCTTCACTAACGACCATTCAGTTCTTTATTAGACCAATCAGGTGCCTTACACAGGCAAGGTGAGACAGATGGAACATGTCTTTTCCTAAATAAACAAATACAACGTGTGTTGCATGAAACACATCCTTAGATCATTGAACAAATGAAGCAGAGACAAATGTAGCACACCATTACACAGTTCAAGAAATATTCCACAGCATAAACAAATGGAACACATCTGTGTCCAGTTAAAGTAATATTCCATAACTGTAATACCCTGTAAAATCAAAGGCAAAAGGTAGGTCATATACTTCCAACAAACAATGGGACAGGACATCCTTACTGCTCTAGAAAGTACAGAAAGGAGAATACTGAGGAAACACTGGACCGAAGCAAGACTGAAAACCAACTAGACAAACTCCAAACTCAGCATCTCCACGTCTGATGTCAAAGTGCTCTTCAGATCTCCAACTCCTTTCAGTTTTGTTTACTGCAGCACACTTCTCTCTCTTGGGCTGGTTTCAGCCCCTATTAGCAGCTCTCCTCAGCATGTATCCCATGGCTCTGGCTTCTGCCATCTTGGGGTCTCCAAGGCAATCCAGGCTTCCCCTTCACAGCTTCACACAATGGTCTCTCTAGGCCCCCATTATGGGACACCCTGACACATACCTGACATCAGAGGCTTTCCTTGGTCACAGAGGAAGAGTCCAGAACCATATTCTTCTCTCCCTGACTTTAAAGCCAGAACTACATGGCCAGAGCTGTGAAGTTCTGCTGCTTGCTGGGCTGGAACAAAACCCGCTCATTCAATTGCATCTTCATCAACTTTCTGATTTTGATGGTTTCCTTCATTGCCTAAACTTGGCTATCCTAAATCTTGATCTGTAGACGAGGCTGGCTTCATACTCAGAGATCTGCCAGCCTCTGTGTCTGGGGTGCTGAGATTAAAAGCATACACCATCACACCTAGCTCAGAGATTTTCCTTAATCCCTTTTCACAGGTTGGAAGCTTAACTGGCAGGCTCTTGCCCTGAGGCCACCACTCCTTGTATTCCATTTCTTAATCTGTTTCTCTCTTTGAACACAGGATTTAGCTCTATTCCGCTTCCTGGTGACCCCTTTCTCCTCAAATTGTTCATTTCATAACTTTCCACCTTCATCTTGCTCTTTTTCAATTATGAATCTTCATTAGAATTAACACTAGTAACCACATGGCAGAGTCTACACTAGTTTGTTTTGAGATTTCCTCTGCCAAAGGAATTAATCTTTACCTTAGCTTCAGGCAAACTTTTCAGACAAGGGCCAAAAGCAGCCACATTCTTTACCAAACTATCACAAGACTAGTCTCTAGGTAACACACTAACATTCTTCCCCTTGGAAACCTCTTGACTTGGCCTGTCACAGTTCAAGTCACCCTCTTTGCCTTTAATGCTCCGACTAGTATGGACTGTCTTGCATGCTTCTAATAGTATGGCCCATTAAGTAGCACTTAGAACTTTCAACTGATTTTCTAATTCATAATTTCAAAGTCTATATTGCTCTGAACAAATACGTAGTTTGGCCTATCACAACAATGCCCAAGTACCTGATACTACCTTCTGTCATAGTTAGTGTAGCTGATTTTTTTTAACTCTTTGGAAGCCCACCACTCGGCACCAAAATAAATACACAGAAATTTATCCTTACTTATGAATGCCTGGCCTTAGTTTGTTTATTTCTAACTTAAATTAACTAATTTCTTTGACTACATTTTGCCTCTGGACTTTTTAGTTTTATTTATTGTATGTATCTTTCTTTTCTTCTTACTCGATGGCTGGCTGGTGGCTGGGTGACTGACCTCTGGTAGCTTCCTGTCCTTCTCCTTTTCTCTCTCCTTTTTTTTGCTAGATTGCTCCATTTATTCTCTCTCTCGGTCAGTCAGGCCTATTTCTATCTCTGGCGTACCTATTGGTTGTTCAGTTCTTTATGAGACCAATCAGCTATTTGAGACAGGCAAAGTAACACAGCTTTACAGAGTTAAACAAATACAACATAAAAGAGTACAACACATCTTTGCATCATTAAACAAATATTCCAAGCATAAATGAATGCACAACATCTTAAAATAAAATTCACAACAAGTTAGGGTTTCTACTGCTGAGAAGAGACTCCATGGTCATGGCAACTCTTACAAAATAAAAGCATTTATTTGGGGTTGACTAATTTCAGAGATTTAGTTCATTTTCATCATGGTGGGGACTAAGGAAGTGTACAAGCAGACATAGGGCTGGAGAAGGAGCTGGGAGTTCTGTATCTTGATCCACAGGCAGCAGAAGCAACTGTGTGCCACTCTAGGTGTAGCTTGAGCACAGGAGACCTCCAAGCCCACTCCCATGGTGACACGCTTTCTCCAGCAAGGCCTCACCTCCTAATAGTACCACTCCCTATGAGGATCTTTTCTTTTCAAACCACAAAAGGATGCTTCATTCTACCACAGAGACACTTGCTCAGACATCATTGCTGCTCTCTTCATAATACCCAGGAGTAGGGAACAACCTAGCTATCCCTCAACAGAACAATGGTAAAAGAAAATGTGGTACATTTACATAATGCAGTATCAGTCAGCCATTAAAAAACATAAAATCATGAAACTCATGGGTAAATGGATGAAATGAGAGAAAAATCATCGTGAGTGAGGTAACACAGACCCAGAAATACAAAAATGGTATGCATTCATTTATATGTGGATATTAATTGTTAAGTCAATAATAACCAAGCTACATTTCATAGACCCACAGAAGTTATGTATAGAGTAATGGATTAGGAAGGGACTGATAGATCTCATTAGGAAAAGGGATTTAAAAAAAGATAGTTATGGATGGTGTGGAGGGGCTAAAATGTTAGGATCAAGTGGGGGGAGACAGTGATGAAGAAAGAAGTATAGAGAAAGACAGCTAAAATTAAGGGTCATTTGAAGGATAGTATGGGAATCTCATACAATAGAAGCTTCCTAAGATATATACATATAGGAAGATGGTCTAAATGACATTAACAATTAAGAGGTGAGACAGAATCTCAACTGGCCATTTCTTCTCACCAATAGAAGCTTTCAGTACAAGGATTGAATCGATGGCTGACCAAAGGGGTCCCTTAGAAGTCCCCAGACAATCTGCAGTTATCAAAACTATACATTGCTCTCCACAAACAAATAGCAAGGTCCCATTGCTTATGACAACACCTGCACAACTCTGTGAACATGGAGATATGAAGCTGGTGCCCACATAGACTTCACCCCTGTGTTCTAGCATCTTTGGTATGGGAATGTACTCTGAACACTATCAAAAGAGAAACATAAACACCAAGCCGGCCACAAACCTTTTGACCTTCAGTGGTGCCTTGCCTGCATGATGTGCAAATGCAATGGTGGCACAAAGATTGTGGGGGTAACAACCAAGATCTGATTTGACTTAAGACCCGCACCACAAGATGAAACCTATACTGCTTGGGTGACCAGGAACCTGGTACTAGATAGTCCACTGGACTAGAGGAAACCCAAATACTGCTGTTCTACGAAAAGTACACAGCAGTGAAATGACTCCTAATGACATCCTGCTATTTCCATCCTTATAAATCAGTGCCTTGCTCAACCACCATCAGAGACGTTTTCTCCTGCGGCAGATGGGAACAAATACAGAGGCCCAAAGTCAGTCAATATCCAGAGAATGAGAGACCTTGGAACCCTCAGCCCTAAATGGGATATCTCTTTCACATTGCTCTCCTCAGGGCTCAGGAAACCTTTGGGGGAAAGGAGGCAGGAAGAGTGCAAGAGCCGGAAGGGATGGAGGACACTAAGGAAATCATAGGATCAATGCACATAAGAACTCACAGATGTTGAGGCAGCCTGCACGGGTCTGCACCACATCCTCTCTGTAGGAATTAGAGCTTTCAAGTTCATGTTTTTATGTGATTCCTGGGTGTGCTAATGAGTGGGTCCCTATTCTTGTACCCTCTCATGTGTTTTTTTCCTTCTGCTTGTGTTTGTCTTGTCCAACTCTGACTTGATAGCTTTTGTTTTATCTTATTATATTTATTTTAATATTATCCACCAGAAATCTGTTTGTTTTCTAAGTAGGGACAAAAAGGGAGTAGATTGGAAGGGGAGAGGAAGTGGGAAGGAACTGGAAGGACTAGTGGGAGGGGAAACTATAATTAGGATATATTACATGAGAAAAAATATTTTCAATAAAAGAAGAAAATAAACAATAATAAGCAAATAATAAACAAAAAATAAAGAAATAAACTGGTTGTGATTGTATGCTTTTGTAAACCTAGTGCTGTGGAGGTAGAGACAGGAAGTGCATTGGAAGCCAGGCTATACATAGAGAGTTCCAGGCCAGTAAGAACCTATGCAGAGAGAGAGAGAGAGAGAGAGAGAGAGACAGAGAGAGAGAGAGAGAGAGAGAGAGAGAGAGAGAATAGTGGGATAGAAGAATGGTGGGGAGAGAGGGAAGAAGGTAAAGAAAGGATTTGGAAACTGAAGATCAAAACCTGAGTTTGTCTTCTGACTTCCACACTCATAAGTAACACGAGTGTGTCTTTACACACAGACATTTATCTTCTGAATGATGTCTTAGTTACATGAATTTCCATGACAAAAGTAAATAAAAGCAACAATACTGACCACCAGTCTCTGAGGAGTCACAGCTTGTCAAATGCTCTTTCAGTACATTTCATCTTCATTAATCCCACCTGACATATGCTGGACATCTGTGTCTCCATGGAGTAGAGTGGACAGGCAACTTTGTGGGGCCTGGAAAAGGCAGAGAATCTGGCTTCAGACAGCAAGCTTAGGTCTCTATTTATTCGACTCAAAGAATATAGCTTCAAACACTAGGTTTTATAGAGTCAATGGGTATAGCCTAGAAGAAAAAGGTGTTTTCCCATGATAACCACAAACACAACATACAAAACACACTGAGCTACTGAACCATGAACACCCTATCTTGAGGAGTATACTATGAAATTGGTTTCATCATTAATACCACATTAATATTCCATCTTGATCATCAATTTTCACCATCACTTAGTATTATGGAGTTGTTCTCCTAAGGAGAGGCAGGCAAACTATACCTCAGATGAAAGAATGCAGACTCTTGAAGAGTATGCCATCTCCTTAAAGCATCTATGGTGGTTTGAAATAGAATGGGCATCACAGACTCATGTGTTTGAATACTTGGTCCCCAGTTAGTGAAATTCTTTGCAATGGAAGTGTAGCTTTGATGGAGAAGGTGTGGCCTTGGTGGAGGGGGTGTGGCCATGTTAGATGAAGTGTGACCATTCATGTTGGACCAGCATGGCCTTGTTGGAGGGGGTGTGGTGTTGGTAAAGAAGGTGTGACCTTAGTGAAGGTGTTATGTCAGTAAAGATGGGATTTGAGGCCAAAAAGACTTTCTGTCTCCAACTTTTGGATCAAGATCCAAGTTCTCAGTTGCTCATGACACTACCTTTTTTTCCAGAATCATGGACTCTAACCCTCTGAAATATTAAGTCCAAATTAAACACTTTATTTAATAAGTTTCCCCAGGTATGGTATCTGATCATAACAGAATAAAAGACAGCATCTAAGAGAGGAGCTTCCCTTGCCTTATTTTATAAAGTCTCAGAGAGTTGGGAGAACCGAGGGTAACTATGAGCAATTCAAGTAGCAGAATAAGGTGATGGCATTAAAAGCCAAACCTGTGGGGGTCATTAGGTCATGAGGACAAAGTCCTCATTAACAGGTATGTGACATAGTTGATCATATAAAAGATGATTCAAAAGGTCCCTCCTTCCTGTCACCACATGAGGGCACAAAACAGAAATACCATGTGAAGGGGCAAAGAGGTACATCAGATATCAGCTCTACAGTTGAATTGGAGCGTTCCAGAATCCTGAGAGATGAATGTCCCATCCAATGGATTCTACTACAATAGGTCAAGCTGAATCAAGGTGGGGTTTCAATATCCTGTAAGTCAAGACTGCTTTCCATTTCATAGCCATCCAGACCTGAATAATCACACAGAAACTGTATTAATTACAACACTGCTTGGCTAATGACTCAGGCATATTCTTATCTAGCTCTTGCATCTTAATCCATTTCTATTAATCTGTGTATTGCCACAAGGCTGTGGCTTACCAGTAAAGTCCTGGCATCCATTCTTCTTCAGTGGCTACATGGTATTTCCTTGACTCCACTACTCTCTCTTTATATATCTCTGTTGATTTTCCTACCTAGTTCTATTCTGCCCTGTTATAGGCCAAAGCAGTTTCTTTATTAACCAATGGTAATAAAACATATTCACAGCATACAGAGGGAAGTCCTAATGGTGAGATGATCTTTTCGGGGTTCCTGCTTCATTAGTCTGCTAGACATTCTGCAGGATACAGAAGAAAGTGACTGGCAAACTGCCAATGTAGGGGTACTGTCTTTGAAATTTCCTGCAGAAATTTGGAAAAGTCTGCTGGATACTATGGGTCTGTAGGCTGAAGATGGATGCCCCAACGATACAGATGAACTTTGTGTGACTGTCCATGTTTCTGTCAATTCTAGAGTTTTGAAAGTTGCTTACAATGAACTTTATGTTAACTTAGGTAATATTATATCTTTCTGGAGTCTTTGATGGAGTTGAAGAATAGATATAGTTTTCCTTAGTTAAAAGATAAAGTAGATATATTGTAACTGTAATTCTTGCTTGATACCTGTTTTGTTATATATAATTTTACTATGTTAAAGTTAAAACCTTCTTTTTTATTTAAACAGAAAAAGGAAGTGATGTGGATTCCCCTCTGCATGCTGTGAATACCCTTGATTAATAAAGAAACTGGCTTGGCCTGATAGGGTAGAACAAAGCTAGGCAGAGAAAAACAAACTGAATGCTGGGAGAAAGAAGGCAGAGTCAGGGAGAAGTCATTCATGTACTGTCTATGCAGTTTGCCAGTCACTTTGAACCCCTCTGTGAATGTGCTTTCTCTTCATTTCATGTTTAGTTCTGCATTCATATCCAGATGTATGATACCTATCAGTTTCTCTGCCTCTACTACTAGGTGGTAGCTTCTCCACCGACAGAGAAAGAACTGTACCCACTTTGTTCTTAGTACAGGGAAAGCCATCTTCAAGCATTAAAAATAATGTGTGTTTATTTCAATTTGATAGTGTTGCATTGACTCTGGTTTTTATGTGTGCACATGGAGGCCAGAGTTCAACATTCATTGTCTTCCTCAATCCCTACATCCCCCTTTCTTGTGTTTTTTTTTTAGATTTAATGTATTGCCAAACTGGAGCTCACCAAATAGTCTAGACTAGCTAGCTAGCAAGCCCTCCAAATTCTCCTTTGTCTACTACCCATAGTTAGGACCACAAGCATGTGCCCACCACACCTGGTTTAGTTTTCTTGGGATTTTTCATTACTTTTAATAATTTTTTACATGTATGCAACAAAATATGGTCATATACACTCACCATTTCCCTCCTCCAGCTCCTTCTACATGACCCAACAGAGCTCCCTCCCAACTTTAGGTCTTTCTTCTTCGTTATTGATACCCCCAATAAATCCAGATGATGGAGATCAAACTCAAGTTCTCAGGGTTACACATTTCACCAAGCCATCTTTTCACACCCTGCCCAGCAGTGTTTGTTACTGTCTTCCATCCAGAATGAGCACAGATGATGATTAACCAGACCATTCTTCTGGGATTTTAACATCAGCTCCTAAACACTCGAATGTACACATACCTTTTCCATAAACATTATGGAATTCTTAGAATCCTGGGATGCTACATGCTATTTCCCTGTCTGCATCTCTTTTTCCTTTTAGCTCCCCTTGCTGTAAGGAGGCCACTTATTGTTTCACAGCCACCTGGCTAGCTTAGGCCCAAAATAATCACACAGAAACTGTATTAATTAAATCACCACTTGGCCTATTAGCTCTAGTTTCTTATTGGCTATCTTTTACATATTAATTTAGCCCATCTCCATTAATCACCACAAGGTTGTGGCCTACCAGCAAGGTTTCAGCATGTCTGTCACCAGTGGTAGGTCCATGGCTTCTCTCTGACTCTGCCTTCTTCCACCTAGCATTCAGTTTAGTTTTCCCTGCCTAGCTAAGTTCTGCCCTGCTTTAGATCCAAAGCAGTTTGTTTATTCATTAATGGTAATCACAGCATACAGAGACTACGAGACTAAGGAATAGACTAAGTTTGTCCTTCCTTCCTTCTTTTTCTTCCTAATTTCCTCCCTCTCTCCTCTTTCCCCCACTCCCTCCTTCTTTCCTTCTTCGGTTTAGCTTTCAATCTCATCTTTCTATGTAGCCCAGGCTAGCCTGAAATTTCCAATCCTCCTGCCCCAGACTCCCAAGTGCTAGATTAGAAGTATCCTCAGCTGATTAAAAAAAGCCATTAGCAACAGGGCTTCTTGGCCCCTCTTCACTTCACTTGATACATCTGTGATAAACCAATGAGTAAAACAAATGAGGAAATACAACTTTCATTTCCCTGACATCGTCAAAGTCCTTTCAACACAGACGACAACATAAATTATTGACGTTCCCACTGGGAAATTCTGCCTTGTAGATATCCCATAAATATTTGGTGAATTGAATTATTAAGTATTTTAATAGTTTCCACAGGAGTTAATTCCACAGTACCTACTTTATAGGAAGTGGGATATGAATTATGAGAATCCGGGTAGAATTTCAGAAAGCATCAATGGAAAACTAAAGATTGGAGATCATAGATTTTGATTCATGACCAAGAATTTACTCCAAAATGTCACTCAGCCTCTTTAAATTATATGTAGTCAGCTCCCCATTATACTGCATAATATTAACCTAATGTATTATTCATGGAAACCTTGATTTACTCTCCCTCATTGATTCCCAGCTGGTTATCATATTGCCAACATCAAGGCCAGCCCTGAAGAACCTTCGTGTCGTTTGAGGGAGTCTGAGTATAAGTCCTCAGAAAGAATAATCTACCGAGCACTTACAGCACGCCAGGCAGCATCTTGGGTGGTTCATTTGCATAAACTCATTTCATCCCCTGCAAGCCTGTGGGAAAGGAGTCTAGTCCCATAATTAAAGAGGTTATTAGACAACCAAACCTAGCAGGTAAATGACAAGGTTATGTGCACTGCTTCTAGTGCCTGGACCATTAACTGTTGCCAAGTGGGTGCTCGGTAAAAATACACTAAATAATGCAGTTGCCTCAACTATAAGCTCAGGAATGTGGGTGCCGGTGACAGGATATAAATTGAGCTCTTTCTTCTATCAAGTGTTCTTCAAATAATGACTCAACCAGCGTTAGTGGCATCCCTCATTATATTAGGGCTGGAAGATCTCACACCAGTATCTGAGTCGGAATCTGCATTTCACAAGGATGCCAGGTGAATCTGTGTGCACAGGGCTTGGCTGTGTAACCCAAATCCAGCAATAGTTATTCTCTTAATGGCTTACTTCTTTCTTCACCCAATGCAAAAAGCCAAGAATTAACTGGGCAGAATCAAAATTTGTTCAACTTAACTGTCAGTTATGCTGAATGAGGTGGCATGCAAGACTGAAGGTACAAAACCAGTTAGGATAATTTTTCCCATCCTTAAGAAGTCCAGAAGTCTGTACAAAGACATGCAATCTGGCATCCAAGGATTAGCTCCTCCATGGCCTGCCCTGTCATCAGTACAACTGCTCTTGTCACCATATGTGTAGGAACAAACTAAAGTGCTTCACACCAAAAGATCTTTAAGCGTTACAGAGCTACTAAAATCAATTTTTAAAATGCCAAACAAAAATTACATGTGAGCCACATTTAATGGCATGAACAAAAATCACTTTAAAAACTTCTCTTTGCTATGGTGTTGCAATCACCACAATCAACAGAAGCATATTTGTATGCAGAGCATATATGAATTATATACAGCTATACATTCCTGTGACTATTAGCATTTTGAATGGGAATACTCTTTATTACCATGGTTAAAAAATGAATTAATGAAGGGGCTTAAAAGTACTTAGCACTCAGCAGGCTCTCAACGCATATTGCTGATTGCTGATTGCTGATGCTGATTAATGGCCAATGGCCAAGTAGAAATAGCACACCCATATGCCTACATACTGTGCACACACACATCTGAATGCATACCTTTATTACATATGTGTATGTATGTTCTAGATCACTTTCCTCTGCTGTGATAAGCATCAGTACCAAAAGCAACTTGGAGAGATAAGGCCTTCTTTCATCTTACATGCTACAGCCATCAGGGTAAGAACTCAAGGCAGGAGCTTGATGTGGGGACAGGAGGAATGCTGCTCACTGGCTGATTCCCCACAGCTCAAGCTCAGTTTCCTTTCTTATAAGGCGGGCCCTCATGCCTAGGAATGTACTGGCCACCGTTGGCTAGGCCCACCTGCATCAATTAGTAATCAAAAAAGCGTTTCACAGAAACACCCACTAGACAACCTGATGGAAGCAATTCGTCAAGTAAGGGCCCCATATCCCAGGAGTGTCAACAACCAAGATTATTATACATGCGTAATTATATTTAGCATATACATACATACATACATAAACGTGTATTTGTGAAACACTTACATTCAAATATGTTACCAGTCTCAAAACACAGTAGAAATTATTTCCATCTCTGTTCTTTTCCTGTTCCTCTTGCTAAACATTCCCACGTATCCCATAGCAACCAGCTCAGTCTTTCTAAGGCAATTCAAAACTATATGCATTCAAGTTACTGGAAGGTCTTATTAACAATTCAAGTACCTGAAACCCTTCTAAATTTATGGGGAAAGTATCTTTGGGTTTCAGGGAGATCTTAGCAAACTCTGGAGAGGTACAGGCTCTCAGTGGGCTGCTCCTGTGGTTGTAACCCTCAACTAAATTTGGGAACACACATTCTGTGCAGGCTCTGCTGCAACATTAAATGCATTCAGATTAACTGGTGGTTGTATTAGAGTGTTGCTTCTAGTTCAGCAGCTCTGGGCAAAGGCCTGGTTTTTTTTTTTTATACTTTTAACAAGTTGGTGCTTCTGCTGCTGCTGTTGCTGCTGCTGATGAGTGATGATGTTGATGAAGGTGGTGGTGATGATGAAGATGGTGGTGATGGTGATGATGGTGATGGTGGTGATGATGGTGATGGTGGTGGTGATGGTGAGGATGGTAGTGATGATGAAGATGGTGGTGATGATGATGATGGTGATGATGGTGGTGGTGATGGTGATGATGGTGATGGTGGTGATGATGGTGATGGTGGTGGTGATGGTGAGGATGGTAGTGATGATGAAGATGGTGGTGATGATGATGATGGTGATGGTGGTGGTGATGGTGATGATGGTGATGGTGGTGATGATGGTGATGGTGGTGGTGATGGTGAGGATGGTAGTGATGATGAAGATGGTGGTGATGATGATGATGGTGATGATGGTGGTGGTGATGGTGATGATGGTGGTGATGGTGGTGATGATAGTGGTGATGGTGGTGATGATGGTGATGATGATGGTGATGATGATGGTGATGGTGGTGATGATGGTGATGATGATGGTAATGATGGTGGTGGTAATGAGAGTGGTGGCGACAGTAGTAGGGGATGTGGCAGTAACGGTGGTGGTGACGGTGGGGAAGGTGGTGGTGGCAGTAGTGGTGATTGTGATAGTGGCAGTGATGGTGATAGTGGTGGTCGTAGTGGTGGTGTTGGTCTGTGAAGCAGACTTTAGATATCAATATTCTATCACTTGATTTTAACTTTTATTTTACTTTGGGACCCAATTTGCATGCTAGGAACAGTATAGTAACTGGAAACTGAACTGACTTTGTTAGAAAGAAATATCCCAGGCTCTGAGGAACAGAGGAAATTTTGCTTTGCTGCGTGATTAGTGCAAACCAAGTTCAAACAGGTTCTATATTCCAGTCAGGAGGACTGCTGCCTGCCTTTAATACCGGTGTTCCCTTTGTCTCCTGCCAGCATGCTACCTTGCTAGACCACAAAATGATCATCTAAATGTTAACAAGCTGCCATTAAAGAATGATGAGCCTGTTCAAAGTACATGCAACCCTAGGCAGGCTGAGCGAGGTGAGGGAACGTGATGTTTTATTCAGCCCCAGGCCTCATTAACAATGCTCCTTTAAGGTACCTGAGACTCCTGGAATTTATCTGAAAGGTCCTGCCCCTGACTGGTGTAGTAACTTCCCTGAGCTCAGCAGATGTGTTGGCAATCGGTGAACTGAATGCAATGCTTAAAAAGTGCCCTTTGAATGGCATCATGCACTCATACCCACTGTATGCTGCAAGGTTGAAATCACCTCACTAGAAGAATGCTACAATTAACAGCTACTGCTCCCTGCAGGGAGGGGCAATGTTCAGGGAAGAAATCAAGTGCCTACATTTCAAACACAAGTTTGAAATGTGTGTTTCACATGTTACAAAAAAAAAAAAAGAAGAAGAAGAAAAGTAAATTTAGGAACTACTAATAACAATACCATCAAAACACATGAAATGCTCAGAAATAAATTTAGAAAAATATACACAAAACCTCTGTATGTCACATCGAAAAAAGAGATAAGAACCTGAGGAAAATCTAGTCAATTACATAAACTAAATTTTAAAAGCTAGATTAAAATTCCAACAATTATTTTTCTTTCTTGTTAATGACTTTTTGCTTTCTTGTAAATCCTTATAAATGCATCAGAACTATCAAGGTAATCTTTTCTAGATTCATATTCACAATATACCTCAAATTAACCTTTCTACTATGAACTGTGGATTGAGTTTCCTTAATCAACCATATAAATATCCAGGTTATGCAACACTAATAGATGAAAACAGCGAGACTTCCATGGCTCTTTTTTTTACAACTTGCTCAATATTTGTATTGGCCATATATAACACTTTAACACAGAATGTATAAAGACTTAAAACAAGTTAATATTTTAAACTACACAGTCTAGTTAAAAACAGTTCAGGGGCTGGCAAAACAGACCACAAGGTAAAAGCCACCAAATCTGACAACTTGAGTTAGATCCCCAGGACCCACATATTTAGGAGGGGAGGACTGAAAGCTGTTCTCTAACTCTGCACTTGTGTCATGGCTTGCTCAGGCCCCATCCCATAATGGAATAAATAAATAAACAATCTTAGCACAGACACTGAGATCAACAATTAATAAATATAACCTCCTGAAACTGAAAACCTTTTGTTAGGCAAAGAACACTGTCGAAAAGAAAAATATGACAGCCTACAGACTAGAAAAAGATCTTTCAACCCTACATCTGACAGAGAACTGATTGCTGTGGGAACTCCTTCAGTCAAAAGCCTTTAAGACACCAGCCCACTTTGGGCATGGTCTCATGTACTATAAATACAGATGAAAAGTATGTGCAGGTCTCCTGACTGCTAGATTCAGCTTCAGTTCCCAGCACACACAGAGGACTACAGATTGCTACTCTTTCTGTGAGTTTATCCCCAGATAAATAAACCTTTGTTATACTCCATCTCGGGCTATTGTGGAACTCTTTCATATGCCAACAAATTGACTCATAATATGGCCAAAGTCCACACCATTGCTGAGTCCTACCCAAACTCCTGTCTGTGGCCTTCTCCCACTCCATGCAGCTGAACTACCCTTCTGGTGCACAGTTGCATAATGTTTGGCTGGCCTACCACACAATGACTTGGTAATTTCCCACTGCCATGCCCCAGCATGGCTTGGTCCTGCTTACTAAGCAGCTGATTTACTGCTGCCTCCGGCCTTTTGCCAAAACTTCCCTGTGGCTTCTCTGGCTTCTGTCAGGCCTTCATGGGCACAGAGACTGTTAGGACTTGCATTCTCAGTTCGGATATGCAAATGACTGGCCTGAGCTTCAGTTAGTAACCACTGGGCTCACAACTGCCTGTAAGTTCTAGATTCTTTGTTCTGCCCAGCTCAAACCTTCTCCATATACAGATATACTGCTCTTAAGTAATTAACTAAATTTATTAGTAATTAAGTTTCAGGTAACTCAGGTACTAATCTAGGACCTGTCTTAGTGCCACAACTGTGACACCTGAGGGTCAATCAAAGTTATTAAGTTATTATTTCTACAACAATTTTCTGAAAATTATAAGAAGTAAGCTAACTTAATTAACAAGTAAATAAATAAGTTTGAAAATACAAAACAATTGTATTTTAGACAATTGCAGATAATATCACCATCCAGGAATTTGACAACCTTTTTGTTTTGACTATGGACAGAATTATTCAAGAGCTGTATGAACTACCTTGTACTTACATTTTTTGTGATTATGGCAGCTATTAGCTTTATTCTTCATATTATATCCTTAAAGAAATGGTTTGATAACAGAGTCAAAAATGGGAAACTTTTAAGAAGGACACAGTCTTTAACTGAAAGAATTTATACTATTGAAAATGATAACCTTAATTTGACAGACAAAGTTCAATCCATGTCAACTGAAGAAGAACATGTACAAATTAATCCCACACTTATTCAGAATTAAGTATAATAAGGGATTCTTTATTTAAGGGGAACTCACAAATCACAGTCCTCTGCACGAATGGGGAACAGGAACTGAATCCAGTATCCAATATCCAGGAGAGAGAGAGAGAGAGAGAGAGAGAGAGAGAGAGAGCACACAGGCATCCAAGCATGCATCTTTTTGGTCCCCAAGGCCACCCCCAACCTGGTCCAGCCTCTCAAAGGTATTGACTGAAGGCAGTTCCCCATCAGTCAATGTGTTATGAAACCTTACAAGCGGGGTACTGAGAGATTATCTGAAAGAATTCACACTGTTGAAATTGACAATCAAAATGTGTTTAAAAAGTTATAAGCTAGCAGATAGACTATCCCTCCAGGAAGGCAATATACATGCCATCCAAATCATATCTAAGGATGAGAAGATATCATTAATAGAAAAATTTAATATCTTGGAATCACATGTGAAGATTGGGAACCACAAATTAATTGATTTGATAAAATCAATAGAAATATTCCCAGGTCAAGATATTTGGGCTCTACAAAAGACAGTGATAAAAAAATTTGAATTGATTGAGGAATTTGTCAGAACTGATAACCAAGGAGAGGAGTTACAGGTAAGGAATTTAGCATTGCACTACAACTCAGAGTCAGAGAGGACTTACCAAGAGTTTTAGCCATTTATCCTGTTATTACCTCTGAAAAGTCAGCAAATGCTCAATACCCAAAAATATACAAAGAATCTAAAAGAAATTAAGGTTTAAAAGAAATTAAGCAAAAGGTAGGATCTTATAGCATGCATTCACCATTTGTTAGGGAGATAGTAAAGACATGAATTTCAAGCAATAAGGTAACGCTACATGATTGGTTTCAATTAGTCTCAGTGGTGCTAGAAGTTGGGCTGCAGTCACAGTATATACGCTATTGAAGAGAGAAGTCTAAATCCCTAGAATAGCAAGATAGAGTCAAAGTATTTGAGGCTTCGCAAGATCAAATTCTTGGCAAGGGCCATTTTGTTGATCCATAGACTTAAGCTATTTACAATAAACACATCTTGTCCCTATGCCATACAGCAGCCTTGAATGCTTGGTACAGGATTCAAGACTGAGATAGAAGAATTGAATCATACTAAGGTTACACAAAACCCAAGAGAACCCTTTAGTGACATTTTACAAAGATTAACTAAAGCTGTACAAATAGGGGTAATAGATCCAGAAATAGATGAGTATTTATAGAATCTCTGGCTTTTGAAAATACCAATTTAAAATGCAAAAAGATACTTGGGCCTTTAAAGGCCAAGTCAGCACCAATGGATGAATGGATCCTGCACACGGTCAATGTAGAGTCATTTGACTATAATACTGAGGCTTGACTAGGAGAAACAATTTCCAAATGGATGAAGAGACATCAAAATGTCAAATGTTTTAACTGTGGGAGAATAGGACACCTGAGAAAGGATTGTAAAAAAGGTGTTCCTAGAAATAACGTTTCCTCTAGGAATGACAAAAATAGATCTCAATCGTCTAGAGTATGTAAAAGATGTAGCAAGGGCTGACATTGTACCAATGAATGTAGATCAACAAGAGACAAACAAGGCAACCCATTGCCATTGGGAAACTCCTTGGGGGACTTATCACAGGTCCCCAGGTCAAATGTGGCCCAGTCATTCCTAATCACTGTGGAGGACATGCCTCCCTAGGAAAATTTTTAAAATCTAGTGCCTGTTGTAAAAATAATGCTCTGAATAATAGAATCAGCATGGAAGATGAATCATAAATTACAATAGAAAATAGGAAATGTATATTTTAGAAGACTTCTATAAATGATCCAAGACCAAAACTGAGAGTGAATAAATAGCATTGTAATTAAAGGATTACTGGACACAAGTGCAGATGCAAATATTATGACTCCAGAATCTTGACATCTGAATTGGCCTCTTTAGGAGACATATGTTCAATTACTAGGAATTGAAACCCTATCTCAAGTAAAACAAAACACAAGATGGATTGAATGCATAGGGCCAAAAGGACAGAGAGAACGGTTAAGGCCTTATGTGGCTAATATAGCAGTGAATCTATGGAGTCATGACCTCTTGCAGCAATGGAATACACAGATTAGCATTCCTGCAGTCCCAGAAGCAGAACATAAACCAACTCACATTTCTGTAAAGTATATTATTAGGTACTAAAAGAAACAGTCACCAACCATTCAAGCTGCACAAAAGAAAAACTAGCAAAATTTCAGAAGTACCAATAGCCCTACCTTTAAAATGGTTAACTAAGAAACCTATATTGGTTAAGCAATGGTTCAGATTTTAGAACAGGTAGTACAGGAGCAACTGGATGCTCAGCATGATGAATAATCAACTAGTCCTTGGAATTCTCCTCTATTTTTTGTTAAAAAGAAATATGAAAAATGGAGAATGGTGACAGATCTAAGAACTGTTATTGAGGTGATTCAACCAATGAGTCCTCTACAATCTGGAATTTCTTTGCCTTCCCTATTATCTAAAGAATGGCTTCTTAAAGATACTGACTTTAAAGATTGTTTCTTCACTATACCTTTACAAAAAGAAAACAGAGAAAAATTTTCCTTCACAGGCCTACTTATAATAATTCGAAGTCGACTAAGAGATATCAATAGTGGGTCCTCCCACAGGAAATGTTAAATAACCTCACCCTGTGCCAATATTTTGTAAGTCGACCATTGAAAATAATATGTAAGCTATTTCCTAAATCTATAGTTTACCATTATATGAATGACATTTTGCTATCTGATTCCAATGTAGATACTTTAGAAAGAATGTTTGAAGATGTAAAGAAAGTTTTGCCTAGTTGGGGTTTATAAACTGTTCCTGAAAAATACAAAGAGGATATTCTAACAATTATCTAGGTTATAAAATAGGTTTACAGAAAAATTAGAGCACAAAAATGTAACATGAGGGGCTGGCTTGGTTGTGTTTTCTGCCTTGCCCAGTAACCCCAGCTGTTTATCCCCAAAGAAAATCACACAGAGAACTCTGAAAGTTATAAAGTTGATTGGCCCATTAGGTCAGGCTACTTATTAGATCTTGTAGTTTATATTAACCCATTATTCTGATCTATGTTAGCCATGTGGCTCAGTACTTTTTTCAGTGGGGCAGATCACATCCTCCTGCTTCAGTGATCTGGGCAGGAGTGGGAGGAATCAGCTTCCTCCTTCCCAGAATTCTCCTGTTCTATTGCATCATTTCTACTTCCTGTCTTGTTTTCCTGCCTATACTCCCTGCCTGGCCAATCAGCATTTATTTAAAACATGATTGACAGATTATAGACAATTCTGCCGCACCACAAAAAGTGTGAATTAGGAGAGACTGATTGTAGACTCTTAATGACTTTCAAAGATTGTCAGGAGACATTTCCAATCTACAGCCCACTTCTGAGATAACACCTGATCTAATAATTCATTTAAACAAAACCATAGATGTTGACAAAGACTTAAATAGTCACAGGGAATTAACAGCTGAAGCTGAGAAAGAACTGACTTTCATTGAAGAGAAATTGCAGGAGGCACATGTGCATCGTGTGAATCCAAATCTGAAATGCATTCTAGTCCTATTATACTTCAAATATTAGCCTAGAGAAATTTTAATGGAGGGATGATATTATCTTAGAATGGATATTTTTATCACATAAACTGAATAAAAAATTAAAATCTTATGTGGAAAATGGCTCTGAATTAATTATAAGAGGAAAATTGAGACTCCATCAATTAGCAAGAATAGACCTAAGAGAGAATACAGTACCATTTACTAGTGATGAAATTAAAAAATTATTGGAAGTCAATGAACCCTAGAAAAGAGCTTGTACTAATTTTTTGGGAGAGATTAAAAGCAACTATCCCAAAAGTGGTAGAATTAACTGTATAAAGAAAGCTAGTTGAATCCTTCCTGAATTGTATGTGACATGCCAATAACTGAAGCCCCTACTTTCTATATATATACTAATGCAAATAAATCAGGAAAGGCAGGTTACAAATCAGAAAATTTAAGTAAAGCAGCACAAAGTCCTTATAATTCTGCCCAAAATTCAGAATATGCTATTCTCATGTTTCTAAGGGATTTTAAAGAACCTCTCAATATAGTTACTGATTCTCAATATGAAAAAAAATGTTTTGCATATTGAAACCACTGAATTTATGCCAGATGATACAGAGTAGCCTCATTATTTATTCAGGTTTAACATATAGCCATGAATAAGCTTTGTCCCATATATATCACACATCTGACTCTATATATGTCTGCCAGGTCCTCTAGTACAAGGTAAAGCAGGAATTGATTATTGATTGGAAATATGCTGAAGGCCTCAGAATTTTGTAAAATACATCATGTCAGTAGCAAAGGTTTTAAAAAGGAGTTTTCTATTACATGGCTACAAGCTTAGAAAGAAATGTCCTACTTGCTCTTTATATAACCAAACACTGCTATCTACAGGGAATAACCCAAAGGGTACTCAAAGGAATGAAATCTGGCAGATGGATGTGTTCTACTTTGTAGAATTTGGAAAATTTACACACACACACACACACACACACACACACACACACACACACACATATATATATATCACCATTGACACCTATTCAGGTTTTCAATGGGTAACTGTTTTGAGTTAGGATAAGGCTGATTTGGTAATCACAAATTTACACATTTACTAGAAGTTATGGCCATCATGGGTATACCTGCACAAATAAAAACAGACAATGGTCCAGCATATGTCTCTATGAAAATGAAACCAGTTTTTGCTTATTATAATATAAAACATATTACAAATATATCACATAATCCTACAGGTCAAGCAGTTATCGACAGATCAAATCAAACTATAAAAGATATGTTAATCAAACAGAGAAGGATGAAAAATATCCCCAGAAATAGATTGCATAATGCTTTATTAACCTTGAATCTTATTAATGCTAATGAGAAAGAAACAATGGCCACAGAGAGATATTGGGTAACAAAAGAACTTCTGAATTAAATCAGCCAGTGTATTTCAAGAATATGTTGACCTAGAATGGAAACCAGGAGATGTGCTACATTGTGGAAAGGATTTCACTCTTGTTTCCACAGGATAAGGAAAGTTATGGATAACATCAAAATTAATAAAGATTCAGTTTGAAAAAAGAGAAAACTATTGATAAAGAGAAATGACAGCTCATCCACAGAAGTGACAATCCTACAGAAAACCTACCAGGAAACCTCATATTGGTTGGGGTAGGGTTCTGTTCTTGTCTTTGCAGGAAAATACCCATCTTCAAAAAGTTGAGAGACCTGGGACAGCTCAATGCCTAAAGAAAAGATAGTTATCCAGAAAGAATCACCAAGCAAAGAGAAATCTAACTTATGACTCCAACATCCTCTGCATGTTAAAATATCAGTTCATAATCATACATATAATAGCAGGCATCATTTATCAAATTTCAAAGCTGGCTTTTGAATTGGACAGTAGCTATCCTTCTCTAAATTCAAGCAAATTTTTAAAAGAAAAGGTTGCTCTGATATCAGGAGCCACCTGGTATAGGACAGAAAGAAGATAAAATCTAGGTACTACTATTATCAAAACTCTTCTTTTACAAAATTTTACTTTTACCCATACTTATTTTTGTCTCTATGCTACCTTTTGCTGAATATATGTCTATATGAACAATGTTCAAGTTTTCCACAATGAACAATAATTTTCCTGTAGTAATCTTTGAAGTTTCCAGGAAGAAGATGGGGCCCAACAACAATGATTCTACCTGGTTGATATGATGTCATTATGCTGATGGCACCACTTTAAGATCAGTTTTGGGTTACAAACTGCTCAAGATGATTCCAGCTTTGCTAGCTGACATGGTGAGTTTCTTACAATGTTCTGACCAGAACTTCAGAAAAACCCAATCAACTACTCAGAGCCTATTTGCAATTATACCAGAGAGCAATCTTGAAACATAACCACCATTTTAGTTTTACAGGATTATACAGAAATAACATTGCCCCATAACAATTGGAAGTAATTCTAGAAGATGAAGAGCCTCTCCCAACAAAGTTTGTACTCAGGGTTAGAGACATCTATCAGGGGTTGGTTATAAATGGTACAGGGTTGCAGGTAGAAATAACGTAAGCTCAAGGATTTCTTTTGATTTTAAAAAGAGGGGTGTTTGGATGGGATGGGATAATAGGTAAATTAGAGTATTTATAGACAACAATATACCGTGGTATAGATTCTTGTATATTGATACAAATTCAAATTATATTTGTTATATTGGATATGCTCCTATTTCTGTTTACAATATTTGTGTGCCTATGCAGTTATTTTGTCATATTTTATGCATGCATGTTTCTACCTTTGCTTAAGATATTTTGTAAATTTATGCAATTTTAGGATATATTTATTATATTGTACTATGCATTTCTACCATTTATCAAGATACTTACATATTATTTACATTTTGAGGTCATTGCCCTCATTTGTTTCACATTTGTTTAAATATTGTTTAATATTTTAATGTGGAGCCTTAGTCTTTAAGCTATATAGTTATTAAGAATTACAGGTCAATAGTCATACATATTTGTCATACTTATAATTAGACTAATCAGGTCCTTTAGATGCACAGAGATAATATTTTGCACAGATAGATAATCTTCAAACATTTCAAAGAAATGTAGAATATGATATTTAAATAATTTAGGATTCTGTTGATGTGAGACATGATTACTCCTGGCAGCACTGAACTGATCTATTCCTGAGAGGATTTTGGGCACCAAAGACACTCCACTTGGAGCTTGTTTACTTCTTGTTGAACTGGTCTTTGGGCAAAGAATTGTCCATGCTTTGACCACTGACAAAATGCATGGAGTCCAGACTAGACAAGTAAGATACAAGCAAGAAACCTGCCAAACCTTGCCACGATAGAGTAAGACAGCTGTTCAAATTTTCCTGCCTCTGAAAATGATCTGTCAGTTACTCTAAGCCTTAGCCAAAGTTGGCTACCTCAATACTGCAAATAAGACTTTGGGTGATTGCCCAGGTAGCTGGTTGTCTCTGTCATTTCTTTCACCTTTTGGAAGTTGCTTGATTGCACTTCCTCTTTATGCAAGTAGTATTATTTCTCTTCTCAGGTCTTTGATGGGGTTGAAGACTAGATAGTCATAGTTACTTTTCTCTCATGACTTAGCCAAGCCATTTTTAATTTAAGACTAAGACTCTTTAGGATGAGATAACTATTGAAACATTTAGCTTATGTTGCTTGTTTGTTGTTATTCATGCTGGTTGTAATTCTAATTTTTATATGTTTTTGCCTTTTCTTTTCTCTGGACAATACTTGATATTTGTTCTTATTGTATATGGTTTTGTATTAGGCTTAGAACTCTCTTATTTAGACAAAATTGGGAGGTATTGTTGGAACTCCTTCAGCCAATAGCCTTTAAGATACCAGCCCACATTGGGCATGATCTTATGTGCTACAAATGCAGACAAAAAGTGTGCTTGGGTCTCTTGGCTGCTGGATTCAGTTCCAGTTCCCAGCACATGCAGAGGACTGAAGATCACTACTCTTACTGTGAATATATCTCCAGATTAAAAAAAAACAAACCTTTGTTATACTCCATTTTGGGCTATTGTGTAACTCTTTTGTACACCAACAAATGATCTCCAAAAAAACCCAAATCTTGCTCAACCATACCCCAAAGACACTTGTTCAACAATATTCATAGCAGCATTATTCATGACAATCAAAGCCTGGAAACAACCTAGATGGCCCTCAATTGAAGAATGGATAAAGAAAATGTAGTACATTTAAACAATGGAGTATTACTCAACTGTAAAAAACAAGAGCCTCATGAAATTTGCAGAAAAATGGAAGAACCTAGAAAAAGTTATTCTGAGTGAGGTAACCCAGACCCATAAAGACAAACAGCATATGTACTCACTCATAATTGGGCATTAGGAGTAAAATATAGGATAACCAACCTACAATCCACAGCCCCAGAGAAACTAGGTAACAAAAGGGACCAAGGAGGGAAGCATGGTTTTTACTAAGAAGGGGAAATAGAAGAAACCTGGTTTTGCTGGGGGCTGTGGTATTGGTTGGAATGGGGGAATGGGAACATGAGGGATTGGGTTGGGTGGGCTAAATGTAAAAGGGGTGGGTTGGGGGAGAGTAATGAAAGAGACTTGATGAGGGGTCATTTTGGGTTAGTGAGAAATCTGGTGCCAGGGAAATTCCCAAGAATCCACAAGGGTGTCCCAAGAAAGACTCTTAGCAATAGTGGAGAAGGTGCCTGAACTGGCCATCTCCTGTAATCAGATTGGTGACTACCCTTGTCATCAGAGAGCCTTTATGTAGTACTTAATGGAGGCAGACGCAGAGATCTACAACCAAGCACAGGCTGAGCTCTGGGAGTCCTGCTGAAAAAAGGGAAAAGGGATTGTAGGAGCTAAGGGGTCAAGGTCACGATGTAGGAACCCACAAAGACAAATGACCTGAGCTCATGGGAGCACATGGACTCTGGACCAACAATTAAGGAGCCTTCATGGGACACACCTAAGACCTCTGCATGTGTGTGACAGTTACGTAGCTTGATCAGTCTGTGAGGCTCCTAGTGGTGAGATTAGGATCTGTTCCTGGTGTGCTTAGCTTTTGGGAACCTGTTCCCCACGCTGAATTACGTTGTCTAGCCTTGATGCAGCGAGAGGAGCTTGGTCCTCTCTCAACCTGATGTGCTGTGTGTTGTTCATGCTCATGGGAGGCTTGCCCCATTCTGGATGGAGACAGAGGAGGAGTGGATGGGGAGAGCCAGGTCGGTAGGCAGTAGGAAAGAAGAAAGGGGAAACTGTGGTCGGTATGTAAAATAATGAAAAAATTAATGAAAAAAATACAGAAAAAAAATCTGTTCAGTAAACTTCACAAGACCTCAATGTTCAACTCACTTTCAAGTCCCCTCCATCTATACCTGCGTCTCATTTTCATTAACACTTGGCTTGCTCTTTAAGAAATGAAAGAGACATAAATGACTAATAAGCACTTGAAAATGTGTTTAACACCTTCACTTACCAGAGAAATTAAAGCTAAATGCGCAGTAGGTTCCCATCAGGATCCTGTAGCTAAAACACGCAATCATATAAAAGAATTTTCACCAGAATTTCCATGATTTTCCAAAAATAGCCACACAGCTTACAGTAGCAGTAACATTGACCTTCCATATTTATTATTAGAACAGAAAACAGGGCTGCATATTTTCATGGGGTGTCTTAGGCTTTTGAGAATTTTTTTTTATTAGGAGTTGGGCATCTTTTGCTTTTCTCACTTGTGTGTGTGTGTCATATTGTCCCATTAAGACGGTCAAAAACCCAAACATGGCGTCATCATCCTCTCTCCTCTTACCAACTCTGGGACACACAGCTTATGGGTCTTGACATGAAAGAATATTCCAGAAGTGAGCTGGCTACGTCATAATCTCAGATTTCAAGCTGATGGGAACATGTCACAAACATGAGGGGGAAAGAAAATGAATAAAAAAAAAATAATGTGGCCAGAAGGTCCCAGGGGGAGCCTTTATTGCACTCAGAGGCACATTTCCATTCTCTGGGAATGCAGAACTTACAGAATGAAACTCTCTTCCCAAATATATAGGAGGGGGATTTATTAGAATCACTTACAGGCTACGGTTCAACTGATCCAACATTGGTGGGCTATGAGCAGACATTTCACGTATCTTGTGGTTGCTTAGGCCTCAAAGCTAACTGTCTCACTTGATCCTCAGGGATCACTGTGATTCCAAAGAAACAGGCTCTCATGGCAGTGAAGGAATGGACTTGCCAGCAAGGTGAGGGCGGGCAGGCAAAGAGTAGCAGCTTCCTTCCTCTGTGTCCTTATAGGGACACTCAGCAGAAGATTAGAGGTGGGTTTTCCTGCCTGAAGATCTGAATTAAAATTAAGATCTGTGTCTTCCTGCCTCAAGATCAGGATCAGTGGCTTGTATTTTCCCACCTCAAAGGTTGCATCTAGAAGTGGATTCACCCACCTCAAACCGAGCAAAAAATTTCTCACAGGTGTGCCCTCCATTCCTGGATTGCAAATCATTCCAGATGTAGTCAAGTTGACAACCAAGAATATCCATCAAACCCCCCTCACTGAAGAAGAGTGAGTTTCTACCAAGGGGTTCAGACATGGACAAGAGTTATCAAGTGTCTTTTCTATCTCATTCTGCATGTAAGAATAGGTGGGGGTGTATCCCTTTGCTTTGTTTAGTTGTGTTTGTGTTGAAGATGCCCCCTCTCGCCTTGGTTCAGTGTTTCTTCCTCGCAGACATCTCCTCTCGCTACTCTTTATAAACTCTCATGGCTGTTTTGTCCTTTTGGGGATCTGACTAAAGGGCTAAAACCTGATAGAAGCTAAGATTAAGATAGTTAGTTAAAAGTCTAAGGATGTTGCTCTAAAAATGTAAGTCAGCATTAGGGGTTTGTTTTATGTGTATGGGTACAATAGGCCAAGCAGGATTAAACTGATGAGTATCTCGAGATAGAATGATAAATTGCCAAACAACGGCAAGGAGGAGGAGCTAAGGAGGCTGGAGGCATTTTGCTTATATAAGTGAAGGGTCTGGGAAGCTCATAGGATGTTTCCAGACATAAGCATTTACCAGAGACTGACAACACTAATGGAGCCTGTTTGCTCACACACCAGAGAGCAAAGAGAGTGCCCATCTCGACTCCTGGGATGGGATCTTGGTCATCACCCTACTGAATGATGTGCCTCCTGGAAGCCCTTTATAATAGATGTCATTTCAGTGGCATTCTGTCATACACGAATTTGACTTATTTTCCTTCGAATTATAGAGTGAGCCACCAAGAAGTTTGCCCGCAGAAAATGGTTTGCATAAGAAGAAAAATCAGCTTGCCTGTGAAATATGACTCCTTCCAGGCTTCGCTGGCATTTAGAAGTGTGTAAGATTGAAGGGACAGACTCAGCAAGAGGAAACTTCAGAGTGCCTCCTATATGTCCGTGGAGCATGGAGCCTGTGCTTTTAGGGCAGTGGTTCTCAACCTTCCCAATGCTATGACCCTAAATATACATCCATAAAATTATTTCTATTGCTACTTTATAACTATAATTTTACTAAATTCTACTCTTACGAATCATAACATAAATACCTGTGTTTTCTGGTGTTCTTAGGTGACCCCGTGAAAGGGTCATTTGATACCCAAAGAGTCATGATCTTCAAGTTGAGAACCCCATGGAGCATGGAGTCTGTCCTTTTAGTTTCTTGTGCATCAGCCTCTCTGCTGGTGGCTGGAGTAGACAGAGTTCTAGTGTATGCATTGTGACTTCTAGGCTCTCTGGTGGTTGTGTCCGATATAATCTCTGGTGAAGATGCTGGGTTTTAGTCTGTGGTGATAATACAGTTAGGCACAGGTGGCGGCAACCAAGTGCCAGGTCCCTAGGTGTGCCTGGACTAAACAGATACGTCCCTTATAGGCAGAGCTTCACCAAACAGTAAGAGCAGGAGTATCAAAGACAGAAAAGACTACAAGGAGAAGAATGTTTGAACCTTAAAAGTCTGGAGGCAGAGCGCAAGACTACTGTAGGAAGCTCTACGAGCTAACTTTTCTCTGCTATTATTTGCTTCCCACTAGCGTCCCAAAGTCTGAATATTTTATCCTGTCCTGTTTCTTTCTTTCTTTTTTTTTTTTTTTTTTTGGTTTCCCAAGACAGTATTTCTCTGTGTAACAGCCCTAGATGTAAACTAGGCTGACCTTGAACTCACAGAGATTCACAGGCCTCTGCCTCCGGAGTGCTGGGATTCAAGGCTTGCACCATCATGCATGGCCCTGTCTTGTTTCTTAAAGTGTACTCTTTATTGATGAAGACACCTCTCATGATCTGCACTTGTGTTCCCTCCATATTCTGAGAATTCATATGTTGGAGCCCCAGTCTTGCGTTTTATGCTGGTTAGAAGTGGTGCCCATGTAAGAAAGTTGAGTTCCGGAGTGTGAAGACCCTGTGGTAGGGTTAGCACCGTGAAAGTCATGTGACTACATGAAGCTCATACAGACTCCTGCTCATTGGCATGTGAGGGAGAGTCCCCGATGCCACTTTTGGCTTCCTCCTAGGGCATGTATTCAGTACTCAGTGGGTTACCTCTCAGTGCTGCAGAGCCAGAGAGATCTAGTCAGCTAGGTTACAGATCTTGGACACATCAGCTATCAGGACCACAAGAAAGCAATGTGCACTGTAATAGCCACACAATCTGCAATGCTTCTCAGCTGGACCTCTTCTTATATTTTCATTCCCTGAACTGTTGAAAGGATCCAGGGAAGAACAGAAGAGTCCAAGAGTTCATTACCACCACCTTGATAAAAGCTGGTGAAAAAAAAAAAAAGCTGATTCTTTTCCCTGATTCTCTAACAAAATATTCCGACGGAAAGTAACTTAAGGAAGAAAGGGCTTATTTAGCTCTCAGTTCCAGGTTACAATCCATCAAAGCATGGGACTCACAGAGGCAGGAGTGTTCAAGAACCAGCCACAACCAATTCACAGTCAAGATCAGAGAGCAATGAATCACGCATGCATGCCAGGGCTCAGCTCTTTCTCCATTCCTATACAGCTCAGTGTCCTCCTGCGTAGGGAATGGTGCTGCTCACAGTGGACAGCTCTTCCCAGGAGTCAAGATGATTCTCTACAGACATGCCCACAGTACAACATAATCCGGACACTTCCTCACTGACACGCTCTTACCAGATAATTCTACATTGCTCCAAGCTGATAAGCAAAACGAATCCTCACAGCTAGAATGAGAAGAAAGCATTGTGAGGAAGAAGGAGCAAAGAGAGGGAAGGAGAGAAACTGTGGACAGGACAGCAGCTCCATTTGAACCTTTGAATCCAAGGAAGTGCACAGAGCCGATGTGTGATTTTTCTGCTCAGTCTCATTTGAGTATGGTTTCTGTCATGTACATAAAATGGGTTCTGAGCAAACGGGCTCCTCCCTGGAGCGCCACTGCCTGCCTCCTCGCCCTGCTCAGCTTCCACTCTCCCAGGTCTCCTCTGCTACCTGCCATGACTCCAGCTTAACTAACTGAAAGATTTGCTCACGAATAGGTCTTTATTTTCAGCATCTCACACAGTCCCTGGAGATTGCTTGCTTATGGACATGGAACTTTTTACTTTATTTAACTTATTTTTTTAATGCTCAATAGTCATTCATATAAAATTTCTCCATTATCCTGGGCAAATATCAACCAGCAAAAAAAGTAGTTCTCCAATATCTTTAATTAAACTTCACAACTGACTTCTTAGAGAACTTTAGCCACCTACCACGGTCAAATATTTTATGATCTTTCTGAAACTGGACCTGCCTGAGAAAGGAAGATGTAGAGACACCGTAAACAAACAATCGCCCATGGCACTCGATTTGGGAGATGAGACTGTCAAGGGAGAAATAGTACGTATAAAAGTAAAAAACGACCTTGATTCTGGCAAGGGTGTTTGTGTTGAACTTATATTGGTGATTCGAAAAAGCACTATGAAGGCTTTAAATGGAGAAGAAATGCCACCTTATCCAAGACATGAATGCTACAGATGTATTCTTTGTCTGAAAGAAGAGCCCAGTAAAGTGGGTAAGAACCTTGAGAAAACTCTTTACAAATCTACCTTTGTTATTTTATTCATTCTATGGGAGCAAAGTTGAAATGGCTCCATGAGACATCACTATGAGATGACTCAAAACAGGGTGTAATAAGGGAAATCCCCATCTTGCCCTCTTCACAGAATATCATCCACTGAGCGCCATCAGGCGTTTGGCAGACGCTAGGAAAATCGAACCACATTTAAATCTCATAAATGACCAAGAAGATGCCCGCTTGACAGATTAAGCTGCCTGGGCTTACCAATGTTGGTCTGTGCCTGGACCATGGTTTAACCTATGTCTCACATCAACAGCCTTTGTTAGGAGGAGTCCTTCAAATATACATACATCCTGTAAGGGCAAATGCCAGTTAGCATGCATACTTGAGTTATACAGCTACATCCATGCAGGCAGAGCCGACGTCTGCCTATTCGTTTTCTTACCGCCAGGCTAAGTACTCGTTATTCTCAGTCTAAGAGAATGACACAGTGATGGAGGAGGGTTATCTGTCTATTGTGTTATTTTCATTGGTCAATAAAGAGACTGCCTTGGCCCTTTGATAGGACAGAAAATTAGGTAGGCGGAGTAAACAGAACAGAATGCTGGGAAGAAGGCTATGAGGCAGACGCCATGGAGCCAGCCACCAGGTCAGACATGCTGAATCTTTTCCAGTAAGCCACCACCTCGTGGTGCTACAGATTATTAGAAATGGGTTAATATCAAGATATGAGAGTTAGTCAGTAACTAACTCTCTAGAGATAATGGGTCAGGCAGTGCTTAAATGAATACAATTTGTGTGTTGTTATTTCTGGGACTAAGCTAGCCGTGCGGAAGCTGGGGCAGGATGAAAAGCAGGCCTGCCTGCAGCCCCTCACTACAACACAGCCATGTAAGTCCAGGCTTGTTTAACCCAATTACTGCTGTACTAGCCCCTTTCTTGATGGGCTGCAAAAGTGAATGAGACTGAATTCTGTTCAATGAAATCCACTGCCTGAATTTCTTCAGAACATTTCTTAGCTCTTGAATAAAGAAATGCAAGGAAGAGGCAAGAACTTTTTCCTATTCCTGGACAATGATGAGTGCCCGGAAGCTACTGCCAGCACTGTGAAACCACAAGGGAAATGAGATGGATGTCAATAGCGACAAAGCCAAAGTCACAACGGATCTGGGTCCTTTAGAGCATCATCTTGTCTCTGAATTAGAGGAGTTTGAAGCTGCACCAACGTGGGGTTATTATATAAAATAACACCCTATATTCATGAGTCATAGGAACCTGGATTTGGAGTGACCTGTAGTTAGCTATTTCTACAGCCACCACCAAGGTTCCTTGAGAGTTTGTGAAGGTTCTGGAGCATGCAATACTCACGGGGATTACACACTCTTTCTTCTTCTCCTCTTGTTGATTCTTTCTGGCCTGTGGGCCCCAATAACTCACTGCTCATTGCAATCATTTCTTTAAATAAAAATATCAGAATGCTGAGCCTGAGCTGGCCCATAATTGCATAGATCATGTTCCAAAGAAGGTTGCATTCATCCTGCCATGTGAGCTGGATTCTGCCACCTCACTCCCATCTTTAAGAAAGGAAGCAGTCATATTGGAAAACAAACATGGAAGTCTCGAGGAACGTGAGTGACCTTCAGGTGACACACAGGAAAAAGCTGGAGTTCTTGGTACCCCAACTGCCAAAGGGGTTCTGCCTATGGCATAAATTTGGAAACAGGGCCTTCCACGGTAGTGCTTGGCAGCAGGTCTCAGCCAGGTAAACACTTCCACTGCAGCTTTGCAGAAGACCCAGCCAAACAGCGCTGAGACTCCTGAACCACAAAAGCCATGGCGTCACAAGTCACCTGCATTACTGTGATTTCGCAGGTAGAGAGTGAGATTTCAGAACCTGTCCATCACTGGGAGCGTCTCCTTCACTTCCACGCACCTTCTTCGCCTCCCTCTACTCTGTCTACGCATCCCAGCCATGGAGTTCTGGAGGTGCTGACAAAAGCTGAGGCTTCTCTTGGGTTTCCCTATTCTGTTCAGCTAACTGGGCTTTATTATCTACATAAAGCGTCACATACATGGACGGGTGTGAGAAGCTGATGGTTTGTAGCTTCTCTAAGCTATTAATTACAAACTCTAGGAAGTATGACTTTCTTTGAACGTCAAAAAGTACTTAGCTTTGTCTAGAGCAGTTTGTAAAACCCACAACTGGGAGACCTTAAAATAACTCTACTTGGCAGCATAGCGGGCCGTGCCTCAAAATAAAGTTTAAAGGCCAACATGGTAGGCCTTATCTCAGAGTAAATGTAAAGGGACTTTAAAACACGTGACTTCCATGTTGAGCTCCTGCCTAGCATGTGGAGTGCCCTGGAAACACACCTCGGTGCTTAAAAAGTAATCATTTAACAACTTCAGTTTGATCACACCCATTTTACAGAAAGGGCTTTCGAGCAAGTCGCTTATCCAGTCTTCCGCAGATCAAACCGTGAGTGACGCAAAGGACAGCAGTTCTAGTCCAGCCCCCAGCTCTTTCCAGCCCAGTCCACGCCTCCATGGGTGCCCACCATCCGCTACAGCTTCATAGCAAAGATTTTACTTCTTTATGCTTTCTGTTTCCTTGTTAGAAATTTGAGTTGACCTGCTAACACTGGATGCCTTCAATCACCTAGTTACAGTTCAAGAACGCAGGCTCGGGCTGTGTTCTGAGATTATACTTTGCCATGTGTAACATCTATTCCCTAGCACTTTTTTTTAAGAGGAGACTCCAGCTTTACCTAATGCCACCCAGTGTCTTGCTCTTCCTACTCATTCTTGAAAATAGAAGTTCTAATACATATCCGGCTGAGGTCACAGGCGGCTGGAGGGGAGGCAGTCACATGACTGTACTTCTTTCCGCTGCTGGCTGCCGTCTCTCCTGTTGCCTCCCAATCAGGTTCTGGGCTGTTGCAAACCAAAAGGAGGGACGTGAAGCATACAACATCACCTCCTTTGTATTAACTGTGACTTGAAGAAGCAGTTTATTAATAGATGGACTTTGATGGGCCAAAAAACAAACAAAACAATTCAGTGATGTCAGAAACATTACAAAATGCAAATATTTGGAGGAGGAATAGGGAGAATGTTGGCCATGAATTTCATTTATGTCAGAAGCATTTCCCTGTGCCTTGGCCCACTGAGGCAGAAAATTGATTCACTTGCCTGCCAAGGTGCATTGAGTGTGTCCTCTATAATCCAGGGGAGATCTTAATTGATGTAGCACCGCCTGTCTCTGGCTGGCCACAAAATCACAACCTGGGTTGTATATAATATTTTCTGTTGCAGGACGGTGAGGAAAACAATCTACAGGTGTTGCATTAAAAAACATCATTAAATTTCCTCCCCAGCATGTCTTCAGGCCAATTCTGTGGCTTATTAATTTTGTAAAAAGGGATATTCAAAAAAGGGAGACATTGTAGTATGAAATGCCACCAATCTTATCATGTGGCTCGGTTAAAAGGATGCTGGATTATTTTTCTATAGAAATTTAACTCAGAATATATGATAAGAGGCTGGAGCGGTGGTCAGTGGTTAGGAGCGCTTGCTGCTCTTCCAGTCAACCAGAGTTTGGGTCCCAGCATCCAACTCAGGTAACTCCCAACACCCGTATCTCCAGTGTCCTCTTCTGGCTTCTATTGACAACTCCACGCATGCACACAAACTCCAGGAAGACATGCACACAATACAAATAAATAAAAACAAAATAAATCTTTTTAAAAATAATTGTATCTTGTCTCTACAGCATTATTCCTTCTTCTGTCTATCTGCCAATGGCGGCTAAGGATATCTCAACACAGCTCATTTTCACTGAACAAGGTCAGAAGGAAGCTTCCTTCTCAACTACAGGACTGTGCTAATGAAAACATTCAGGGACAAGTATCTGGTTGAAGCTGGATCAATACAAGTGAACACTGGGGTTTTCTGTGGATCTCCACTCTTCTTCACTGAATTTGATCTTGGCAGGATGTGCTCCCATTTTGTAATTTGAACAAATTTATTTGAGCAGTATAAATTAGTTACATAAAATTTCATTTTTCTTGAATCACCATTTGACTAAATAAATATGTTACTTAAGAAAGGAAAAGAAGAGGGGAGAGAAGGGAATGAGAAGAGTAGATGATTGTGGAGAGAGAGAGAGAGAGAGAGAGAGAGAGAGAGAGAGAGAGAATGAAATGAAAGTTGAGAAAGAGAGGGAAGGGAGGAGGAGAGGAGCCAGAGAGCAGAAGGAACTTAGCATCTGTATAAACTGCTGTGCAGAAGATCACACTAGGTTTCATTAGACAAGGCACAGGATCTAACACACTGTCGTTCCTTGATATTGAACAAAACAAACTACCTGGGTTTAATTGCTCAATAAATCGTCATTGAACAGATCTCTGATTTTTAGTTTGAGTCATTGATGGCTTGCAGGACCCAGTTCCCAGCATCAATGGGGACAAATGATTGCTCCTACACTATTCTGGAAATGTGACTTACTGCAGACTTTGCAGAGGGCAGCTCTGAAATGAACACTCAGGCCTTAGAGCACTGATTCCATCACACCAAGGTCACCATCATCCCTCATACTCAGTACATGCCAGCTGATTGCTGGGAACTCGGACAGCTCATCCTGTGCCTCAACTTCTTTCTTCCTCTCCACAGCCACCTGTGGGAGATATTCATATTGCCCCCATGAAATGTGCAAGGTTGGGTGTGTCTCCCCACTCCAATTAATGCAATCAAAATAGATTCTCACAGGCGTGCCCAGAACCCTTATAGGAGGTTGTTCTCGATTCCATCAAGTTGACAGTTAACCCTCACGAGTGATGGGGACACTGACCTCCTACAAAGGGTTCCTTCTACATATAATCATTTGTCTCATTTCTTCTCACATTTCTCTCTATAGATTCCTCATTTTTGGCAAATTATCTATGAGATTACTCGATGACACCCTGCATTTGTGAAGGAAGGAAAATCAATCCCTTTGCTAATGAATGATTCACCCTCTTCAAATCATTCTGTTTTAACTAGAAACTGGGATTGGCTGAACTGTACTACAGAAATAAAAGATTAGAGGAAATTAAAATTATCTTACAAGACTCTTTGGAGAGGGGTGGGGCTGCAGCTCAGTTGGTAGAATGCTTGCCTTGCATGTCCAAGGCCATGGGCTCCATCCCCAGCACTCATACACTGGATATGGTGGCCCATGTCCATGACCCCAGTGTGTGGAAGTGGAGGCAGGAGGATTGAAAGTCCAAATTTATCCTCAGTGACAAAGTGAGTTGAGGTCAGCCAGGGCTATTTGAGACCTTATCTCAAAACAAAACAAAACATCTGAGGAGAATAGAATAGAACAGAATAGAATAGAACTATACTAAATAAAAGAGAAACAATATAAAATAAAATATGCAAAAATAACTGAAAATGTTACATTGCTTTGATGTTTAAAATATTATGTGCTACAGTTTTCAAAAGAGTTGTTTGCTTTGGTAATAAGTTACAGCATTTTAATCTGTAAAGTATAACTATAAATATACAATTGCATACATAGGTTGAATGTTATGAACAAATTACAAAAATATGAATAGACACATACCGTTGCATGTATTAATTAGTCTTTAGGAAATTTTTAAAAACTCTTATCAGTGAATTCAGTTTTTCTAAAACAAATATTATGCCCCCTGTCTCCCAAAGGCTGGGGATTTTGTATATTTTATTATCTTCTGAATCACTGCCACTGAAGTAGAGACTGGAGTACAATAAATACTTAATCTATGTTTTAGGGAATATCTATATGTGTTTTTTCACAGTAGAAGACAAAATATAATGGGCTAGTTTTCAAAGTCAAGTGATACTGAGAAAAGGAATTATTTATACAGTAAGAATTAGACTTCATATCACATCATATACTACAAATAAAAAGATGAACAAGATGGATGTAAGATACAAGCTCCTTTCCCAGCCTCTGAGCTCTTCCTCATGCAACCAGATTGTTTTTCTACAGAGCATGTTCCATCCCACCATTCCTGTGTTTAATTTTCTAATTTTGATTATCATGCATGACAAGTGATCTCATGAGATATTCATTGTCATTGTACCTCATATGCATGCTACTGCCCTCCCCGAGCGTCCTCTCCATCTTGTTAATTTCCCTCCTCCCTCAAGATGGTCCTTTTTCTACATGAAACATGTCTTTTTTCCCATCACCACTAGTTCCCCACTCTGCTACCACATTCCTTCTACTTTCACATTATGTGTTTGTGTGTGTCGTGGTGTGTGTAGGACGAGTGTTTACATTTAAATTTAAACTGAACTGGGATTAGAGTTTGATATATAAACACTTAGCACAGCCTAGAGGCGCTGCACGGCACTGTCTTTGGCGACCACTCCAGCCTTCCTGACTCTCCTTCCAGTAGCCAATGTGAGCTGATGAGACTTCTCTCTTCCTAGGAAACCCCAGGCTAGACACTTCACAAGGGCAGTTTCTCTCCCTCTGAGATTCCGTCCAGCGTCACGAAGCAGCATTCCAAACTGACCAATCGGTGCTCATCTTTTAAGCAAGTCTTGGCAGAAGAGCAGCTAAGCATACATGCTGACCTTGGGGAGACTGCAATCACAGCCGGCAGATCCCTGCTAAAAAACCTCTGAGAGCAGTTGGGGCAGGCACAGGATTCACCCGTGCTCTGTGCCATCCTTGTCACAGGCAAACAGCCTGTCACTATCCTGCGGTTCCTAGTGTCATCACTGTTGAAATATCAGCAAAAAGCAAGTTGAGGGAGAAAGGGGTCCTTCCAGCTCACAGTTCCAGGTTATAATCACAGCAATCAGAGCCCAGGACAGCTGGTCCAGAGCACAGAGAGTGCACAATGCAGCTTGTATTCTATTAGCTTTCTCTACCCTCATGCAGTCCAGAGCCACGCCCAGGCTGGGTCTTCTCACGTCAACTAGGGCAATCGAAACAAACAGACACACAAGCCGGTAGACCAGCCTGGTCTCGGTGTCTCTTATTGCCATACCCTTTTAAGGTGATGCTAGGCTGGGTCAAGTTGATAATTGAAACCAACCATCACGCTAGGGAATTGCCATCCACCCAAAAGTGAGGGGCACACAGGTACCTTAGTTTGTGCTCCGTGGAAATACCAAGGCTCTGAAAGGCAAAGCAGGTTGGATAGATTCATCCAGACAGAAGGGGGTTCAGAAGGAATGGTAAAGAAATGCCAAACAGAATTCTAGATTGAATTAGGAAAGTATAAAAATAAACCAACTGGGGGGGGGGGGTCTCAGAGCAGCGGCTCTCAGCCTGTGGGTCTTGACTCCTTTGGGGTTTGCATATCAGATACTCTGCATATAAGACATTTATGTTATGATTCATAACAAACAAAATTACAGTGATGTAACAACAAAATAGCCTTATGGTTGGTCTTCACTATAACATGAGGAACTTTATTAAAGGGTTGCAGCCCTAGTACAGCTGAGAACTACTGATTTAGATAATGCCATTACTCTTGTTAATTCCATGTTTTCATGTCTTGCAGACCAATCATGTAAGAGAAAATCCTTGGTTTTTTGTTTGTTTGTTTTTCTTTAGCATCAATATACTGAGATAGTCATAAGTGAAGTGGCGTTGTGTTTGCTATTCACAAACACAGAGAGTAAAATGTAACTACCACGTATACATATGTACATATTACAAAAATATGTATATGTATGCACGCACATATACAAGGGTCATCAAACAAGAAGAATATTAAAGGGCTAGCAGGGTGCCTCAGCAGGAGAGGGTACTTGTTGCTGAGCCTGAGAACCTGGATCCAGTCCTTGGAATTCACATGGCAGAAGGAGAATAGAAACTCCCCGAAGTTTGTCCTTTGACCTACATACACACACCATGGTATGAAAGCTCACACACATGTACACAAACACTAAATAAAGTAAGTAAAAAGGAAGGAAGGAAGGATAATAAAATATTAACACTTATGGAATTCAAGTATATGGAAAACAGTTCTTCTGTTTTGTCTCTTTTCTAAAGTTAAATTTTTATTTTAAGATAATAATATGTTCATAGATAGTTGCAAAAAATAGTACATAAATTATCTCCTGCATGCTTGACCCAGTATCCCTCTACAGTATTAGCTTACAAAACAATGGTGTGGGTAACCCAGCCAGGAGACTGGCACTGATGCAGTCAGGATGGAGGCTGTTTCCATGCCAACATACTCCCTATTGCCCTCTGATACCTGCACCCATCTGCACTCACTGTCCCTTCCTCCCTTACAACGACTCTACTCTCCATCCCTATTGTGACAGAAACTTGTGGGCTGTCAGCTCCTGGGGCTGCCCTTCTTGAATTTATCATAATTCTGGAGAAATTATTCTCACTTGTAATTTAAATTTGAATTTCCTGGTGCCCAATTTTACATACTTATTCTTGTATTTATTTAGATATTGGTATCGTCTTCATTCAGGCATATCTATGCTAATACACATAGAACTACACATTTGTATTTTATTGTTGATCTGTGTGGTGGTTTGAACAAAATGTTCCCCATAATCCTCTGGCATTTGAATACTTGGTTCTGAGATAGTGACTGTTTCGAAAGGGACTAGGGGGTGTAGCCTGGCTGGAGGACCTATGTCGCTGAGGTTTCAAAAGCCTCCAGCGTCCCATGTGTGCCCCCTCTGCTTCCAGTTTGTCGAGCGTGAGATGAGCTCTCAGCTGTCCCAGGGTCTGTCTGTTCGCCTACCGCCTTGCTTCCCACTATGGCGGCGTTAAACATCTGACCCTCTGGAACCATAGGCTCCACATAAACCCCTCCCTCCTAACGTTTACTTGGCCATGGCACTTTAGCACAGCCCCACCATGTCTTCCTAACGCTGCTCTCCTGTTGGATAGTTGTATTGCAAGCAGTGTTTCCTAGAGGTCTCGTCTTTTCATCTCAGCAGGCACTGCTGAAGGAAATACTGTTAATTTTGATGAGGTGCAACACATTCCTTTCTTCATTTGCTGTGTGTTAAGACTGAGATGTTTGTTGTGACGTGGAGTTTAAAAGCTTTGACTCCACATTCTTCTGAAAGTCCATAACACATCCGAGTCTTTTGTGTGCTGAGTTATGAGGCATTGATCAAGGTATTTTTATTTACTGTGGATATCTGGTTGTTCTTGTACCTCCAAGGAACCCTTTTCACATACTTACGAAAAATCAGTTAAGAACTTCTACTGGCAAACAAAGACCTTGGAAAGCGTCCCATCTATCCTTACAGCAAGACTGCCAAGTCAACAGAAAATGAACAGTGTTTCTTAGCTCTATTCAGACAGTGAGTTCAAAGACAGTAAACCGCTGCCCTTCTTATACAAATACAGAAGAATTCAGAAAGCCTTAACTGTGCTCTGCCTTTTTAGAGCCGACCAGACTTGAACAACAACTTCATAGATGGCTTTGGAAAGCAACTTTGATCACATTTTGGTAGCTGAGTTATGAGGGTGGAAACACCGGTAAACCCCAGCCTTAGAGGCACCTAGAACTGTGTGGTTCTTACCTCCCTAGTTCTCGTGCTGGAACCGATATCTCAGGGAGAAGAGCAGAGGACTCACTGTGGGACCCAGCTAACGTGTCCTCCTCAGCCTAGGAGGGGAGGGAATCCCACCCTCTCCTGCCACAAATACCTTCATCCCCTTTCATGAAAGCAGACGGAATCCTGAAAAAGCACCTGGGAAGGTCACAGCATGAAGTACAGGCAGAGTCTGATTTCCAAGACTTGAGACCATTGCTTCCCCAACACTTTAGGACCACAACCAGGGCCAGCATTTCTCAGCAAAGTACAGCACAGGGATTCCTAAGCAAAGGATGGAGGCATGGGAAATTCTGAGAATTTGAAGACTGGAGATACATTAAAAATTAAACACAGCTCAACTCATAGGGAGACTAATAAAAGTAATCTTACACCAAGGACCTATTGACTGGGGCTGCTATTAGGAAATACAATAAACCTGGCTATTTGTTTAAAAAAATATCTAAAGTTATATTAAAGGGAAATAAAACCAGCTGTCTGGATAGACAAAGGAAACCAGAGCGAACATTAGAACCACACTCAAATACGACACAGATGCTAAACTATCAGACAGAGACTTGAAAATAGCATGATTAACAGGCTAAGGAGTCTAAGGGAAGAAGTAATCAACATTGAAGGGAAGCCAGGATTCATGGACAGAGAGGTATAAACCTCAAGGAAGAATAAAAGGAAATGATTAAAAGAACATCAAATACTAATGACCTTAAACCAGGACCTGCCATCCCAGCACTGGCGATAGGAAAGCAAGAAAATCAAGAGTTCAAGACCACACTTTTCCACAGAGTAATTATGAAGCCAATGTGTGCTGTATGTGATACTTCCCCAAAATACAAAACAAAGGAAAATAAAACACATGAAGGATGCATTTGATGGATTCATTCATAAACTATGTATAGGTCAGGGAGGAAACTAATCAGCTTAGGGTGTGTGTCTCTATGTGTGTGTGTGTGTGTGTGTGTGTGTCATTTCAAAAGGATCTAACATACTCTGGCCTCCCTGGAAATCTACACTCATGTTTATGAGTATGGGTGTGCACATGCACACACACACACACACACACACACAGATACACACATGCATACATATATATACATCCACATACACACAAAAGCACACATGCATACACATATACACATTCACACATGCACACGCACACACACACAGAGAGAGAGAGAGAGAGAGAGAGAGAGAGAGAGAGAGAATGAAAACAGAACCTCCAGTGGATTTCTCAACAAAATCCATAATTAAACTTATGATGGAGGTCAGGCCGGCCAGGAACTCACTATGAAGACCATACTAGCCTTGAATTCACAAAGTTCCACCTTCCTGTGCCTCCCAGGTGCTGGGATTAAAGGAGTGCACCACCACATCTGGCAGAATCCATATTTAACATGTTGGGGGTTAGAATGATGCTTCTGACCGGTGAAATTCTCCTTCACCCTCAAGGAAGTGATAAAAAAAAGTTACTCAAATAAACAGACGCTCAAAAGAAGTTGTCCCCACGGTTTCCTGAAAGGAGGAAATTTTAAAGGATAGAGAAATCTTTCAAGGAGAAGTAAAGGTACAAAGGCGGCTGCTCCAAGGAAGGGGACTTCAAGAGCAAAGTGAGCAAGGGCAGTGTTAAGCCTCTCATTCTCCTAATTAAAGATCCCTCGTTTTAAAATGGTAATAGTATCTACTTATAGATGACCCGACCACAGAAGTGGGAGGAAACAGCAGCCAGCACTGAAAGACGGAGGGCGAGCTCTGGAGCTTAAAGAGGTGGCAGATTGGTGAGGACAGTGGGTTTAGTTGTATTGAAAACTCTAAGGCAACCCCTCAAAAGTGCCGATAGGAGAAGAGCTGATAAGCTGGCAATGGAAGCAAGATGAAATCACACACAGACGCTGCCTTATTGTTGGGGTTCCGGAGTTCTTTGTATATTTAGGATGCAAGTCTGCCATCGGGCATGTGTCTTGTAAACATAATCTTCAGCCCGTGGCTCCTCTTTGCTTCCCTTACAAGTGACTTTCACAGAGCAGAAGCATTTCGTTTTAATTAAACCCATCCATCAAGTCTTTCTTACATAAATTGTGCTTTCAACCCTGTGTCTGAAAATTCATCACCAGGCTCAAGACCACACACATTTCCTCACATGCCTTTCAGAAATTTTGGTTTTTGCAATTTAAATGTAAGTGTATTATTGAGTTTTGAAATGAATTTGGGAGAAAGATGTAAAGTCTGTGCCTACGCATATATTTGCTCGCATGATTGTCCGGTTGTCCCGGCGGTAGCTGCTTAACGTTCTCTATCTTGGTTTGTACAGAAACAACAGGAACTCGCCAGCTTGTCAATCCTTGTCCCATATGTAACACATACGATTACTATTCCCCCATCTTTCATAGACTTATTGTGTTTGTTTCCTATGCAAACCCAGGAATGGGAGGCTTCTATGGTTCTTCTGTGAGCCTGAAATTGGTTCAAAACAGTGAGTGAAGAAAAGGACAAAGGGGGTTAACTTTCTGTTATGTGCCAGGCATAAGGAGGCTGTGGTAGGGTCCTCTGAGGACTGTGGGTTTTGTTTAAAACATTACTTTTACTGAGGGATTGTTACGCTCCCCTAAGGATTACCAGTGCATACCATAAAACAAGCTGCTTAAGCAATAAGGTCCACCATTCTCTTGATCCTGGAGGTCAGAAACCCGCTCTCCATTCTTGGACAGTGCCTGTTACTTCTGAGGGCACCGGTAAGTATTCTAGAGAGGTAGTGTTTTCTATGGTTCTGATGGGCGTTCTTTCCACATTTTTTATTGATTTGTGTTTATGAGCATGTGATTCTGTAAACAGGTGTGTGTGTGCATGTTTGTGTGTACATGTGTATGTGTATGTGTGTGTATGCTTGTGTGTCTGTGTGTGTGTGTCTATGTGTGTGCATGTGTGTGTCTGTGCATGTATCCGTGTGTGTGCGTGTGCGTCTGTGCATGTGTGTGTGTCTGTGCACGTGTCTGTGTGTGTACGTGTGTGTGTGTTTGCGTGTGTGTGTAAAGGAAATGTAGGTGGCTTGAAAGAAAATGGCCTCCACAGGCTCAGAAGTTTGAATGCTTGGTCCCCAGTTGGTGGAACTGTTTGGGAAAGATTAGGAGGTGCAGCCTTATTGGTGATCTGTGTCACTGGGAGTGGCTTTTGAAGTTTCTAAAGACTCACATGGTTCCCAACATTCTCTGCCTCCTGTTTGTGGATCCAGACGTGAATTCTCAGCTGTTCCTCCCGACGTGCTTTGGTTCCGCCATCATGGACTCTAATCCTCTGAAACCAGGAGCCCAATTGAATGCTTTTTTTTTAATAAATTGCCTTGGTAACAGTGTTTTATCAAATAAATTTACTAGGGAGGTAAATCTATCTCTCTCTCTCTCTCTCTCTCTCTCTCTCTCTCTCTCTCTCTCTCTCGCACACACTCTCATGGTTACAAGGGACATAGTCACAAACACAACGCTATCAGAGAGTCTGCCCCATGGGTATTATGAGCTGTGTGCAAACGCCCATGACTGATTTATGATCTTGCTGAACAGAGGCTCTCGTCGGTCTTCTTCGGCTGTCCATCAGGAATGGCATTACAGACGACTATTTGGAATAATAAGTGATTAGAGTGAAGACAGAGATTGTGCTACTGTGGAAATTCTCTAAGTCTTACATGAAGCCTGAACTTCTCCATGCCAGGCATTCATGGTGTTCACCAGGTCATCTTTTGAAAACAGATTTGTAGGAAACAAAGCAGGCATGCTTCTCCCATCCACAAAATTTCAATTAAACCTCCTGCGCTTTCAGTCATTGCTGCTCTAGAGCGTGGAGCATTTAAACCTGAAGCCGAAAATTATCTCTCATAAATTAATACCTGGACAAAACCCTCAGATTTCAAATTTATCTCGAAAGAGTCTTGGTGAATATGCTACTATTTGGTTTTTACCTCAAGTAATTAACACACTGATGGTTCCAAACCTTTCAGAAATGGAGATGGAAATTGAACAGTGGAAAGTTGGGGTTTTAAGAAACGTTTGGGAAAAAGTAGCGCTAAGAATGCTTTGCTTTCAAAGAGTTCTCATGAATCTCTAGGGACACTACAATCTTCCAGCCTGTCTGTGCTCAGGACTTAACACACAACATACTAAGCCAATGTTCCTTTACACAGGATCACAGGACACTAACAGTGAGAGGCCAACTGACAAACCATGAATGGTTTTGTCCAGGAAAATGAGGGATAGTTACACTCTGCCTTCAGATGAGAAGCAGTCATTCCTGTCATAGGAAATTGGTAACATGAGCCGATCAACAATTTATGCAGTAAGAGGTTTGGCAAAAATGTTTTAACTTAATAAAGAGCACTTGGCATTGCCACACACAGTGTCTGTGTGTTATCCCATGTTACAATCCTCCCAGGTCTTCCTCTACAGACAGCTATGAATAAAGTATTGTTCTCAGTGACACTGGAAACCACTTTGTAAAGTTCCCGTTATCAGGGTAGCTATTTGAGAATAATCTCTGGATATTTGCTGACCTGGAGACACAATGTTTGTTCAGAGAAGCAAAGTGGTATTGACCTAGGTGTGACTTTAAACATTTTCTTTTCTCCCTCCTCCCTCTCTCCCTCTCTCCCTCTTTAAGTCTATCCCTCCCTCCCTGCTTTTTCTTTCTGCCTCCTTGCTATTCTTTGTGGTGCTGAGGTTGAAACCGGGGCCTCAAACATGTTTGGTGAGTCCTCAACCACTGACCTACTCTGCCAGACTTAAGCATTTATTTTGCGAGGAATTCTTGTGTCCTTCCTAATACCTGTCATTAGTAGCTTTGCTACAAGAAATTCCCTATCAGAAATTGTCAGAAGGAAGGAGGGAGGGAGGAGAAAAGGAGGGAAGAAAAGAAAGGAGGATAGGAAGGAAGAAAGGAAGAGACGAGGGAATCTGGGAAGTTAGAGGGCACAGCATATTTTCTAGCCCTTTCTGGTGGCTACCGATAGACCCTTCGGCCACTGCTCCCCAAACACAGATTCTGGATTCCAGGTCATAATGCAGAGATACTCTTGGATCCACTACACCAGGACCTGAAGTCTCAGGAGTGATTGAAGTCAAAGTACATTTTTTGTAAGTTTGTCTTAAGTACAGGAAGCTGCTTGCACCTTTGTGGACAAAGAGCTCATCTCCTCCAAGTCTACAGAGACACAATGAATTCAAATGGTCAGGAAAGAGCCCCAGCATGATGGGCGTTATTAAAAACCACTTCTCACTTTACCTCTCCGCAGGCAGCTTTTGCTCTAATTTTCTAAGAGCACTTCCCCCGCGTATTAAGTAAACATTTTGTGAACATAGTACCCTTTCTGTGTTATTTGTTGTTCAATGAGAGTGTGGGAAAATGAGCACTTGATGTTTGAAATAGAACAAAAAACCATCTGGTTTTCTAATATACACAGCCTCATACAGAATCAATAATGGATTTTGCTATGAAAATACATGAGAAAAGGCAAGCGGCATTTTAACACAGATATGAAATCTCTCCAAGTCACTTAAATTAGGAAGAAAGAAAGACATGCGAATTAATTTAAATTTATGACTTCTGGAGCACCGGAATATTTCAAGGTTCTCGCAACTCTCAGCTGACTCTCGTAGGAACGTGGAGCAGGGAAAGAAAGGTAAAATTCTTGTTCACACAAAGAATAGGAAAGTTACTTTACAGGCAAGATGACTGGAATTCTCTTTTAGGTGTTTTATGTATCTCATTTATTGACTTTTCACCAGGCCCCAATGGCGGTCTGAATGGGGCTGTCCCCCACAGTCTCAGGTGATTGAACATTGGTCCCCACTTGGTGGTGCTGTTTCGGTAAGTTCAGGAGGCCTTGGTTAGCTGGAGGAAGAATGTCACTGAGGGCAGGCACCATTCTCAGCTTCCCCTCTCTGCTTCCTATCTGTGTTTCAAGATATGAGCTCTCAGCTTTGGGCCCAGCCGCCTTGTCTCTGGCTCTGCCATCATGCACACTTATCCCCTGGGAACCATACGCCCAAAGAAACCTTTCCTTCTCTAAGTCACTTTGGTCATGGTGTTTTATCACAGCAACAGAACGGTGATTTAAACAGTCCCCCCTTTCAAATATGCAGAGAAATGTTTCCCTACAGGAGGCCCGAAAGACAGATTACTGCTTCAAAAGTATAACCTCCAAATGAAAGAGAAAACCTGTGGTTGCTGTTGTTATTTATTTTTTGTGGTGCTGGGGATCAAATTCAGGATTCACACCCTACCTCTGAGCCACAGTGCATATGTCAATTTATGATGCCGTTACTTCCAGATCAACCTGCCATTAGGGAGCACAGTATAATACAGACGACCTGCTAGTGTTCATGGTGAGTGTCCCAGCTCAAGGCAGCATTACTTTTGGTCCTCATATGTGACCTTGGGACTGGCTGGGAACTGACGCCCATTGTGGCATCATCTGTCTTTGGTCCGCGTGTGTGACCTAGAGACTAGCTGGGATCTACAGCTCATCACTGCCCCTCATCCCAGGAGAGGGCCCGACTGCACAGGGCTGGCCCGGGAAAGGATCCAGATTCAAATTTCAAGGCACAGTTTCCACTGAAGAGAAAATGAGAAACCCATTAAAGAGGATAAACCAAAGGAACTATAAAGCAACCTTCCCAGGTGACAGGCTTGAAACTTTGTTTTAAAGTTTGTTTAAGCTTTGCATAAAACATCTAAGCATCTGGGGGCTGGAGAGATGGTTCACTGGGTGTCTCCTTAGTCCTGAGTATAGCCCTACTGGAGAGATCCGATCATAACCTAGAACTTGGAACACAGAGTTCAAAGAGCTTGCCTGGGGTCTTTAACTCACAAACAGTGAATCTGGACTTAGATTCTAAGCACCTGCTCCCAAGGAAGCTAATTGCCTAATTTATAAATCCGCTGAAATGGCCTGAAGACACAGAAAAGTAAACCAGCTTCGGGGGAGTCACCTACGAAGCTGTCCACACATAGCCTCCAGATACAGTGACGCCAGCTCTTCATAGTTCCCGAGATAATGAAGCCCCGCAGTGCACACAGCACTAGTTAGAATTCCCGGAAGACCAAAGCCAATACCAGAGTGGCAGTTTATTACTACTGAAGGAGAGCAAGCCACTGTCAAGCAGAGTGTGGCCCATAGTATAAGAGCAGGCGCCCCTGGTCATGTAAAAACCAACTCCATTAGAAGGCAATTCCTAATCAGGGGACAGTTGGTGACTGGGATTGTCCAGTCCAGGCACTGCTAAAATAGCATTTTATACAAATACGTGACTCGCAAGTGGAGCTGGCTGAGCAAAACTGCTAAGACGTGGTTGTTGATTGAGGAACTCTGATGATACAGAAAGGCTGGACCACCCAGCTGTAGTGGCAAGGACACAGATCTGATTAAAGATGCCTTGAGATGTCTGTGAGCCTTAGGCTCCATGAAGTCTGTCCCAAAAGAGACTGTTCAGCTTGTCTGAAAGTGTTTGACAAAACCATATGTGAACAGCTTTATCACAAGCCCCTCATGAAGTCAATTTAGCTGGATCCCCATTTTACAGCTTGGGGAATTGAGGCAGAAATGCAAGAAAGCAACCAGTTTCACTTCTTAAGTCACTGGAACATGGGCCCAGGAAACTGTATCCCTACACTGACCTAAGAGAGTTAGAGCCAACTATAAATTCCTGCCTCCCTTCCTCACCCCCTCCCTCCCCTCTCCTCTCCTTCACAGAGTCTGGAGTACAAAGTCCATGGCTCATGTTCTCTCTCTCTCTCTCTCTCTCTCTCTCTCTCTCTCTCTCTCTCTCTCTCTCTCTCTCGTAAGAGCCTGCAAACCTTTTCACATCCCTTATGAAATTACCTTTACTATTATTCTGGTTTTGATTACATATAGCATATCATGACTATGACTGCCCAGTACCATATTGATTTTGTTGGGAAAACAGGCAGGATTAGTTACCCACAGGTTCTGCAATAGAACCTTCACTTAGGAGAATGGCGCCTTGCCTTAATTTTTCTTAGAGAAGAGCTAAACCTGTAACTAATTCCTCCTTTGTAAAATCTAAGTGCCATTCTGTGGCATAAGCCTTCATGGTAAGATTATACTTTCCTTAAATGATTGATGATTAATTAAAAATTTCAAAGGGGTAGGCTAGGCTTGCCCTGCATTGTACCCTTTGCTCTTCTTTCCTCCCACAATGCAATTACAGTCATAAGTGTATGACACCCACACTGCTATAGTGCAGCTGTGGAAAAAAGCTGCATGCTAGGGAAAGCACAGTGGAGCTCTGCATAGATGCCAGTTGCAATCTGGAGCCGGGATAGAATTGCAACACTATCATTTCTCTCTTGGGTTTCTTTCTCAGCCCTCTTAGAATAGGGGGAAAATAAATGTCCATTTGGCTAATCCTCTGTAGTAGATTTTATGTCGCGTGCACCTGAAAATGATCACAAGTGACAAACAGACTCACATTCCAGGGGAAATTATTGACATTATTTTCTCATTCTCGGTGAGCATTTTACTGTAACTACCAAGCATGTATAGTAAATACTATCACCAACAAAAATTTGTATTGAATAAAGCATGAGGCAGATATTCTGAGAAATGAATGGCAAGAAAAGCAGATGAGTTCAGCATTGCTTTCTCCCTTGTTCGAGCTTCTCTTTGCCCTGTCTTTTGTCTTTCCTTTCACTTGATCATATGAATACTCAAAACATTAAAGTGCCTTTAGGATTAAGGGATTTCTTTATTGATTAGTTATGCAGAAAAATAGTGACCGCAAAAATAAAATAACTGGGAGAAATCCCTGTTTTAATAGTTATGGATGAAAGGCAAATTGCGCAATCAAGTCTCCGAGATGATCTCACTTGGATGCAAAAAATAAATAATTAAAAAAATAAAAAACCTTGACCCCCTTCCTTAAGCTCCTACTTTATGAGAGCTATTAAAAGATGACAAATTCAAGTATCCCCAGTTCTCTAGAGTTACAGTTTTCTGACCATTTCTTGCCAAGCATCTTTGGCTCAAAATCAGTCATCGCCACCACAAATCTCAATCATTTGCATGTGGTTTTGCTGTGACCATCAAGTGACAGTTGGAAAATCCCGTGGTCCAGGAAATGGGGCAGCATGAGCAATGGTCACCGGTATCTTTGCTTTTGAGAAAAAGAAAGCCTGGAGGCTGGAGTTGGGAAATACAAATGCCAAGGTCTCCGAGCTGCCGGTGAGAGAGAAATACAGTTTAGATTGCTCTGCCGTGTAACACGTCTCAGAGTTTATTGTTTTGCTTGCAGACTGCAGTCTGCAGGAAATAAATATCTTCGGCTGAGGGCATGGTAGATAATGAACACCTAGAAGTGCGACGACGCCCTCAGGGGTTTGGGGAGTCATCTTATGACAGAGAGGAAAGGGGATAAAAGAAGCTAAGGAGAAGTTTTAGCAGAAAGAAAACAAAGCGAGAGGCTATGATCGAGGGATGGTGTCTGGGATGATGGGCACTCCAGCCCAGCCATCAGCCTTCAGTTCTGCAGGCTCAATAGCAACAGGACTCACTTAACTTCTGGGCCAGGGACTTCAGCACCTGGAATACGAAGTAAGGCAAAAACAGGAGCTATTCCAGACTGAGCTAGCTGCGTCCTTCCCTCTCTTCCAACAGCTCCATCTTCTCCAGGAAGCCTGGGATGCTCATACTCAGAGAAGATCAGTGCATGCTCAGTGTAAGCCAGTACCTCTTGGGGCAGCTGCAGGGATGGCTCAATGGTCAAAAGCACTGGCTGCTTTTGTAGAGGTCCTGAGTTCAGTTCCCAGCATGCACATAGTGGCTCACAACTGCCTGTAACTCCAGTTCCAAGGGATCCCATGCTCTCTTTGGCCTCTGAGGATACCTACACACATGTCACACACACACACACACACACACACACACACACACACATGCACACACGCATGCACGCACACACATCTTTAAAAGAAGGTACCCTCTTTTAAAGGGCACCTTTAAAACCACCATGAAACAACAACCATGATGTTTGGTTTCTTGACTCTTTTATATGTAGGAATTTGGGATTATTTTACTTATTCGCTTATTTTATAAGCTAGGAACTTGAAGGTTTCAAAAGCTGAAAGTTAGTTGCTGCAAAGTGGTGATGCCTCCCCACTCAATGACTCAATTAGCTTCTCAATTGCCTGCACCGCCTAATAGGACATATAGCTGTGATCAGTGACACTCAGCACACCCTATACCTGCACTTCTGGGCACTTGGCCAGGTATAGGTCTCTGCAGCAAGGAGCACTGGCCATGGGACTGTCCTTGGGAAACATGAGCATGCAGGCACAAGGAAATGTGGGAAGTAGAAGGCTTACAGGTTTAATAACATCTGAAGAAGACATGATGGGAATATTTCCAGCTACAGGATGAAGGAAGACTGTGAATGCAGCGTGTGGATCTGATTTAAATAAATATCCAGACTGTGTTGGCATAGTGGTGAGACAGGGGAGAGTAAGCCAAGGCATGGCGGTGAGACACGCATTGGTCCTCTGAGGGAGAGCGTCTGCCACCAGAGAATTGTTTATTAAAAGCCAGGAAGGGGATCCTGCTCCTGACCAGCGGAGGGTTATAACAAACAAAGAAGCATGTCCTTCCATTGACTCCACAGTCATTATTTCTTAGTGACTCTTTACAGTTGGATTCTAAACTATCAAACCAACCAAAGCATGGTATTGTCTGACACCAACTAGAAAAAAGCCATCTCTTCCTCCTCCTTCCTCCCTTCCCTCTCCTTCTCTCCTCTATTTCTCTCTCTTGTTTAGACATATTGCTACTCAGGTCTTGGAAACCACCTGAGCTCAGTCCTTTATGATAAAATGAAAATGAAGATTAATTGAAAATAGGATAGAAAGAGTTTGAGACTGATATCAAAACATATAGTGAGTAGAAGGATTAGATATGCTAATTAGCTTGGTGGAATCTTGGTGCAGTCTGCACAGGTAATAGGACATCACTCGAAATTCCTTCATTACATAAACTTGTGATTTTAGTTTTATAAAGAGTAGAAAATATTTCTGAAATCAAACTCTGATTTTTACCCTTGATGTAGTCTAGAAGGAACTAGAAGAAAACAAATTCTTCATCATTGACTTCTGCTCCTTGTTCCAGGTAAGCTCCCAAAATAATGTGGCTTATATTTATAAAAGCCACAGTGGCTGTTTTTAAAGAATTCAACCTGCTGATACAGGCAGGTATGCACTCAAACTCCAGCACCCCAGGAAAACGAGGAAGCAAAGACCCAGCCAAACTGTTTGACTTTCCTGTGTGGAAACATTCCTTCTCCTTCTTCTCCTGCCATGGATGGGTAAGTGTGAGAGTGGATACACAATGATGTCTTTATTTACAGAGACATGAAGAAAGTGATGCAACAGCAGCAAGATATTACACAGAAATCTATGTTTGTGTCAGTTTACCTCACACACACACACACACACACACACACACACACACGCATGCATGTACATATATGCCAGGTCTGTAAATTTAGCTATATAAATAGGTGGTTAAATATTTTATATACATATATATGTATGTATATATATATATATACACACACAAACACACACACACACGCATTTATATGTATGAGTGTGTGTGTCTGTGTGTGTGTGAAGAGAAAAAGATCCAGAAACAAAGAGACATAGAGACACACTCAGAGACCATCCTCTAAGTCACCTATCTACGAACAAATCACAAGATAACATTGCAACCATAAAACAAAGTTAGGTAGATGCTTAGGACTCTCTTAGGGTTTCTATTGCTGAAAAGAGATGCTATGACTATGGGAACTCCTATAAACAAAAAACATTTAACTAGGGTGGCTTACAGTTCAGAGTTCAGTCCTGTATCATCACGGCAGGACATGGCAGCGTGCAGGCGGACACGGTGCTGGAGAGGAACTGAGAGTTCTACGTCTTGATCCACAGGCAACAGAATCAACTGTCTCATTGGGCATAGCTTGAGCATATGAGGCCTCAATACCCACCCCCACAGTGACACACTTCTTCCAACAAGGCCACACTTCCTCCAACAAGGCCACACCTCCAAATAGTGCCATTCCCTTTTGGGGCCATTTCTATGAAATGATCACAGGAATTAAATCAAGGTTCTTCAGACATTACTTACCAATGAGAGATAGATGCAGAGAAGAAGCGAGGTTTACCACACAGTAATGTAATGTCAAAAAACTGGGGGAAAATAGAAGCACTATGAGAAGGAAAAAAAATCCTACTTGAATCCCACACTTCTAGGATTAAAATGTAAGTGCCAATTGTCAAGCATACTTTTTTATAAAAAACACAGACATCTCATGTCAGGAGAGTATAGGAAAAGCTATAGAGATGTCTCGTCTTTTCTCCTAATCTGGTGATGTGATTAGAAATGACCCCCATAGGCCCACAGGGAGTGGTACTATTAGGAGGTGTGACTGTTTGAATAGGTGTGGCTTTGTTGAAGGAGATGTGCCACAAGGGGGTTGACTTTGAGTTCTCAGAATCTCAAGCCTGACCAGGATGTCACTCACTGTCACCTCTGATTGCCTGTGAATCCAGATGTTGAACTCTCAGCTCCTCTCCAGCGCCACATCTGCTCCATACTGCCATGTCCTGCCATGAGGATAATGGACTGAACCCCTGAACTGTATGTCAGTCCCAATTAAATCTTTTTCCTTTATAAGAGTCGCCATGGTCACCGTGTCTCTTCACAGCAATAGAAACCCTAAGACAATGCCCTAAGATATTTTTTCAGGTAACGCAAGAAGATTCCAGACTGACAGGTACCACCTATTTCCCTCTTTCATCAATAAACTTGTCATTTGGCAGGGTAGGGTGTCCCCTGGAGAATCTACTGACTCCATTTTTTTTCTGGCAAAACAAAACGTTTAGTCAAATATTTGAGTAACTGGGCAAAAGAGCACAGATTTTGCTGCTTACAATCAAGCTGAGTTATCTGTATGCAAATAGTGATGTCTTTTTGTCCTGTAGCCCAGTCTGCTGTGATCCTTCTGCCAACAGCTCTCTGGGCTGATTGTCTCCAGCACTGACAGGGTACATGGAAGAAACTCACACGGACTTCAGTGTGAGCCTCCACAAACCATAATTAGGCAAGTCGGTGGATGGAAAACAGTGATGGTATTTTAAATGTGTTCCTCAAACAAGTACCAGTTAGAGCTGGTGAGATCAGCCTCTGGGCTGGCATCCATTGGCACAGGTAAGCAGCAGTGATGCTTGTGGTCATTCTGCAGTGGAAACTATGCCGGGGAAAAATGGATGAAAAAAGCATTCCGTCGTCACTTCTGCCCTTCCCACTCTAGGTGGCTCATGCAAAAGTAAGCTAGCGAGGAGCCTGCTCAGACAGGCTGAGGCCCCGTCTCTGCTCCTGGAACAACAGGGCTGGTTGACTGCTCTTGTCTTTCTCTCGCCTTTGGTGTGGGAGTCTTGATATTGCCGACTCACCCTTTCTCAAGGGATATAAAAACAAGAAAGATACCACCTGTCTCAAATTCACAGCCGTTAGTGGGCTGGTTCATCGTGAGATTTGAGGAGAAAGTGATGAAGTTCTGAAATAGAGATAGATGATGCTGAGTTTCAGAAGCCAGAGCCTGTGCTCGGTGTTGCATTATTCTACAGAGCGTTTAAAACTCCGCTGCAAATTAAGAATCATAAATACCTCTTTTTAGAGTTGAAATGGATTCAGGAACATGAGCCCTTTGCTTAAAGACATAGGTGGGGTGGCCGAGATTGAACCCGGGGTTGCAGGCCCAGTGCCTGGGCCCTGAAGTACTTTCCAGAGCCTGAGAAAATGTTAAACTCAAAGAGTCTCGGGCTCAGAGCTGCACCTGAGGGGTCAGGAGGACATGGCGAAGTCCAGGCTTGAAAGAGCATGTGATCCTTGGGGCAGAGGGCTGGTGTGGCCTGTCTCAAGGTTGCTGAATTTTGTTTTCTTCTTCAATTTATACACTCAAAATAAAGGTCATTTCCACTCCGATGCCTGTTTGGTGGTGATATCTTGATTTTGATCACCATTTCTAACTGGGCTGGCTAGCGGTCAGGGCAGTGAGTGGAAGGTTCTGGAGTCAGACTGGATCTGGCTCTCAGAGTGTTTGCTCTCCCACTAACTACTCCTACTGGTTGATTATTTTTTATTTCAGTGATTCAGCAGATGAAATTCCTTACGTCAGGCTGAAGAACTCAAGTGCAGCAGCACATAGCATCTTGCTTCTGCGGCAATCCAATGTTGATCAAACTTTAATTAAATGACATACACTAGGAAAACAGGGAACGTGCTTATGTAAGACATATTTCATTTCACAGCAAGGTCCAGGCGGAGCCAGATACTGCACCACCAAGGACAGAGAGGCAAGCATCTGCTCCTGGAGCACGTCAGGGAGCATCTCTTAGGTTGGCTACTCTTCGCTCGTTCTTGGAAAGCGAGGGTCCTTTAAGTGATAGTTGCTCTTCCTCTCTGAGTCATGCGTTGAGGGTAGTACTCGGGCAGCTCTGGCAGCTGAGTGGAGGAAAAATGAGAAATCCCATAACCTGGCCTTGACCAGTCAGTAACCACCATCCCATTAGTCATGACTCAGCCCTGGCCAATCAGAAACTTCTATTCTTCTAGGCTGGCAGTTGCAATCAGATGACACCAATTTGGGGACTTTGGTTGTAACTTTTGGGAAAGTGATGGCTTGGTCGGATTGTAGACGAGGAAATTGAAGCCACCACAGGGACAAAGACTGGCTAAGAGGAATCCAGCACCTAAGAGAAATACAGAGACCAGAGATAGAGACAGAAATGGGGGGGGGGGGCGCGTAAACACAACCTTTTTATGCTACTTGAGCCTATGGATTATTTTTTATTGAAAATAGATCAATTTCTCACACAATATATCCTGATTATAGTTTTCCCTCCTTCCACTCCTCCTAATTCCTCTCCACCTCCCCTCCCCTCCAGATCCACTCCCTTGCTCTTACTCATTGGAAAATAACAGGTTTCTAAGAGATAACAACCTAACATGACTAAATAAAATATAAAAAAGTTAAGCAAAAAAAATCACATTGAAATTAGGCATGAGATTAGGCACAGCAACCTGACAAGAACAAGGTCCCAAGAGTGGGCACAAAGTCAGACATCCACTCATTCTCACACTTTAAAAGCCCACACAAAGCCTAAGCTAAAAGCTATGACATACACTCAGAGAGCCTGTCTGATACAGACCTCTGTAGGCCCTGTGCTTGCTGCTTCAGTTCGTATGTACTCCATAAGGTATGTACCCGGGACCTCTTTAGTTATTAGAGTCAGAGATCTGAGGTTTAGGTGTGAAATGTGTTCCTACATGTGTTGGAACATGTGGTCCACAGTGATGGCTCTGTATTGTGAGATTATAGAATCTTACGGGGGTAGTGCTTCACTGGAAAAAAATGGGCCACCAGGAGTCTATTCTCCAGCCCTAATTCCTTTTTACTTTCTTGGCCCCGATGGCAAATGCAATAAGACCAGTCACCTCATGCACCTGCCGCTGTATCTGTCCCAAAACAAGCCCTTCCTCAAGTTGTTGCATTTGTTTGTGGAGCCGTAGCTCCCCTCAGACCTCAACTTCATAAAACCTAAGGATCACAGTACCATGTCTGGCCTGATGAGGGAAGGTTGGAAGAATACAACTAGGGTCAGAAAAAGGATCTGTTATTAACTTCCTCTCGTCCAGAAAGCCAGGGTTGAGAAGTGGAGTGATGAGAACCAAGCAAAGGTAGCTTCTGTCAAGTGGTTACAGGAGGGTTTGCTAGTAAGGAGGCTACAGAATCACGGGGCTCTCTGAACTTCAGTGGCCTCAGGCAGTGTGGCATTCAGCCTGTCCTCCCACCATTCTCAGCTAGCACACGTATCTTAAAGTAAGACAAAATACAACAGAGCAATGCCCTGTCTTTGTGCTAAGGAAACCACACCATTTTCCTTCTGTTCTTAGGAGATGTAACACGCTCTTGGCCCTGTCTATCGGATTGGGTTCTGACTCACACTTACCGGCCCCACGATCCTCCAACTCTCCTACGGCCCCTGAGGCTCTGTTCTTCAACTCTCTCATCTCCTGACACATCAAGTTCCTTCTGCCCTTAAATCTGATTTATGTTGGCCTTTCTCAGTCTTTATGTCTCTTTACTAGCATTTCACCAGGGTGATTTTATCCCCACCCCAAGTGATATGATCATTCAGTTTACATAGATGTTCTCTTTGGTTTTCCTACAATAATTTAGAATTTTTTCACATTTTCATTTAACATCCCAAATATTCCTTAACAATATTTCTTATAATCTTTAACCACACTTTCAATGTACAATTTTTTAAAATATTGATTTCTTTAGTTATTAGTTCAGGGACTTTTTAAACAAGCCAATAGTGCTGACATGTAGCACTATTTCTTCAAATAATTTCTTCAAATAATTAGCAAAGATATAAAAATATCTAGAAAAATAGGTCATTTGTTCTTAGGACTAAGAAGAAACAAAAACCTCTTGTAAAGAGACACCATAACCAAGTCAACTCTTGTAAAAAAAAAAAAAAAGGAATTTAATTGGAGCTTGCTTACAGTTTCCAAGGTTTAGTCCATTGTCTAATGGCAGAGAGCCTGGCAGCATGCAGGCAGACATGATGCTGGAGAAGTAGTTGAGAGTCCTACATCTGGATCCTCGGGCAGCAGGAAGAGACACTTGGCCTGGCTTGGGCTTCTGAAGCCTCAAAGCCTACCTCCAGTGACACACTTCCTCCAACAAGGCCATACCTACTAATCCTTCTAAGTAGTATCACTCCCTGATGACTAAGCATGCAAACATGGAGCCTGGGAGGGCCATTCTTACTCAAATCACTGTAACAGAACTTCGTACTTTAAAACATCTGGTATGTCAGGAGATGGTCATGCCTTGTCTAGTCTCTTTTCAAATATCACCAAATAGTTCTGCCATGTCCCCAAAAACTATAATAATATTAAATAATTCAAGAAGTTGTTTACTTAGCTGCACTTTCAGCAAATTTTTTTACCAAGCGCAATATTAAGCAGAGTCTGTTATGAAAGTTTATCTTCTCAACATTAAAACCAAATGAGCAAGAACATTATGCAAATTGCTTATGTGTTTGTTAATAGTAAAACTTGATATTTGAATCTAATTCTACTGAGAACGTGGACATCTGTGAGTGATTTGGTTTAGTTATTGATTTCTCAGAAATAATTCAAAGTTTATTCCTATACTAGTTCAAAACACAGAAAAATGAACTTATTTTTAAACAAAATCCACAATAGAGAAAAATTTATTTAAACCCAAAACCGCCAATGACTTTACTATTTTCGTGAGTTCTTTGAATCAGGTGGGGGGTTTCTATATCATGGGAGCCCATTTTCATTGTTTTGGTTCTTTTTAAGGAAATAATGGGGCTGGGGCTGGAGGGCTGGCTTAGCGGCTAAGAGTCAAGTACTCAGTCATAAGTATCTGAATCCTGGTCCCAGGACCCATGTCACAAGGCTCATAATCACCTGTGATTCTCCAGTTTCAAAGGATTTGCAGCTCTCCTCTGGCCTCTGTGGCCTCTCATACATGTGTGGTACATGTACAAAGGTGCATGCATTTTCTAAAAAATCTTTTAGAAAAGAAATGATAATTATGAGAAGCATATAGCTGAACACATCACTTGGTTGTAGCAAGGACTGGAAACCAGAACAGTTCCCCCTCAATAAAAGTCAAGGCAGGGGGCACATGACAGGATGCACTCAAATTCAGGCAGTAGCTCTTGGATTTCAAGCATGTTATATTATTACTCTGAAGAATTCATTGTAACATGAGGGGGCCTGTTTGTTGGGGGTTTTTCTGTCCTGCCCTGTTCCCCAGATGTTTAGTCCCAGAGAAAAATCACACTGAGATCTCTTAAGTTATAAAGCTGATTGGCCCATTAGGTCAGGCTTCTTACTGGCTAACTCTCACATCTTGATTAGCCCATTTTTCTGATCTATTTTAGCCATGTGGCTCAGTACCTTTTTCAGTGGGGCAGCTCACATCCTGCTGCTTCGGTGATCTGGGCAGGAGTGGGAGGAATCAGCCCACTCCAGAATTCTTCCTCCCCAGAATTCTCCTGCTCTCCTTGCATCATTTCCACTTCCTGTCTGATTTTCCCACCTACACCTCCTGCCTGGCCAATCAGCATTTATTTAAAACATGACTGACAGAATACAGACAATTCTCCTGCACCAATCCATGGGCGGCAGTGAAGTTCATTGTCCCAGAGATAAACAATAGTGGGATTCGCTCTACAGACTCAGTGAGACTATTTCATTTCATCTATAAACTGTGGGCAGTGGCAAGGCTAACTGCCACTCTTTGTATAAAGGATCCAATATATTTGGTCTTCATTTTTACCTAGAAATGCCTCAGTGTTCAAAACCACTTTCTGCTCTTCCGGAGGACCTGGGCTCAGTTCTCAGCACCTACATCTATCTGTAACTCTAGTGTCAGGGGATCCATTGCCCTCTTGTGGTCTATACTAGCACTGCACAATCACATAGACAAAACACTTATACATAGAAAATCAAAATAAATAAATATTTAGTGGTATGTGGGATACTATATCTTTAATCTCAGCACTTGAGGCAGAGGCAGATGCATCTCTGTGTAAAGACAGCCTTGTCTATGTAGTGAATTCCAGGTCAACCAGAGCTACATAGTAAGACCCTATCTCAAAAAAAAAAAAAAATCCCCCACTTCCCTATCAAAATATTGACAAAATAGCAAAACTATCCCCTTATACCAATGAAGCCTTACGTCTGAAAAAAGACCTTAAATTTATAATCAAACTCATTACTATTTGCCATCCTGCCTCCTCCTCCCAAATGTCCCTCAAACGTCTCCCAATGTTTCTCCAGAGCAGTGCTAGTGAGAGAATACTCATTGCTCAATGGAATTACAGCTAACTTAATTTATATGCTGTATTTTTCATGGTTATGAGTAAAAAGGGATGGAGGAGGGGCTCTCATAATTGAGGTAAACACAAGGTGGGGTGCATACCTGAATTTCCCCTGGACCCTTTCATGCGATTTGTGAATCACCAGGAGACAGTAATCACTCTTGACTTTACCTACTTTCTTTCCGTGTCAAAATCACATCTACTCTTTTTAATTTCTTTTTTTATTTCAATTAATTAATGCGAGAAAATCCCTAAGCATATTTAATCCCATAACTACGAAATCTCATCATTTACTAAGTCTCTTCACGAACGGCTCTGCTGAGAATCCACGCGACAAGAACTGTTGTGGCGACAGCCTGGTGTCCCAGTGGTGGCTGCGCACGCAGCTCACGCAGCTCTCACTGGGGTCCTTGCTATAGGCGCTCATGTGCAGAAAGACGAAGGGGACGGATGACTCTCCGTGTACTCTCTGCCGGGAAGCTTTCAAGTCGAAATGCAAATCTAAGCACTGAATGAAAAATTCCCGCCTTTCATTATGTTTTCATCTCACAGTTGGCCACTACCAGCACCATCCTGATACAGGAGAAAGTTCTAAACAACAGTTTTGCCTGCTTGGGATATTTAGGAAACATAAAGGGACAAATCTTAGCAGAACATTTTAGATGTCATCAATCCAAATCTATGCACAGTAATGGGGGTGGTGGGGGGAGGGGTGGACCAGAGCCTTGAGCACTGGGTTCTGTTTGCCCCTCCTCACTCACTTAATGGGCAACTCATTGCCTCAGAGGCTTCTTTCCAACAACCCATGCCACGGTGCCCTCAAAGTCACTGGAGAGGAAGTCCAGCCTCATTAGCTGTTGGGTTTAAGAGATTCACTTGGGTGCTATACTCTACGGATGGACCAATGAGTCTTATCCTTTTCTTCTTCTGTTTGTCTGCTTGGTTTAACTTTTTAAAATATATTTTTTCCCTTTTCTGGCTGACAAGATTTATTTTTATGTATGATATATAACATGCTTTGACATGTGTATTGTAGAGTGGCTGACAAATTCTTTAGGGTTGTTACAGTGATCATATAAAATCTATGCTCAGCAATTTTCAAATACATAGTGTGGCGTTATGTCTGTATAACACTGTGGCATACAAACTATCTCTTGAACTTACCCATCCTTCCCAGCTGAAGGTTTGACCGTTTGAGTCTTCCTACTCCTGGTCTCCAGCAAGTATGATTCTATTTTTTTCTATGGTTTCTATTTATTCAAAATTCCATATATAATTTATATTACATGACTAGTGTCTTTCTAGTCCTACTTTCTTGCACTTAACATAATGTTCTGTAGGTTCAGCCACGCTGAAAGGGAGCATCGGATCCCTTGTTGCTGTGTTATCTGACATGGGTACTAGGAACCGAAGTCAGGTCTTCTGCAAGAGCAGCAAGTGCTCTTAACAGCTGAGTCATCTTTCCAGCCCTGAGATTTTTAAAAAAATATCTAAACAGTATTCTATTGTGTATATAGACACCACCTATCTCCTTCGTTCATTCATCCACTGATGGACACTGAAACTGATCCCTGGGTCTGGGCTAATATGAACGACACTGCCGTCAACACAGGAATGCACTCTCATTCGTACGCGGATATGTGCAGCCTTTGGACACGAACCCAGAAGCAAGATTACCAGGTCAAATGGGAGGTCTATGAAGAGAACTTCCAAACTGTTTCAGCCATTTAAGATATCACGCCAGGAGATCATAGTTTCTCATTCTAGTCCCTCTAATCCCTGCCTCTAAGACCCCAAATAACTACAGACTCAGAGACAGTGTACACACACACACACACACACACACACACACACACACACACACCTACTTTCGTGTGCCCACACACTCCAAAAGAAACAGGCACCCACATTTTTCTAAAATATCAAGTCTCATTAAGACTCTATTACTTGGAACCAAAAATCACTAAAAACATGAATGAAAATTGTAATAAAAATAGCAATTACAACATTCCTGTGATATTAATTCAGAATGGTACATATAAATCCAACATCTCATAATTTTTTAATAACTTAGGTTAGCCAGGTACTCTGTGGAGCCTGTTTCAATAAAGAGAAAAGTGATTCCGTTTCTTGGAACGCTGTAGGGTGGCTCGGGAGTCACAGATGACACCACAAGGCGATGTGGAGTCTTGTAGAACACAGCAGTGTCACTCAGGGTCAGGGGTCAAGGCTAAAGCTGGGAATCCAAATTAGTCTTGAGTCCTGTGGCTCAAATCCCATGGAATTTTGGGGGTGGGGCGGTTATAAGGTGCAACTTGGTCACCAAGGGACACCTCGGGGGATTCATAGGTGTGAATTTCCAGCTCAAACTGTCAACTCGTGTTAGGACTGTTGTCTGAATGCTTCATTCACTGAAAGGTTTGTGCCATCGCGGGAGTGTTTACTTACTCAGCAGGCAATTGCAGCGAGTTTGCAGGCACTCTGTGGGCTCTGTGCAGCGATGGATCGGAAGGACACTGGAAATGCTGGCTACAGGGAGACGCATGGATTCCAGAGAATAATGGAAGCTCCCAAGGCTTCTGGTTGTGCCGTGAGCAAGCCTTTCACAGGGCTGCACTAAAGTCTGAGATAAAGCTTTCAAATGTCCTGGGGAGGTGGGGGCAAAGGAGCAGAGTGAGTTCTTTCCACAATCTGCCCCTTTAAGAAGTCCACACCCTTTCTGTTGTAGCTTTTTAAAAATCAAGTAAACATATTTTCCCATTGCCTGCTGTTAATGCATTTGAATCCACTCACTTGTTTTGCTCCCGATTTATTTAATAGCTACACACACACACCCTTTTTCTGGAAATAAACTTCATTGCTATGAATTCTGTTATGGAAACCTGATTTAGAGATGCTAAATCCAAATGCCTTTTCTCAAGCTAAGGCTGCCAGGCCAAATTCTCTTTGTTTGGAAATCTTTTCATACAAACCCAAACTCCTATCCTGTCAATTCTTGCAGGATCACTACAGGGTCAGGGGGTCCTGACGAATAAGTGGCATTGGGTGGCCTTTCCCTGTCTCTTGAAAATGCCTCCCACCGTACTGATGTCAACAACCCACAGCACACCTCATCAGCAAAGGTCCTCACGGGATGAAAGGGCCACACCAGGAGCCACTTTGCTGCAGAAAGGGGTGGGTTGGTATTAGCCCCAGGTTGCCCTCGAGACTTACAAAACAGACCTTGGGGTGAAACTGCCAGAGACAGAAAACACATAATTTTAGAGACTGTCACCTTCAGATGTTATGGATGACTGCAGAGCTTCCACGCTCCAAAGATTTGCTGGTTCCCTGTGTTTCTCACTCACGTCTGTGTTGTTTCTCTGAAAGCCAGATGTGGGGCCACGGGTCACCTGCACTCTGGCATTTTGCTGTTTTACTCTGAAGCATATTCCCTAATTAATACGAACAGTTCAGCTGGTGGGAGGATATTGTTCGACCCTAAACCGGTTGTCATCTTTTCAAGCAGCCATTCCAAAGCACGCTTGTTTTCTCTGTTCTGATTGGCTATTTTTCCTCTTCTCCCCAGGTAGGTTTAAAAACAGCTCCTTTCTTGGGTTTAGCACCATTAACACAAGCACCTTCAATTCCCACCCTGCCCTGCTCCCAAGCTGCATTCAGTGACACACCACCTGGCACTCCGCATTCATCTGCCCACTCTTAGTTAATCTCAGCTGCTGTCTGCTGAGTGAATCCTGCCTCAATTGATATACCATGCTTTGCTGACTCCTGTGGGAGGCCTGCTCACTTCTGAACAGAGGAGGAGTGGGGGGGGGGTAGAATGAAGGTGGGGGCAGGAGGAGGAACAGGGGGAGAGGAGGGAAGGAAACTGGTTGGTATGCAAAATAAATTTAAGAATTAATTTAAAAAATATCAGCATTGAGTAGCAACAGTATGTGTTTCAATGTCAAGAAGTTAAGACCCACAAATGAGACTTCAGAATCAGTTTAGAAATGAAACACAAAATTCCAGCCCTGCCATTCCCAGCTTTTGCACTGCTCTGGGCCAGCTCTAACCTGGGCTAAGGATGTGTGCTCAGCCTTGAGCACTGAGCCTTTTGTTTGCAAGAAAAGAAGCCACTTTCCTAAGGGTCCAGCAAGTGATGCATGGTGCAGTCCTGTAATATATTTCCACTACAGCCCCACTGCATGGAGACTGAATAAACACGGTTGTTTTCAGTATGGACGAATGCAAGAAACTAATGTCTGCAAGAAACTATCGTTAGGGAAATATAATAATGATGCTTTTTAAAAACTCTATAATCGGGGCCTGGAGAGATGGATCAGGGATTAAGGAAGCTTGCTGATCTCTGAGAGAACCTAAGTTCAGCTCCTAGCACCCACATCATATGGCTCACAACCACCGTTCAGATGCAGAAGCTGATGCCCTCTTCTGGCCTCTGTGGGTACCTGCATCCACATTCACATATCCACACAAAGACGCACACACACATACATACACACACACACACACACACACACACACAATTAAAATTAAATATTTTAAAAATATTAAAATTGGCCCATGTACTATACTAAAATGGTGGCTTTCAAAGACATGCAGCAGCCCCAAATTAGCAAATTTGCCTTACTAAAAGCCAAAAACCATGGCAGGTAAAAATAAATAGATAAGAAACAAAGATTTCTATAGCATCTTCTCTCTCTCCGGAGCTGTGAAGAACTGGGCTGGGGAGAGAGTCCAGTGGGGAAAATGCGAATAGGAGAGCTCTGTTCAATCTCCCAAATCCTCACAAAAAAAAAAAAAAAAAAAAAAAACAGGCAGGGTGGTGTGCATTTGCAGTCTCAGCACTGGGGAAGTGGAGACAGGCAGACTGCTGAGGTGTACAGCCAGCATCCCCTACCTTGCTGCTCCCAGGCCATTGAGGGCCCTGTCTCAAAAAAAGATGACTGGCACCTGAAAGGGACACCCACATTGTGCTTTGGATTTTACTTCCACATGCCCCACACACCACACACAGACACATGTACACACAAGCACACAGGCACACGTACACACAAACACATAGACGCACAGACACATGGACACACAGACACATGTACACACACACACACAGACATATGTACACACAAATACACAGACACATGGACACACAAACACACACAGTTTAGATAAGGAACTTCATTTTCTGGATGACAGACACTATTCTCTGTAGTTTTCTCTATTTAAAATACTTTACATATAAAATATACATGAATATATAATATTCTATATGTACATATTAATAAGTTTTCTGTAGCCCTATAATAAGTTTCTCCACCGATGCAGTAAACCAGATCAAGCTGAATTAAAAAGTAAAAGACCAGATTTGTTCTGGGCAAAGCAACTCCCGGGTGACTCCTCTAGACCTCAGAGATCCAGAAGGCAGGAAAAAATCACATGGCTGATCTAAAGGATAGAGATTAAATACCCGGAAGGCACAGGGTGACGATGTGCCCTCCACAAGTTGAGTTGGTGTCCAATTATAACTCTTTAGGTGAGAATCGGGCAGCTGGCAGCTTCAAGGGAGGAGCCACCAGCTGCCAAGAATGCGGAAGTGGGCTTTTGGTTGGTTCTCTGGAGAGAAATAGAGCTGAGTAGAGATTCCAGGTGAACACAAATATCTAAATATGTGTGAATATATAGTTAGGTACTATATACAGATAACATATATACTTAAACACTAAATATGTGCGTATGTAACCAACTTATAGACATATGTTTTAAAATCTGTTTGGTATTTTATAAGATATTTAATATATCAAATTTGTAACATCTTTTTCCTCTCACATGTGTAATAACTCAAAAAGAAAAAACATTTCAGGACAGTAGATATGCCACATAAACTGTTATAATATGTTGTATTATCATTGTAAAAGTGATAATACACACCTTTAGCATGATAGCGTCATCCAAGCATGGTGTTACATTTCATTATCGCCTGCTCTTGCAAGTTAAGGAATGGTCAGTTCACAATTCTCCAATTAAAATACATCCATGCAACAGAACGATTTATGTAATGGTACACATGTAGCTTTAGCGATACATATTTACCTATGTTTAATTGTGTTATGGACCAAGGCGGAGAGCATCAGCACAGAATCAATGAGGCATTTCCAAGATGTATCAATGGATGAGATGCCAGGAGAAGGTCATTCTGAGCACTGTACTGGTGACAAGAGCAGTCACAAACAGGAACCTCATTTCCTCTGTGGGACCCATGTACCAAACAGCATTCTAAGGGCAGCACCTCACTAAGTCCCTTCTCTTCTTGCACAGTTAGGTGGAAGAGGCACTGTTATCACACCCAACCTGCTGAGCCTGGCAGCCAGGAAGATCCTAAAGCAGCATCTGGACTGGGACCCATGTCTCTTGAACCTATGTTCTCAAATGAAGGGTACCTCACCTGCAGAAGCTAACACCTTGGTATTTAGTAAAGGGTTTGGCATGGTCCAACTCATTCACTCTGCCACAATCTCTGCCACTGTAGCACGAATTCTAATTGGTCTTAATAATAAAAACTCAGAGTCAGATATGGGGGTAAATGCTGAAAGATCATAGAGACAAAGGAACAAGCCAAGTGACCTCCTGCCTCACCAACCTCTCAGTTGGAAAGGAGCTAGGTTTTCTCTGTCCCGCCCTATCACTTCCTCTCTTCACCCAACCACATCACATCCTGTTCCCTCCTCCTAGGTGCTGGGACTAAAGGAGTGTGCCACCACTGCCTGGTCCCTATGGTTAACTAGTGGCTAATTCCATACTCTGATCTTCAGACAAGCTTTATTTGTTAGAACACAAACAAAGAATCAGCACAGGCTTGCCTTGGTCTAAGACGCTTTATAATGTACTCTTCTTTGTCGCAGTTTCCAGCCTAGTATTTAAAACAAAATACGAGTTTTCTCTGTCCCCTCCAGACACTCTGAGAGGCTCTAGGCTTCCACAGAGAAGCACCATACCCTATCAGGAGACGCCTCTGCTATCTGGAGGTATGAGCCCTTGGACGCAGCAAATCTTTTTTACCAGAATATCAATTAGCATAGGAAATTCTCCCATAGGCGAAAACACTAGAGTGTGTGTGAGCAGGACCCTCAGTGTCTCCACTGGTTGACAGCATCCCCCGAAGCAATCACTCCGGTCTATTTAGGCTTTCTCCGTGTGTGGTGAGAGATAAAGCCTGCCAGCACCACGTGCGAACTCGCCCTCGCTCTGCCCTGCAGCTGGGCTAGCTTACTTCCCTTCTGAACACTCAGGCTAAGAGCTCACGCTTCGAATTCCAGTTCTGGAAAGTGGAAGGTGTAGAAGCAGCTTGCTGTGCCCTTTGGGTTCTTCTAAGATGCCACAGAAAATTACTCAAAGTTGTCTCAGGCAGAGCAGATTCCTTCAGAAGCAGGGACACTTAGAATAATCTCCACGGTCACTGTCAGTTTGTCCGAGGCCAAGTTACCCAGCTTGGATACTGACAAATTCAGAGTTTCATTAATAGGGTTCCCTTCACAGCCTTCTCTGGAGATGCCAGTGAATCCTTAATGGACAAATATTCGTCATTTAGAAGAAACAAAGGGCTGGGGAGGTGTTCAGTCCCCAAAGCACTTGCTGAGCAAGCATAAGGCACTGAATTCAATCCCAGCACCTATGTAAAGAGCCGGATGCCTGACAGTGGTGGCTCACACCTTTAATCGTGGCTCTTGGGAGGCAAAGGCAGGTGGATTTCTGTGAGTTCAAGGCCAGCCTGGTCTACAGAGTGAGTTCCAGGGCAGGCTCCAAAACTACAAAGAAACCTTGTCCCGAAAAAAACAAGAGGAAAAAAAAAAGAGCTGAATGTAGCAGCACCTCTGTTCTGGGAAGATAGAATAAGATCCTGGCTCCCTGGCTGGGCAGTCTAGCTTCATGGGTGAGCACCAGATCAGATAGAGATCCCATCTCAAGACAGATGGTACACAGGACCAAAGAAATGACACTCAAGGTTGACCTCTGGCCTCTGTATACTTGTGCACACGTGTTCACGTGCACACACCCTCCACACAACACACACCCTCACACACATATGCACACACATCGAAGAAAAACACAACATTTACAGTCTATGGTAACTTAAGACCATTTCTCTTTTAATCCCTTAACCATTTGTTTGTTAACACAAGACCCAAGCTATCTGTTCTTCTCAGCTGAACTGGGAAACCACCAACCCTGGCTTAGCTTCACTTCTCTGAGATTTGCTTAGTGTCTTCCTGGGGCAAAGCTGATCCACATGACCCGCCTGGAGCCCTGGGCATCTACAGGTCACATGTGTAAGAAATCAAGAGCAGGGGAGAAGATGGTACCTGACAGTTGTGCTGGACAGAGAGCTGAAAGGAACCCCAGTTGTTTACCAATTGTTCAAAGCATCTGGATTCTAAATGGTCAGATCTGTGCAAGACGGGTCTCTTGACACTGGAAGTTTCCAGAGAAACATCCACAAAGTCTGGATTCCAGATATCAGGGTAGAAAGATCCATCTGTGTCTCTTTATTGAACTGGTGATACGTGACAGAAGGCAAAAGTGGCAAGTCCATCTGCTGCCTGGGATTGATAAAGCTGGCGAGAACATATAGAGCCCCTGAGTTCCTTTCTTATGACTGGCACATGCCATAATGCTGTTCTACACTCACCGGAACACAGCAGCCGTGCCCATGTACACCGGGAATAAATGGCACGTACCTGACGATGTCTTTCAGGGGTGGGATGGGATGAGGCTACACAAATTGTAAGAGCAAATGCAGGTGCCCAAAATAGCCCCAATAACCGAAACAAGACAATTTTGTATGTCTTGGAAGCAGTATTAAAAATGTATTTTTCATTATGTCAGCTAAAGATGTTTTCTTCACTTGGACAATACAAGAAACCACACGAGAGAAGGCAACCATTCCCTGAGCCAAAGACAGCAGGACCAGAAAATGATAGTGCTGGGGCCTGGTTTTACAATTCTCATTCAAATATTTCCCCCTGCAGGAAGCAGAGAGCAGAAGCTAGATGAAGGACTTACTTTGTCAAAACTGACTCGGAACCATTTTTGTGACTTTGAGGTTCAATTTTTAACTGTTTAAGTCTTGGAATAAATGAAAGCTGATCATATCCTTAAGGGTGTTGAAGAGAAAGACACAATCTTATCAAGAGTATGTGAATCTTAAAGAAAAAGCAATTCTGTGTATATCTAGAGTTCTATTTGAATTTCAGATAGAGGGCCTAAGAAGCAGTAACTTAAATGCTTTGAGACAGAAACGAGAGAGGAGAGATATCAGGGAGCTTGAGATGTCTGCACTAGGGAGGCAGAGAACTTGCACCTTTGCCCCCACCCCCCCCCCCCCCCCCCGCTGGCTCCTTCTAAGTCAGTTTGACCCAAGCTAGAGTCCTCTGAGAGGAGGGAGCCTCAACTGAGCCTCCATAAGATCAGGCTGTGGGAAAAGCCCGAAAGGCATTTTATTTTATTTTTTTAATATATATTTAATCTAAAAGTTATCTTTATTCCCTTTACTTTTATTTTTTCTTTTTTTAAATTCATTTATTTATTAATTAAACATTTCCACCTCCTCTTCGCCTTTCTTTTTCCTCCCCCTCCCTACCTCCCCCTCCCTCTCTAGTCCTAAGAACAGTAAGGGTTCCCCGCCCTGTGGGAAGTCCAAGGTCCTCCCCCCTCCATCCAGGTCTATAAAGGTGAGCATCCAAACAAACCAGGCTCCCACAAAGTCAGTCCATGCAGCAGAATAAAAACCCAGTGCCATTGTCCTTGGCCTCTTGTAACTAACAAAGTTTCTTCCCTTCTCTCCTGGCGATTCGCAGGGCCGTGTGACCTCCGGCTTCCTGGAGTCTCTGCTCCAGCTCTGGCTTGAGGGGATAACTTAGCAAGAACCTGGTTCTCTTTGTTATGGTGATTCCACCTGTATTCAAGGTCTTAGCAGTGAGCCGTTAGCCTGCCTCCCCTAGCTGACCCTGCCCGAGGGGCCGGGAAGCTTTAATCTTCTCCTCCTGCTTCTGGTTGGGAGGAGGCCTTGCCTTTTTGATCCTGGTTGCCCACTGGTATAAATATCTGACTTGAGTTTAATAAAGTTGCCATTTACTCTTGTAGATGAGCCAGGTCTCTTTGTGTGTGTGTCTTCTTTCCCAACCCTCAGGACAATGTCCCTTCTCGTGGGCCCGAGTTCAGGAAGCGCGCAGCCTGGGTCGGGCGTGGGTATCCATTGAGAAACGCAGACTCCCACAGCCTCTCAGTCAGCCTTCATTGCCAGCCACATTCAGAGTGTCCATTTTGATCACATGCTCCATCACTCCCAGTCCAGCTGGCCTTGGTGAGCTTCCATTAGATCAGTCCCACCGTCTCAGTGGGTGAGCGCACCCCTCATGATCCTAACTTCCTTGCTCATGTTCTCCCTCCTTCTGCTCCTCATTTGGACCTTGGGAGCTAAGTCCAGAGCTCCAATGTGGGTCTCTGTCTCTATCTCCATCCATCGTCAGATGAAGGTTCTATGGTGATATGCAAGATATTCATCAGTGTGGCTATGGGACAAGGCCAGTTCAGGCACCCTCTCCTCTGCTGCCCAAGGAACAATCTGGGGACCTCTCCTTGGACCTGGGACCCCCTCTAGAGACAAGTCTCTTGTAAACCCTAAGATGGCTCCATTAATTAAGATATTTACTTCCCTGCTCCCATATCCACCCATCCCATTCCCCCATTCTCCTGAATCCTCCCTTTCTCCCTTGTCTCTACCCATCTCCTCTTACATCTACCCCCCACACCCCCGTGCACCCAAGTTTTGCCTGGCAAACTTGTCTACTTCCAATATCCAGGAGGATAACTATATGATTTTCTTTGGGTTCACCTTCTTATTTAGCTTCTCTAGGATCACTAATTATAGGCTCGATGTCCTTTAATTATGGTTAGAATCCACTTATGAGTGAATACATACCATATTCCTCTTTTTGGGTCTGAGTTACCTCACTCAGTAAAGCGTTTTCTATTTCCATCCATTTGCATGCAAAATTCAAGATGTCATTGTTTTTTTACCGCTGAGTAAAACTCCAATATGTCTATGTTCCAAACCTTCTTTAACCATTCTTCTATTGAGGGGCACCTAGGTTGTTTCCAGGTTCTGGCTATTACAAATAGTGCTGCTATGAACATATTCATTGGTGATAGATGGCCGAGGGCTCAGCCCCTTGTAGGTGGTACCACCCCTGGGCTGCTGGTCCTGGATCCTAGAAGAAAGCAGACTGAGCAATCCAGTAAGCAGCCCCTCTGTGGCCTCTGCATCGGCTCCTGCCTCCAAGCTCCTGCTCTGCTTGAGCTTCTGTAATGACTTCCTTCAAAGACCAGTGATGTAGAAGTGTAAGCCAAATAAACCCTTTCCTTCCCGAGTTGCTTTTGGTCATGGTGTTTCATCATAGCAATAGTAACCCTAAATAAGACACTCTGAAAGACAGGGACATGGGGAAATAAGTCATGTAATTCAGTGCCAGTTCAAAGGCCTTAGAACTTAGGGTTAATAGTATAAAATGTAATCTAAAGGCTGGGTGAATTTAAGGTGAAGCATCCAACTCCAAGTGGGGGGAGGGGGCTTGCCTTTTACTCTGTTTATATTCCCAGAGATTGGATAGATTGTATCCACCCAGTTGAATTCATTCTTCTTCTGTTGCTACAACAAACCTGACAAGAAGCAATTTTTTAGGAGGCTGATGCCATCCTCCATGATAGGGGAAAGCCTGGTGGCAGAAGCATGAGGCTGGCTGGTCACACTGCACCTGTAGTCAGAAAGTAGAAACAAACAGGAAGTGGGCAGCTATTAAACCTAGAGGTCTGATCCCCTTCATTCCCCCCCTCCAGTGACCCACCTCCTCCTAAAGGTTCTGCCTCCTTTGCTAATAGCACCACTGTCCAGCGACCAAGTGCTCAAACATGTCCAAACCACAGCACAGACTGGATGGAGAAAAGACCTTCCTGAGGCAAGACACCACCCAATGGCCATAGACGGCAATCATGGGTCACTGGGGGAGGAGGGGAACAGCATGCCTCATCTTCAATTTCATACACCAGAGAAAGCCTCTGAGTCTTACACATTTGGGGGCAGGTGGGAAGGGTGCTTTAGCCTGGCCTTGACTGTATACTATATGAGAAAAAGTGAGAAAGCCATAGAGAAAAGCAAAGTTTTAATTTAAAGATGGTGAAGGGGCCTGTGCCTGCTCACAACTGGGATGAAGTCAGCTGAGCTCATTGTGGGTGCTAAAAAGTCATAGCACAGTTTAACTCTGTCCAGGTGCAGGTGTGGAGGAAAAAGGAAGGGGGGAGGCGGGGAGGAGGAATGGAGAGGGAGAGGGAGGGGAAGAGATGGAGAAAAAGAGAGAGGGGGAAAGGAAAAGGGGAGGGAGAGGGGAGAGGGAGAGAGAGGGAGAGGGAAGAAGAGGAAGAGAGAGGGAGGGAAAGTTATAGTTGGGTGTGGCCAAACTTCTGGGATTAGGAGAAAGGAACTAGAGGGTGTGTCCTAACCATTTTAGAAACAAGTTCTACCATGGAAATGAAAGACGAAAAATGAAATCAAAGGATTAATTTGCTATTTTTGCCTAACCCCGCCGTGTATAATGCTTTATTTAATGTGTGGCTGAATGTGTTGTTGAATTTAAATTCAAGAATCAGGCTTACAGATAGTAGCTTTATTTAATTTGTTCTTTATGACCAAAACATGCTTTATAAATGAAGTTCACATGCTCAGCAGCCACCAGTGGAACAGGAAACCGAACAGACTTCTATTCTCTGAATAGAAGTTAATATGGACAGATATTAACTACACCACTTCAGCACAAAGGTTGAGTAGGAATTCCTATTCTTTCAAAACACATTTTATTAAGTGTTTGAGAAGTTCAAACCATGTGTTCTGATCATATTCACCCCCATTTCTCCCTCCAACTCCTCCCAGATATAATCCCACCTTCCCCACTCAACTCTGTATCCTTTTTAAAATTATTATTTAATAACCTATTAAGTCCAGTTTGTGTTGTCCATATACTTTTGGGATGTGGGGCCGCCTGCTGGAGTGTGGTTAATTTAACGGGAGCCACACCCTAAAATAAAACTGACTGTCCATCCTGCCAACGCTGTCAGCTTCCCTTAGTTTCTCCGTTAGGGGTGGAGGTTTGTGAGTCTCTTCCCCTCTATGCTAGAGCATTACCTGGCTTGTGCAGGCAACCACAGACACTATGAGTTCATGGCCTACAGTGGTCTTGTGATGCCCAATGGCACCACTTGGCCCTAGTTCTCCCCAACGACTGGTTCCTAAGTTATTTCTGTCCCGTCTCCCATGATAGCTGTGCCTTGAGGAGGCAGGTGACGCCTAAGTCCCAAGTCTGGCTGAACACCCTATTGAAGTTTATTCTCTGAACTTTAACCAGTTGTAAGTTGAACTCCTCTTCTTTATCATGGGTTCTAACGTCTTTTTATTAAAGCTTTGTTTTATTATTTTTGTTTATGTATGTGTGCATGTCTGTACGTGCATGTGCATGTGAGGCCTGTGAAGGCCTGAAGAGGGCTTCAGATGCCCTGGACTGGAGTCACGGGTGATCCGATACCTAACATGGATGCTAAAAACTGACCTTAGGGTTTTTTTTCTGTTTGTTTGTTGTCTTTTTGTTTTTTGAGACAGGGTTTCTCTGTGTAACAGCCCTAGCTGTCCTGGAACTATCTCTTTTAAACCAGGCTGACCTCAAACTCACAGAGATCTGCCTTCCTCTTCCTCCCAAGCGTTGGGATTTAAAACGTGTACCACCACTGCCTGGCAGGTCCTCTGCTCTTAAACCACTGAGCCATCTAACCAATGGGGGCATCTGATGTGATATCAAGAAAGGTAAAATTCATGCACACTTTTTTTAAGCAGGTGGTTCTATTGGAAAATCAAAATATTCAGAGAACATAAGGTTATGACAAGACACACACACACACACATGCACACACACACACATATTTAAGACAGTTACCCCAAGATTAGTAGGAATGACTGAACACCAGCAAAAGAGTCTGTGTTAGTTTTCTCAGCTCATCAGGTAATACATACAAAACAAAGAGCAAATGCCATCGTTCAACAAGAGTACAGGCTGCTGTGTGGAAGATATCTTTTCTCACTTTCTGCTGCCTGGATGGAGGGATCCAGCCAGTGGCAGCATGCCAAATTGTACAGGCCACAGTCACAGGAAAAGAAGAAATGCATGGCTGAGAAGATGAAGCAGTCAGTAATGTATTTACTGTTCCAGCATGAACATTGATTCAATAGCAGCCATGTAAGCAGACAGGCTCAGCACCACACTCTTGTAAACCCAGACGGGAGGGCTGCGGTAGCCCACTTGGCCAGTCTAGCTCAGCCAGAGGACTCCCAGATTCAGTGAGACATTGTCTTTTAAACAGTATACAGTGATTATGAAGACCATCTGATATTCACCTCGGCTCCTTGCCTCCCCTTTTATACACACCCACCCCACCCACCCCACACACATACACACACACACGGAATACAGACCAGCTTTAAGAAATCCTGCAGTAAAGAATGAAGCAGGGTTGTTCTTTCTGGTTAGACAATCTATATGCCTGTGCTGCCGCCAGTTTGCCATTGCTGGGAGGGAACCACGGATAGGTAGGCAGCAGGCCTGTCTGGTGCACCACATGGATGCTAAACATCCCGTCTCAGTCCTACCAAAGGATGCCGCGGGAACAGAGGCTACTCTGCGGATAGCATGGCTGTGCTGAGGTCAGCATAAACCTTGACCTAAGCTCTGCATTCTAAAATGAACCTCTTGGCCCCACATAAGCTGTATTCAGCATGGTGAGTGGCCTGCATTACGGAGCAGGGGAAACAACTTCGGGCTTTGCACTGGTGATTTTCTTTCTGGGAATGAGGGAGTGAAGAGGTAGAGAGGTAGTGGTGTGTCTACGTTAGAACAAGTGAGGGGTGGAAGTCCAGCCATACGCTCACACACATCATCCTCACTCCCTAAAGTCAGGGGAATTTAACCCCCACCTTTCTAGTGAGGACCAGACGTTCCACGTCAGATCCATGCCTCACTGTCATGACATGTATTGAAGGCCACTTTGCTCAGGACCTTTTGCTCCAATGGTCTTGGTTTGTCCTTTGTATGGTCAGTCTCTCTGGAACTCCCCTGGGATGCAGGTGATAAGTTACAATTCTCTGCAAGGCACAGCATCATCTTGTTTCACACCCAAGCTCAAAATTTTTGGGTAAAGGGCTTCGAACCTTAAACGTCATTCTGGAAATTTCAGATTTGAGGATAGCTTCCCTCAAAATGAATATGCAGATTGCAAACACCTGGCCTGGGCTGCTGCTTTGGAGATGTAATGAAGATAAATGCTCTTGGCATCTGAGTGCTGGACTTGAGTGTAAGAATGAGCCACACGTGTGGAAGCCAAGTCCCAGAATGTACACCGTGGAGGGTGTTTTTTATGCCTATTCATGGTAAGGTCTTAAGAGAAGAAAGCCCTCCATGTTGTTGGCATCAGCAATCCTAAACAGTGGAATAAAAGAGATGGAGTCCTGGAGCCTCTGCATAATGTATGTACGCTGGAGAGAAAACTCAACCATTAAACTGCAGCCTCTCCGAACATGATGTCACAAGTCAGATCCCATTAAAGGAAATGGAAGATGAATGTTTGCTCCAGGCAGCTGGAAGGAGTCAAAAAGAAAATACATTATAAATCTTCCCACTGCGTGCCTAAATTGTAAAAGATGACTTTCACCATCACCCAGACTCCTTCTGATGAGTAACTTCTTCCCAACAAAGACATTCCAAGCAGTTGGTAAGTATAAAACATAGATGATCTGATTAGCAGAGGGAGACTGGTACATATGACACAGTCTGTTCCCACATCTGAACCCTGGCTGAGTCTTCAGGAGGATGAGACCCAAGCATGACCACGGTAGCCTCGGGACTGATAAGGCCAAGTGGACAGCACAAGAGCTCAGAGGAGAAACCCGCATGAGCAGCCCTGGCAAACGTGTCCTTTGCTTTAGCAGTGGGGATTTGGTGTTGTTTCTCAGAGCTGGAGTTTGTTGTGTGGTCACAACAGCTCTTTAGTCGGCTTCCACATTGAGTGTTGGCGTTACCATGCACAACATTAGCTAACGGTGTTGTATTGGACAGAGAGTTCTCAGATTACACTCAAGAATGACCCTGGGCCTGTCATCCGTGACAATCTCACCAACACACACAGGCACAAAGCACACATCCCGAACGACCAGTGTGTGCAGAGAAGCAGAGGTGCTAGGTAGGGCAGTAAGGACCACCAGACTCATGAGAAAGGAGGAAAATGCTCTCTGGGATAGAATCAAGTATTCCAAATAAAGCTATCGCATCATTTCAAAATGTTGTCAAATGCCTCTTGTACATTATCCATACGGGCATCTGTATACATCTGGCAGACAGACACAGCGTATGTCTTCCATGAGTTCACTGCAGTGATGCATGATACAAAGCAGCTGAGGCAGATATTCAGAGGAGGAAGCACAAAGGGGGTCCAGGAGGAGAACAGAAGAGAATATCCACTCACCCTAGATATGGCGCCTAATACAGACCAGGGAAACCCATCTACTCAAGCCTACCTAGTGAGCCAGGGCTGCCTTGTATTGCCTAGGGGAATATTATGGATGAGGGGTAACCCAAAGCATGGGGAGAACTCAACGATGGCAGCATCACTGAAAAGACAATGGCAGCATGAATGACAGCTCACGAAAGCTGCATCCCGAGAGCTCTCTGCCCAACTTGCAGGCATCTGGACCAGTCACAGGGCCTCCTTTCTCCAACAATCATTACTTCCCGTATTATCTTTGGAAGGAGACTTATCCACCTGATAAGTTTGAGAAATGAAGACTAGTGAGGTGGTTGGTTGCTTGACTTCTTGAATCCTGTAAGTTTCACTTCCTTCCTGGGCCTTAAGAGCTTCCTTCCTAGAGGGAAGATTTCTATTTAAAGAGCTGCACAGTGCGTGCGTAATGGGAACAGAGCGGAAGTGCAGAGAAGAACCCGGATGGAAAGAAGAAGGCTGTCAGGAGGCTTTGTGCAGTGGTGATTGACAGGCCCACGGACTCGAAGCCCACAAGGGCAGGGCTCCCATGTCAACATGCAGAGATGCTGCACATTGCACACAGGTGACAGTGGGAAGTGGTGTTGTAAGACTGGTTCTAAGGTAACAGGACTGCGCTTGCGTATGGATACGCAGTTAATTCCAACCTTTGGGAAGGGGCAGTTCTGCATAATAGAGTCTCATGTCATGCTGATTATGGTAATCTTCTAGACATCAGCCTTCAAACTTTAGAAGGACTGTTACAAGAGAAGAGCCTGAGGGACTAAATTTGGCAAATATCTTAAAATTTAAACCAAGTCCGGAAGTAGCAGGAAAAAAACAAAACATTAGAATATCAGCCAGGTCTCAGAACTTGCCCAGTGTATCTGATGAAATGGGCAATCTGGAAACAAAACAGAAAACCCTAACTTTTTGAAATGACCTATGTTATCAAGGTGGGGAAACTGCTCCAGGATATCCTATGGCAAAGGTGTTTCCAACCATCTGCGGTTCTGTCCACTTTGGTGTCATTATCTGTGTTGCTGCTCAGAGGCTGCAGAGGCAGGGAGGAAAGGTGCGGTGACAGAAGACTTCCCCATCAAAATGCAAACCCTGCTCATATCACAACACATTTGACAAAAGCATCGTGACTTCAGAGCAGGCACCACACCAGCTCATCCCAATGACAAACATTATTAGCGATAATAAGGAAACCAGCATCTTTGGCTCCACCGAGGTGGGGTAGCTTGCATAGAATGCCCGGGAGTTATAAAGAACTCCAGGACAAGACCCTCTCAGTTGCTTTAACATTCTGATCAGCACCCACAGTGTGGCGTGTGCTGTCAAGCTCTATTGCCTGCTACATTGATGTCTTGGTCAATTTAATATACAGACGGAGCGCCCGACTAAACACTCAGAACTGCAGATGACCCATTAGGAGCAGACCAGAGATTTATGAATGTTTGAGCCACCAAGCTGCCCAAAGATATGATCTCACAAGGAAAAGGGGTTGCCAAGAGTGTTTCTAAGTTACCAGTGTGATGAAGAAAACCCCCAAGTCACTATCAGATCCGGCTTCCTTCCCACAGCTGTGTGCCTGACTACAGTCAGAGTTAGAACAAGAGAAAGGGGGTCACAACACTCACCTTTGGGGACAAATGGCAAACTGATGGCTTAGTGTGTGTGTGTGAGAGAGAGAGAGAGAGACAGACAGACAAAGAGAGAGAGAGAGAAGACAAAAGTGATGAAGATCATATTTTGTCACCCACACTTGTCTGTAAAGTAGTTTACATTAGTATAGGGTAGCTGGACCTTTGTTTTTACAGTATTGTAGCTTGAGGGCCGGCTTGTTGGGGTATCTGTTCCTGCCCGGTACCCCACAACTGGCAAGTCCCAGAAAAAATCAATCACACAGAGATCTCTATAAGTTATAAAGCTGATTGGCCCATTATGTCAGGCTACTTATTAGTTCTTATGAATTATCTTAACCCATTATTCTGCTCTATGTTAGCCAGATGGCTTGGTACCTTTTTCAGCTGTCAGCTCACATGTTGCCTCTTCAGTAGTCTAGGCAGGAATGGCAGAGGAAGCTTTCTGCTTCCCAGAATTCTCCTGTTCTCATTGCATCACCTCCACTTCCTGTCTGGTTTTCCCGCTTATACTTCCTGCCTGGCCAATCAGCATCTTATTAAAATACATGATTGACAGAATATAGATAATTCTCCTGCACCACTTCCCCCTCAAAAAAAAAAAAAAGGAAAATATCCATTGTCCATTTTTTGGGAATGTGGGCATAGTATTCCAGGCTACTTCCTGCTGGTTGGAGGTGTTGATGATCTTATGGGGACCTAAAGAAAATTTAGAATTATGATCAAGTCCTGACTGGAGTATCCTGTGAGTCTCGATCATCTCAGGCAGCAGTCTTGAATCAGTTCTGGATGTAGAACTCAGACATTCGGGCCATCTGTTCCTACTGGGGATTTCTCAGGTGGTCGTCCTTTGTCAAACTGGATTTTTCTTAACTCAGAATGAATCCACAGTCTCTCATTTTCTGTGGAAACAAAAGCAAAATCTCTTCTCCAAAGTAACATACCTTTTGACTTCAGTTTTGAAGCCAAGGTATTTTCAAAATACCTATCTTGGGTTAGTTCAGCAGCATTTATAAACAAAAGTCTTTTAGCAGCTGTTGCTCCTTCCTCAGCATTCAAACAATTCAAAGAGAGCATAATATCATACAGTATCAAGATTCTCTGTGTATTTTCCATCTTTATGCAGCTTTATTTCTACATCTATTTCTTTTATTTTTATTTTTAACTTTTGGTTTTTTGAGACAAGTTCTCTGTATATATCTTTGTCCTGGAATAACTCTGTAGACCAGGCTGTCCTTGAACTCACAGAGATCCCTCTGTCTCAGCCTCCCCAGTGCTGGGATTGAAGGTGTGTGCTACCACACCTTTAAGTCACAGAGGTCAAGCTACCTCTTCCCCTTGAAGTCACAGAGGTCAATGTACCTCTGCCTCCCAAGTGTTGGGATTATGATTAATAGAATGGTTATTTATTCAAAGGGGAAAAAACTTACAGATTACCGTCCCAGACAACAGCCCCTCTGCGCAAACAGGAAAGGAGTCTAGGAGCCGGAAGCGGAGCCGGAAGCCAGAGAGAGAGTGGAGGACAGCCGCTGCTTTTTTTTTAAAGAGAGAGAGACCACGCCCCAATGGGCTGGTATCTCAGCGGCTATTGGCTAAAGGAGAGGAAGGAGCTCCCACAGCATCTCCCCCTTTTGTTTAAGTAAGAGAGTTCTAAGCCTACTACGAAATTATATACAATAAGTACAAACCTACGAAATTATATACAATAAATATAAATATCCTATTCTAACTAGCTTAAGTCTTGTATAATAAATAACTTGGCCAAGTCATGAAAGGAAAGTAACTACATTTATATAATCTTCAATCCCAACGAAGATCTGAGAAGGGAAATAATGTTACCTGAGTAATTAGGAAGTGCAATCAAACAACTTCCAGAACATGTAACAAATCACAGAGACAACTGGCTACCTGGTCAAACACCCAAAGTCACGTTTGCAGCATTGAAACAACCAACTTTGGCTAAGGCCTGACATAACTGACATACCACTTTTAAAGGCAAGAAACTTTTCAAAACTATCTTACCCTGTCTTGGCAGAATATGACAGTCCTGTTTTATCCATTTACGGATATTCTGTAACTCTCTCAGTAGTTGAGGTATAGGCATTTCTTTACCCAAAGGCCAGTTCTGGCAAGAAGAAAGCCTCCAGGTGGAGTGTCTTTGGTGCTCAACATTCTCTCGGGAATAGATCAGTGTTGCCAGGAGCGATTGTGTCTCCCTACCACAGAACTCTGAATTAGATTAAAGGTCATTGTCTACAGCTCTTTGAAGAGGTTGAAGATTATCTATCTATACTGAATATAATCTCCATGAATCTAAAGAACCTGATTAGTCTAATTATAAATGACAAACTTAGATGACTATTGATCTATATAATTCTCAATACCTATCTAACTTAAAGACTGAGACAATAAACAACTGTGCAATAAATGAGGACAATGTGACCTCCAAATATAAACAATGTGCAAGTATACATTGCAATATGGCAAATATATATCAATACATAAACAATATATAAGTATCTTAATCAGAGGTAGAAGTGTACAATGCAATATGGTAAATATACATATATCAATACAATATATATATATATCAATACATAAAAATGTTTTAAATGGAGGTAGAAGCATGCACGCATATAATAGTCAACATAATTTAACTTTATATCAATATATAAGAATCAATACCAATATATTTGTCTAAAAACAATAACTCACAAATACAAATCTATTATCCCATAATCCAACTATCCCTCTTTTTTTTAAGATTCCTGCACTTATAAAACCTTCTGCACCACAGTATATCCACTTTGGACTGTCTTTTTATTGGGGAGTGGGTCCATAATTTCATAATCTGAGGTATTTTTAATGCGGCTCCTTTGGAGGCCCTTGCTAAACTCATTCAGCAGAAAACTTAAACATGGCTTCAGTATTTGAGTGGACTATCAGCAGCAGGCAATTTTATTTGCTACATTTGAGCAACCATGTTAATAATCCATAATGCTTTTATCATAAGGCAGGGGACTTACCTGATACAGTCCACCTATTATAGAGCCACTATTAACAGTTGGTCATTAGTAAAGAAACCACAATCCTGTATGTAATAATTACGTAGTATTCAGTTGAACTTGTTTCAACAGTATAGGCTGAAAATTTTGCCAACTATTTTATTAAAATCTCCAACCATGTTCATGTCAGCCACCTGTTTTAATAATAGAATCTGCCACTGTTTTAAAAGTTTGATATTTATTTTTGTTAACTTGCACTCGAGAGTGATAAACTCGTAGCACACATGCTTATTTAATATTGTGTTCCAATATTTCCACTGGTTGATCTCCAACATTCTGCTCTGTTTCCCAGAAGTGACAATTCATCATTTTTTTAAAAAAATGTATTACAAGTTTGTCTCCAAATCTGATCCTTCCCTCGGCCAGCACCATCTGTTGCAGAATGTAGTTCCTTAGCCATATCTCCGTGTTGTTCTGTATTTAGTAGAAAGGATGGTATCAGTCCATTAACTATAATTAAGTGGACTCCAAATTTTAGGGTCATCAAACTGTGACCCTCAGTCCAAATTTGACCAATGACATGTCTCTATAGGATCAATAACAAATTATATGTTGGTATGCTTACATGTTTTAAAAGAAACTAAAAGTACCAAACACTGTGTAACGTAAGAACTGCAAGCAGCTTAATTTTCAGCATCTGTGCATCCGGTTTTGCTGGGACAAAGCCAAGCAGGTCATTTATCAACAGCCTGGGTGTGCTTTGTGCTGCTGCAGCACAGCAAACCATGGGGGAGAAACCACGCGGCTTGCAAAGTCAAAGACATCCACACTCCAGGACATTACAGAGAGTCTACCACCTCCCCATAGCCTGACCCACTATTTTGATTTCGCAGCTGTATCTTGAATTTTCCCATTATATGGACCTTTGTCAGGTTTCTGTCACTGTGATAAAACACTGGCCAAAAGCAACATGAAGAGGAAAAGGCTGCCTGTCCTGATCATACTTGAGCATCCAGAAAAGCCGCAGCAGATTCTCAAAGAGGGAAGGAGCCTTGAGACAGAACCTGAAGCAGAGGCCATGGAGGGTTACACGTACTGACTTGTCATAAGGCTTGCGCAGTCTGCTATCTTATACTGCCCCAGAATACCTGCTCAGAGATGGCACCACCCACCGTGGGATGGGCCCTCCCACGTTGGTCATCAATCCCAGTTTCCCCAGTCACGTCTACAAGGCAACCTAGCCTGATGGAGGCGATCCTCAACTGAGGTTCCTCTTCCTAGGGGACCTTAGTGTATGTTTGGTCAACCAAAATCAATGAGCATGAAAGTGTGTGCACATGGTTCCAGCCTAAAGATGAGATTTTTGATTAAAGAGGGCAGAGAGGAAGTGAAAATTAAAAGGTTGTGTGGCCTATATCCTCTTGCCATGCCCTGGGTTCATATTTCACTTCCTTACAAATCTTGGTTTTTAAAATTAATTTATTTTTACTCTATGTGGACAAGTGTATGTCTCTGCACCACATGCATGCAATGTCTGTAAAGGTCTGAAGAGGGCGTGGGATCCCCTAGAGCTAGAGTTACTGAAGGCTGAGCTGCCATGTTGGTGCTGGGAGCTTAACAGGTCTTCTTCAAGAGCAACCAGTGTGCTTTACCACTGAGACATCTCTCCCATGCCGCAATGCCAGCTTTAAAAGGGACTTTCTAAATTTATACTCTGTGTGTGTGTGTGTGTGTGTGTGTGTGTGTGTGTGTGTGTGTGTGTGTGTAATTTAGGGCCTGGGGAGATGACTCAGAGGTGCGGCGATTACTCTCTGAGCAGGAGAATCTGAATTCAGTCTCCCAGAAGCCAAGTAAAAGACCTGAGTGAGGTAGTGGCACACGCTTGTAACCCCAGAGCTAAGGAGGCAAAGACAGACAGATCCACGCAGTATCCTGACGGGATAGCCTAGGCTCCTCAGGGGGCTCCAGGTCAGTGATGGAGACCCTGACTCAAAACTCAAGGAGTCTGGCACCTCAGAAACAATGTTGGAGGTTGAGTTCTGGCCTGCACATGCATTTGCATGCACACACGCAGATACTCTGTAGAGGTAAGTATAAGGTTCATGCTTGAGTGGCTTTAGCTCTCTCTCCGTGACCCTTTGCACACAGGGGACACTGTCACATACACACTCCATTTTCCCACACCACACTTATGACCTTGGACTTGCTGACTGTGAGAAAGGCTTGTGGCTCATTCTCACTCTCAGAAGGAGAAATCTCTAGGGCTTACACAGGTTCCAGTGCTTTCCTTCTGGAAAGGAGTCAGCATTAACTACTGAAAGTTTGAAAGTTTTTGAATGACATGTCCATTTTTCTAAGGTTAGATATGCTGAGATTTAGCAACAGAGGGAATCTTCCTGTTCATGCTGTGCTAGGTGGATAGTTGAAATTTAAAAATTAAATTTTAGGGATGGGGAAGATGGCTTAAGAGTTAAGAGCCCTTGCTGCTTCCCTTCCAGAGGACCAAATCCACAGGACAACCTGTGTTCCCAGGGCAGTGAGAAGTCTGTACAACTGTAGAAAGACTGAAGAATCTTGTGGGCAGGGGGAGCCAACACATGACAGCTAATGCTGCACCCAAGAGAACTTTATGAACAGAGCCTGGATGACGTGTTTGTTATTGTCTGAATAATGTTTAATTGTTTTAAAAATATAATAATTATATTATCCTCTCTGTCCCCTTCCTTCTTCCAACCTTTCCAGCCCCTTCCATGCAAGCCCCCTGGTTCTCTGTCAAATTCATGGCCTTTTTTTTTTAATTGCTATTACATATATACAAATCCATGTACATTCTAACAGGGAAGCGGGAAAGCTCACGGGGACTCAGCTGTAGACAGAGAACTATGAGCGGCCAGGGAGCACTGAGAGCAGGAGAAACGGGCTTCCCTAGAGAAGAGCCCCTCTACTGCTGCAGCCAGTAGTGAGTGGTCGGCTCATATTGTCTCCACAGGCTGGTGGCAGCATAGCTGGTTTGGGGTCAGGGAAAGGTGGCTGGAAATGGGGGAGACCTTCGGCAAATTTGCCCAGCTGCGGAGAGAAGCAGGAAGCCAATTATGCTGGCTGGTATGTAAAAACAGTCCCCGACACATCTCTCACTTGAACACTGACACAGACAACTGATAACTGCTCAGAGCTTGGCAAGAATTTTAATTTCCCTCAAATGTCTTCATGTGTCTTGTCTTCGGTAATTGGAATATTGAATGATTGATCATATTTATAAATTATTCTGTGATTGTGGGAGCTTTTAGAAGTCCTGTGGGGAGTAGATTGCCATTTGGGAGTTTAGCGCAAATTATTAATGCATTATCGCCACGCGGTGGTGGCCGCTGCTTCCCCGAGCTCCAGCAGAACTCATATAAGCAACATGCACATATTCGCCCATTGATGCCAAGAGACCCATCCCAGGGAAGAAAGCATTGTGAAAATGAAAGACAGTTCAGAAAAGACAAATTCAAAATCATTCAATTAATGTTTACCATTTGCCTTCTGGACCCAGATGGCTTCTCTGATATGCAAACTTAGAAGAAAAAAACGTAAATAAGCAGAGCCATCTAGACCGGGGGGGGGGGGGGGGGGGGGGGGGGGGGGGGGGGGGGCTGAACTGTATCTCAGGGGCCACTCTAGGCCTGGTGAGTTGCACTACTGCTGTCTGAAATTTGGATACAGAATGCATGTTCTCTATTGCAGCCCATCTTCAATTATCTGCTCTAGTGGGAAGGATAATCACCTCTCGTGTTATGTTCTAATTTATATCTTGACTCTCTGTCCAGCTTGACTGTGGGGAGGGGGAAAAAATCATCTGGAAATAGAAAGAACACAGATTTTAGAGGCAGCATCTGAAACGTCCCTTCCCACTGTACAGGGTGGCTCTTGCTTGTGTCTGCTAAGCTCCATCGCCCCTCTCCTAGCTGTTACGCTCACTTATCACTGTCCATCCTTCCCCCACCTCCTGTCTCTGCAAATGTCTCTGATTCATTATCTCTTTGAAATCCTCATCTCCTGGGACACTGCCAAGTTGGACCCCAGGCCATTTCCATTCCCAAAGCTTGCACTGGAGGAAATAATCGGCGAGAGAAGAGCGAAAGAAGCAACTCAGGTCGATGAAAACACATTCTGCCCTTGATCGTTTACACAACACTTAGAGACACCACGGATTTGAAGTTGCGGATGAACGACCAAGAACTTGTGAGGAGGAGAAGAACAATTGGAAGGACAGGAGGAACAAGTGGATTGCAACCAACCGGGAAACTGAGTGTGAGCAGCGCTCATGGGTGGCTTGTCTGGGATAGTCATTTCCTCCTGTGTTTTCCTGCTACCATGTTCTTGACATCTTAGTCAAGGAATTAAAATAAGCCTACTCAGACTTGCAAAGTTGAAGGAAACATTATTTAAAGAACAGTGACACCACGGGTAGAAAATGAATACATTGTCAGGAGTGACAGCAAGCCACGAGAGTGAAGTTGCTCTAGGAGTCCAGTTACTCGGCCTCACTGACTGTACATCTGTGATGGTTTTTACACTTTCACTTCTTATTTGAGCAAGCCTACATAGGGACCAGCTTAGGTCAAGTTGGATATGGTGTGTGCAAAAATATAATCGGAATTAACATGTTTACTATGTATACAAGCACACCATGCTCAGTCATGTACAGCAACTGAACATTTACTGTCTGCACCAAGCCTTGGGACCTAAGTCAGCAAGTGGACTCCCACCATCTTAGCCAGGGACTTAAGTACCAAATATGGGAGCAGAAGGAGCCATTTTGCCCTGCAGTTCTATTGTGATGGTCTTTCTGTACTCTGTGAATATGTATTTCTCTCACTGTTTGATAAATAAAGCTTGTTCGGCCTATAGCCAGGCAGAATATAACTAGACAGAAAAGCCCAACTGAATACAGGCAGAAAGAAGGATGGAGCAACAGAGATGCTAGCAACCGCTCAAGGAGCAAGATGCCAAAGCACCACCAGTAAGCCATGGGCCACATGGCGAAACATAGATTAATAAAAATGGATTAATTTAAAAGTAAGAGCTAGCTAGTAATAAGCCTGAGCCGTTGACCAAGCATTTATAGGTAATACTAAGCCTTTGAGTGGTTATTCGGGAACTGGTGGGCAGATGAGAAACCTCTAATTACAGTGGTTTCCAACATCTTCCTGGGCCTGAAGTCTTAAACAGTCTCCTCTCCATCTTGGGGACTCATGTAAAATGTTTTGTCCTTGCCTCTGGATTATGGTACCCCTCCTTACAAAAGTTACAGTGACAAGCTTCCCTCCAGCTATGGGAACCTTGCCTCTAGCAACAGCTAACAAAGAAGGTAGAGCTCTCTCACCAAGAAGTCTGTTCTCTCCAGATGGCTCCATTGTGTTTTCATGCACATGAAGCTAAAATGGTAGGTTCTACAGAACAGCATTCCATCTCCCAGTTCATCTCTCCAATACTGTTTGTGTTACCTTCTTAGCCAAAAGCAGACAGGTGCCACTGCCATCTAGGCCATGCTTTTGTTGCTGTTTCTTCTTTTTTATGAAAATAGTTTTGAACTCTTGCTTTATACGAGGAAAAAAATGATAGGCTTAAAATTCCAAACACTTGTGCAGTAAAAACAAAAAGAGACTGCGTTTGAACTAAAGTAGAAGACAATACCATTAGCTTGAAGTTGCAAATAAAAACATAGCACCTGGCATTATGGGTAAGGGACAGGGAGAGCCAATAATCAGAGAGTTGCCATCTCTGCTGGAGGAACCAGGCAAAGCTGTGGCTCACTCTTCCTCAGATGGCAGCCCTCCCTTTGGCCTTGGTTCTCATCCACTCTACCGTTGTGGTGATAGGAACAGCTTTGCAATGTGAAGAAGGCAATGACATTCTCTATGGATAGGACCCGGGACGCTATCACTGGGCAAACCTGATTGTTACCAATAAGTTCGTTCGCAAAAGAAAAAAAGGCAGTGGAGAAGCCCAGAAGCTGCAGGTCCTCACAACCGGCCATGTCACCATGGGCTCCACATCTGCAATGATAATTAAACTGTAATTAAGTGCTCTGTCCTGAGTCAAGCAATGAATCACGCAATTTAAGCCGTCTTCTCTTGGGACTGGGCAGTCACGTGTCCTGAGGAATGGACAACTTCGGATTGATTTTGTTTCGCTGTGTAAACATGGAAAGGAAATGACCCATTTGCAAAGCAAAACTAGAGAAGCAGCAGGCCCGCTCCGCTGCAAACACGCTCTACATGAAATTTGCATTGCATGTACCGCCTGCATATCTTGGAAAATAAAGGTTGGAGGGAAATGCTCCTAGCAAGATGGAGCAGAGAGTCCCTGGAGGGTTTGGGGTAGGAAGGGAGTGGTCCTCAGAATAAGCTCTTAACTCCTCAAAACATTAGAAAGCAGAGGTATAGGGTGCCACAGCTGTCCTCCTGCCAGCTGCCAACATACAGACTGTGTGGACGTGTGTGTGTGTGTGTGTGTGCGTGCGTGCGTGCGTGCGTGTGTGTGTGTGTGTGTGTGTGTGTGTGTTTTACATACACACATGTCCACAGGGGGTTTAGACCTCTGCCACATAACATTGCCTGGTTATGGTGCCTCATCATCTCCTCCCCTACCATGGTATTTTTTTTCCTTATGGTCAGAACCCTTGGTCATTAATTCTGCTCCACTATCCTTGAAATTCAAGTGTTTATGGAAGGCATACAGGCAGTGATCATGAAAGACAGTAAAAACCAGGGAGATAGATTTGAGCACAAATACCATCTTAAAAACTCATTCTCATTACCTCCTTCCCGGCAGGCTTTGTTCTCAGACGTAGCCCCTCTAGCCAGGCTCTCAAGTCTAACCCAACCCGTTTCTACCATGCTTACCCCTCCCCACTTCTCACACGTGGAACGGTTCACACACTTGTTACTTACTTACTGTCTCTCATTCCCGTAGTCTGGAGCTTATATTCTCCACAGAGACATCTGCCAACAACATGCATTATGAACGCGTGGCTCAAAATCTTACCAAAGAGAATGAAAGTCGGGGCAGAACCGGGATCCAAGATTAAGTCCATCTAATCAGGGCTTCAGCTTTTTGATCTTTGAATCACAAAACAGACAAAAACCTTCCCTGAATGGTTAGATATCAAAAAGATGGTCAAGAAGCAAGATTTAAAAGTTCTGTATTCTCTTGGAGTTTCTCAGTCTTCCCTTAAATGAGTAGGAGACTAGATAGGTATGTAGATAATAGGTAGATGATAGACAGATGATAGATAGTATATATTAGGTGAATGGATGTATAGATAGGTATATGGTCTGGTAGATGAACAGATAGATGATTACACAGCTACATACATAGATGATAAATAATATAAATATGTGCTAGGTACATAGATATGGGGGTGAATATCAATAGTAGATAGATTAATACATATAATAGAAAATGTAGGTAGACAGATAATAGATGCACGTATGAATACATAGGTATATAGATGGGTAAGTATAATTGGTAAATGTGTGATGTATGGATTATTGATAGAAAAATACAGAAAACAGGCAGGTAGATAATAGATGGATATGGTGGTTGCATAGAGAGATGGATGATTCCCTAGATAATCTATTTCTGGTTTGCTTGCCAGTTCCACCACCTGCTCACTTAAAACCTGAGTGGGTGACTTTCAGTTGTCATCAGCTTTGGAATGCCATTACAAGTACCTCTGACCTTCAGACTCAGTGTGAAACATTTATTCCGTGTAATTAGCAAGCACTATGGCCTAGCAAACTCATTGACTAACTCATGTTGGTACTTGGAAGGACTGCTATGACAAAGGAAGAAGATGAGAGGATTCTTTTTAATTTGTTAAACTTCACTACATGGAAAGCCACTCGGACCACATGCTTTCCCTCTAACACTCTCAACGGGAGAGCACAACCAGCAATGGCAAAAATCAGTTGTCATCACGCACCAAGAGCCAAGTTCCCACTCAGGTGATCTCTTCAAGGTTCTGGTACTGTACATAGCAAAAGGAGCTTCCTTCACTTTCAAGAGCTATCAAAATGATCCCTGAAGGTAAATCTGGAAAACTAAGCCTTAAATAGGTACTAGAAAAGCAATGTTTAATGTGCATTGAAAAAAATAGTCAAGACCTTCTGAGCAAGAGAAGGGCCTTCCAATATTAATGAGTAAAAAAGTATTTCCAAATCCAGTTTTTTAAAAACACTGGATTTTTAAAATATCACTTAAGACCTTAAGACCTTAAATTCTGGGGCTGTGCTTAACAGTATTCCAGAGAATCATGTACATTTTCAAAGAGGGTAGATTGCATGCTAAGTGTTCATTCCAAATCACAAGAAGGAAGGAAGGAAGGAAAAAAGAAAGGAAGGAAGGAAGGAAGGAAGGAAGGAAGGAAGGAAGGAAGGAAGGAAAAAAGGAAAGAAAAAAGGAAGGAAGGAAAGGATAGTAAAGACACGAAGAAACCTATGGAGGTGATGGTCTCATGGGTATGGGTATCTCTAAAAGCAGTTACATTGGGCTGTACCTCCATGCCCCATCCCATTATGGCTTCCTTAAGTTCAAAAGAATCAAAACCATGATGCACACTGTAGTGAGAACTCTATTATGTATGAACCTAGAGTGGTGCTGAAGATACTGCTGCTGTTGATGATGATGATGTACCTGGTGCTGCTACCGCTGTTGTTGATGATGATGATGATAAACTTCCTGTTGCTGCCACTGCTGCTGAGCCAACAATCCTACAAAGCACTCAGTATGTCAGCAGCTATTTGCTACATACAAGGCTACGTAATGTCCATGCATTTTTCATTAAGTAGTTGTAAGTACTCAATAAGATTTTGCCATTTTTTTTGTCCAAGATTAAAAACACTAATGACAGCTTATGCTGCAGAGGATGTGAGGTAAGGGGAACGCTTCTCCATTGCTGATGGGAGTGCAAACTTGTACAACTGCTTTGGAAATCAGTACGATGATTTCTCAGAAAATTAGGAAACAATCCACCTCAAGACCCAACAATACCACTTTTGTGTTTATACCCATAGTTTGCTCAATCATACCACAAGGACATGTGCCCAACTATGTTCATTGCCACTTTCTTTGTAATAGCTGGAACCTGCCATGGGACAATAGTCTTGTACCCTGTCACTTGTATTGTTCTAATAAAACACTGATTGGCCTATAGCCAGGCAGGAAGTATAGGCGGGGCAACCAGGCAGGAAATAGAGTCAGGGCAACAAGAACAGAAGAATTCTGGGAATAGGAAAGGCTCAGTCTGCAGTCATCACCCAGATGCAGAGGAAACAAGATGAGAATGCCTCGCTGATAAAGGTACTAAGCCACATGGCTGACACAGACAAGAATTATGGTTTAATGTAGGATGTAAGAGTTAATAATAAAACTGAACTAATAGGCCAACCAGTTTATGATGAATGTTGACCTCTGTGTGTTTTCTTTGGGAGTGAATGGCTGCAGGACCAGGGGGGACAGAAATCTCAGTCAACAAGAACCTGTAAACAGCCTAGATGTCCCTCAACTGAAGAACGGATAAAGAAAATGTGGTACATTTACACAATGGAGTACTGCACAGCAGAAGAAAAAATAATGACATCTTGAAATTTGCATGCTAATGTATGGATCTAGGAAAAAACATATTGAGTGAGATAGTCCAGATCCAGAAAGGCAAATATAATATGTACTCACTCATAAGTGGTTCTTAGGCACAAAGCAAAGAAAAAAAAACAACCTACAGTCCACAACTCTAGACAACAAGAGGATCCAAGAGGGACACACATGGATCTACATAGGAAGGAGAAAAGGACAAGATCTCCTGAGTAAATTGGGAGCATGGGGGTCACGGGAAAGGGTAGAAAGGAAGGGGGAGGAAGAGAGAGGAGTAAAGAAAATGTATAGCTCAATAAAAACAATAAAAATAAAAAGGAGACAAAAAAAGATTATTGTCATTTTTACCTCGTGTTATAGAGAAGGAAACTGAGACTTGGGGATGTTGAGAAATCCCCAATGATCACACTTTAAATCAAATCACATCTGGCTTTAGACTTCTCCAACTCTAGTCCATGCCAAACGCAGTTCCTCATGGCTTGTTAGTGAACATGTGATTATTCCATATCAACAAAATCAAATCTCATAAATAAACCATAACTGTCTGATTAATGAGACAGTTACATTGGCATGCAGGACCCAGTGAGCTGTAGGAGCAGGCCTCCCCCTCACTGCTGGTGGGAAGCAGGATTGGCAGCCTGCATTCTACAGCATGCCAACATCTGATAAGATCTAGGCTGATGGTTCCTTTACTCTAGAAACCCCTGTAGGCATCCCTGGAAGAGGTACCCCATGAGTCAGACTCAAATAATGTCTTCCTCCTGAGTACAGACAAATGGGGCGACTTCCTTCTCACCAACAGACTATGACAGAAGGGATGGATGCATAGATAATGCTCAAAAGACTCCCTCCTAACAGCTTCAGTCTCACTTTGTTTGCTTGTTTTAAGACAATCTCCTTAGGTACCCAGGCCTGGAACCTGGCAACCTCTCGCCTCAGCCTCCCCATCGCTGGGTATTGCACTGGGCTCTTCCACTTCATATTGAAGAAGTAAGGAACTTGACTGAGGATCTTCTGGAGGGAGAGGCTGTAACACAGAGGATCATGGAAATATCTGTCAACTGAAAACATCCATGGGCCCGAAAGCCAACAAGAAAGTGTGTTCCCTAGGCTCACAGCTAAACAAAAGCAGGTACGGCATCCATGTGAGTGAGCTGAGAGCAGATGGGTCCCTGGAAAGTGTAGAAGGAGCGGTAGACTGCTTCCCACCGTTTGCCCTGCTAACTTTACCCGAAATAATTACACGGAAACTGTATTCTTTTAAACACTGCTTGGTCCATTTTCTGTAGCCTCTTATTAGCTAACTCTTACATATTGATCTAGCCCATTTCTAATAATCTGTGTAGCACCATAAGGTGGTGGCTTACCAGGAGGATTCTAACCTGCAGCTGTCTCAGAAAGTAGAGTCATGGCGACTGCCTCATTGCCTTCTTCCTCCCAGCATTCTGTTCTGTCTACTCCACCTATCTAAGCTGCTGTCCTATCAAAAGCCAAGGAAGTTTCTTTATTAACCAATGAAAGTAACACATAGACAGTTAACCCTCCTCCATCATTTCCCCTTTTCCTGTTTAAACAAAAAAGAAAGGCTTTAACTTTAACATAGTAAAATTGCATATAACAAAACAGTTATCAAGCAAGAATTACAGTTACAATATTTATATCTACTTTATCTTTTATCATAACTAAGGAAAACTATAACTAACCATTCTTTAACTCCATGAAAGACTTCAGAAGGATATAATATTACCTAATTAAACAAGAAATAAGCAACTTCAAACTCTAGAAATGACAGAGACATCTCGTTGCCTGGACAGTCACCCAAAGTTCTTTTGTACTGTTGGGGCATCCATCTTCAGCCTTCAGGCCCATAGTTTCCAGCAGACATTTCCATGAAGCAGGAAATTTCAAAGGCAGTTCAGTCACTTTCTGCTGTGTCCTGCAGAATGTCTCATAGACTCTTTCATGAATTAGGAACCCCGAAAGACCATCTCACCTTTACACAAGTTCAGTAGTCCTCTCTCTGCGGGTTCTTTGTATCCAGTCTATGCATCAGTCCAGGCAAGAGCAGTTTCTTGCCCAAATGGCTATCAAACTTCATAAGGAGCCTCTTCAATGTCCATCTTCCTCTTGAAGTAGATTTGTGCTGCCAGGAGCAGACATGTCTCATTGTCATGAAAAGCCCTAAGTTATTAAAACATTAAATGCCATGTTCTGTAGTCTTTGAAAGATATGAAGAATGCCTATCTAACTGAAATATATCTCTATATATCTAGAAAATCTAACTAACATGACTACAAGATTGACTATTAACAATAATCATCCATTAACAACCTATATTTCCTAATTATACATTACATTTTTAAATGAACTACACAATCACAGTACCTTAAACAAGATCAGAAATACATATACATATAACAAAATTGACCTTAAATTCCATACCGATGCAAATTATTCATATCTATATCATATCCCCCTTTAAATGTAAAAGAACATTTATAAACAATGTTTGGGAATACGGGCGCAGTTAGACAGCATCCCTTCGGGTACTTTGATTGCAGTTTTGTGAGTCCCTGAGCAGGGCAAGCAGCATAGCTGTTCTCGCTCCCATAGGAATATGAAATCATCTACTTATGTTTGTCTCAACGGCTACATTCATAGTAACCGTTTATGTAATGAAAAAAATAACACAACCATGTTTGAGAACCCTGGAGTATTAAAAATGAAGTGGCAACATATACATATTCTATATGCTGATGTGTAATCAGGAAATCCGTGGCAGACTCGTTTATAATGAAAACAACTTTAAATAACCTAAGGGGATATCAATGTGGTGGTTCATTCATGTTATGGATTACTATATCTTAATACTGAGCAAGAGGAATATCCATAATGATGAACTACATTTTTCATATTTTTAATTTAAGTGCATGAACGTTTATCCTAAATGGATGTCTCATGGAGCCCAGGAAAGGGTGCCAGATCCCCTGGAGTTTGAATTACAGATGTGACATGGTTGCTGGGAACCTAATCCCAGTCGTTTGCAAGAGCAGCAAGGACTCTGAACTACTGAGCCATCTCTCCTGTTCCTTTGTCCCTACATTGCTTTCTATCAAGGTGTTTGTCACAGCAACAAAAACAGCGCCTTTGGACAAAGCAGACATTTCTTTCTGTATCCCGAGGGAAAGTCTCCCAGCAGCACCTTAAGGTGCAGTCACTCCCAAGCCAAGCAAAGCCTAGACCACTGCCCTGTGCTTTCTTCATTGCTTCTTATAGCTATAGCACTGGCATACTGACAATTGATTTTATGTTTGTAAATTAACTTGCTTTGGAACTATTTCCCTGAAGAATAAATGTAAGTCGTGGCAAGAAAAGGTTTTGCCTATTCAAAGACCAGTCATCAGCTTGGGGCACATAGTAGACTTGCTTTACTCTGTCGTGAACCAATATTCCAGTCCCTGTCTTCAGTGTCTCTAGAGGTCAATCCACCGAACCATGCTACGATACAGAAGCCCCTCAACAGAAATGTGCCAAGGGCTCAAGAGATTGCTCAGTCAATAAGATGCTTGCCATGAAGCATAAAGACCTGAGCTGAACTCACCAAAGCCCACCAAAACGCTAGCAGTGGCAGCACCTGTGTGTAGTCGTAGTGTGGGGAGAGACAGGAGGAGCTCTGGACCTTACCTGGCAGCCAGCCCAAATGAATCAACACGCTTCAGGTTCAGCCAGAGAGCTCGTTCAGTAGAGACGACTGAAGGAAGACGTCGAACATGGGTCTCTGACCTCCACAGATGCACAACATGCAAATATGATATGCACACATACACACACACTTAAACACACACATACAGATACACATATGTACAGACACACACTCATATACAGCACACATGCACACTCACGCAATACACACACACACACACACACACACACACCTATGCACATGCTTACAACACAAATATGTACGCACTGACAAACAGCAGCCTGCTAGGTGCAAACGGAGAGTCACAAAAGGCCTTCTATGGAGTGATTCGGTCCAAACGAGATAGCCCACTAGGCAAATCCAGAGAGGAAGAGAGCCACGCCGTGCTTGTCTAGCTGGAGGTGGGGACAGGAAGGATCACAAATGGGCATTAGGGATCTTGAGTATAAAGGAAATGACCCAAGTGTGGGTTCTGGCAATAACTGCACAAGCCTGTAGATTTGCCACCAAGACTGAGTTTGACAGTATGTGTGGATAACTCTTCAGTGCGGCACTGTGGAGGAAACAGACCGTGGGAACAAGCTCCCTGTTATTTACTATATTGCTGGAGCAGTTTCCGTAAATGGAAAGTCCACAATTCTTTAAAACCAGAAAACAAGAAACCACACACACACATCGCTCACCAGTGAGAAAGCACAGCTCTGAGGAAAGACTGCCTTATCTCAGTTTGTTACTTGGCTACCAGGATGGCCTCAGCAAGGGGAGGAGCCACAGGGTGGGGCACCCTGGGCTGAGAAGCAATCAACCTGCGCCTAGAGGAAACAGTGAGTGAGGAGTGGATACCCGGATACCCATGAGGCTAAACACAGGCTGCACCAAGGAAGGCCTGAGGTCACAGCCACAGGGGCCTGTTACTGTCGAAGGATTTAGGGACTATAACCGCTGTGGAGCAGGCAATTGGATGAGAGCAGAGTTGAGGGACGTGGGTGATGTCCCTGAAGTTGCTGCTCAAATCACCTCTTTTTCTGTTCTTCACAGAGCACCCCAACAGAGGCCCTGCTTGGCGGGTGCCCTGTTCAGGGCTGACTCAAATCACAGCAAGAAGAAACCAGAACAGCTCCTCGCGGTGCAAGCTGGAGTAACAGAGTGCGTGAATCCACGTGAACTTTGTGAGAGAACCTATGGCTTCATCACCTAATTGAAAGATCTCAAAGAAAAAGTCCTGGAATTTGACTGACACCTGTAAAAAGATCATCTGAGACAAAGCCACTGTCCCTAGTAAGTTACAGTCCACCTTCAGTGGGTGGCCCGCTCAGATCGCAAACACAGCCCAACAGAGATGTCCAGTATTTTTGATCAATGGTGTCTGTTCAGTTCCTCAGTCAGAATAGATGCCCCCTGTTTGCTAAAGAAACAAATCACATGGGCTGGAGAGATGGCTCAGTGGGTAAGAGTACTAGATACTCGTACAAAGGACCTGGGTTCAATTCCCAGCACCCACATGGCAGCTTGTAACTGTAACTCCAGTTCTTGGCGATCTGACACCTTCACACCAGTACACATAAAGTTAAATTTTTAAAAAATTATTTTAGTTATAATTAACTTAAGTGATATATATTTGATAAGAGCTATTCGTAAAGACTTGTCTACTCAGACAGCATACACATACACACAACACACACATATATACCTGCTCACACATGTAGATGCCTTCACCTCAAACACCCTGCTCTTGTGACACAGCTCTTGCATGCACCACTCTCTTCTAAACACACACACAGTATTTCACCAACCCCAGACGGCTGCCTTGTGAGACCCTGCACACTCATGAGGAGTCAGCTGCATGTGCCCTGGAGGACGACACTTTCTGGAAGATTCTGATAGAGCAGAGCTCGCACCTGACCATCTGATCAACTCTTGTCCTTGTAGGGCTTCGTGCTCCGGCTCCTGCCATCCCCCTACCATCTCAAATACCCCCCCCCCCGTGTTCCTGTCACATAGGAAATGAAAGGCAGAGGCCACACGTTCTGTCAAAACAGCCCATGGAGCAGACGGAGTGTACTAGAACTCCAAAGGCCTCCCGTTTTCTCTCTGTGGTGAATTTCCTACTTCCGGGGGAAATGAATCTAGGAACAGGGGCTTATATACCGTACAGCTTTAGTAGGTGAAGGGAATATAGAGCAAATCATATGGATAGTACTGATATGCAACTTTATATATGCACATACATGTGTACATACACAGTATATGTTTATATTCCAGATAACTTTTCTTCATGCAGACACACACATATACTCTGGCCCCCACTGAAACATGAAATTTTAGAGATTAGAGGGATTTGTTGTTGTTGTTGTTGGTTGTGGTTTTTTAGATAAAGTCTTCCTTCCATATCCTTGGCTGGCCTGAAACCCACTCTACCCTCATGCTCTCGAGTGCTCAGGACACGGTCCTGTGTCACTAGGCCTGGCTATGATTGGACTTTTTCAAATACAAAGCTACATTCCATCGTATTTCTATCAAACCCTCCGGGATCCTGACTAGGTGTGTGCAGCCCCATATAGTCTTGCTGACCCCCACATAATGGAAAAGTAGCGGGGAGAGGATGGAATTAGGGGTAGAAGGGAGACAGAGACATGCCCCCACCTGATCTCAGAGCAAGATGATACACCAGGTGGGTGGCCCAAGCAGATTATGAAGACGGGTCATCCCAATACCAGCTCCTGACTACAGCAGAGACGGAGTATGCGGCTCACTCGCTGGAGTGCCTACCACGCCCACAGCTCTGGGTTTGAGCCCCAGCACCGCATAAAGCACGTGTTGTGGTTCCCTCCTACCATCCACGCACAGGGGAGGTAGAGGAAGGAGAATCCAAGGTCCAAGGTCAGCCTGGGTTCTATGAGATCCTATCATGTGTGTGTTCGTGTGTGTGTGTGTGTGTGTCTGTGTGTGTGTGTGTCTGTGTGTGTACATATGTGTGGAGGTACACAGGCATGTGTGGTGTACATGTGTGGAGAGCAGACATCTGTCATTCCACAATTGCTCTCCACTTTATTTTTGGGAAAAAAGAAAAGGTCTCTGATGAACCTCATGCTCCACAGTTTCTCTAGACTGACTGGCCAGTGAGCCCCTGCAGTCTTGACTCTGCTCTCCCAGCACTGAGATTACAGGCACAGGCACAGTACCCAGCTGTGATAAGGACTCCTGGAATAGAGCTCAGGTCCTCATGCATGTACAGTGAGCAAGAAGGAGTCGGCTCCCCAGCCCTGAGCCCCCGGTGTTAACAATTACAAGCCACAGCAACAGCCAACGCGTGTGGAACACCACGTCCATTCCCGTCTCACACACTGGGTCTACACTGGCTCTGTCAACTTGTGTTAAAGGCAAGGATTTCGCCTTTGTCTTGGGTGGACAGGGAAGAACTGGCTGACAACGAGATGAGGAGTGCCTTTGTCTCGAAAAGCCCCATCTACCTCCCCCTTTCTCCAGCCTTTCCTGGGGCTCCTGGTGCCCTCCCCTCCCTGGGTAACCACATCCCCATTGATTCCTAGGTGCAGGAAGAGGTCAGAATGAGGCAGGAACTTGGCACACACAGGGACGGTACGGCGAGGAGCCAAGTGAGGAGGAGGACTGGGGCTCATTAAGTCGCCTTCCAGAAGGGGCCAGAGCAGTGCCTGAGCGCGCAGAGGAGACGGGGAAGAAAGGGAAAAGGAAAGAATCATTTTTAAGCATGAGACACGGTGACAGCGCAGCTTGGGTTGACAACGTTCTCCTAATGAACCGAATGTCTTCCCCATTGTCATTTCAGAGTTGAGAAAATCGGTACAGGATTACCATGCATGCCTCACTCAAAAAACGGGGTGTTTTAAAGCCTGCTTCTCAGACTGATGAGATGAGGAGGCTTGGTTCAGAAAGTGCCCTGAAACCCTGACATGAAGGGTGGGCAGAGACAAGAGGACGTCTGAGGCTCACTGGCAGCCAGCCTAGGTTCAGTAGTGAGTGGGAAACCCTGTCTCAAAAACTAAGGTGGCCAGAGCCTAAAGGACAACAGCATAGATTTGCCTCTGGCCTCCAGAAGTAAGTGCACTCACTTGAACACACACAGAGACACACAGATACATGCCACACACAACACACACATCACACCACACACAGACACCATACCACACACATAAAACACACTACACACATCACACACACACACATACACACACATAAAACACACTACACACATCACACACACACACATACACACACATAAAATAAACCACATGCACACACATACACACACACACAGACACACATACATACCAAAGAAAATAAACAAAAAGAAGAATGAAAACAATACAACCTGCCTCTGGGCTATACTGCTTTCCCTGCTCCTCCCTCAAGCCCATCCCAGTCCTGTGTCTATTCCTGACCAAAATTCTTCTGGGGAAGCCATTCTCCTCTAGGTATGTGCTCTTGGGCTAAGCACCTCCGGATGAACAGGCTGGAACAATAAATCTTTTAGAAATGGCTCCTCCCTGCTGGATTTCTCACAAACATGTCTGCAGCAGCAGATCAGAACTCATAGATCCTGGGAAGCCAGGAGAAGCAAGGTGAGGCATATGCCCTTTCCCTCTGTGCCGGTGTAGGTCCTGGCCATCTAGTAAGTCGGGCTTCCTTCTACTGGGCTCTTTCTGCACAGCTCTGACTGGAGAGGATGCCTCTAATAATATAGATGTTCCTCCATGTGTACAGTTTGCATTGCCACTGCAGCAGAAATAAATATCACAGGCTTGGCATGGCAGAAACGATAGATAGCATCATAAGATAAATTTTAAAAAGGAAAACCGTGTAAGCCCTTTTCCCTTTATTAGCTATCAAGCCAAGCTTAGGCAGAGATCCGAGAATCCAGGCAACATCCTTTAACAAAGTTAAGGCCCTCTCCAGCTTTTTCCAAATGAAAACATCGCCACCTGGTGGACGCTATTCTCACTGCAATTTATTGAAACAACGGAGAAAGAACTTAAAAATCTAACCCTGACCCTGGAGGTCAGCTGTGGGCAGCCAGAGGACTATAGATAATGGAAAGAGCTCAGATTTCAAATTACTTGCTGACCTTTCTGAGTCTCTAATATATAGCTGGCTCCCGGGAGATTGAGTCTCTTAGAAGCCCTTTGTTTTTCCACAACTCTAGTCTTCCTCTGATGTGGCCTGCAGGAACGTCCAATCTTCTTGCAGCTACTGACTTGGATTTTGACAGTTACTTAGTACCAGGTGTTCTTCCCACCTCATCAGAGGATCACTGGGACAGAAAAGGAGCACAATATCCCATTTTCATGTGATTCTTAAGGGTGGCCACATGGCAATCCAGTAGGCAGAGTTTTTCATTGGGACCTCTGGCTCCCCAATAAATGGCCTGGAAACTTCTTATTAACTATAAATGCTTGTGCCATAAGTGTGCCACCACTTATGCCTGTTACTAACTAGCTCTTACAACTTAAATTAACCCACATTTCTTATCTGCGCTCTACCATGTGGCTGAGTACCTTTCTTTAACGTGACAAGTTCATCTTCCTTCTCTCCGCTTCTCCTGGTGACTCTGTCTTCCTTCCCAGTGTTCTCTCGGTCTGGCTCTCTCACCTAGCCTTGTCCCGATGAGCCGTTGACCAGTTAGCTCTTTATTAAACCAATGAAAGTAACACATCTTCAAGGTGAACAAAAGGATTATTTGACATCTGGCACACGTGGTGGCGCAGGCCTTTAATCCCAGCACCTGGGAGGCAGAGGCAGGCGGATCTCTGGGAGTTCAAGGCCAACCTGGTCTACTAGAGCTAGTTCCAGGACAGCTAGGGCTACACAGAGAAATCCTGTCTTGAAAAATAAAACAAAAGGATTATTCCACAGCCCCTCCCCTTGCACATGACCATGCACCCAGCTCTACTCAGGATAACTCTGCTGGGAAGACAAGCACATCCAGTTATCCACCTTCCACCTATCTAGAGGGTAGAAACAGAATACTAATTGGTCAAAGTAGAATCAACTTCCATTTTGACTTTTAGAGTTGGAGATTAACCTTTTAGAGTTTATGTCATTCATTGAAGCAAATTACAAGTGCTAATGAACTGTTAAACTCTTTTGACTTAAAACTGTCATAAGGAGTCTGCTTGTTCATTTTCAGCTGCTCAGCCCTGAAATAATCACACAGAAACCATATTATTTAAATGACTATTTGACCAATAGCTCTACCTTCTTATTTGCTAACTCTTACATCTTAGTTTAACCCACTTCCATTGTTCTGTACATCACCACGAGGTCATGGCCAATCAGAAGTTTCAGTGCATCTGTCTCCAGTGGCTCCATGGCTTCTTTCTGACTCTGACTCCTTTCTCCCAGCATTCAGTTTAGTCTTCCCCACCTACCTCTATACCCTGAGCAGGCCCAAGACAGTTTCTTTATTAACCAATGGTATTCACGGCATACAGAGGGGAATCCCACATCATAAAACTGTACTCCTTTGGGGGTAATGATCAAAAATGGGGATCTCCAGGATTGTTGAAATTTTCTATAGCCTAAGCATTCCAAAGAATCAGAAGAAATGTTGGTGAAGGCATAAGTCACAGACAATCCCACATCAGTTTGGAATTATGATTAATAGAATGGTTATTTATTCAAAGGGAAAAAACTTGCAGATTACCGTCCCAGACAACAGTCCCTCCGCGCGAACAGGAAAGGAGTCTAGGAGCCGGAATGAGAGCCGGAAGCCAGAGAGAGAGTGGAGAACAGCCACTGCTTTTTTTAAAGAGAGAGAGACCACGCCCCAATGGGCTGGTAACTCAGCGGCTATTGGCTGAAGGAGAGGAAGGAGCTCCCGCAGCATCTCCCCCTTTTGTTTAAGTAAGAGAGTTCTAAGCCTACTACGAAATTATATACAATAAGTACAAACCTACAAAATTATATACAATAAATACAAATATCCTATTCTAACTAGCTTAAGTCTTGTATAACAAATAACTTGGCCAAGTCATGAAAGGAAAGTAACTACATTTATATAATCTTCAATCCCATCGAAGATCGGAGAAGGGAAATAATGTTACCTGAGTAATTAGGAAGTGCAATCAAACAACTTCCAGAACATGTAACAAATCACAGAGACAACTGGCTACCTGGTCAAACACCCAAAGTCACGTTTGCAGCATTGAAGCAACCAACTTTGGCTAAGGCCTGACGTAACTGACATACCATTTTCAAAGGCAAGAAACTTCAAAACTATCTTACCCGGTCTTGGCAGGATATGACAGTCCTGTTTTATCCATTTACGGATATTCTGTAACTCTCTCAGTAGTTGAGGTATGAGCATTTCTTTACCCAAAGGCCAGTTCTGCCAAGAAGAAAGGCTCCAGGTGGAGTGTCTTTGGTGCTCAACATTCTCTCGGGAATAGATCGGTGTTGCCAGGAGCGATTGTGTCTCCCTACCACAGAACTCTGAATTAGATTAAAGGCCATTTTCTACAGCTCTTTGAAGAGGTTGAAGATTATCTATCTATACTGAATATAATCTCTATGTATCTAAAGAACCTGATTAGTCTAATTATAAATGACAAACTTAGATGACTATTGATCTATATAATTCTCAATATCTATCTAACTTAAAGACTGAGACAATAAACAACTGTGCAATAAATGAGGACAATGTGACCTCCAAATATAAACAATGTGCAAGTATACATTGCAATATGGTAAATAAATATATCAATAAATAAACAATATATAAGTATCTTAATCAGAGGTAGAAGTGTACAATGCAATATGGTAAATATACATATATCAATACAATATATATATCAATATATAAAAATGTTTTAAACAGAGGTAGAAGCATGCATGCATAAAATAGTCAACATAATTTAACTTTGTATCAATATATAATATGTTGCCTCCGCATTTTTCTGTGAACACCCGAACCTTGAAACAGGTGTGCACTTTCCCGAACCGAGCCCACGAGAACTGATTAATATCCTAAAGGGTTAAAACAAACACACACACAAGAGACCGGGCTCATTCACCAAAGAGCAAGTGGCAAATGGCAACTTTATTAAGCATAAGTCGGGTATATATACTGTGGGGCAGAAAGACACCAGCCCCCCCCCCCCCATCAGGAACAGGGAAAGAGAAAAATCAGGCCGCTGCACCCAAGGTCAGAGAGCAGCTGATCAGAGAAAGAGGAAGCCAGGTGGCCGTGCTCAGGGTCAGAGAGCAGCTGACCCGGGAACCTTGCCTGCAGTGAGAACCTTGCTTGCAGGTGGAATTACCCTAACAGAAGAGGGAGAGTTCTCTCTAAGCTATACCCTTGGGCCGTGGAGCAGAGGAACCAGGGAACCAGAGGTCAAACAGCCCTGCATATCACCAAGATCAAAAGGGAAAAAGACCTATGCACCTACAATAATAATCAATACCAATTTGTTTGTCTAAAAACAATAACTCACAAGTACAAATCTATTATCCCATAATCCAATCATCCCTCTTTTTTTAAGATTCCTGTGCTTATAAAATTTCTCCCCCAACCCTCAACCATATACTAATTATAACCAACCCCTAAATGATGTCCCTAAACTCAAGGACAACCTTTACTGGGAGAGGGGACATCGTTCTCTAGAATTACTTCCAGCTGTCATGGGGGCAACGTTCTTTCTGGGGGATCCTGTGAAAGTAAAATGATGATTAAATTTCAGGATCAATGTCTTTTAAAATTGCAAATAGTCTCTGAGTATTTTGTGGAGGTCTGGCCAGAATGTTGTACAAGATGTGCACCATTTCAGCTAACCATGTTGGAACCGTCTTGTGCAGCTGGTACCCAAAACAGGTCTTGTAGTAGAACTATCAGTATCATGACGTCATCTCAACCAGGTGGAGTTGTTGTTATGGGGCCCCATCTTCTTCCTGGAAACTTCAAATGTCACTGCAGGAAAAACTCATTGTTCATTGTGGAAAACTTAAACAGTAATCATATAGACATATACAGACATACATATATTCAATGAAAGGCATGATAGATATATTTAATGAAAGGTATGATAGATATGAAGAAAAGTAAAGATGTTTTCTAAACTCATATTTCTTTCTGTCCCATATCATGGCTCTTGACATGAGACAGAAACTCCAGAAACTCTGGGTTTTTCTTTTAACAACAGGCTTGGAATTAGAGAGGGACTGAGCCAGAGTCCAACTCCAAAACCTGCTTTATAAATTTAGAAATATGATTTAGTATATTTTACTTACAGAACAGATTCGGTTTTCTTGATAGTCCCTATTGGGCTGTTATTTTCCATCTGTCAGTATTCAAATATCCAGGGTCCCTTGAATTTTCCAAAGATCAGTGTTTTCCTGTGGAGATAAGAACAGAACCCTGCCCCCATTCTATATGTTTTTCTTACCAACTGTATGAATATCATCATTGTAGATGAGCTGTCATTTCCCCTTTCCAAGAGGTTTCTCCTCTTCAAATCGAACCTTTATTAATTTTGATGGTATCCACAATTTTTCTTCTCCTGTGGAAACAAGAGCAAAACCCCTTCCCCAATGTAGCACATCTCCTGGCTTTCATTGGGAGGTCAGCATGTCTTTGAAATAAACAGGTTGGTTTAGTTCAGAAGTTTTTTCCATTATCCAATGCCTCTCTATTGCTGTTGTTCCTTTCTCATTAGCATTAAGAAAATTCAAGGTTAATAAAGCATTATGCAATCTATTTCTGGGGGTATCTTTTGTCCCTTTCTGTTTGTTTAGCATATCCTTTACAGTACGATTTGATCTTTGTACATATTTAATTTACCAAATTCCATAAAGTGGAACACATCCATCTGCCAGATTTCATTCCTTTGAGTACCCTTTGGGTTACTCCCTGCAGGCAACAGTGTTTGATTATAGAAAGAACAAGTAGGACATCTCTTTATAATGTCCTTAGCTTGTTTCCATGTAATGGAAAACTCTTTCTTTAAGCCTTTACTATTGACGTGATGTTTTTAATGAAATTCTGAGGCCTGCAGAACACTTCCAATCAATAATTGGTCAATTTCAGCGTTACCTTGTGCTAGAGGGCCAGGCGGACCGGTATGGGACCGGATGTGTGTTATGTACATTGGACAAAGCCTATTCCTAATTATGTCCTGTACCTGGATAAACAATGAAGTCAACTCTGTGTCATCTGGTATGAATTCAGCGGTTTCAATATGCAAGATAACTCTTTCTGCATATTGTGAATCTGTAACTATATTAAGAGGTTCTTTAAAATCCCTTAGAACCATAAGAATGTGTAGTATGAGGGCTGGCTTGTTGGGGTTTCTGTCCCACCCAGTACCCCAACAAGCCAGCAAGTCCCAAGGAAAAATCACGCACAAGACTCCATAAGGTTATAAACTGATTGGCTCATTAGGTCAGGCTACTTATTAGCTCTTATAACTTATGTTACCCCATTATTCTTATCTACGTTAGCCACATGGGCTCATTACCTTTCTCAGTGTGACAGCTTACATGTTGCTTCTTCCGTGGTCTGCACAGGAATGCTGAGGGAGCTCTGCTTCCAGAATACTCCCAGTCTCTTTGCTCCACCCCTACTTCCTGTCTGGCTTTCCCGCCTATACTGCCTGCCTGGCCAATCAGCGTTTTATTAAAATGATTGACAGAATACAGACAATTCTCCCGTATCAAGAATGGCATATAATTTTGCCTTCTGGACAGAATTATAAGGGCTTTGTTCAACTTTACTCAATTCTTCCAATTTATAACCTGTTTTCCCTGATTTATTTGCATCGGTATAAAATGTCCGGGCTCCAGTTATTGGAGCATCACGTAGAATTCTAGGAAGAATCCAAGAAGTTCTCTTTATGAGGTTAAGTCTATCACTTTTGGGATAGTTGCTGTTGATTTCTCCCAAAAAATTAGCACAAGCTCTTGGCCATGGTTCATTATCTTCCCATAACTTTCTTATTTCCTCAGTAGTAAAAGGCACTATAATTTCTGCTGGGTCTATACCTGCTAGTTGACGAAGTCTCAGTTTACCTTTTATAATTAATTCAGAGACCTTTTCTACATAAGTTTTTAATTTTTTACTTGGTTTATGAGGTATAAATATCCACTCTAAAATAATATCTTCCCTCTGCATTAAAATCCCTGTAGGAGAAATTCTGGAAGGCAGTATGACTAGGATGGAACTAAGATTCGGGTTTATCCTATCCACATGTGCCTCCTGTAATTTTTCCTCAATCATTGTCAGCTCCTTTTCTGCTTCAACTGTCAATTTTCTGGAACTATTCAAATTTTATCACCATCTAAGGTTTTGTTTAAATGAACTATTAGATCAGGTGTTATCCCAACAGCTGGTCGTAGACTGGAAATGTCTCCTAACAATCTTTGGAAGTCATTAAGAGTCCGTAACCGGTCTCTCCTAGTTTGTGCCTTTTGTGTTCGAATTTTCTCTAACCCTATTCTGTAACCTAGGTAATTAATAGAATCTCCTCTTTGAATCTTTTCAGGGGCAATTTGTATCTCCACCTAGGCAAGACTTTCTTTACTTCTTCAAACATACTTTCCAAAATATCTTTATTTGAATCAGATAATAAAATGTCATCTATGTTATGATAAATTATGGACTTGGGAAATTGTTTATGAATTATTTCCAATGGCTTATTACAAAATATTGACACAATGTGGGACTATTGAGCATCCCCTGTGGGAGGACAGTCCATTGATATCTCCTAGTAGGCTGAGAATTATTATAAGTAGGCACTGTGGAGGCAAATTTTTCTCTATCCTTTTCTTGCAAAGGTATAATGAAAAAACAATCTTTCAAATCAATAACTGTAAGAGGCCATCCTCTTGGTAATAGAGAAGGCAAAGGAATTCCAGATTGTAGCGGACCCATAGATTGAATTACCTTTCTGACAGCTCTTAGATCTGTCACCATTCTCCATTTACCAGATTTCTTTTTTACAACAAACACAGGAGAATTACAAGGGCTGGTTGCTTCTTCAATATGGTTAGCATCTAGTTGCTCTTGTACCAGTTGTTCCAAAGCCTATAATTTATCTTCAGCTAGAGGCCACTGCTTAATCCATATTGGCTTCTCAGTTAGCCATTTTAAAGGTAGGGCTGTTGGTACCTCTAAAGGTTTGCTACTGACTGTATGTTCTTGTACAGCCTGAATGGCTGGTGACCTTTTTCCACAATACCTCATTATATCCTTCCCAGAATTGTGAGTTCCTGGAACTACAGGACTGTTAGTCTGGGCATTCCATTGCTGTAGCAGGTCATGACCCCATAAATTTATTGCAATATTGGCTATATATGCCCTTAGTCTTCCTATTTGCCCTTCAGGCCCTATGCATTCCACCCATCTTGTGCTTTGTTTTACACAAGATAGGGTTCCAATTCCCAGGAACTGAACATCTACCTCTTGGAGAGGCCAATTCGGATACCAAGATTCTAGAGGAATTATACTTACATTCGCACCTATGTCTAATAAGCCTTCAATAAAAATGCCATTTATACAGACTCTTAGCTTTGGTCTTTGATCGTTAATGGAAGTCTGCCAAAATATACGTTTACTCTGTCCTACTGAATTTTTTGACTCATTCTCCACATGTAATTCATCATTTAGACCAGTATTACTTTTTACGGCAGACATTGGAGTTTTCAATTTTCTTGGTGAGATACATCTTCCACTGTAACTGGGAATGACTGGGCCACTTTTGGCTTGGGGCCTGTGAGAGGCCCCTCAAGTAGTTTCCCGATGGTATCGGGTTGCCTTGTCTGTCTGTTGTTGACCTGCATTTGTTGGACCAATGTCGGCCTTTACCACATCTCCTACATATACCTGAAGACTGAGGTCTCCTACTTTTGTCATTCCCAGAGGAGATACTATTCCTAGAATTTCTTTGCCAGCAATCCCTTTTCAGATGTCCTAATTTACCACAATTAAAACACCTGGTAGTTTGTTGTCTCCTCATAGCTTTGGAAATCGCTTCTCCTACCCAGGTTTCATAATTATAGCTAAACATCTCAACATTCATTGTATGCTGTATCCATTCTTCCATAGGTGCGGATCTAGATTTTAAAGGCCCAATTATCTTTTTACATTCGGTATTTGCATTTTCAAAAGCTAGAGATTCAAGAAGTATTCGTCTAGCTTCTGGGTCTGTTATCCCTATGTCCAGAGCCTTAATTAATCTTTGCACAAAGTCAGTAAAGGGTTCTCTCTGTCCCTGCCTAACCCTGGTATATGATTTGACCCTTTTTGCTGGATCTTGTATTCTATTCAAAGCATTCAAGTCTGCTTTGTGACATAAGGACAGCACTTTTTCGTCATAAAGAGCTTGAACCTGTGGATCAGCATATGCTCCAACAACAAGAATTTGATCTTGGGAAACCTCCACACCTTTTGCTCTTCCTTGCTGTTCCATATGTTTGGATTCTTCTCTGAAATAAATTCCAAACATCAAGGAAGGTCCATCATCTAAAACTGCAGACACTAGCTGAGAGAAATCATGGGGGGTAGCTCTGACATTAGAAGCCCAAGTCCTTATCATTTCCTTAACAAATGCAGAGTGCAAGCCATAATTAACGACAGCTTGCTTAATTTCTTTTAAATCATTCATTGCTATTGGTGTCCATCTAGCTTCTTTAACTCCCTTTGAGCCTTTAGAAGTTGACCCTTTGTCAGAATAAATTACAGGGTATGTCGTTAGAACCCTGGGTAAGCCAGTTCTAACAGCTGGTGGTGGCATTGCATCCTGTCCTTGTGCCTTCTTACTCTGTTCACCAGCTCCAATAATTTCTTCAATCATTTCTAATCTTTCTATCATTGTCTCCCTTAAATTTTGAATCTCCTGACCTACCCGTGTTTCTAGGAATTTCACTAAGGTATCAATTTTTTGGTTCCCATTCTGGAGGTACATTCTATCTGTTACCTTATCAAAACTTTGTGGTAACGTCTGAATGTCAAATTCAACAGCCTGGACCCTTTCAGGTAACTTCCTAGTACCCTTGGACATGGAGTCAATTTTGTCTATCATAGCATCCACTTGTTCAGATAACCCCTGATTTTCAATAATTTTAATCCTTTCAACTAGTTGTTCATTATTAGTCCGTAAAAATCGTATCTTCCTTACTGATAAAATATTGAAAAGAAAACTGAAACCTAGTAACAAGTAAATTAATGTATCCCCATAGTCATATAAACCTTACATGACATAATCCATTGTATTAATAAAGAAAACAGTAAAATTGGCATTGGAAACAAAAACTGCCATATTACCTCTTGTCTAGTAGGTGGCACTGTTGCCAAGTTGCAACTAGAACCACTGCAAAGGTGACAGAAACGGGGTCCTGTTTCAGTGTCTGCCTTAGTATTTGTTAAAAACTAGGAAATATAAGTTGCTCAACAAAGAAAATGTAATTAAATCAATTCCATACATGGAACCAGAAACCCAGAATCCAGAGGTAGAAAAGAGCAACCTGGAAGATGCGTATGCCTCCACATGACCAAGTCGTTCTGATTCACGCCACTAAAGTGCCGCACTTACAAGGGAAATTTAAAACCAACTTAGAAAAGAGCAAACCAGGCAGGCAGAGACTGTCCCGAGCCTGTGGAGCTTGGGAGGCATGGGGTTTAATTGAACTGCTGGCTCCACACACAGGGCACAGGCCGCAGTTGAGGGAAGGCTTGTTACCACAAAGTTTTGTTGAGGGAAGCCGAGCTGGCAGCAAGCAGTTGAGTGGGGGGGAGGGTGGTTCTACAACCAAACGTGGGGCACCAGATGAAGGTGTAAGTCACAGACAATACCACACCAGTTTGGAATTATGATTAATAGAATGTCTATTTATTCAAAGGGAAAAAATTTACAGATTACCGTCCCAGACAACAGCCCTTCCGCGTGAACAGGAAAGGAGTCTAGGAGCCAGAAGCGGAGCCGGAAGCCAGAGAGAGAGTGGAGGACAGCCGCTGGCTTTTTTTAAAAAGAGAGAGACCACGCCCCAATGGGCTGGTAACTCAGCAGCGATGGGCTGAAGGAGCGGAAGGAACTCCCATAGCACTGGGTCTCAGGCAACAATGAAAAATGAAACAGCTGGGTCAGCAGTGACAAGGACAGTTCCTCAGTACTCCAGCCAAGAACTCCTGGACCCAGTACCAACCAGAGGAAGAAGGGGCCCTGGTAGTAGCTAAGATGGGTCAACCCACCAATTCAGCCATGTTATGCCCAGAGAAGAGATGAATTTTCCTGGAAGGGGAGTTAGAAGTATAATATCCAGTGTGCTGAAGATTCAGGACTAAGATTCACAATGACATTTTCATCTAAGAAGTTTCTGGAAACCCACTGTCCTCTCAATGGAAATCCACTCTCCTCTCACTGGAAACCCACTGTCCTCTCACTGGAAACCCACGGCCTTTTCACTGGAAACCCACTGTCACCTCACTGGAAACCCAGTGTCTTCTCACTGGAAACCTACTGTCATCTCACCAGAAATCCACTCTCATCTTAGAATGGAGCTTATCACACAGTCATACCAACAGATAACCAGGATCAGGTCAGGGGCACATCCATCTTCTGTGGACAAGGATGGCTTTCCATGCAGGAGCATCCAGAAGAGAGGTGCAGGCTGAGGAGACAAATGTCCTCCTTGGTGGTAGATTACCTCTTCACCGATGTCTGCACCTCTACCCTCCTCTGAAGGCCTCTCTCCACAGAACAGGGGTCCATAACATCTTGCTCCCCTGTGTGACTTTCTATTTTCCCTAGAAGGAGTAATTAACATCTCATGTGACCTTCAAAGCCTACCAGAAGCTGGACTTGATCTTTCCCTCTTTTTGCACTTCCAAGTACCCCACCCCATCCTTCCTACCCCAGAGCCTTTGCTCTGCTTCATCTTTAAGAGCCTGTTCTTTAAGATGTTCACATTGTTCTCTTCTTAATTTTATTCAGATCTCAGCAAAGTCCTTTTCTCCTAGTCTATTTAAAGGAGTTTTTCCCTCTCATCTTTGCCAGCCTGACTACTCTACCTGGCTTGAAGTGTAGCAGTAATCACAACTGGCATTGCATTAAATGCCTATTTATTTAAATGTCAGCCTTTTCTCTTAGAATGTATCTTTTAGAGGGGAGGAATTTGTTTTATTCCCACATTTTCCCTGAAGGGCCTAGTCCAGAGAAGTTCCGCAATAAAACATATCCAGCAATTGGATCTACCCATCTCTTCTACCAGGCAGCCAACCACTTGCCAATCTATTCACCAGTCTATCCAAGCATACATAAATCCAACCATCCATGCATCTTTTGATACATCCAGACATCCATACATCCACCTGCCTATTCATGTATCCATATACATTCACCCATGCATACATCTACCTACCATATATTCATCTAGCCATTTATCTACCCGCCCATCAATCTATCCATCCATCGACATCATACACACACAAACACCCCATCATCCATCTATATCTCTCAGTATATCATCTATTGTTTCATCTTCCAAAATGCTAACTTGACATTTGATGTGACAGGAGATCACAAATGCTAGAAGCATCCAAATTCTGCCTGAATTACACAAGGCAAAGTTTACAGTAGAGGTGAAGGTGTCTGCTGGACTAAAGCACTGAGAGGTACTTTTATGTGGTGAGCTCTATGCTGTCTGCTTGATTAGCTTCACGGTGTCTTTGGTCTTATAGATCTTCCCAAAGTTTTGTGTGCATGGCTAAATTTTTCCAAAGGGAGAGTTTCAACTCCGTGTTGCCTGTTCTTCAGATGTTATTGGAAATAAAGCAGATTCAGGGATAAATAATGCAGACAAGATCCCAGTCCACTGGGGACAGTATAGAGTCAAAGAGATGGGCTTCATGGGGCCCATGGCAAATGAACCCTAAGACAGTCTTGGGAATCAAGGGGGCCTGAAGAATGATGCAGCCTTGGCCAGGTGACGTTAAGAACATAAAAGATTCCTTTCATAGCAGAAAAACATGCCAGGAATAGGACTTGCCTAGAACATCCTAACTTGGTAACAGTTTACAAACACTTCAGAGAAAGTTCTCTCTGATCCAAAGGCAAGAACAATCATTTTCATAAGAAATGCCTACTAACAGTCAAGATACCAACCACTTAGACTACAAGAATGGTACCTAGAGAAGTCATCATAGTGTACATTGATACTGATTGGTGGGGCCTTAAGGAAGGCGACGAGGCCCAAAGGCATCATGGGGAGACTCAAGCTTGGAGCAGCTGAAGCACTTGCATTATTCTGCACTATTCAGAGCCTCCAAGAAACAAAGCCAAGACCACCCTTTCCTGCTGGTAGATGTGCAGGCTTTCTTAGAGTCCCAGGCGTGGGGAACTTACCATTAGCTTAATGGACTCTGCAGTCTTTGGGGCACTGTACCTGTGCATCCCTTCCACTCAGTTCAAGAAGAGGTCCCTGGAGAGAAGAACAGTTGCATAAAGACCGACAGGAGATGACCGGAGGCACATGGAACCTCCCCTGAATTCTCCAGTCCAGAGAGCTAGGGAAGTCATATCTTACCAGCCAAGAGGTACTGAGGAATTTGTGTTATCTGTCTCTCTGATCTCCTGTCACAGAAATGAACATACACTTGTTATTTGCTCCAAGTTACAATGAAGGCTGAGAGATGCTTTGCCTGAATATGTTGTATCGTTGATTGAGGTTCCCTCCAGCCCTTTATCTTCTTCCTCTCTTTCTGCTCTTTCCCTATGTCTGATTGTTCTCCTAAAATGCTACCTATCTGGGATGTCTAGAAAATCCATGCAACACATCCAACAAATTTTTAAAACTAAAACAAGCTCCATCATCAGCAGTCCTCTACTGCCAAATCAAAGGGTACCCTTGCCTATCTAAGACTTACCAAGAAGTCCAGATGTGTATTGACCATCTCTGTTCCATATTTTGGAAACTGTCCACTATATTGGGCCACTGATTGGTTGGTTTGTACAATTATTCTGTTGTTTAGGGGTTTTTGTTTGAGTTCTTTGCATATTTTACATATAAATCCACTGTCAGAAGTAAGGCTAGGAGAGGTCCCATGAACTGTCTTCTCACTTTAACTCCTCTGCTGGACAGCGCAGGGGCATTTTAATGTTACAAGGTCCCAATTCTTGGTTGTTGGTATTGGTGACGGGAATCATGAAAGTAGATATGAAATTACTTTTAAAACTAACAGGAGAATGGTGGAATTGATAAAAGAGAGAATATGAGGGTACAGGGAAGGCGCAATGCTCCACATGCAATATATATTTGTGTGGAATTTTTAAGTAATAATTTTGTTTGCTTGTTTTCAGGAGTTCTGGGATTAAAGGTATGTGCCACTTTGACCCAGCTGTAACAATTTTTGTAATCTCAAAAAATATCAGCTTTTTGAGTTTTTTGCAAACTATAACACTATCATTCATATTAATCCAATTTATTTTAAAAAATCAAGGTTTTCTACTGTGTTTTTTTATATCTAAATAACTGCTTATAGTTTTATAGAAGTATTTCTAACATTCCTTACTATGAAACAAAGTCATTTCTAACACAAGGAGAGAAAAATCTGGTGGGTGGCAGAAGAGCATCAGCCAACCAAAGTCCTTTGAGGGCAGATAGATTACACAGCCTTCACCGTAATACCTCATTACTCTTCTTTGTCTATGTCTGTGTGCATGTGTGTGTCTATGAGGATTGGAGCACATGCCTGCATGTATTTTTGCATATGGAGTCCAGAGGACAACTCTCAGCACTGGTTTTTTTTTGGGGGGGGGGCGTGTCACCAGCGTCCTTCCTTTTTTGAAGACAAGATCTCTCTCTAGCCTGGAGCTCACTATGCAGGCAAGACTGGCCAGAGAGCCCCAGAACCTAAGTATTCACTATCCCAGTGCTGGGATTACAGGCAAGGCCCACTAGTACACCCTGAATTTTTATGCGGATTCTGGAGAGCAAACTTGGAACTTCTTGCTTGCAAGGTGAACATCGTTGTGGTATGAGATAACTCCAGCTTATTCTTTCTTTTTCCATTTCTTTCTTTTTTTTTTTTAACAAGGACTCATCTAGTGCATGCTGGACCTTGATCTCAAACTAGCCACATGGCTAACACAGACAAGAAGTAAGGGTTAATGTAGGATGCAAGAGTTAAGACGAAGCCTGACCACATAAGTCAACCAGTTTATGATTAATGTAGACCTCTGTGTCTTTCTTTGGGACTTAACAGTTGTGGGACTGGGCAGGACAGAAATCACTGTCAACAATTTTTAAAGAGATTATTGAACAATATTTTAAATAAAATTGGATCTGCACATGCACAGAAATAACACAGGAAATTGCAAAATGTTAAACATAGCTATATCTACTGGTTGGAAACTTTGTTTATTTCATTCTTATTAATTTTTGTTCATCTGTGTCTCATTTTAAAAGTCTTTTTTAAAATTTTTTATGTGTGTGCCTATATGAGTTTGTATACACCTCAGGATGCAGGCTCTGGGATAGGTGGCAGTTGTGAGTCCCTGTGTGGATGCTGGAAACTGGCCCAGGATCCTCTGCAGCATCAGTATGTCCTTCTCACTCCTGAGTCATCTCTACAGCCCCGTGTCTGCATTTTTAATAATGCACTTGTCTGAGTTTCTAAGCAAGAAAATAAAAATATGTGGAAGCCATATAAATAATAGCACAAAAATACAATTTAATAATTCCAAATAAGCTAAAATATGTGATATTTAGCTAAAAAGTAGACAGATGCAAGCTTATTTGACTTGGTCTGGTGCTCACAGGGGCTCCAATTCAAGAGCATGCTCAATGCAGAATCAGGAAGGCCATAGAGACTTGGTGTGTCCTCCATGCCCAGAAGCTCCCAGACCTCAGAGCCCCACAGAGCTCATTGAACTGATTTCCCCAAAGAGACTTTCTCACAAAACCGCAATTAACTGTCTCAGAGAGAGAGAGAGAGAGAGAGAGAGAGAGAGAGAGAGAGAGCCTATTCTACTGCCTGATTCAACCAGTCTGATGAAATCAAGTCTGAGTAAATATTCCAGGAGGCCGACTATTTTGTGAGTATTTTTTAGAGATTATAAGACTATTTGTTTATTCTGTATATAGATTAGGCAACATGAACCGACATTGGTGAAACAAATTCAATTTACCAAAAATCCCATAATCCTGATAGTCATACTAATAGAAAAATTTGGTAGGATGAACTTCTAAATTGCTGGTGCATGTGTGAACACATATACTTACTACTCACAGACCTACATATGTTTATCTACGTAAATACACGCGCATATTAACACACACGTAAGCCTAGAATTTTATGTGCTGTTTTCTGTCTGTTCCATTTCAATATTTACTAAATTCCTCCTTTGTATAGGATACTTCCCTGGGTGCTTAAAAAATGAAGGTCAGTAAATGAAACAAAGATCTTTGCCCTTATAAAACTTATATTATGGAAAGTAGAACCACAATAAGCCAAAGTTATTAAACTGAACAGAATTTTGTAATATGCTCGAAAAGATCAACACAATATGGGAAAGGTATGGGAACAGAAAGTAATAGATCAGAATATGATTGGCATAGATTTATTTTAAGTTTTATTTTCTTAAGGTTTATACTACCTGTAATTGTGTGTATGTGGGTATGTGTGCTTGGGTGCAGGTACTTGTGATGGCCCCAAAAGCTGGAATTCAAAACAGTTGTGAGTCTTTTGACAAAGGTGCTGGGAACAGAACTCAGGTCTTCTACCAGAGCAGGACAGGATTTTGAAGTTGAGCATCAGGTTAGAATTCATATGAGCATGCCAGGGGTGTGAGTTAGAAGAGGTGGAAAAGGTCTCAGGCAGAGACAGAGACCCAGCAGACAGAGCGCCAGTCCTGACGGAACACAACCAGAGCAGTGAGGAAGAGCACAGACCCAACACAGGAGACATGAGAACGCTGAGGGATACAGCCGGAGAGAGGCCGTAGGAGACATAGTAAGGGCAGGAGATGTCCAGGGGTCGGATTCTATGGGACTTGGTAAGCACCGTGATAAGGACCTCAGATTTCATCTAAAGTGGCCCAGAAACAAAGTTGTGATTGACGATTGTGGCTGCCATGGATACTGAGATGAAGGCAATGTCTGCTTTCCCAGCACCCAGGGCATCATCCCCGTCAGGCAGGTAAACCAACGTGAGTACAGTGGATGAGCAACTCGCGGCGCCTTCCACATTTCATCTCGGGGATGACGCAGTGAACTTTCCAACACTGCCTGCAAAGTTCTGGCGGAGGAGCCAGGAAGGGAATAACCACAGTCGTCCATGTGTAACTCCTTCACAGGGAGGAGTGGAAGATCCACCCAGTTCCCTCACATTGCTTGATGTGAACCTGGTCAGGAACAGGCTAGATGCTCTCTGAATTGCGACCTCTGTCTCTGGCTTGCAGTTTGCAACCCTGAATTCATTTCTGTCTACTCCTCTCCACAAATTCACACCTCCCCAGCACTGCTCCCCTCTCCTCCATAAACATCTTTGCCTACAAATTCCCCCTCCCGGCACGCATTTCTGTAATGCCTCTGTAACTTCCATCCCAGGCACGGGGAAACAGGTAGGAAATGAGCATGTTTAGCACCAGAGGGGATGGGCCATACATCTTTGTCTGCTCAAGAAGAAAAACCCTCATATTTCTTGCACAGAATCTAAATACGTTGATACAGGAAAGTTTTTTTCATCTTTCCTCCGGCAACTTTGCATACATGTGTTTTCTCGTTGCTGTGGGATCTATCATTCTGCTTGTTTGGTTCACTCTGTGGGTATCTTTTATGTGAAGTAGAAAAAAAAAATACAAGGAACCCTTTGCATGAGATATTTACATATAAATTATATTTGACAGTTTTATAACATACTACAAAATCCCCATGCCCTCTGATGTGGCACAGCGTAATATAATGAGTAAATACACAGTTTTCTAATAACCAATGGCTTTCTTCCCTCACGAATATATAAAGGAGTTACCGTAAGGCTGGGGAAAAATTCCGTACAACAGAAAACTCAAGCCAGCCTGAAATTGTGATGATTCTTCCAATGAGAGCTGGCTAATTGGGTCTTTGAATTAATAGAAGTGCCAAGTGCTCTGCTTGTTGTGTTTGGAGCATGAGTTTTACAAACAGCTCTACAGAAGGAAATCATTAGAAGAGAGAGGCCAAGATAGCGCTGTAATGGCTGGAAAGGGAGCCCTGGGTCTTAATTAAATTCAGGTAGAAATGATAGCTTCTGCGGATGATAGCAGACTCCATTCTGCAGGGAAGCTGCTTTCATAATTCCAGTGTTCTGCCCAGCAAAGTGAGGGAAGAGTGCATTGTGCAGTGGCCTGGGGGCACAGCTGAAGTGAGAGGTATGAAAACAGTCTCCCGGGAACCAAGTATGTGCCGGACATTGGGCCCCACACGTGCATCAAATCTACTCTTTCTCCCCCTCTCTCTCTCCTTTTGAGGGCAGATGTATATCCTTTTATCCACAGATGGAAAACTGTGGAGAGAAAAATGAACAAGAAGAAATAAGAAAAATTCCTTGTGAAATGAAAAAGTGACCTTCGTAGCTTACAAAACATGGGCTTCCCAGTTCCCATTCTGTGTGAAAAGGCATTAAAATTTTATTTATTGTGTGTTTGCATTAGTGTGAGAAATAAAATCTAAGCTGTATTTGTTCTTCTGACAATACATAAATATTATATCATATAACTGGAACTGAAAGAAATGCCCACTGGATCAAACAAGACTATGCTCGGCGCCTGGTGGTTTGAGAGAAAGTGCTCCCCATAGGCTCATAGGGAACGGCATTATATGAAAGATTTAGGACATAGAGCCTCATTGGAGTAGGTGTGGACTTGTTGGAGGAAGTGTGTCACTGGAAGTAGGCTTTGAGGTTTCAGAAGCTCAAGCCAGGTCCAATATCACTCTCTCTTCCTGCTGCCTGCTGATCCAGATGCAAAACTCTTGGCTCCTTCTCCAGCACCATGTCTACCTGCTTCCTGCCATGCTTCCTGCCATAACAATAATGGACTAAGCTTCTGAACCTGTAAGCCACCTAATTAAATGTTTTCCTTTATAAGCGTTGTTGTGGTGAGATCCAGACAGGATGAGTAACAAAGAGGGCTATAGTAGTTTGAATGCAATTAGCCCACATAAACTCATAGGGAGTGGCACTATTAAGGGGTATGACTTTGTTGGAGTAAGTATGGCCTTGTTGGAGGAACTGTGTTGCTGTACAGGAAGGTTTTAAAGTCTCTTGTGCTCAAGCTACACCCAGTATCAGTTTGCTTTCTATTACCTTCTCCAGCACCATGTCTGCCTGTGCATGCCACCATGTTCCACCATGATGATAATGGACTGAACCTCTGAACCTAATTAAATGTTTTCCTGTGGTCATAGTGTCTCTTCACAGCAATAATAAGACCTTAACCCTAAGGTTAAGGGTACATACAAGGATCTCCCTGGAGAATTTATGGGTAGACTTGGAGTGGGTGGGGTTGGGAAAAGGAAGATCAGGTAGGTGCTGGAGGGAATTGGGAGGCTTTTCAGGGGTGAGATGGAAAGCTAGTACAATGGAAATGCCATGAAATCTGAGAGGAACCCTAACGATAGGGGATACAGAGCCTGAACCAGTCATCTCTGTAACCAGGCATGGCCTCAAGTAAAGGGGTAGGACATCAACTCAGCCACAGAACCTTAGAGCTACAGTTAGTCCTGCCTGCAGAGTGTTCTGGGACTGGAGTTAGCAGAATTGCTATCAAAGAGACCAGAGAGACTTCATCCAGCAACTGATGGGCACAGATGCAGTCTTACAGCCAAACATTAGGTAGAGTTCAGGGAGTCCTGTGGATGAAGGGGAGGGAGGATTAGAGGAACCAAAAGGATAAGGGAGCCTGTAGGGGTCTGTTTTAGGTCCTCTGCATATGTGTTAATGACTGAGTAGCTTGGTGTTCTTGTGGAATTCCTAATGGTGGAGGCAGGCACTGTCTCTGACTCTTTTGCCTGCTTGCAAGACCCTTTTCCTCATCCTGCTGGGTTGTCTCATCCAGCCTTGATGTGATGGTATGTGCCTGGTCTTACTGTAGTTTCTTATGCTGTGTTTGGTTGATGTCCCGGGGAGATCTGTTGTTTTCTGAGGGGAGATGGGGGATGGATCTGGGGAAAAGGGGAAGTTGTGGGGGAGAGACTTGTGGGAGGGGAAGGAGGAGGATCTGTGGTTTGGATGCAATATAAGAAAGAAGAATATAAAGAAAAGAAAAAGAAAAAAAGAGTTGTTGTGGCTGTGGTGTCTCCTCACAGCAATAGAACTCTGACTAAGACAGTTACAGAGGACGTAGTTCAGTTGGTAGAGTGTTTACCTAGCATGCATGAAGCCCTGCATGCAATCCCCAGATCTGTACAAACTGGGCATAATCACACATGCCTATAACCCCAACACTGGGGAGGTAGAAGAAGGAGGGTCATAAGTTCAAGGTCATTGTCAACTTCATAGTGAGTCTAAGGGAAACCTGGTCTAAATGAGACCATCCTCCCTTCAAATGAATAAACAAACAAGAACAAGATTATGCTTTGTGGTGGTTTGCATGATATAGGCTGATATTGGTGGAACTGTCTAGGAAGGTGTGGCCTTGCTGTAGGAGGCGTGTTGCTAAGACATGAGCTTTAAGGTTTCTAAAGCCCATACTATCCCTAGTTCTCTTACTTTCTCTCTGTCTTGTGCTTATGAATCAGATGTAAACTTTCAGCTACTGCTCCGATGCTGTGCTTGCCTCTCTGCTGTGATGCTTCCTGCCATGACGGTCATGGACTCTAACCCTCTGAAACTGTCAGCTCAATAACTCTTTTCTATAAGTTGCCTTGGTTGTTGTGTCTTAGCATAGCAATAGAACAGTAACTAAGATGTGTACTAGAGAAAACTTACAATAATCTAACCAAAGACATCTTGTTCTTTTTCTATTTTAATGTGTGTATGTATGTAGGGTATACAGTGTGTGTATGTGTGTTTTTACATGTATTGGGTGTGCATGCACATGGAGGGCCAAGGTTGGTGTTGGGCATTGTCTTCAATTGCTCTTCTATTTTTTTCAATGAGGTAGGATCTCTAAGTCCAACTGAGAGCACACTGACATTAGCTACAATCTGCTTTGAGGAGCTCCCATATCATGCCTTCTGATGCTGGAATTGCAGGTGGGCCGCCACACTTACCCAACATTCACATGGGTTTTGGGGATCTCAGTTCTGGTCTTCATGCTTATACAGCCATCTCCCAAGAGCAAGAAGATCTTTTACACAATAAGTCCTTACCTAGGCATGCGTATTGGCATAGCTACTCATGGGCAGTCATGAAGGATCCAAGGTTCTTCTAACTTTCTCTCTGGCATCTTTACCAAGGACCTTTGTGCCCTGTAAAAACAAGAGGGCAACTCCACTTCCAGACATCTACCTGCATCCTACACAAGATGAAGGAGAGTGTGTCAAGGATGATCCTCCTGAATCTTAAGCAACATGAAGCAGAATGTGACAGGGAAGATCTCTCTGCATCCTATACAAGATGAAGGAGAACGAAAGATAGATGTCTCTGCCTCTAGAGGTTCATTTTACTGAGGAGGCTTCTTCAGGGACTTCTGCACACATCTCATTGGTCATAACTATCTCCATTACACTTCAAAGAATCTAGCAAACTATTTTCAAATAGAATCATTGCTTTCCCAAAACAAAATTGGGGTGATTTCTAAGGAAAAAAATCTAAGGAGAAGATGGAGTTAATGCAGACAGTAACGGCTATCTGCTCCAACCTCACTGTAAGTTCGACAAGACAAAATGAATCTCTGTTTCCAAGGCAGGATTGAAACTATCACAGAACCACTTAAGGTCAGGTCATTTTCAGGCTAGCAGGAGACAGAGAGAACTCAAGTGAACCTATTGAGATCATTCAGGCCATTCTGACCACTGGAAAAACTGGAAGACAAACATGACATCATCCACTTGATAAGAAAACCCTATCCACAGTGTCTACTTCTGCAGGCCATGTTTATTTATATAAATTACTTATTGTCTAGCACAAGAATCTGAAACTCTGTTTTCTAGGTCAATTTTAAAAAGGTATGTGGTTTACATCTCCTTTGGCTAAATCTTATCAGCTGGCTAAGCTTGACCTTAAGTCTTTGTCTCTCAACAGAAAGCCTTGTGCAAGTTTGACCCCAGGCTGAGCATACCTCTTGGTGCTGGGCTGGACCTGGAGCCCAGCTCACGGCTGCTTCTCACACTGCAGGATCGGCTTGGCTAAAACGCTTTCTACTGAGAAGTATTGTTAGTAATAAAAGGGAGTTGTCAGGGGATGGGGAGATACTTTACTCTGTAACGTGCTTACCTTTCGAGCTTGGGGAACTGAGAACACCAGGGCCCATCTTTAAAAAAAAAATGCCAGACATGATATGTACTTGAACCATCAGGACCCCTGGGGCTCACTAACCAACTAGCCAGCTTAGTCTGCTTTCTCAAAATAAGGTAGACAACACCTGAGGAGCAACACCCAAAGTTGTTCCTGCTCCCATCTTAACAGCACATGCACACACAGTCCCACACATACTCACCTGCACAGACACACACACACACACACAGCACAAACACACCAAGGCTAGAGCCAATGTTTATCACATGCCAACTATGGACTGTGTCACTGACAAACTCAGACAGCCACCACTCTGCTAGGCTCCGTGGTGTGTGGCTGGTGGTACCAGTTAGCCTAGGACTGAGTGTTTTATGGGATTTTTCCATACTAAACCAAGAGCTGCAGAGTGAATGGATCATAGTGAGGCTTACACTCACAGCATTGGCTCAAGGCCTATTTAAATCAGTATCCGTGTTGTGAAGCAAGACTCACACTTCCCTAGGTGGTAACGGCTCCAGGCATGGCCCTCAGCACTCCGTGTGTTATGCTACCGTCTTCACAAAGCTCTGAAATAGACGGATAGTTTCTATTCTTGTTTTCTAAATTAGCAAACAGGGCCAGGGTGTTTGCATAACTCATTATGGAATACTGAGTTAGAAGGGGCGCAGCACAGAGTCAACACCAGCAGTCTGGCTGCAGGACACAAGTTTAGTTCTGAGATTCAACATTACTTCTTCAGTCTGCCCTGAGGGTGCTGGAGCTACACACTGAGGCCCTTCAGCTGCTTGAACTGACGCTGCCCACCCCATCCCTCAACGGCTATGTTTCCTCTACAGCTATGGGAGGAGGATGCCATTTATGGGCAGGGACATTTTCTTTTATGCGTGTCCCCCAAAACACAGACCATCTGACAATGACTGGGCACACTCCTGGTTGTCCCTGTAGGAGGAAAAATTGTCACTAGCGTCTGGTAGCAAAAAGACCAGAGAGTCTGCTAACACCTTACCAAGCACAGGACAGCCGCCACCACAGAGAGAAGCCAGGCCAAATTGCCAGTACTGGCTGAGTAGAGGGACCCTGCTTTACTGAGACTCTGTGAAGCTGGAATCATGGTTAGTACTGACTGAAGTGGAATTTGGCCATCAGAGAGGTCAGGAGTCCAGGTTAAATAAGGTCAAGGAGCCTAAATAATGGGTTGGGAACTAGAATCTGGGTGTGACGCCAAAGCCACTTTCTTAGCCACATTACTTGGGTGCCTTCACATCCAACTGTAGCTTTCAGTCTCCTCTGACTTTCAATGTCCCACATAGGGCTGACGTCAAGTACTTAATATTAGCAGCAAGTTAGTCGAGGAGGGGTTGCTTGGTTACTCTTCTCCCTATACTTTCTCTTCCCATTCTTACCAACAGTCTAAGCTCATTCATGTCGAAGACTATTCCAGAATTACAGTGTGTGGATATGAAATGTCTCCTATAGGTTTCTTTGCCTGAGCATGAGATTTCCAGCAGGTGGGCTGTCTGGGGAGGCAGTTGAAGCCTCAGGAGACAGAGGAAGTAGGTCACTATGGGCAGGTAGGACTTGAGGTTCGACAGTCTGGCCGTGTTTCCTGTTTACTTTCTGCTTCCTTCAGCAAGACGTGAGTAGGTAGGGGATCCCAGTGACCTCACACACCACTGTAGGGCAGGTTGTGGTAATTAATGCCTTATCCCTACAGTAGATCCCCCCCAAAAAAACTATGAACCAAAATAGACCTTTTTTCCCTGAAGTTGTTCCTTTTCAGGTATATCATCACAGAACTAAGACCATCAATTGACAATGTGGTCAACAGGGGCACTGGAGCTCTTTCCAAAATGTATAACGTATAATAAGAAATACAGAATGCTTCCAGAAACACATACACTCACCTAGGACCAAAATGCTACAAAGAATACTCATCTTCAAAGTGTGACTCACTCTGGTACTTTTTGTCTTATCTCAGTGTGTGTGTGTGTGTGTGTGTGTGTGTGATTACAACCCATAATTTCTTCTCACCCATGGCTTAAAGAATCACTGAATGTCTCATGCCAGAAATGTTCATCATGTGGGGGTCACAACCACTCAAATTGGCTTATAGACTTTAAGGAAGAGAGAGTCAAGGTACAAATGCTTGGGGTTCCTTGTTAGAGCTATGCAATACAAGCAGCAGAAGGTAAGATTCAACCAGACACACTGCCCACTTGACCCAAAGTCTGCGACTGCACAGCCTAGAATCTGTGAGTGCATGACCCATAGTCTGTGACTGCAAGGCCCAGTCTGTGATTGCATAGCCTGAGCCTGTGAGGGCATAGACCACAGTCTATGACAGTATAACACCTAGCCTGTGGCTGCATGGCCCACAGCCTGTGACTGCATAGTCCAGAACCTGTGACTCCATGAGACATGGGCCACAGAATGTGACTACACGGCCCATCGCCCGTCTATAAAATCCCATAGTCTATGGCTGCATGGGCCTCCAGGGAAGAGACTCACACCAAGGAAAGTGTTTTTCCATTCCCCTTGAAGTTCATTCTCTCTCTCTCTCTCTCTCCCTCTCTCTCTCTCTCTCTCTCTCTCTCTCTCTCTCTCTCTCATTCTGAGTCGCCTGTCACCCACAGTTACTTGTCAGGGCTTAAGTGTTGGATCCAATCTGCCTCTACCACCTGAATATATCTTGCAGGTTTTGACAGATATTAGAGATTACATATCAAATAATGTTACAGCACAAAAGCAATTTCATATTAGTTTGGGTTTCTGTATGAAGGGTGATGAATAAGAAAAAAACAGAAACTGATTAAAGGGACCTTCACGAAGAGACCAAGGTTGCGGAATGTTCGGCGCATCCAGATAGCCACAGTCAAGTTCCATCTCATCTTCCATTTATTCATAAAATCCGGCAAAGGCATTTACTGGACTGTCAGGTCTATGATAAAACTTCCCACGCTGTCAGCTAAGGAGATGAATTCAGGCCCCGGCACTTTAAAGTCTCAGAGTAGATCAGTGAAGGTGGGGGATGGATGCAAAATATGAATTAATGAAAAGAGCAAAAAAAATTGAAGAAAGATTCCACCACCCCTCCCCCCATCCCAGGAGTCATGGGAGCCCTGGGTGCCACCTCTCCCAGTCTCTCAATGACATTAATGACAATGTACAATCTGTATAACCAATGGTCTTGGTAACAACTCAATTTAACCTGCGAGGTTTAATGTAGGGCCTCCCATCAACTTTGCTCCCAGACATAATTTTTCCTGTCCTTGGGTCTCCAAAAATTTACAGCTTCACAAGATTCTCTTTATATCTGCTTCTAACACTTAAAAGGGGGGAAATGCCGCACATCCCGAGTTCTTATACCTAATAAAACAGAAACACAAAAGCAAAAGCCATGAAAATCTGGGGACCCTTGGACCCACAGTTCCAGGTGTTAACAATGGTCTAGGTTTAAATAAATTCCCTAGCTAGACAAATGATATCTCCCCAGTGTCTGTGGACTCCCGTTTCCCTGATTCAACCTTTAGATTCCCAGACACCTTTTTTCCCCACACACACAGCTGGGAGTTCCCCCCTCCCCCAACTAAAGCTGCTGCCATGAACTGGAGACTTACCTGGGTCCTTGGGAGAGAGAGACAGCCTAAAGTTAGGCTCACTCCTCTAGAGCACCCTCTCAACGGAAGGGTGAGGGATAGCTATAAACTATGGATGTTTTACAAAGTTACACCTTGGAGGGTCCAAGTGAGGACACTGGAAGAGAAACCCCAAAACAGGGGCCTCCAATCTTGGTTCACTGAGGAGCACGTGAAAGGCGTTCTGCCCAGCAGGATGTAAACCTTGGCTGCGGCAATTGTGTTTCTCCTTCCTGGATGATAGAGCAAGAAATAATCAACCATATTTCATTACTGTTCGTCTTCACTTCAGGCCAGCTAAAATTGTTTCTTGTAGCCGCAAACTCGGGATGGATGTTCCAGGCGGTAGAGAGCTAGGCAGATTTATGATCCCAGGCTTACCATTTAGCTTTCGTTAGCCTTTGCTCTGGAAGGGATGGCTAGCAGTGTGGACAGTCCTCCATCTATGTTTTAGCTTGCCGTTCAGCTTGAAGCTTCAGCCCCTCTGTTTCACTTTCGTGCCAAGGACTGGGTGTGGTTCAAAGATGCTGAAATGCTCGTATCTGAAAGTTTAAAGTTGCCACTTCTGTCCCCTCTCCTAAGGCCTTCACACCTTGCCTCCCTCAGAGAGCCTCAGCTGTATCTCAGTACTAGAATATTCCCGGGTTGCCTCAAGAAAACCTCCCCTGCACGTTATGAGCAGAAGATGGGGAGGCAGTGAGCTCCCTGCTATTGCCACTGCTTCTGTGAGCGCTGCCTGAGGGCAGTTAGCAAGCATGAGGTAATTAAGGCAAAGGGATCCATCCCTAACTCGTTAAAGCTATTGATTCAACAGCAATCACCACCAAGCACTTGGCTTCCGGAAACTGCAAATAGAGCTGAGCAGCCTTTGTCAGGTACCGCGTGGTTCACACACTGTGAGGCTCCAAGGCCACTAAGCAAAGGGTGGGTGGACAGAAGCACACTGCATCAGCCTGAGGAGTTCCTCGAATCTTTTAGTGCCCCCCCACAACTAGGCTAAACCCACATCCCTGGCTTTAAGACAGAAAAGAATTTAGGGATGAGTCTGTAAGAACTGGAGTCAGAACCAGCTGGAGAGATGGCTCAGGGGTTAAGAGCATTGGCTTTTCCAAAGGACCTGGGCTCAATTCCCAGCACCCACATGGCAGCCCACAACTGTCTGTAACTCCAGCTCCAGAGGACCTGAGGATACGTTCACATAGACACACATTCAGGCAATACACCAATGTGTATATAAAAATAAATAAATCTTTAAAAGAAGAAGGAGAAGCAGAGTTGTCAGGGTTCATTAGAAAGAGATAATGTTCTGATCCTTAGTCTAAGGGGAAGTGGAGTATGCCCACTGGGGCATAGGGTGGCTCTAGTTTGCTAAAGATGTTTTAAACACAGGTTTGAAGCAGGAGGAGTCAGTGAGAGATAGGGTAGAGGGTGCAACTGGAAAGGAAGAGAGGCTTTAAGGGGACATTGTTAATTGTGCTGGGATTCTTGATTAGCTGGCAAGAGAGGATTCAGCCAAATTATACAGTGAGGGGCTCATTTTTCTTCTCATCCCCATAACCCTATTTTTCTATTCCGCCTCAGTTTGACTCAACATATATCAAAACGTGCACGCGTGTGCGCATACCCCCCCCACACACACACACGCACACCCCAAAAACCTTAAAGGACATCTAGAATGCATCAAGGGAAATCTCAACTGGTCCCTGTCTGACCTGCCTGCTCCTAACCTATGTTTTCCCCTGGCAAGAGAGGACCCGAGTTAGCAGCTGGCTTTTAAGCCTTGAGAGAGAGACTTCTGCTATCCTAAACTGCTCTTTCCTTCCTTGGCCTGTAAACCATAGAGTCCTCGGAAGTCCCATTGAAGCCTCCCGTGGGAGTCTGTGATTCTTATCTTCAAAGTGTCCTGGGCCTCAAACTGGAAATTTGCATGACAGCTAAAGTTGGGGGCCAGCTCCCTTTCATCACCAAAGCTCCTCTCCCTTTCTCTGCTTCCCAGGGCTCTCAAAGAGGCCCAGTGAGGAAGGAAATGAGTGCTTTGAGGAGCGCTGTGTAATTGCTTCAGCTGGTTTGAGGCACCTCCGAAAAATAGGAGCTACCCGGTTTCTGTCATCAGCTGAGGTCAATTAATAAATGGTTGGGCAGAAAATGATAAGAAGTGAAGACGGGTCCCAGGTGGGACACTCCCACAGGGGCACGAAAATGATTGACTAAGAAGAAGAAACAGGGCCCGTTCTTCCCTGGAACTTGCTTTAGCCTTAAGGAGCCAGTCTATCCCGGGACTGTTCAGGACTGCTGAGACCCAGCCCAGACACCGCTTAAGGGAAATCTGGGCTCTGAAACCTGCACTTACCTGGAAAATCCACTCCTGTGTTGAAGATTCTGTAGGCGGCTTGACTAGACTGCCAGGGTGGTAGAGCCTTGGACTATTGGAGATCCGGAAGCAAATGTGTCTTGAGCTCCCCATAGTCTGCCACTGCCTTGTATTAGCCACACCATATCTGGTGTAGCATCCTTTCCAGTGCCAATTAACTCCGCTGGGTCATATTCTATTACTTTTGTTTTACTTTTGAGATAACGCAGTCACGTCATTTCTCCCTTCCTATTTTCTCTCTCCAAACCTTTCCAGATACTCCTCCTTGCTCTCTTTCATATTCATGGCACCTTTTCCCACTAATTGTTGTTAATGCATACATACATACGCATTCCTAAATAAATGCAACCTGCTCAGTCTATATAAAGTTACTTACATGTGTGCTCTGAGGGCTGACCATCAGTACTGGGTAACCAGTTGGTGTGCTCTTGCCTAGGAAAGACTATTTCTCTGGCTCTCAGCATTTCTTGGTTACCTGTGGTTCTCTGTGTGGGACGGAGGCCTCATGAGCTTACCCTGTTCACAAGTCTACCGTTGTCCTAATTCAGCTCAGGTTTAGTCAGTGCTGCTGCTGAAACCTTATGGTGTAGTCTGACATCACTAGGAGATACAGTCTCACAGAAAGCTTCCTGGTCTCTTACAATCTTTCCACCCTCTTCTGCAATGTTCCCTGAGCCTTAGGTGCAGGGGTGTTTTGTAAATATATGCATTGTGACTGAGCTCTACAATTCTGATTTTGATTGTGTTTTTCTGTAATGGTTTCCATCTGTTGCAAAAAGAAGCTTCCATAATGAGAGGCTAGGAGTATACTTATCTGTGGATATAAGATCAAATATTTATAGTTCGGGTTGATATGGGAGTCCCCTCTGTATGCTGTCATTATCATTAACGAATAAAGAAACTGCCTGGCCTGTTGATAGGGCAGAACTTAGATAGGCAGGGAAAACTAAACTGAATGCTGGGCGAAAGGAGGTGGAGTCAAAGAGAAGCCATGTAGCCACTGGAGACAGACACACTGAAACTTTGCTGGTAGGCCACGACCTTGTGGTGATGCGCAGATTAATGGAGATGGGTTAAATTAAGATATAAAAGTTAGACAATAAGAAGGTAGAGCTAATGGGCCAAACAGTGATTTAAATAAAATACTTTCTGTGTGATTATTTCAGGTCTAAGCTGCTGGGTGGCCAGGAAACAAGTGGTGTTCCCTCCAACAGGAATTATGCTGCCTTCGGATGCTGAGGAGTGTAGAATCTCCTTTAAGACCCATGACTTCACTCTCTCTGGGCATTTTGCTAGGTTTCCAGTGCCAGACATGATTTTCCTCTTGGCGATTATGTCTCAAGTCCTAGCGGAGAGCTGCTAGCTACCCCCCAGGTATGAATGCCAGTATTACACATTCACAGTTGTCAAGTCATGCTGGTCTGGAGTTATCCTTAGCAGATCACTAGCCACTTTGGAAAAAAATAGATGAAGATAAGAATTTTGTAGGCAAAGGAAAGAACTAGGGCCTCTACCGTGAGCAGCAGAGAACCAGGCTAAAGTACAAAGGCATCCTGCTGCAGCTTTCTACGCACAGTGTCTAAATAAGCAACCATGGCTGTGTGCCAATACAACTTTTATTCGGAAAGCAGAGTGCAGGCTGGCCTAGGACCAGAGTTTGCAGATCTTTCCTATTGGGACCTCTGTTGGGTACAGATGGTCACAGGGACAAGTTTATGTTTAGACAACATGGTACGGATTTGAGTATCAGGCATGAGTCAGCTAAAACATGACTGCCATTGAACATCAGGTATGAGTCAGCTAAAACTGTTATGCCCAGATCACAGAGTCCCCCCTAAACCAACCAGGCAACTGAGTCCTGTATGTAAAAGCAAAGAGCCTTCATTCTTACACAGGTTTGCAAACTCGGACTCTCTGTGTGTCCAATGTACTGGAGTGACCAGAGACCCCGATCTCAGTTAGAGTTGGGTTTGTACAGTAGCAAAGGTGGGGGTGAGGGATTTCTAAGGTTCAGGACCCCTGATTGGCTGACATTTGTCTAGGGGTGTCCTGGTGAAAAACCATGGGTGTGTGCTGGCAGGTGATCCTATCTACAACGGTTAGAACATTAGAAATTTCCTTTAGATGGTCTGTTCCTAGATAGTACAGGTGTATGGCTTTTCCTGGAACCCAGTGCTGCCTGGCTGCCCTGGGCTCCACATGGCCTGGGCCCCATTATGTGTGGCCAGGCTGCCCTCGGCCCCACAAAAACATGACTGGCATGGAACATCATGTCAGCACAAAACAGCTGAGGCTGACTGTCCAGGGACCCACAAGGTCTACTGTGATGAAATCTGTTGCATAATTATTCTGGCAAAATGAAGTTTTGTAAATTTCTCTGTACAAATATGACTTTAAGGTCAGATGACTTAGCCTGTGTGTGGTTGTGTATGAATGTATGTGTGTGCCTTTAAGGTCAGGAGACACAGCCTGTGCGTGGTTGTGTGTGTGTATGTATGCGTGTATGTATCTTTAAGGTCTGTGGACTCAGCCTGTGTGTGGTTTCATGTGTGTGTGTGTGTTTGTGTGTGTGTATGTCTTTAATGTCAGGGAACTCATCCTGTGTGTGGTTCTGTGCATGTGTGTGTGTGTGTCCTTAAGGTCAGGGGACTCAGCCTGTGTGTGATTTTGTGTGTGATTGTGTGTGTGATTGTGTGTGTGTGTGTTTAAGATCAAGGGACTGAGCGTGTGTGTGTGTGTGTGTGTGTGTGAGAGAGAGAGAGAGAGAGAGAGAGAGAGAGAGAGAGAGAGAGAGAGACTGACTCACATATGTCAATGGGTATTTTCTGACTGCTGGTGAATAAAGTATGCCTTCATTCTCCTTAGCTTCTGGGAATCTCTTCAAACCCCAGTTCTTTTTTGATCCTCCTCCTTTCCTGGCACTGGAGCTTGGACCTCACAAACTCCATACCTCATCCGCACTCCTGTCGGGCCTAGGGAGTAAATACTGAAAAAATAAATGCTCAACCAGTTGATGAAGCAGGGTCCTTGACCCTGTAGGGTTTCTAATGTGAGCAACGCAAACATGAAAACGCCATAGATCTTCAAGCAGGACCAGTGAAGTCTTGTCAACACGTGGAGCAAAAATACTGTCCCGCAGTATCAGTGAACCTCAGCTACACCCGCTCTGGGAAGCGGAGGAAGCCGGCACCACCAAGAACCAAAGGCAAAGAGCTTGCTGCTGCGTTCAGGAGTGGGAGAAGGGAGGGGACCTCAGGCTTTGATGGCTGGTGGAGGCTCAGCACCTTCCTTAGCAGCAGTGCGATCCTCACCTCCTTCCCAGCCCTGCCTTTCCCAGCTAAGCGGTGCTTTCTCCAGAAGCTTCTCCTGGGTTTTCTCTTTCAGAAAAGAGCAGCGCAGGCAGCTTTGCACTTCAGGCATCTCGGGGCATCAAAGAGAGCCAAAGCAAGGCTCCTTATTAGTTGTTATGGCAACAAACACTGCAGAGGTACCGAAAATGCCATGCAGGTGACGCTTGGAGAGCCCGAGCCGTAGTCGCCACACATCTTCCTTGCCTGTGTGCGGCTGTGTACACTGTCTTCCCGGGACCTGGGTGAGGAAATTCTCAGCGCTCATGGCTAGAGAGGAATCCGGGGGCTCTTCCCTGAGTCCTCAGATCAGACTTGGTGTATCCAGCTGATACCCCCCCACAAACCCCCATAAGCATCTTGAATGGAACTTCAAGCTGGTGGCCTTTGAGGCTAAGTTTATCTGATGCTGACGGGCCCTCTCTATTTCAGTCGCCCATTCAGGTTCCTTAGAGTAGGGTTTGGTAACATTTACCAAGTGCATTGGGATTCTCTGGAGATGGGAGTCCAAAGGGTAGATTTGGGTTCCACCTCCATCCACGGAATGAATGTCCTAGCAATGGAGACAGTGTGAACGACAGCACCTACCTTCCTTTCTCACAGATTCAGCTAAGTGGTCAGCAGCTGGACCAAATCAGAGCAAGTGATTCAAGGAGGTTGCGTTGAAATGAGCTGGCACGAATGGTCAGACCTCACCCCAAAATTCAATCTACAGATCCCAGCACCTCATTAGGAAAGGGAAATAAACGTGTGTATGTGCTCTGGCTGTAAGGGAAGATTTCTCTAAGAGTTGGAACCTTGGGGGTGAGGAGATGACCCAGCTGGCAGAAGTGCTTGGTCTACAAATGTGAAGACCTGAGTTTGAACCCCTAGAACACATATAAAAAGCAAGGTGTAGTTGTGTGTGCCTGTAAGCCAGCACTGGGGTCAGAGAAGATAGGTCACTAGGGTCAGAGAAGATAGGTCACTGGGGTCAGAGAAGATAGGTCACTGGGGTCAGAGAAGATAGGTCACTGGGGTCAGAGAAGATAGGTCACTGGGGTCAGAGAAGATAGGTCACTGGGGTCAGAGAAGATAGGTCACTGGGGTCAGAGAAGATAGGTCCCACAAGCTTCTGCTAGAGTGAGAGATCCCATCTCAAGGCAGTAAAGTCATAATGGTGGGAGAAGATACCAACCCGTTCTGACCTCACCATCTGTGTCCACGAACCCCACTTGTATCACACACATGCACAAACACACATGCACATACACACATACACACACACATATGCACAAATTGTATCTCCTCTCTCAGTGAAATGTGCTTCCCCAGTAGCAGACTATCCCTTCATACAAATGAACATTAGTTCTAGTGTCTTTTCTTGGTTTCCTGAACAACTGATTTAAATACTGAATTCAGGAGCACAATGCGCCTAGTAACCCAGTGTGTGTAACATGGCGTGCCCACCAGTGAGTCTAAACTAACACTTAGTACCCGACTGAAGTCCAGAAATGCAATCCATTCCGTCTAGTACTTCGTTTTTGTCTGTGTGTCTCTGCTTTCAAGTGGATAAAAGATCTTTGCGACCATAGGCTGAGCATGCGAAGGAGAACAGCTCACCCTCCTGGCCTCCAGTTCTCACTCCAATAAACAACCCCTATGCTGCTTGCCCCGCTGGATGAGGAAAACACCGGAGGATCCCCTGGTGGTAGTCGCCAGATCCCAGATTATTGGCAGCACTGATGTGTGACTTTGAATTCAGTTTTAATTGTTTTTAAGCCTAGTGTTGCTCCTGCAACCATTTGCACTTGTGTACTCACTCTGGAGTGAGAGGTTCACCAAAACAAAATTCACTTCAAACCAACATTCCACTGGCAGAAGGGCAGACAGCAGAATGCTAACTGTCCCACGGCATGGTCTGAAAATCTAAAACTAATAAAAGACAATGTGGGGCTCCTGTTATCCAGCGTGGGTACAGAGGACAGCAGCCACAGAGCAGATGAATAAATTGCCCCCTGTGCTTAAGAATAAAACTTTATTGGAACAGCCATTCCTATGCATCGTTGCTGGATTTTGAACAGAAGGGCCTAATGCGCAAAGCCTAAAATATTTACATCCTAATCCTTTCTGGAAGTTGCCTCCAGGCTCCCTGTCGTGAGAGCTCACAGCACAGTTTGGGAATTTGGTGGCCTAAATCCTAATGTGAGGAGTCTCCCACCTAGTAGGTAGGTGATCGCGGATCTGGTTAGTTTAAGGATGCTGCTTGAGACGGGCAGGAGGCAGAAAGTGGGGATGCTGACTATATGGACTTCACTGAGCTGCTGGAGGAAGTAAACAACCCCAAAGGACTGAAATGCTCACAATGGGAGCCAGGCCAGAGTGCCCTAACCAAAGTCTCTTTCTTATCCACAGTTCTTTCCCTAAAAATCTCCAAAGAGACCCCGCTTGCTGCTAACGGTTCAGTAACACTTCTCTGCACGTCATTAGCTTGAGACTTGCTTTGGCAATTTCGACTTCATTAAAATTATAATTATTTCTTCAATTCCCTTTCCTTTATCTGCTTCTCAACTTAATCTCCTCATTGTCTGCCAAGGCCAAGGGAATCTGGGAGAATCGCTTATGAGACCGGCTGAAAAGCAAAGGAAAAGAAAAGCAAAGCCAGGTATAGTCAGAAAAAAAAAGAGAGCAATAAGAGAGGCACTAAATGTGCATGGCAAACCACATTCTCCAGGGATGAAAATGGATACATCCGGGAAAAGGAAGTGCACACATGACATGAAAAAGGCTAGGTAGAACCCAGAGAACATGCAGAGAACACAGAGAATGTGCAGAGAACACCAAGAGCGTGCAGAAAACATGCAGAGAACCCAGAGAACATGTGGAGAACCCAGAAAAAGTGCAGAGAACCCAGAGAGCGTGCAGAGAACACGGAGAATGTGCAGATGCATTCTGGGGAGGCCCTTAGCACCAAGCGACCTCTGTGATCCTGATCCACACATTAATTGTTAGCTGAACTCAATACTCTCTCCTGAGATCTCTCAACCCCCGAGAAAAGCCCAGACCAGTTGTGTCCTTGGGATCCCAGCTCTGTCCCTCACAGCAGGTTTAGCTGAGCAGAGCTGTATTTATAGCAAGGTCAAAGACACTGAGTTATAATTGGCGTCTGTCTCCCCTTTGCGCCCTTCTAGAAAGGCTCGAACATTAATGGGATTTTTAAGGCTCCTGGGGGCCTCTACAACTTTCTTTTCTGATATTCTAGTCCGTTATTTTTTCCCACGAAAAATAATAACTTCAGAGGGTCCTGATGTGGAATAGCATGCATGTGAGGTAAATACTCCTCCCTTATAGAAAGAATCCCATCCCCAGGTATTCCAAGCTTCTATTTTCTTCTGTCCTTCTCTTTCCATCTGTCCATCTGACACACATCTATCAGGGGTGCAGGCTGTGTGCCAGGCTCAGCTCGAGGACTGGACATTGTAGCTGTCAGACTCGGAGAAGGAACACACAGACCATCAAGGTCAATTTGAATTTTAGATATAAAATGGACACTGTCAAACATAACCCTGTCCCATGTGATATTTGGACCCCACTTCCAGCATAAAACCAGAAGCCCTGCTTACCTGAAGTTTAAATGTAATTAGGAATCTTGCCTTGTATTTTACTGGCAACTGCTATTGGATAGAGCGGTGGTGGTGGGGTGTCCCTGCTTGCTTGTCCAGCCTTGCGGGAACATAACCTCAAATACTTACAAGACTCAATTCCCCTCTGGTATCTCCCCAGTGACACAGCCTGGGGAATAGGATGACCTTTTCTCTAGAAGCCCATCGCCCTCAGAGGCCCCGGAGGAGGGGTCACTTAGTGCTCTAATTGCATCTTTATTTCCTTGATGCCCTCCTAGGGAAGTAAAGTTCCTGACAACAGAGCCTGAGTCCTGGTGCACATATCCCCGGAGTCCAGCAGAGCCCTGGGAACTAGTAGATTCTAGATCAGCTTAATGAATGAGCGAACAGATGTGCCCACCTGCATCAAACACAGCGCAGAACTCAGTCCCCAGGGCACCCACTCTCCAGAACCCTCCAGAAACACCAAGGACAGAGAAATTATCACCAGGACCCAAGGACCACATGCATAGCAATGGTTGCTTATTTTAAAATGCCTTAAACCAACATTCTACTCCAAAGAAAGGCTTTTGAGTGGAGAGGGGGCATTGAGGAATATGAGGGACTGTCGTCTTAGGAAGGATGCTAAAGGGTCCTTCGAAAGGACTCTTCAGCAAGAAGAATCAGTGAAGATGTTGATTTAACTCATTGGAAATACAGCCAAGAGGAGTTCACGGGTGCACCGGAGCCACACACTTTAGTCACTGAGGGATGGTGTGGAAAGAGACAGCAACTGATGAAGAGGCATTTTATTGTCAACATCGACTGTCATACAGCTGAAACATTTACAAAGGAAAAAGCACAACTCCACAAAAGGACAGACTCCGAGATGCGCAAGGGTGGGGGGCTTGTCTCCAGTAGAAAATCAGTCTGCAGCAGTGGCGCTGACTCCTTCCGTCCAGCTGTAAACACGGGGTGGGTCAATATTATCCAGCATGTTTTGGCGAGGCTAGGACTGTGTCTTTTAAAAAAAAGAAAAACAGAAGGGGAAAAATATATATCTACATATGTTGTATCGTAGCATTTCCCATGGCCACACACATCAGCAGGACGCAAAGCTGCTCTCCTTCATTCTGCTCTCTCCCGGGCTGTCCCTCTGTGTCCTCCTGCAGGGTCTACGGCTGGTGCTGCACAGACGTACTAACAGCTCTTGGCAGTTGCTGTCAGTGCTCAGACCGGTAGGTGGGAAAAGTCTCTGTCCGGTGAAGCTTCAGAGGGCTGGTGACATCTTTTACAAAAAAAAAATTAGAACAAAAAAAGAAACCGTTATTGCTCAAGAAAGCCCGTGATCATATTGGCTAGTAACACAATTGATTCTGTTTACCAGAATTCTTTCGGGGGGGGGGGGGGGGGGGGAGGCAGTATTCCCAAGGTCGCTTATAGTGATATGCAAATAAGCATCACCAGGGTGTGTGTGTGATTAACATGTCATTTGCATTTGGCCTTTGCAGCCAGCCGCCCTGGCAGTCTGTTAGCAGCTGTGCTAGTCCTGAAATTTTGGTCTGCAGTAGCGTCCTGGTCATAGTTCTCAGCGGGAATGAGAGAGAAACGCCGAGACTGGGGGGACTTTTGATGCGGGTGCTTTTTGCAAACCTGACTCAAAATGAGACGGTATCATGCTTTTTCTAAGGTCATTGTTAAGCAGAAGACTTTTTTTTTTTTAAAAAAAAAAAAAAACTTTCTTTACTTCAAGTTTAGTTTCCAGCCAAGTGTACAAGTCAAAATGCCCCTTTTTCCAGCTAACACAGGAATTGGCCCAGTTCTTCTATACAGGGCAGAGAGGAAGACTAACTACATGCCAACAGCACCAACGCAACCACAACGGAACACAGTGAGCGAGCCTAGGAATTACCATGGCAGTGATAAAGAAAATCAGGGATCAGGCTGGGCTGGAAGGGACCTGGGAGGAACCAAAGTTTATCCAGCCTGATAGCCACGCCCCTTTGATTATAGAAAACCAAGATGCTTTGCTGCCACCTGCTGGCGACAAGTGGCACAATGGAGCATTTCACATGGCTAAGCAGGTGGTCACAGAGAGGGGGACACAAAAAGAGGTGCGTGGATGTTCCATACACACATTCAAAACCACATTGTCCTAAACCGCGGAGCCAAGAAGACAAGGTTGCCAGTGCCAGGCGGCTCCAAGGCTTTCAGCTGACAAACAGCCCTGCCTGAGTCCTTAGGCCTCACCCCTCCCCTCACCCTGTCCCCTCGGACCTTGTACCCGAGTAGAAACACAGGTAATGACACGCATAAATGGTTTCCCTCTCCTACAAGATGAAAGGGAACACATTTGTTCCACCCGGTTCTACTGAGAATTAAGGGAACTGCCAAGGTCTTTGTGACTGTAAAAGTTTGCCGAGTTACCCGAATCACAGCCCCAAATTAAAACAGATCCAAAGAGAACCAAGGACCTGAGTCCAGTGAAGTGGCTCCGTGGGCAACTACCTCCAAGCCTGAGGATCTGGGTTAAACCCTCAGAACCCACATGGTGGAACAACAGAGAAAAACGCCAAAAGCTGTCCTCTGACCTCCTCATATTCATGCTGCCGTTGCAAATGTCACACACACACACACACACACACACACACACACACACGCACACACACACGCACACACACAAACATACACACATGCGCACACACAGGCACAACACACAAATACACGTATACATACACACACATACACACACACACACACACACAAATGTTTAATCAAAAAGAGATACAACGGTTTGGACACTTACAAGCCTCAAATCTGAACCCAAACCCAATCCCCAACCCACAGTAGTAATGTGGATGTTAAACTCTCCTAAGAGACCAGGAATCCCCTCTCTGTTCCCAGGCAATTTTCTAGTCTCTTTCTGATGCCCATACTGCAATAAGAAAGCATAGTATCCGTAGGAGGTTCTACAACTAAACATTCCGGCATGTCTTTATTACGATTTGGTATCTATTTCCTGCAGGGAGCAGACAGGCTGGACATGGTATCCAGGGAAAATTTGCATCTTGAGTCAAGTGTGAGGCCCTTACCAAGCAACTCCTTAAACTCCAGAAGCTTCCAGAAAAACTGACTGTTGCCAACCACAACTGGCAAGGGAAAGCCAGTGGCTAAATGGGCTTGAAATCTGGGTTTGGCTGAGGGACAGGAAATAAACTGGGGAGCTTTCTACCCCCCCTGTGCACGTGCAGCCCATGAGAGACTACAGAAAGGTAGCACCGGGCCTAGAGTCCACACCCAAGCCCCAGGACGCTCTGCACCCCCACAACATGGCTGACTGGGGTGGCCTCAGACAGCTCTCAGATGAATTTCTTACCTCATGTGACCTTGACAAAAGTCCCACCTTCTATTTTGTCCCGCCTCACTCACTTCAGGTCCCCCACAATCCTGAAGACATGAGTTGGAAGCCTGGCTTGTCATCTGTCCCCAGAACACAGGACCTAGTCTGTGGCATCTCTCCTAGCTGCGCACACCATGTCTGTACGAGGGTCGGCACACGCGTGCAGAAGACAACACAGATTCCCCGGCCTAGCCCCGGCTCCAACAATCTACCCTCCTGAGAATGGATAGGAACCTGAACAGGCTGGGCTCAGGCCCACTGGACACTCTGATCTCTGCATCGGGGCCTCTGACTCACACTGGGCCAGGCTCTCCTCTCACTGCTAAGGATCCTGTAATGAAACTGCCAGGAGCTCAGAACACGGGTCCCTTGCCCATTGCTCCACTACCAGTCCCAGGATCCTCAGCAGGAATTGATTGCCATGGGTCCCCAACCCTCAATTCTTTACAACAGAGAGGGTGAGGGTGAGGATGGACCACTCTCGTCACCTCCAGCCATGGAGGTCCCTGACAGAAGAATGAAAATAAGGCTATATGGTAGATTCCAACAGAGACACACCCACGACGCCATGATCTGGTTTACGGTCTGGGGAGTGACCACAGCCCTCTGTGTCTCCTCCAAATTGTTTTTCTGTCTCCAAATTAGTTCTGGTGGAGGCGGGGGGTTCTGAAAAATCCGGGAGCAACAGAAAGGCTTTGACGCGGCGGTGAGGGTGGACATAGTGGAAAGTCTTTGATGCTGGAAGGGTGGAGATGGTAAATGTGAATAATAGAAAGGGAACCGGGGCAGTGAGAGAGAGAGAGGCACCGAGCCGAGGCCAGACACCCTGCAGCTCGGAGTGAAGCCTTCAGGCTGCTTCTCTGTGCTCCTGTTTCTCTGCAGTATTAGAATTAGAACAGCAGTTGAGTCCAACACTGCTGTGCTCAGCACCCTCAACTCCCCATGTGCGGGCAAATCTTGATCACTGGCTCCCATCATCTGAGCCCTTTCTTCATGTGCCACCCCCCAACACCTGCTCATTTCTGTCTCGGGACCTTTGCATTTGCTGATCTGTCTAGGAAGAAGTTCTTTTCTTTATCCTCTAACCCTCCATTTGACTGCCTCTTCTGGGTTTAAAATTTTGGGGTAAATGCTGTGGACTCCGACAGCTCCCAATCTAAAGACCCTCACACGGCCAATAACTGTGCCTCTCGTTGTGTGAAAGGCTCTGTATAAAAACTGTAAACACGTTCTCTGTTACACCCACGTGCGTCAGCTTTGAAACCAGTGTCTACTGAGTTGTCATTCATGACGTTTCATTAGATGGCAAGCTGCCTGAGGAAAGATACACACCTGGGCAGGGGCCCCGGGCACCCTTGCCACCCAGCATGGCGCTAGCATAAAGTATGTGCTCAATAAACAGCTACTGGGTCAGTGAGTGGATAAGAAGCCAGAATGCCAGCTCCTTGCTGGGCAGCTGAGCTTGGAGACATCACTGACCCCTCTCATGACTGATTTCTTAGTAGCAGAAGAAAAGGGTGGCTTCCTAGGATGTTGGTTTAAAATCCAAGTGTGTTTAGGTGCCTCCTGGGCAGTAACTTTTTGTTTTACATTTTATTTATTTACTCCGTGTGACTGTTTGCCGTGTGTGCACATGTCACTACACACACGCTGATGTCTGAGGGAGTGAGTATTCTCTTCCCTCGTGTGGGTCCTAGGACACCTTGAATTCTGGGTCAGGTGTATTTACCCGCTGAGGTGCCTCGCTGGCCTGAGCACGGAACTGTCTTTGCAGGGGTGCAATTGTGAGCACTCTGCCAGTGTTCATATTGTGAAATCGCTGACACTGTCTACGACGTGAAATATTGTTATTAATGGTTTTATCTGTTGCGTTGTAGAGAGGCTCCTCTGGATACGTGGGCCAGCAAAATTTTGTGGACTGCTTCTCTTTCACGGCTTTCTCCCAGATTGTATGTTAAAGGGGCTTCTACGCATTGGCTTTGTATTCTCCTAATCATAGAAGGCTGTTCCTAGAGGAAAACTGGAAACTGTGGGAGGAGCTGAGAAGATGAATGGCATATACCTCCATGAATGTAGCACACAAGTCAAAGCTAACACTCCCAGATGATGGAGCCTCTGATAATAAAATTCTATTCCCAGGCTTACCAGCAGGGGGCACTCTAGGCCTAAATTTTAGAAAGTGAGGCTTATTTTTCCCAAACCAGATAGATAAATTCTTCAGAGATCTGTGTGATTCTCAGATTGACCACTAGAGATGCCAGGAAACTTCAGCTTGAACTCCATCGATGTGGGTGATTTGAGCAGTCAGCCCCTCCCCCGTCTGCTCATTCAGGCACTCAGGTCCCTGCTAGTGAACACAGCATGGAGAACACGGAGTCCTGAAGACTGGACAGGGCTGGGGAAGTGGTTCAATTCTCAGGCTGCTTGCCCGTCATACACAAAACCCTGGGTCCCATCCCTCAGGCATGGGTATCCCAATCCCAGAAATGAGGCTAGGGAGCCAACAGCATCAGAAGTTCAAGGTCCTTCGTGACGACACAAGGAGCTTGAAGCCAGCCTGGGCTACATGAGACCCTGCCTCAGGAAGAAGAAGACTCCCAAGCTTTCTCACATCCCACCTTTCAATAATGATGGTGACCCTATGCAAGATACAGAAGACAATAGGCAGACCAGCTATGACGAGACCAGCTATGACATGCCTGCCCTTCTGAACACAGTGCTTCCCAGAAGCGCAGTCAATACTAACAACGTAGCTACATGATTAAACAATGAAATTCAAAGTGTGATCACTGAGTCCTGTCTCTGCTCTGTGCTGACCAGGTACTTGAGTTCCTGCCTTTACTTCCCCTAAGTAGACTACAGCTTGCAACTGTCATTGACAATGACACCCCGCCCCCATGTTTCTCTTGATTACGGTATTTGTCACAGAAACAGAGATGGATCCAGGAACCGAGGATCAGTCCAGCATGAGACCCCTCCAGGGTAGGGGCTGACATATATCCAAGCCCTGCAGCCAGGGTGCCCCACACCGGTTTCTTAATTGGCTTAAATATCAGTCAGAGATGAGCAAGCTAATTTCCTCACTGTAAAATGTCAGAGGGCATATTTACAGGGATAAGAAAGGTCTTAAATCCAGTGTTAAACTGGGAAATCTCGTGATCTTCTGGTGAGCAGACCAATGCCTTACTTCACAGGATTTGCCTGGCTTCCCTGCCCTGCTCGAGGGTCCTGGAGCAATGGTCCCTACCAAGAATGTTCAGGAGAAGCACCTGGGTCTTGTGCAAGCACTGTAGCCTAGGGGAGCCCACCCCTCCCATTTTAGAATGTCGGAACAAAGTCCTGGAAGTCTGTACTGGTGATTCCCTAGTAACGCTGACCATTAGTCTTGATCCCAGAAGGTTGTTTCCAGGCCCTGGCCTCTAGCCCTTGGCCAGACTTTCCATGGGGGTCTCAAAATAGACGGGTTGCTGAGCCACTTTCTGGTACCTCAAGTCCCAGGACTGTTGTGGCCAGGGGCCCAAGAATCGACATTTTAGACAAATCCGTGAGGACATCGTAATAGATGCAAACCTGTGAGACTCCGGAATCCAGAAAGATGAACTATCCAGCATCCTGAGGCCTCCGAGGAGGTCCTCAGCTTGGGAGGGGACATAATAGCAGACCACAGCATAACCAGCCCCTTCTCTGAGCAGTCAGGCAGACTCCAGGCTCCACCCCCGCCGCAGGGGATGTGCCCGCTTACCTTGCAGGTGGTACAGCTGCCCTGTGCTATGCTGCCTCATGATGTGCTGCCAGTAGGCGCTGCGGGGCAGGGGTACCACGGTGTTCAGTGAGGCGGCCCGCTCACTCATCTTCATCTGGAGCTGAGAGCAAAGAGAAAAGAGAGGAGACCTGAGTGAGGGTGAGGGAGACGCGTGGCAGAACCAGCTGTCCACACGCCGAGGATCCATTCACAGTAGTGGAGTCTCCGGCTTTGCCTGCTTCACAGCTCCGCGCTCCATCCTGTTGGCAACACCCACTTCCCTTTGGGGGCCACACTCCCGCTCAGCTCAACCCCTCTAGTTCTCAGCAGGTGACCTTCTCACCCATTCTGGGGCTAGTGGGTCACCCAAGCCAGGCAGCCAAAATGACATAGTCCCCTGGGCTTTTAAATTTAAAATTTTATTTTTAAAATTTAGTCTATTAAATTTTTTATGGAACGATCAATAGAAGTAAGCTAAGGATTTGCGGCAATTATTTTAGTTGCTTGATCCTCTGGGTGGAGAATAATTCCCGACACATAGTAGGTGTGCAAGGAATAGCTGCTGGCGGAAGGCACCTTCTCGAGGAGGGAGGAAGAGAAGCAGAGACTGTCTGGGAGGAAAGAAGGAGGTGAGGGTGAACAGATGCAGAGGAAGGGAGGGAGGGCTAGACAAGCCTCACCATGTCCCAGAGGCCAACCCCAGACGGCTCTCTCGCCTGAGCCTGCCCAGTTTCTTGACTCAAGCTGGTTTGAGTCGGATGATCCAGTGCCAGTGTAAGAAAACAAAAGCAACCCATTTGCTTGTCCAAGGCACCTTCGCTCAACTGTCCCCTGTTCTAGGTACAGAAAGGTCAACACAGCACAAGAGTCCAGGATCTTAGGAGAAACTTAGTCCGCTCTGGCTCTGCCACAGCAGGGGGCCGGCCACGCAGGAGGGAAATTTCAGAGAACAGCAGCTAGCGCCACATGCACAAGAAGAGGTGCATGATGTGAAGCCATCCTCACACGCCTTCCCATCCGAGTGCTGGCCTCAGGCATCCGCAACGGAGCTGTCCCAAGCCAGAGCACAGGTGGCTCTTCTCTAACTCAACACCCCAGTGCCTGGGCACTGGGAAACCCAGTGTAGCTCTTTAAAACAGAGAAAATATTTATGAAGACGTGGGTTTGTCTGGGATATTTACCAGTGTATGTTTGCTTGCTTTCTTTCTTTCTTTCTTTCTTTCTTTCTTTCTTTCTCTCTTTTCTATCTTTTTGGTTTTTTTGAGACAGGGTTTCTCTGTGTGAGAGCCCTGATTGTCCTGGAACTAGTTCTTGTAGACCAGGCTGGCCTTGAACTCACAGAGATCCACCTGCTTCTGCCTCCTGAGTGCTGGAAATTAAAGGCATCCACCACCACCGCCCAGCCAGTGACCAGCAAAGCCTGGAGGTGAATGAAGCATCTCTCAGTCAAGGACTGAGTCGTTGCTCACAGACACAATAGGATACTTGATAACAGCTTTACCTGCAAAGAATTCAGCAACAGAAAAGGAAATGGGTGTATGTGTTGTACCATGAAGGAAGCACAGCAGATCACTGGGTGTCACATGTGGCCATGAGCCCCTGCCCTGCTGAGCCGCACAAGAATTTGATGAGAGGACACACACTTACCCTTGCCTAGGAAAACTAAGCATCGGGAGAGAGGTAGAGAGGACGGTGATAATGATGATGGCGGTGGTAGTGGTGGTGGTGGTGGTGATGGCGGTGGTGGTGGTGATGGAGTTGATGGTAGTGGTGATGGTGGTGGCGGTAGTGGTGTGGTAGTGATGATGGTGGTGGTGGTGGTGGTGGTGGTGGTGGCGGCAACAGTAATGACAATGATGGTGATGAAGAGTGGCAGTGAAGACTGTGACGACAGTGAGACAGTGATGATAGTGATAATGATGGCAGTGGTCATAATGATGGTGTTGGTCATGAAGATGGTGGTCATGAAGACGGTGGTTATATGATGGTGGTCATGAAGACGGTGGTCATGGAGACAGTGGTCATATGGTGGTGGTCATGAAGACGGTGGTCATGGAGACAGTGGTCATATGATGGTGGTCATGAAGATGGTGGTCATGGAGACAGTGGTCATATGATGGTGGTCATGAAAATGGTGGTCATAATGATGGCGGTCATGAAGACGACAGTGGTCATATGATGGTGGTCACGAAGAGAGTGGTAATGGTAATTATGATGGTGGTACCAATGATGTCAGCCTGCTGCTGAGAGTGATGGTTATCTGCATTTTTTTAAGAAGGTACTCTCTGTATGTATGCCTTCAGCCTAAGTGACTTCAAACATAATGTCAGTACATTCAATAAAACCAAATTATATTAAGTTTCACACCCAGGAGATCAAAACTCATTGCAGCTGATGAGACTTAACTTGCAATAAAGATAAGCAATCACTCAAAGATAATTTAATTTATATATGTTGCTTTACCGTTGCTGGATTGAATTTCTGGTCCCTGTCATAACTGCATAGTTACCAAAATATGTCCCCACATGACATTAGAAAGCACAGGCTTTCATGGGGGCAGTTTTCCCTAAAAATGGACTCTGAGATCAAAAGGTGAAAAGGGTGAGCACTGAACCCGGAAGAAGCCTCTGTGGCCTTTTCGAACCTCAACAGAAGTCCCCCAGAAAGAAAAGACAAAGAAAACTCAACTGCTGACCAGTGGCATCTGGTGACATTCAACCTCATTTGCATGCAAACTGAGAGATGAAGAAAGAAAAAAGATGAATGGAGAGGACACCCTGGTGATTTGATTGTCTAACATAAGATTATATTTAATATAATAAAAATTTTAATATAAAAGAAAACCTTGGGAAATAGCAGTCATTTCAAATTATTTGCCACAGTACTGCAAATCTGTTTAGATGGCCCAGCACACACAATCTGGTGGTATTTTTAGAAAGCTTATTTATTTAACAGCAAGAATGAAGTGACACCACTATTATGTTTTGTGGAGAACAGCACAAAGCCTGGCTTCTTATTCCCCCATTGACCCTTTAGAAGAATATCCAATTCTATGAAAGGATCATTTTTTAAAAAACTGACCTTGGAGAAAAATGACAAGAAAGGGTTTGTGTGCTGGACAATGTAAAATGACTGAATGGTCTTTTAAAGAGGAGAAGATTCTGGAGTCACTTAGAGACCGTTTGAGAGGGGAAGGCTCCCTTGTTCCTCCATGCTTCTGCCAGTCACTGTAGCTCACGGAGGCAGACTTCCCACATCAGGTGTCAATAACCATGTGCATGATTGACAGGAATATCAATTAGCAGCCATAGTGCAGGGTTGCTTTTGGGTGGATGGAGAAAATTAGAGCCTTCTCCTTTATAAGACACTCCCATACTCCTGTATTGTGCGGCTGCTTTTGACCGTCTCTCTAATATTTGCACATTAAAGAGTAAGAATCACCTCCAGCATTTCCAAACAAAGAGAATTTCTGCTAGGATGGGACAATGGCATTCCCAGAAAACATCCATACACAAAAACATGGAAGCATCAGATTAGAGGAAGGCCACTCAGAACCAAATGCTCATGTGCAGACAGAGTCACTGTACAGAGAGGCCCAGCTTGGGCAGTCCATGAAGGCTGTACTAGGTTTACAAGGTTCTGTACTACAGAACATGCAGAAAAAAAGCATTGCTTGAAATGACAGGTCTTAGTTGGTTTTCTTGTTGCCGTGATACAAATACACAGCTTAAGGAAGAAAGTGTTTACTTTAGCTCATAATGCAAGGTATACACCAAGAGTGTAGAGAAGTCAAGGAGGCAGGACTTGACATGACTGGTCACATCAAACTCACAGTGGGGAAGCAGGGTTATGAATGCTGCTGCGGCTTGGCTCACATTCTCCTTTTTATATTCTCCAGGATCCTTGCCCAGGGAATGGTGTCGCCCACAGTGGGCAGACCCTCCCACCTCAATACAACAAAGTTAACACTCCAGTAGACATGACCAGAGGGCCAATTCCCAAGTGATTTTAGAGTGTCAGCTTGACACTAGCCACCACAGCTGGCACCAGGAGGTCCAGATGATAGTGACAGAAGAAGCAATATCTCCAAAGGCAGGCACCAGCGGATGGGTGCTGTTCCTGAATGCCGAACTCATGAGGCACACTGGTTCAGGTTAAATGAAAAGAGTTGTCACTGGCTAGGGTGGGGACACCACACTCACGCTCTACTTTATTTTGCCATTCAGGTGAGCATGCATGCAGTCATTTAGGGCAGGCTGGTAGAAGGCAACTTCAGCTCTGCACATCTGTTCATCAGAGTTAGCACAAGATCCCACCAGGCCAGCGAGAGAAAGCTTCATAAAGTCAATCATGCGCCAGCCTGGTACTCCCACGCCCCAGCATCCCTTTATACCACAGTAAAGCAGGCAGGGCTCTTTCTAAACCAGCAGAAGAGAGCTCTGATGATGGGCGGTGCTATGAACTACTCAAGGCAACCAACCAACCTGTACAACCCATGGGGTTTTGAACGTACTAAAGGTACCAAGCTGCCAGGAAGTGTCCCCAAATCACTTGTCCCAGGTCCCATGCAGTCAATAAACCATAAACAAAATAACAAAAATATCAGTGGAGGCTGAAGGGGTGTCTCAGTGGTTAAGAGCACAGGCTGCTCTTGTAGAGAATCTGGTTTCAGTTCCCAGTACACATGAGAACTATCTGTAACTCCAGTACTGTGGGATATGGTGCCCTCTTCTGGCTTCCATGGGCACTGCATGCACATGCTGAATATACAGGCAGGCGAAGCACCCACACACATAAAATAAAATAAAATAAATAAAACTTTAAATTATCAGATTGTCATTAAAAAAACAAAAGCAGACCTGATACAGATGATCACATGTGTGAACCCAAAATAACTGCATTTGATGAAAGAAACAACTAAAAATCACATCATATTTCTGTGTTTCCATTTGTATGAAATTCTCAGGAAAGGTGAGTCCCTGGGGGAGGTACATATACCTGGTACACAAAGGACACAGGGTTTCCTTAGGAGGCAGGGGAAATATTTTGGAATTAATAACAGTTGTGAATATAAAGTGACTAACTACCTAGCTTTAAGGGGTGTGTATACAGAGATGATAAGGTAAGTTCCCGTCTCAAGGAAGCTGCCACCAAAGTCACAAAATCAATCAGCTGTGCCTACCATACAAGTTGCTAAAGAAGCAGAAGACTGTGGGTCAGTGCTTAGCTTCCCATCAAGCAGCATCAAAGACACCAAGAGCCTCGACACTGTCCCACCATCTGACACCATGACATGACCTTGCGATCTGCAACATTCAGACTAGAGTACAGTAAATCAAGTTACCGCTATGAAAAGAAAGCTGCAGAAATACAATCTCACAAAGTTTTACAGATGTTTACTGTATGCGCCCCACAGGCCCTGGGTTAGACACATCTTCTCTGGAGACCTGAGTGGCTGTTGGTCAGGTTATGTAAGGTTAGTGATAATGCCTTAGCGAAGTCATTAAGAATCCTCCCAATGCTTACAGTCAAGAAGGGGCTGTCTCCCAAGGTCCCCTCCTCTACTAAGAAAATCCTATCAGCCTCCTGGGAGAGAAAATGTTCTAACGATCAGGCTACTCAGCACCTGTACGACCCGGAAGGTAATGGCAGCTGACCTCCCCACTCCACAACCCACCAACATTTATGGACTCTGGATTCTTCCTTCCATCTTACTGACAGGAACTCGATCCCCTTGCCTTTTGTGAATCTGAGCCCAGAGGTGAACAGTGGCAGGGGCCTTAGCTGTAATCCTGCCCCATGTTGCCCTGCTCCCCAATCCCTCTGCTTATACAGTAGAGCTGTATTTGGTGAACGAAACGCTGTAAGATAATCCTTCTGTACGCTGTGAATATGCACTGCTCTCACTGGTTGAAGATAAAGCTGATTTGGCCTATAGTCAGACAGAATATAGATAGTGGGGAAGCCAAGCGGGGATACAGGGAGAAAGAAGGGCAGAGTCGAGAAGACACAAGCCAGCAAAATGCAAGCAGACCAGTGAAAGCTCTAGCCACACGGCAATACGTAGACTAATAGATATGGATTAATTGTAAGAGCCAGTTAGTAATAAGTCTAAGTTATCAGCCAAACAGTCTGAAATTAATAATAAGCCTCTGTGTAATTATTTTAAAGTGTCTGCAAAATGGGGCCAGACAGAGAAACCTCCATGGATAATGGAACAGCCGAGTCCTTACCTGCTTCAGTCAGTCCAAGGGAACAAACAAGTCAGTCCATGTCATGTTGTAACCTAGTTCTGAGCCTACGCAGATGCAAATGTGTGTCATCACCTTGGTGACTTCTTCTGACTCAAAGTCCTGAAATCATCCTTATTATATTAACTGACTTCCCTTGGTTGTGGCCAGAAGTAACCCAAGCAGGACTCTGGCAGTGACCAATGTATGTGCAAACAATATTAATATCATCATTGTCCATCTGTTCAACCTGGTCCTGGAAGGATGGCACCTGGATACTGTTCGACAGGAGGACTCAAATGAGTCAGGAGCCGTGTCTGTACCTGTGCATGTTTTCCAACTAAGAGGCCCCCAAAGTTTACATAATTCTTTTCCCTCTTTTCGTTCTTTCTCTCATTCTTTCTTTCTTACCTCCTTTGCTCACTCCATTTCTTCTTTTAAGACAGGGTCTCATGTAACTGATGGTGGCCTCAAACTCACTATGTAGTTAAGCATGACCTTGAATTCCTGGTCCTCTTGCCTCTACCTCCTAAGTGCCAAGGTTACAGGCATGTGCTACCTACCACACCTGGTTAATATGGTGCTGGAGATCAAGCCCATGGCTTTCTTCATGCTCAACAAGTACCCTGCCAACTGAGCTACAGCGTTATCCAAGCCTATGCAATGCTGGTTACACCCTCAGTTATGATTGTGTGCATATGTGTGTGCGTGCATGCTTGTGTGTACACGTGAATATGTGCATACATGTGTGTGTGTGTGTATGCTGTGCAGGTATGTGTGTGTACCATGTGTGTATGTGGGTTTATAACAAAGTTCCAGGATGTTTTAAACATAAACTATGGCAAAGTAGAGTAAGATGAGACAACAGTCTGAGAGAGAGAGGGGGAGGGAAAGGGGAGGAAAAGGGAGAGGGGATGGAGGAGGAAGGGAGAGAAGAACAACTCTCAGGTATCCCCTTTTCTTCGTCCATACTTATCTGTACAGATCTCTGGGCACCCCCTGTCCTGGCCATTGGCATCTCTATTTCCATGCATTTTCCTATACAGGACACAATGAGATTTCCTCCCATTTCTTCCGCTAACTCCATTCCCTCTGCCCTGTTAGTTCTGTTGTCAAACTGAAAAAAACTGTCCAGGGACAGGGAACCTCAGCTGAGTAATTGCCTCCATCAAATTAGCCTGTATATAATTTTTGGATTGCTGATTGACATAGCAGGGCCCAGCCTACTGTGGGTGTTGCAATCCCTAGGCAGGTGACCTGAACTGTATAAGAAAAAGTAGCTAAATATGAGCCAGGTGTGCCCAGGTAAACCTTGCTCTTTCGTGGCCGCTGCTTCAACAACTGCCTGCCAATCCCTGCTCCAAGTTTCCCTCAGTGATGGATTATAACCTGTAAGCCAAATAAACCTTCTCTTCCCCCAAGTTACTTTTGATTAGGATTCAGCCAGAGCAACAGACAGACACACGCTACGTAAACAGAACAGGACAGATAGACTAAAACGTTTCCGAAGCTCTTGGTGTACTTACAGAACAATTGCCGAAACGGAAGTGAACTTAAGACATTGCAGTATGCTTAGCTTCCATTCCTACCCCGAAAAGTCTTTATACACTCAAAGACAACTCAGTCTTTGGATGGGAAAATATTCCAATATCTGTGATATTTATGACCTGTTCCTAAGACTTGCAATATATTGTGCTCTCTCACACAATTGCTCTATTTCTGTCATGTTTAGGAAGTTCAGGAACACATCTAAGACAGATTTTAAATCACCTTCAAGCGAACAACAAAAAGAGACAAATAAAGGCTGTGAACATGCAGGTTTATTATTGTCTATCTTTTAAAAAGGTGCATATATAAGAGCTAAGGAGATGGCTCTGGTTGCTCTTCCAGAGGTTCTGAGCTCAATTCCCAGCACCCACGTGGCAATTCATAACTGCCCTACTCTAGACCCAGGGGCTATGATGCCCTCTTCTGGCCTCTCCGGGCACTGCACACACAGCATACAAACACATCCAGTCACAACTCATATACATATGAAGTTCTATATCCAGCACCCGCCATTAAGCAGCCAACGACTGCCTATAACTCCAGCTCCAGGGGATCCAAAACTTTCTTCTGGCTTCCCCGGTCACCTGCAAGTGCCTGTGCATACTGCACACAGACATACATGCATACATATGATTAAGAGTAAAATGAAACAAGCATGCATAGCATATCTGTGATACGAAACAGATGATAAAGAGGTGCAGTGAGGACAGCCTCTCTTCCCATGTTATTCAGCACAGACTTTGGAACACCTTTGTGTCCTGTGCTTACACCACAGCCCACACCCAGCACAGTAAATCATGCTGCTGTTGTATAACCATTTTTATTTAGCAGATGAGACACTGGGTTTTCACATGACCCGCTGTCCTTTCTAGCACCTCTTTTCTTGCTGATTTCCCCCACCTCCAGTTTTCATTCGGAGAGTCAATATAGAGATGATTGTTCCAATGACCGATTTTCAAACGGGTTTAAACTTTAATTTTAATCAGTACATTAAAATGGTTTTCAGCTGACTCAAAAATTACTTTTAAATGTTGCCGCTATATCACAAAAGCAATGAGTTGGTGATTTCATTTTTGTTCTTAAAGAGCTCACCTTCGGGTTATTGTGTAATAGACGAATCTATAATCACCAACAAGAAAAGAGGTGAGTCTTCAGGAAATTATAGAAAATGAATTTGAAGGTAAGGAGTAGTAAATTACTACCTAGGCTACAAGCGACAGCTTGTCACCGGGATGAATTTAAATACCATATAGCCATACTCTGTGCTTCCTAAATGCTAAATGTGTGTTCATAACTGCAATCTATCTATCTGTCTATCTATCTATCTATCTATCTATCTATCTATCTATCTATCTATTATCTAGCTATACACACATGTACATATATAGAACGCATATATATACATACATATATGCGTGTATACACACAACACACACACACACACACACATATATATATATATATATATATATATATATAGAGAGAGAGAGAGAGAGAGAGAGAGAGAGTTAGTCCCTGGCAATGACATCAGACACCTCTCTTAGGGAATCTTAGACTCTTTGAATGTATCCCCTGCAGGTACTCAGACAGTCTCATATTTGTGAGATGAATTCATTTATTAAGAAACATAAGGCAAATAATGGGGTGTGTGAGATAACTAAACATGGGAGAGATGCAAGGAGAAAAACTGGAGGGGCGTGGTCTTTCACACCATCCATATTTTACACGTGTCTGAACTGAAATGAATGTATCTTGGAATAAATCCTGCCCTGCCCACATGTACGCCATCCGGTTCCCTGGCTGAAAGAACTTGATAACCCTGAATAACACACTGAGGGCCCGGTGGGGATTGTCTCTCTCCCAGGAACAAGAAGGTAAGGTGGGTGGTCCTGTTCCCAGGAAAAGGCTTCAGCAGACAAGATGCCTTTGCATCCCACATAGCACAGCAGTGTGACAACCTCCCCATCCATGCCATTTCTGTCCCAGACATCCACTCTCCTCTACAGGACACTAGCAAATAAAACCAGAAGTTCAAAAGCTGCTACAACCGGGCTCTCAAGGAATCCAAACATATTCTCAAGCCTAATCGGGAAGGGGAGCCTCACTTATCTCTGGGTTTGAAACTGGATCTTAAATATCAGTTTACTTCTGCAGAATCCAGACCAAATGGACAACCTCAAATAAGACCAAGAGTCTTACACAAGGGGTTTTCTTTAAAAGGCACTGGAAACCAAGTGTGTGCTCTTGTAGTATATCTGACAAACTTGCATTTCTGATGCTCGCCCGATTCCCTAGCAGATTCTCACTCACGCATGCCATAGGCTCTCACTAGTGCCTCTCATAGAGTTGGGTCTGGCATTGTGGGCTGAGATAAACACCCTTACTGCTTTCTTCCAGGTTCTTCCCCCTGAAGAGGCAGGGTCATTCATACAGACGTTACCTGCTGGCCTAAGCGACAGCAAGCAATTCTGGAACCCAGGAGATGCAGATAATGCTAAACAATCTTCCCGTGATCTTTGTGTGGCAACCACATGGTGGTTGAGAATGGGGGTCAGTGGAGAGATAGCGAGAGGCACAGAGATCAGCGTCCCAACTCTTCGGTGCTCTCTCCTCCCTATGACGGCTTAGGTGCTAAGGGGCATTAGCAGGAAGGACCTAGTGCTTTGCAATGAGAAAACGCCCAACCTGCTCTTGATTCCCTAAGCACACAAAACATCATGAACATTGACGATCAGTATGCTGGCAAACACTGGCAGGTATCACTGTATTTAACCAAGTAGGAAACTGCCCAAGTTGGCACTCTGCCGCCTACTCAATGATGTGTGCACAGAAGGAATCCTGCGGCTTCCTGTGGGCTTTCATCCCTGGAAAGTGTATCAACGCGTGAAGGCCAAGCTCTCTGCAGCGCCCCTTAAACTCTCCGTGTTTGAGGCAATCTGCTTGAGAGCACATTTTCCCTTCTCTCCCAAGAAGTTGGGGCTACAATCCTGTGCCATCGAGCCTGGCTACATGCGTGTTCCTTAACAAGATTCAGAAGTTTCTAATCAAGAAAGAGTGTGGAAAACGAGACCCACCCAAATAACAGGAAGAAAGAAACGCAGGACTGAACGTGCATACGATCATAATTTTGCAGTTAGTTGAATTTTACATGCATGTGTTTGTGTAAACTACATTAAATGGGATTTAAAAACCAGCCCCTCACTCAGAGAAGGGTTGAGAAAATGGAGAGAGGGAGAAGGCGTGCAAACTCGCAGCAAAGAACCAGCTGCAACTGTTCGCTCCGGCTCTAATTACCACTCTGGCCAATCAAGTTGTCCAGCCCAGTGTTCTGCCCACTGCTCCCTCCCCCAGTCCCAGCTCTATGCATGGATTCTGCACTCTGAGAGCCACAGTTCATTCACCCACTCAATGCACGAGGGCTGGAAGCCTGACTTTCAATAAAAGACCATTTCTCTGCTCCTCTGTGCATGACAGGAGGCTGCAAGCCCAGCGTCAGCCGTGCCATGGTCTGTTTCCACAGAGGCAGGCACTGCTTTCTCTACAAAGGACAGCATGTTCTCTTCGGAGCAGCACTCTCCTTCCAGAGAGCAAAGGTCTCTTAGGTACGCTTTTAAACCTAGTGCCTTCAGGAATCCAGGCACATAGTAGGCACTTAATATAAAGGAAGTGGATGTTGAGTGCTTGAAGAAGGAACTGACCACATGTGAACGCTTCAGTAATCTGAAGAGAAATATCGTTTGCTTTCTCAGCATGCCCAGTCTTAGGTAGTGCTGGGAGTTGAGCACAGGGCTCCTATATGCTGGGCAAGCATTCTACCCACTAGCTACCCCCCGCCCCAGATGAGGAGATAGAATAATGGGGTATTATTATTCAGTGTGGACAGCTTAGCGTGCTTTTCTCTTTACTAGGACTTGGATAGCACTACCCAGAGAATCATCGCACCTAACCAGGTACATACTGACGTCGCTCGTACCCTTTGCGTTTCTCGTCATTGTGACAGTCGGTGAGTCTATTTATCACAGCACAGAGGCATGGTGGCAGAAGTGACTCAATCCATGGCAGGAAAACCGTATGGTGGACCACCTCACATGCTGGGTGGATCAGAGAGTGGGGAATAAGACTGAGAACAAGACTGAGTTATTCCCTTCAAAGACACTAAGCCTAGTGAGATTACCTTCACTACGCAGGCTCCCAACCCGCTGAAGATTTCAAAACCTATCAAACAGGGGCCTCAGCTGGGACCAAACAGTCAAACATGTGAGCCTTTGGGGACATTTCACATCAAAGCACTTACTTTACGAAGGGGGAGGCAAGTACAGGGGAATAACTTGTTTAAAGATGTCACAATGGGTAGATGAGGGTACAGGCAGGATTGAAGGGCTGGCCCCTGATACCAGAGCTGCAGTTCATCACATAATCTTGTCCTTCCTTCATAGATCCTGAAACTGGACCGGGGAGATGCCCTTGTCAGTAAAGTACATATCTCAAGTGCACGGAGACCTGAGTTTGATCCACAGAATCCATGCAAACTGTGGGGTGTGGTGGCTCATAGTGCTTGAGGGAGGATGACAGGAACATCACTGACCAACTAGTCTTGCCTAGTGAGCGCCAGGCTAATGAGAGACCCTATCTCAAAGGAGGTGGGCGGCAGCATTACTGAGGATGTCACCTGAGGTTGTCCTGCTGTATACACACACACTACACACACACTGCACACATACTACACATACACTACATACACATTGCACACATACTACACACACACTGCACACATACTATACACACTGCACACATACTACAAACACACTGCACACACTCTGCACACATACTACACACACACTACATACACACTACACACACACTGCACACATAGTACATAACACTGCACACATACTACACACACACTACATACACACTGCATACACTACGTACACTGAACACAAACACACACACAATGCACACACACACTATCCTGAGGATATCATGAAGACCCTAAAAGATGATTGCACAACAGGAATCTGAATTTCATTTTCAAAGCTTAGAGAAATGGCAACTAGCCAACAGGGTCAGCTGCTGAGAGATCGGACTATTTCTTCTGTCTTAGGAACAAGTCATGAGGACTCTGTCCAGACTTACGTGCCTCATTGCCTAGGGAACCTGCTTCCAGCCTGAAACTCTGTATCTGCAAACACAGGCTCTTCACTGGCTCCTAATGGGATCACGCTCACCTCACAGAGTACTGAATCCCGATTACACCTCTGACCATGCTTAGTGGAAACCACCAGAGGAGATGCCTTCGCGCCTCTTGCAGCACTTGAAGTGAAAACAACGGATGTTCTTATCATCAAGAGGCTCCAAAGATGGCATAAGCTCTTATTGAACTGCCTAGAAAACACAGTGTTTGGAAGGAGGGAAGGGAAGGAGGGGAGGAGAGGCAAAGGAGGGAGAATTGGAGAGGGCTGGAGAGACATCAGCCTTTAAAGCATGGACTCACATGCATGTAGATGAGCTTGATCCCAGAACTTAACTGAAAAAGAAAGTCATGAAAAAGAAAATAGCATGGTGGGGCATGCCTTTACTCTCAGCGCTGGAGAGGAAGGAGCAGGCAGATCCCAGGCAACTGGACAACCCAGGCTGGACTGAGGAGCTCCAGGCCAATGAAGAGGTCTCACCTGAACAAAACAACAACAAAAATAACCAAGGTGGCCAGTGCCTGAGGAAGGGTAGTCGAGACTGACATCTGGGCCTCCACACATATGCTCCCACACATGCCGCCCAGGCCTATGGATATATATGCCCACAAAGGCACAGAAAAGTAAAGAAGGAAAGGGAGAAAAAAAAGAAAGGAGGGAAGGAAAGGAAGAGAAGATGAGGATTGAAGGAAGCAAGAAAGGAAGGAGGGAGGGAGGAAGGAGGAAGGAGGAAGGAAGAAGGAAGGTTGGTTTCTTTCCTGCTTTAAAAGAAAGAAAAGATAAACCTTGCCCAGAACACAGGACCTGGTGAGCAGGAAGCTGACGGAGACAAAGCCCCCATTGTGGCTTACAGCTTTGACCAGCAGACTGCTTGTGAAATCAACCATTTTGGGCCAAATTGCCAAGTGGCGCTCTCTGCCACGCACCAGATGCGCTCCAATGGTTATTTTCATGGGAAACGAAAGTGATTCACATCAATTTATTCAGAACCATATGAGTCCTCAACCACATGCATAAAACACAGCCATTGCTCCCTTCGTTTCGGGAAACTGTTTGCCTGCTGACTGAAGAAACTCTCTCCACCTGCCCTTTGGAGGAGGCGCCCTTAGGAACTGGGCATCCCATGCCTTTTAAAGCAGACCTGCCTGAAGCCTCACCCTTTCAGGGGCATTGGGAGGAAGTAAATTTGGTATCTAGCTTTATTTAGAGGGGTTGTTTATTCTTCTTCCTTCCTTTCTTCTTTTTCTGTTTCTAATGTAATATTTTGCCCATCCAACAAAACACTGAGTCTTAAGGCATACACCGAGTTCATTACAGAGAAATGGGACCTTGTCCTTGGCAATCAGAAGTTTGTGGATTTGTGCATCAGCTACTGTTTTTAACAGAAGGCTTCTAAAGTTAGCACATCTACGAAGACTGGAAGGATTGCACAGTTGTTAAAAGTGGGTACATCTTTGGGGAAGACCCAAGTTCATTTCTCAGCACCTGTGGCTCACAACCACCTGGAGTTCTATCTTCAGGGGAAACAATCTTGGGCACTTGGAACCAGGTTCTTCTCTCTGTGTGCATTGGAGGACATCAACAGCAACCCAGGCACGCTCTCTGCAGGCTGTGCTTTGGATCACAAGTACTGACAAGCAAAATTGATCTCCAGTTATTGTGACGTGTCTCCTAGTAAATAAACCAGGTACTCAAAAGAACCCACAGTTTGGAGTAACTGCACATTCCAGTTTGTCCAGCTACGTCCTCTTTTTGTGCACTTTATTGTATAGGCAGCGCTTTGACTGAGGTCAACTTTGTGCACACACGAGGTACAGAGTCCCAGGATGGATTTGATGCTCAGAAGCTGCAATCATGAAAATCTTCATAGCTTATTAACAAGGACCTTCATTTCCATTTAGGTCCTATTCACTACTTGGCCAAGCATTATTCTTTTTTTCATATGTACATACATGCTGTCATGTGTGTGGTCGCATGTATATGTATATGCACTTGCATATGGAAGCATGTAATTGAAACTGAGTGGCTTTCTTGACCACCTCATATATTGAGACAGAGTCTTCCAGAGAACTTGGAACTTGGCAACTCTGTCTAGTCCAGCTAGCCAGAATGTTTTAAGGATCCGCTCCTCTGCCTTCTGCGTACTGGGATCACAGGCAGGCCACCATGCCCACCTGGCTTTTCCATGGGTCCTGACCATCTGCAGTGTGGTCCTCACACTTATGTGGTAAGTGCTTCATCACTGAGCCATCTCCTCAGCCTACCTTGTTATTTTTAAATACATTTTTAAGATTATTTCATTTATGTGTGCGAATGCTTTGCTTGCATGTATGTCTGTGCACTGTGTGTGCCGCCCTGATGTCTGTGTAGGTCAGAAGATGGTATCAGGTCCCTTGGAACTAGAGTATAGATGGCTATAAACCACTGTATGGGTTTATAAAAGAACAAAAGAGAACAAATGCTCTTAACCACTGAGCCACCTCTCCAACCCCACTCCTAATCCTTTTCTTGATGGCGTCAATTCTCAAAAGTATTTCCATTTAGAACTCAATTTCTATGGTCATCATTTTGATCAGACCTAACAGGACCTTTAGAAGATTATCATACTGTTTTGTATTGTGAGTTGAAGACTACAAAAGTCCTGCTTTTTCTCTCAAAGAAGAGCACCCAGCTAACTGCTGTCAGTGATTAAGCTACTATTCACACACACACACACACACACACACACACACACACACACATACACACACACAGAGGCACACATGCACGCACACACTTCTTGAGGTCTCGCGTAAATTCTTGATATAATCTGACACTTCCCAGAAAGAACGAGCCTGCGCTAGTAAATTAATAACCACAATCTTCAATGCAAAAAGATATTAAGAAAATGAACAAGCTGCAAAAAAAACCCCACAAAGGACAAAAAAGATATGATTTATTCCCTTTAAACGGGGATTGTAAATTTGAATGAGGGATTATCCATGCTGCTTATGTGAGCAAAAGGTCAAGGCTACTGAAGCAAAAATAAATAATAATAGTGAGAAGCTGAAGATCGCCCACCATTTCAATGGTAGTTAAAGATACTCTTAAGTCGTAGCTCTGACAGACCCAGTGTTCATCAGACATTTTGACTTCGTAAAACATAGCGATCTCTGTTTCTTGTGGATTTCTCCAGTCTAAACACTGATGACAATACTAGTAAAAATTAGCATTATCTGAGCCAACCCTTGGTGAATCAAACAAAAACTGGCCTGTATATGGCAGCTCAGAGCGCTCTGCCCAAGCTTCAGCATCCAGTCGGCCACTGGAGACATCAATCAGTGTTTCCTTGCTGCCTGCACTGGAGCCAGATGAGAACATTTCACCTTCCAGGATGGTTTCCCAGTGGAACAGAACTTGCATTTCATGCTTGGACAGATTGGTAAATACTTGGCTAGAAAACCATTACATGGCCAATTTCCAGTTCTGCAGATGCCCTGAACTGGATCACCCCCAGAACGTGAAATCTTGATAGCTGGAGACAGCCAACTGAGCTCGAACTCCAAAGGCCTCATCCATGGTGTTCTGGCAATCAGTTGCTGGTCGTGTCCCCAAGCTGTGAAAGACAAAGCCTTTTCCCATCGGGGCATCCGTAAGCGAGGACTTCTTCTGAATGGAAAGTCTAAAATGATACCTTTAGTATCTCTACAATGAGGGATTCTGATTAAGTCCTCCGGGGCCTCAGATTTAACTACCAGGTACTTGAGATGTTTACTTTTGCCTTTGGAAAACCCTTAGCAGGGGAAACATGGGTTGGAGAGGAAGGATTTACTAAATAAGCACATTTTTATTTAATGGCCAAGAACCAAGGCTCAGAGCTGGGGTCAGGTCAGGGATTTATAGCCTGCTAGTGAAATCTCAGTATTTTAAGAATAGATTTTATGTGTTTAAAATTTAAAAGGGAGGAACTAGAGGGCTCAGTGGGTAAAGGCACTTGCCACCTCTCTTAGGGTTTTGATTGCTGTGAACAGAGACCATGACCATGACAACTCTTGTAAAGAAAACATTTAATTAAGGGAAGCTCACGTACTGTCTCAGAGGTTAGTTCATTGTGATCATGAAGGGGAGCCCGTTGGCATGCACACACATGCTGCCGAAGCTGAGAGTGCTACATCTCGCAGGCAATAGGAAACTGACTGATTGTCATACTGAGGGAAGCTTGAGGAAAAGAGACCTCAAATCCCTCCCTCAGAGTAACACACTTCCTTCAACAAGGCCACACTTCTTAATAGTGACACTCCCTTTGGAGGCCATTTTCTTTCAAGCCACCACACCACCAAACCCAGTGACCTAAGTCTGATCCCTGCGATGTATATGGTAGGGAAAGAAAAACAACTCCAGTAACTTGACCTCCACAAGAATGATGTAGCAAGTGCATTTTTGCATACTCAATAAATAAACTAACTTAGAATAAAGTAAAAAAGGAAAGGAGGGACTAGACAAGGGACAGCAACAAGAGACGGCACTCACCACTCTCAAGACCTGAGATATTTTTACTATTTAGCCCTTTAGAGAGGAGTGCAAAGAAATTGTTTATTATTGATGTCTCAAAATAGATGAAGAACTACAAGGAGATGATTCCATTCATCCTTACTGTGTCCTCATCACCATTCCCATCTTGAATTTTACTGTGATTGACATTAGAAAAGCCACATTACAGGTCTGTCTGGGGTATCTATCCACGGCACCCACAAGTCTCTGCTCTCGGGTGAACAAATTCAAAAGAGCAAGGGTACGGCATAGGACCTGTGTTTGTCTTATCGTCCTCAGGCCTCCTGAATAGCACCTGCCTATGGAGACACCTCGTAAGTGCTGAGAGCCAGCTTTTGAGTCTAAGGACAAAGATATAAGCTACTGTTAACTGTTTCTTTTGCTAGAGAAGTATATACATGAGATGAACAAGGACATGGTGGTGGGTACTTACAGTTGTGGGACACCATTGTGTGTGTTCCAAGTACTTATGATGCTGAGGGGGCTGAAGAATAAATGTTCACACAATGGGGCATATATGTGTGTGTGTGTGTGTGTGTGTATGAGACAAGGGTCACAGTAAATTTAAGCAAGAACCTTAAGTTTCATCAACATCTACCATATCTGAATTAATTCATCTGTCTTAACTATTTACTTAAAAAGAAAGATTCATTGATTTTTATTTTATGTGTATGAGTGTTTGCCTGCATGTGTATCTATGTACCATGTGTGTGCAGTACCCATGGAGGCCAGAAGAGGGCACAGGCTCCCCTGAAACTGGAGTTATGGAGGTTGTAAGCCACCATGTGAGTACAGGGAACTGAACCCAGATCCTCCCCAAGAGCAGTCAGTGTTCTGAACTATCACTGCAGACCCTTAAATATTTATTTTTAAAGATGGAGTAAATCCATATATCTTCTATTGATTTCTAAGGAATTCATGTTGAACTCGTATGTCTCGATTCTATTTTTTTTTTTTAACTTTAGCTGAGCATGCATGAAGCAGGGCCTCAAGTGTGTGTTGGAGACTGTAGTCACTCAGTTTAAATTAGGGTTCCGTCACTGCCAAGATGTGTGTCCACCCTTCAAACCCCAAGACCTAAGAGCATATGGTACTGCACATACCTATGATCAGGGAGAACGTTAAATGTTAATAGATGTCTATTTCTTGGAACAGTTCCTCACACACTATAATTCTCAATGAATGTCACAGATGCCACCATTCCCACCAGCAGTCAAGGAATGAAGCTAACCTTCTAAAACGCAGCTCAGGCTTACCGTGCTTCAGGAAGATGCTCTTGGCCCCTCACGGAGCACCACACCCTGAACAACTTCCCTCTGAATCTTAGGCCAATGATACTTTGTTGTCTTTCTGCTGCTGTGATAAAACACTTGGACCTAGAGCATTTGTAGAGAGGAAAGGGGATATTTGACTTATACTTCAGGGTCGCAGTCCATCACTGTGGGAAGCCAGGGCAGAAGCCACAGAGGACCACTGCCTGCTGGCTACCTCCCCTGCTCCTGCTTAGGTAGCTTCCTAATGCAGCCCAGGGCCACCTGCCTGCCTCACATAGTTCTAATGTTTCCAATAGTAGCACCTTTTCTAAATTTCAAACTGTTTAAAGATGGGAAACAATTTTTGTTTGTTGAAACAAGATCTCACTATGAAGCACAGTCCGGTTTTGAACTCACTAGGTAGCCCCAGGTTGACCTCAAACTCATGACCCTCTTTCATCAGCCTCCCCAGTGTTGAATTACACACACGAGCCACGGCATCCAGATATAGATGCAGAAGATTTTTCTTTTCAGTTTAGTTTTAGGGTATGTTCTTCTTAAGACATATCTGTCACACTGCTCTGCAGGTAGTTGGCAGAAATTTTATACAGTTTTTTTGTATAATTAGTATGTCAGGATATAAAAAGATTTTAATTTGGGAGAGAAAAAAAAGGTGATAATTGCTTTAAGCAGCATGTTAAAGTTAACACGCTTAACCAGAATCCATAAATAGAAGAGGTAAATCTGATCTGGGGAGGGGAGGGCAAGGCGAGGACAGCAGGGGGTGCAGAGTATGAGAAAGGGGTTCACACATAGAAAATCCACCCCAACATCTACTTCAGTGTCTGCAATGTCAACCAAGCTGATTGCATCAGTTTTTAAAATCCCCTTGCTCCCCTCTCTCTCTATATGCCTATTGTATATATACATATTAGGTATATATGTGTATATATAATATGTAACAAAATGTTTTTACAATTATACTAAATATAAATTGATTTGGTTTCAAGAGTTGAAGGAGATATCACTTACATTCTATAAATTCATTAGAAAATTTTACCTGAGAAACTACATTTGCCCATAAATCAATCCATTAAACAACAACAACCAAAAACAAAGTGTGAAAAGCCATTTCCAATTTTAGGTTCAAGCCTGCGTGTCATGAAGGATTCAGCTTGTGTGGGAGAGGCCATCAGAAGACTTTAATGCCACCCTGAACAGAGCCCATTCTGTGGTCCCTAAAAAGCTCTGCTAAGTAGCGGGCCATTTCCACCCTGGGGCTCACGGCCTGAAGAGAATTCTGGAATGACAGGTCTCCTTATGGAATGAGGAGCCTTCCACAGGCTGCCACTCCTCATTCCAAAATTAGACTTTATCACAGACACAGATCTCAGAGGTGGCAAAAATATCTGACTGCGGCAGGGAGGTCCCCAGTTGCTCACAAGTGCTCTGCTCTGTCCCCATCAAGGCAGCTGGAGGCTAAGAGCGACGTCATTCAGTCATCCTGGTCTAACCACCTCAGATGACGGGCAAGAATGCACTGACTTTGAAAAACATGAAGGTGCGGAAGGATTATAAGGCATATGGCCCCCAAGTTCGTAAAAATATATTCGGATTTTTTTAAACCCACTTTGTGTGTATGAACTCATGTGTGTGTGAGGGGGCGTGTGTGAGTCCAAGGACACCATGCTTGTACATGCACCTGTGTGGAGGTCAGAGTGTCATTCTATGGTACAACCCACCTTTTTAAAAGGATAGGTTCTTTCCCTGGCCTGGACTTTGCTAAAAATGCTAGGCTGGCTGGCCACCAAGGCCTAGGATCCACCTGTCCCTGTCTCCCCACGGGGGGTTCTGCACTTGTCCCAGTACACTGGGATTCTGTTTCTGAATGTGGGCTTTGGAGATGAACCTCCAGTCCTCAAGCTTGCAAGTCAAGCATTTTGCAGCCCGAGGCGTCTCCCCGGACCTCTTCCCCCCCCCCCCCCCCCCCCGTTATGTGCAGTTGTTTGGGGGAGGTGCTGTAATATTAAGGGAGATTTGGACATGACATGATTCAGATATGCAAACACCAGCTGGAGTTTAAATACTTCAAGATAGTGAAGAGGGAGCACAGGGGAGTTGGAATCACACAAAACTTCCCAGAATGCCTGGTTCCGACAACACCCAGCCTCCACTGCTGCAGGGGAGTGATTCTCGGTAGGCTTAAACTTCTTTCATATACGCAGCAGTAGGGGGTAATTTATTTCTTTCAGGATGAATAAATGAAGCGATCTCATCTAGTGTTGGTTCCAAGGGACCATGGGGCTCACTGACTATCTAACCTCATAATCTGTAGGACACAACACCACATAGTAAGTCCTCAATAAACATTTATGAATAAACAAGTGACTGGGAATGAACGAATGATTTACTGAGGTGCTTAGGGAAGGCAGGTCCAGGCCCTGGCTTGCTGCAGAAGGCTTAATAAATGGTAGTAACGATTTTCCTACTGACCTAAGCACCAGGCAGTTCCTCACTAAGTGAATGGAGTTACTACCAAACAGAATAGGAATCATACTAGGAAAGCAGCATCAAATCATTAAATAAATAGTGGTCTAAGAAGCAGATGCTAAGGTAGGTCTATTGTCCCCACTTCCTGAAGTCCCGTGTAGTTGTATAGTTAATCTCTGCGTGACTGTGGCTAGGAGTTGGAATTTGAAACAGAGTATGTAAAAAAAAAAATGAGGTGGCATTTTTATTATTGTCCCCAGTGGGATTGTGGCATCCACCTTGCAAGAAGACTCTGTTGCTGAATTTGATGAAGGAAGTGCCTACATTGTAGAGATCCATGTGTCAAAGAGCTGGACACTGCCTCACGAGCAGGAAACTGAGGCTCCAAATTCTACAGCCACCAGGAGACACCATTCCCCAATAAGCACGTGGCCGTCGGGAGTCACTGCTTCCCCAATCTCACCTGCAGATGTGACTGTTGCTCCAGCTGATGTCACACAGCAGGGAAGACACTGAGGCCCAGGGATCCAGCTAACTGAGCCCTAAGTCCACTCACACTGAGATGGTACATGTGTGCCCTGTGTCCCATCCCCGGCAACCCCGATGAACACGTATGTGTGCTGTTTCATGGCACCTGCACACTGGCATCTTGTTAGGCGGCCATGGAAGACGACTCACTTACTAATCCAGATTAGAGAGCACCTGGCCACAGTGGGGGCAGAAAGTCTCCTGGCCGAGGGTGACGACCGAGAGCAGGGCCACTTCAGAGAACAGAAGGTCCTGAATCTGCTGCAGATGGCAGGCACAATTGGCCACTGTTTGTCATTTTGAGCTGCGTGGTCACGGTGGCTTGAGCCTTTCCCTGTCCCTCATAATGCAGAGAATGGAGTTTGGGGTGAGACCTTTTCATTTTTACATATCGGCCCTTCATTTGGAATGTTCAGAACCACGGTCACCTCAATCCCTACAGAGCAAGCAAACGTGCCTAGAGTTTGGCCACGGGACTGTACAGTACAAGGTGGGAGCATCCCATAAGCCTGTTCCAACTCAGAACCTTAATACTTTTTATTAATTCTCAGAGAATTTCAATGTCATTTTATCATTTTCACCTTGTCATCCAACTCCTCCCAGACCCACCCCCTTTTCTCTACCCACCCTATTTTATGTCCTCTTTAATCGTTAAAAACACATCAGGTCCGTTGTGCACTGCCCAAGTTCTCTTGGCTATGTAGCTATCCTCTGGAACATGGGTGACCTCGCCTTCTAGGTCACACTCTTAAAAACAGTAATAATAATAACAGAGTAATAATGGTAATAATAACTCCCCCATCCCAGTGTCTTATCAGTGGCCAATAATTCCTCACTGAGGGTGGATCTTTGAGTCTCTGCCCTCTCTCTATGCTGGAATTTGCTCTAGGCTGTGCATGCTCTCGCAACTGCCCCCATGCTTCCTGAAAACATCACCATTTTCTTATAGTCACCACTGTCTCTGGCTCTGGTGATCTTCCTGGACCTCTCCCATAACGATTCCCAAGCCTTGGGAGGGGCAGGTGTAAGCAAGATGCCCATTTAGGGCTGAGCACTCCACGGCCGCTTGTCCCCTGCACCTTGTTCAGTTGTGGGCCTCTGCCTTAATCACCACTGACCGCAAAGAGAGGCTTCCCTGATGAGGGTTGAGAGATGTGCCCGTCTATGTGCACAGGATGAGTCATTCTGAGACAGTTTATTCTTCTAAACTGCTGACCCTGTGCCTTCAATCCAGGGGTCATTTGGAGGGTTCAAATATACACACAATTCTCCTGAAACGGGTTACAGAATAGAATACACCATCCTTCTATCCTCAGTGATGTCATTAGGCATCCGAATTTTGTGGCTGTGGTAACCAACTGACACAAATTGATGCTTCAAAAATCATTTCTATTCTGGAGGCCTAAGACTGAAGTCAACTTCTCCAGGTGAAATTCAAGATTTTTTTGTAGGGGAATGTGTCACAGCTCTGGAATTGCAAGGATATCTTGACTTATCAGGAAGCCAGGCTATACTTAGAGCCGCAATAGGACTGCTCTGGAGGCTGGAACGTGCAATAGGACCACTCAGCCCTAGAGGAAAGGTGTCCTGACTTCAGCAAGCCAGGCTACCTGAAGCTGGGGTGCGGTGGGGGATGGTCTCCCCACAGGATATAGCAATCCTGCTCTTCTTCTGGAGAGCAGCTACAGCTGAGCTCTGCTCTGTTCCCTAAAGGGAACGCCCTAGCAGAGCTATTGGCTTCTTCTCAGGCCCAGGATGTTACTTCTTTTGCTAATCTTCTGCTAAAAGGGAAACCCCTGCAGAAATGTAGCAATCTCCTCCAGCTCCGGGGAAAAGTTGTTAACTTTCTCTGCTCAGCCTTGCTCAGCCCGACTCCCCAACCCCTGTAGTGAGCAACCAAGGTTCTTCTGTTCTGCTCCTCCACCTTGTTCAGCCCCACTAAGGGAGTATCTCTGCAAGGTTCTACAGTTCCGTCCCTAAGGGATGGCCCAGCCAGGTTCTTTTCTGCGAATGAAGACTGTCACCCAAGACTCTTTTGAGAAAGATTTATTTGGGAAGGAGGAGTTCAGGGAAATGGCTAGCCTCTAATTGAACAGACAGAGAGGCTTACATAGGGCTTCTTAGGGGTGGAGTTTTCCCATGGAGAAGGGATTGGTCAGTTTTCCCTGCTTAGGGAAAACTGGTTAGTTTAGTTAGGGGCAGAGATGACTCTGATTTCATGGCCAAACTGTATTTCTTTCACTGGTCCTTTTTTAGTCTTTTGACTCTAATCTTCGGACCAGGGCACATTTCTTTCACTGGCTCTAACTCTAGAGACAAAGTGTGTTTCTTTGGCACTGGTTTCAGAGTCGGAGCATGTTACTTTGGTCCTGGGTCCAGGGATAAAGATGTTTCTTTCCCTGGCTTGAGTCTCAGACCCAGGGTGTATTTCTCTCACTGGCTCTGGGTTCAGAGTCAGCGTGCTCAGTGGCTGAATGGTTTCCTGCTCCAGTTGTCCCTTTTACCCTACAGTTGTCATGGTTGGTTCTTCTGTAAGCTGTGAGGACAGTCTCCGTGCTTTCTCCAGCTTCCAGAACACTCCCACGCCCTTAGTCATGCCCTGGCTGCCACTTTAAAGTCAACAAAGTACCATCTTGAGTTTCTTTGTTCCCCTCTGCTGTTCCCATTGCCACCCGCGACTGGATGTCTATTTTTCTTTCACCAGCTCCTTGAGATGACTTTGGCCCCATTTGGCTACTCCAAGCACTCTTCCCATCTCAAGGTCCTTAACCTGGCCATCACTGAGAAGCCCCTTCCCCTCTAAGACACTAGAGATAGGCTGGTTAAATGACCAGTTGGGGGTTTTAAAGAGTGGATATCACTGGAGTGTCATAAGTCAGTGTACCACAAAAGCTGTTACTGCTGTCCCACCCACAGTCTCCTCTTGACAAACTCTGGGGTCTGGGGTCACTGAGATGACCCAGACACTCTCTCAAGGATATAGTTTCCAACTAGAGTGGGTCTCTACTAGCCCTATGGTGAAGCATCCCTCTGGGTTTAGTTGCTGGGGCTTTACAACAGCAACCATGAACAGAGAGTTAGGATTTCCGAGCAAAGAGGCTATGGCGAGAGGTGACTGTCACCACCCCTTCCAGTTAAAACCGTGGTTTCTTCAGAAGCAGACCAGCAGTGGGGGCAAAGGTCACCGCTAATAGAGAAAAGTGTTGGTTCTGTGCGGCTCCACCCTCAGGCCAGGTGTGGTCTCTCTCTGGTTCACTGTATCACGGGTGTCTTTCCTCCCCGAATAGGGTTCTGATTAAAATATGCTAGTGTTTGGCTTTCCACAGTCCCCAGCGTAACTGCAATGTCACTCCGCTCCCATTTGGACACTTACTCATTTCATCTGCAACAGGAAGCGCCTGCTTTAAAACAGCACGTCTTTCCTAGAACTCGCGAAGCGCGCCGCAAATTAAGGGCAAATGACATTATTTTCTAGTTAAATTTTCTGAGGGATGATCTGAATGAATTACTCATATCCCTGATTAATTTTAGTGGAAATAATGAGGAGACAGAAAATGAGGAAACATGTACGCGCACATCCCTGCCTGCCTTTCCAGAACCAATTTATGCTAATTAAGGCTTTTCAAATAAGGTAATCTCACCAAAACTTCCTTAGGACCTGACAAGCCTCTAATGGGAAGGCAGCCAAGTGCGGGGCAGGGGCATGCTCCCCACTTGGGCTGAAGCAACTTGAGTTCTGCTTTGCTGCTACCAGTTTCTCCATCTGTCATTTATCCTTCTGTCCATCCGCTGAATTATCCTTACTGCCACACATAGAATTTGTAAGTATAAAAATAGACAGATATACTATGAGACTGTATGTGTCAAAAGAAAGTTGTGTTGGAAGGTCTTTTGGAACCCAAATCAAGTCTGTTAAAAGATCTGTAGCCTCTGATTCAATATTTAGACTTTAAGAGTCGACACTAAGTGATCCCCAGTGCAGACGGATTGAGCACTGCACTAAACCATGGCTTTAAATATGTTTATTTTATTTTATGTGGACAGGGTTTTTACCTGTGTGGATGTCTGTGCACCATTTGCATGCCTGGTACCCATAAAGGCCAGAAGAGGTATCAAATTCCTTAGAACTGGAGTTTCAGATAGTTGTGGCCACCGTGTGGGTTTCAGGAATTGAAACCAGGTCCGCTACAAGAGCAGCCGGTACTCTTAACTATTGAGCCATCTCACCAGTCCCTAAAGCATAGTTCTAGAAATTAATGGAATATCCCATATAGTGCAGCACTATGCAACTGTGCAACAGGTGTTTGCTATATAAAAACATGGATGCTGTTTAAGGCCTTTTCAAAAAGATAGCTGTGGGCCAGGGAGATAGTTCAGTGAGCACTTGTTCTGTTAATACTCACAAAGACCTGAGTTTGGTTCCCCCAGACTCCATGGAAAGTCGTGTGTAGTGAAGAAAGTCTGTCATCCCAGTGTCCTTACAGGAATAGGGAACTGGAGACAGGAGACTGCCTCAGAAGTTCCCAGTCCAGCTATCCCGATGCATGCATCCACAAACAAGAAACCCTACCTCAAGCAAGACGGTGAGGCCCAAACAACACTCAAAGGTTTTCTCTTTTTAAAAGCAAACTGTAAGTCATATATTCAATACAATTCTGCTTGTTATACCTACAAGCTAAAACACCAGAAGCTCCACATCCAAAAGTTGGCAATGGGTATCTGCTGTGTGGCTGGAGCAAGAGGCCTTGCTGTCTCTGGTCAATGTGCCTTTGTCTGAAGCTCTTCACCAATGCATGGTTTTTGTAGCAAACGTGGCTCTTCCTGAAAATTTTTCCAATCGTCTGTGATCTAAACCATCACACTTCATCACTCTCTGTTCCTTCCAAATGCCATCTTTAGGTTGCCTCGACTCAGACACAGACAGATAGACAGACAGATGGACAGATGAATGGTGTAAGATGCAGCTGTTGTTGAGAACAGCCTGAAGCAATGGATCTACTCAGCAGTGGGCTGTGTTCAAATACGCTGTGAGCAGATTGCTGTGGGACAATGATCTGAACCCTGTCAATTATATTTTAAATAAATGCTGATTTGTCAGGCAGGAAATATAGGCGGGGTGACCAGGCAGGAAGCAGAGGTGAGGCAATGAGAACAGAAGAATTCTGGGAAGAGGACTGCAGTCTGCAGTCATGATCCAGACACAGAGGAAGCCAGATGTGACTGTCTCACCGAATAAGGTACCAAGCCACGTGGCTAATATAGACAAGAATAGTAAGTTATAAGAGTTAATAAGAAAAGCCTGAGCTAATGGGCCGATCGGTTTATAGCTAATGTAGACCTCTGTGTGATTTATTTGGGACTTAATGTCTGCAAGACTGGGCAGGACAGAAACCTCGGTCAACACAGATCTCATGGAACGTAACTTTTTACTGCTCTTCTCATTCTGGGAAGCAGAAAACTGGAGCTTAGGAGAAGCTAGAACTTTGCTCCGCTCCACAGAGCTGGGATGGTGTAGTGCTGGTGTTGGAACCAGGCTTGGCTACCAGGCAGCACCCATGAGCACAATGACAGTGGTGGCCTGTGTCTGCATTATCTGTGCCTACCCCATGCTGGTTTGATTAGGCAGGGAGAGATGAAGAGAGAGGGGGCGGGGAGAGGGAGAGAAGGAGAAGGAAGGAGGGAGGGGAAGAGGAAAGGGAAGGGGGGAGGGGAGAATAAGGAGAGAGGAGGGAGAGAAGGGGTGGGGAGGAGAGATGGGAAGGGAGAGTAGAAGAGGGAGAAAGATCATGAGAAAGGTGAAGGGGTCTCGAGCTGTCATATGAAGGCCTGGCATCCAGAAGCACTGATGGTGTGGCTTCAAGTCTGACTTTGAGGACAGCAGATCAGAGTGCACGCTCAAGACCATCACGCAAAGAGAGGAGACTCTTTCTCCTTTGGGCTGTCCAGGACTTCATCCAGTAGAATGAAGCTCTCTAACACCCCAGAATGCAAATTTGCTTCCTCAAATTACCAATTAAAATATCATCTCATGCAGAAACATCCTCACAGCTACACCAGAAAAATGTTTAATCAAGTGCCTGGCAAATCATCTCCTGCACAGGCTGGCTCTCCCACCCCCTTCATTCCCACCAGGCCCCACAGCGTGTACATCCCCAACCACCCCTGAAACGCACTTGTACTCATACATCCAACTCTGCTCCAGAAGGTGCAACTCAGCCCTGACTCTCCCCTCTTTCCACAGTGAACTCTGGCCCCAGGAAGGCCACTCTGAAAACAAAGTTACATCCACATTTCAAACTGTAATCAAATTCCCTGAATCTTATCATACCAAATGAGCTTCTCCTCATGTTACTGGTGTCTCCAAGGCATATTTTATAATATTTTGTGTTTCTATTTAAGATTTCTTGATATTTGGGTCTGGAGAGACGACTCAGCAGTAAGACGGCATACTGCTCTTGTAGGGGACTGGGATTCAGTTCTCAACATCCAATACCTATGTTGGACTATTCATATTGCCCATAACTCCAGCTCCAGGGTACCTGATGCCCTCTTCCGGTATCCATGGATACCTGCTATGATCATACACATGTACCCACATGCAGAAATACATATGTACACACATAATTTACAAATAAAAACAAAAGAGCCAGGCTTTGCCCTTAATCCCAGCACTTGGAAGACACGGGCAGGTAGATCTCTGTCAGTTGGAGGCTAGCCTGGTCTACATAGTGAGCTCCAGGATAGGCAGGGCTTCATAGAGAGACCTTGTCTCAAATTAAAAAAAATACAACCAAACACATAAATAGATATCTTAAAGATTTCTAGAAATGCTTCTCCTTCTATAAGATACTGAAGAGTCATGATAGTTTCTTTAAGTCAGAGTCCCTAGCAGCGTGCAATGCAAAAAAGAGGTGTTTCAAACACATAAATGTAACTCACGTCATGGCATCTTCATATGATAGCGGATGCGTGGCTATGTCTCGGACTTTGACTCAGAAAGCATTTTAGTTACACTGTAACTCGTTGCCTGTAGTTATTCACTACACGTTATCACGCGGTGGCTCAAACCCTTCATTCGAGCCTGGAATATTCCTCCCCAGGTTCCCTTCGGCCTTCTTCCATTTGTATTTTCTAGGCTGGAAATAGTCCCATCTGCTAAAGATGTGCACAGATATGCAGAGGCAGGCAGGCAAGCCACACAGCCGAGTCTATAGATGTTGATACACAACCCGTGTCAGTGTTGATGCTGTAACGTACACGGCATCAATGAACTGTCCCCTGCTGCTTATGCTTACGGAGAAGTCCCATCCTCGTCAGTCCCAAGCATGTTTATCTCCAAGTGTCCTCTAAAACACCCTGTCTGGTGCCCGCGCCCCCATTCTCTTATGGAGAGAGGGAAAGAACAAGCAGCTAATGGTTCATTGTGTTCTTGGGAACAGTTAAAAGGCAAACCATACCCGACAGACATCGCGACTGTTTATTATTCCTGGGTGTAAAAATGCCAGAGGTAGAAATAGGAACAGAAACTCATCCACGGAGAGAAAAGGCTCAGCTGGACGCCCCAAATGGGATTTCCCAAGTGATTTCTGCTGCCTGTAGCATACTTCAGTTTGATGTTCTTACCTTTGCTGAGCAGCGCAGTTACCCAGTCTTCTCTGGGATGTTCTATGTACCTGACGTGACAGTTTGCCTTTTGTCTGCGCTTCTCTCTACCTGCTTCTCTCTGTTTGCTTTCTCCTTACCTATGCTTACGACACGCTTGATAAACTCACCCACTTGAAATTGGAAGGGCAGCTGTCAGTGAGCATCCTCCAGACCATAAACGACAATACAAATACCCATGTGTAAAGGCTAACGATAAAGCAGATGGCTTATCAGTTGTTCACATTGAGCATTCTAGGGACAGCGTTCAATCCGTGTCCTACGATGTTAAGTAAAGAAACAATCCGACTGCCTGTGTAAAGTGGGCCATGTTGTTCGGCACGCACATTCCCAGACCACACTCTGTAGTAGCATGTGCTAGGCAGCAAGAAGACATTCCCAACGTACCATTGAATTTTTCACGCTCTGTAGCAAGCGCTCATGCTGCTCAGCTATGGCCAAGGCCGCAGAGTGGACCTTCTGGTAGATGGCCTCGCCGTCTCGAGTTTGAAAGATAAATAGCCCTTCGCCAGTCTCACACATCCTGTGAAGACAAAAACAAAGAACTTCTGGAAACCCAGCTCTCAGAACATCGGCCTGCCAAGATTTCCCTCATTTATTTTTGACAAGGGGGTCTTGCTATGCGGCCCTGGCTGGTCTAGAATCTAGGGAGCCCACGTTGACCTCAAAGTTGCAACAGCCCCTCTGTGTGTTGTCTCCTGAGTGCTGGGATTACAGGAATGCCACCACACCTGGCAATGTCCCAAGAGCTTGGGTCCTTTTATTCTCAGTGTCATTAGAGCACCTGTTCACATTGGCTACATAAAATTAACCTGACCAAAATGGTCAGTGTCCAGTGAATTATTATAATAGTGGGGAGGGAAGCAACACTCCTGGTTGATAAGGACTGAATGGTATTTTGTTTGGTTTTTTATTACGATTAAGGTAGGAGGTAAGTACTGTTTCTCCATCCTCAGTATAACGCTGCACTCCAAAGGGGACCGTGTGGCACTGATCCCTCCTCCACCCCATCTTCCAGCAGAAACTCACCACGTGGGCTGTGAGCTCCAGGGTGAGAATGGGGCTCTGTCTTTCTTCAATGCTACTCCAAATCCCTCCACAAGTGACAGCCCTAAGGATTCTTTCATTTCCAAAGCCCCATATCAAATGTTGATCCGGGTTCCTGCCAACGTGCTGGATACAACCCATCACCCTTCCTTAAGGAGCAGGACTCTGCTGAGTTAATGTATGAGGCACATGGAAAATTCTTCAAGGAAAACAATGTTTGTAGGTTTGGGAACCAAGGTCAAACAATGAAAAGAGGGATATATCCACCCCAGATCACAAAAATCTAGAAAGTAACTGATAAGGGGAGCTGCCAGGCACCATTAGACAAGCACAAAACAAATTCTTTTTAGTTGTATACATTTTTATATGTGTGTATATACAGATATATTTAATTAATACAAGTATTTTTAATTTTAAAATATTTTCATGTGTGTAAGTGTTTTGCTTATAAGTATATCTGTGCATCACATGCATGACCCTTGGAGGTCAGAAGAGGACACCAAATCCCCTGGAACTGGAGTTAAGACCTGTTATGAGCCATCGTGTTTGTTCTCAGAATCAAACCTGAGTCTTCTGTAAGAGCAGCCAGTACTTCTAACTGCTGAGCCATCCCTCTAGCCACTGCTACCGATATTTTTAAGAGTTTGGATAAGAGCAAGCACAGCAACCCTGAAAAGTTCTTGTATGCATACATGAGAACAGTAGGAGCTGTATATGTTTGATTGTTCTGAAGGCACTATCTAAAATCCTCTCTTTCTGCTTCAGAATTTCTTGCTTTTAGCATGAACACTGCATTACTTAGTGCCTGAGTTTTGCTCATGTCTGAAAAACTATACAACACAATAAAGAAGCTAAGGAAGTTTCCAGCCCAAGCTATTGTTGCTTTATATTCTTGTCCAGTAGGTACAATTAATGCCATAAAACAAGAAAGATGTACCCCAGTTTAATTTTTCATAGTTGGCCCAGTACCACAAACATATCGTGGGGCCAAAATAATGCCTGACATGGCTTAGCTTAAATTTCATCCAAAAAAGTACTAAAGCTAAGATTCAAAACATTCTTCAATTAAGTTTATTTCATGAAGACATCTTATGCCATTTCAAACCCGGCTCTTACCTCTTTTAAATGTATGTCACCAGACAATCATGAAACCACCTTTTGCTACAAGGCTTTGTGATTTTTCCACATCTTTTCTCTAACAAATTACATGAATTTATTAAGATGAAGAATGAACCTTAACCGATTCTTTGAGGGGAAAAAAAATCACCTGCTGTTTCTCTTATGATCGAGGTCATTGCTCATTGACTTACTTAAATGACTGCCCTGTCCCTTGAGGCCAAGAAGTCCCCTGTTACTCAGAACTGTCCAGAGGGTGCTGAGGAGCAGCCAAGTTTGAAGGCACACTTCTTAATCCTGGTGCTCCTAGGGCCCTTAAAGGCTTGTTTTGTTTTGACTAAAACTCACAGTAAGAAGTATAGTTTAGATTCTGACCAAATGCATTCATCTATTGCTATATGGGTTGATCACATATATATTAACATGACAATGCTGTCCTCCCTCTCTCAGCATGTGATGGTTGCATGGCAGTGCTTCCTGTACATCATGACTCACTAACTAGCAAGAACAACTCCTAACAAAATCGCCCTTTGGACAATGCCTGGAGTTTTACTTGTTTTGAGATAGGATGTCTTCATCCTATTTGGTCCTTCAACCCAATATGTACCTGAGGAAGGGCTTAAACCGCTGACCTACCTGCCTGGACCACCTGACTGCTGGGTCTACAGCTGTGTGTCATGATGAGCGCTGGGTCTACAGCTGTGTGTCATGATGTTTGGTTTAAACAGTGGTTGGAGTCAAACCCAAGGCTTTGTGTATGACGGGCAAGCCTTCTACCAACTGTGCTATGTCCCCCACCAGCCCCCAATGTCTCCTTTTAAAAAGGAAAATGCAGATCCTTTCTTTAATGACATCATTTAGATCCCTCAACTACTATGATCAAAAACAAAGGAAATCAAATTGGCTATAGCATCAAGCATTCTCTCCCAACACTCACCTGAAGCCAATGATTTCAGAGACACACACAGATGATACACAGATACACACACACACACGCACACACACCCACCACTGCCACAGACACCATCACAGCCACCACTTACCACCTATAGAAAGAAACAGGGGTCACATCCCTACCATCACAGCTCAGGGAAAGAAACAGACTTTCTAGTTGGACCCCCTTGGGCACACAGAGGGGCAAAACATGACTAATAGGAAGGAAATTTCTTTTTTAAAGATTTTTCGCCTGCAGTAGGCTAGTTAGGTATTTATATATACAGGGGAATCCAGTGTATTCGTTGCTTCTCATCATCTAAGACAAGTAAGAAATTTTGAGTAAGGCTGATATTAGATGTCAGCAACCTGTTCCATTATTTATAGTTTGTGCCATGAGAGTCAAAATGGCTTGATCTACCAGAGATGGCCAACAGGTTTCCCACTGTGCAATAAAGAGATAAGATCCATGAAAGAACTCTCAGTAGAACAGGCATAAGGCCTCTGGTTTAAATGTTGGGATTGTCTTGTGTTTTCTCCCCTCCACACATCCTCCCCACAGAGGGGAGGATGGACAAAACCTGGCCTTCTCATGCAATTCCCTTCAGCCTCTTCTAAACCTGGCACACAAGCCCTTCCATCCTACTTGCTTTGCCTGACTGATTGGCTCCGAACTGTTTCATGAGCGTCTCAACATTAAAATGTTACTATCGGCCTTGACAAACAGTATAATGGTGAAAGGCCCGAGGCAATAAAAATAAAAACACATCAAACTGACTAATGGCTTTATATAAATCAGCAGGAAGTGCAGGCTGGTCAGCTCTTTCGAAAACACAAGAGAAAAACTTCCTCAGGGGTTCACACGTGGAAGAACAGGAAGGCATTTTTGTATATTGTGACCCCCCCTTCCTTCTCTCTCTTTTCTTTATCCATTGTTTTTACTTTGGATGCTCTTTGAAGGATGTCTCGGATTGCATCTTCATCTCAGAGGAAAGGTGGAGACCACATCCCAGAACAACATCAAGGATGTGAGTATGACTGGAGATGGTGGAGATGGAACATGTCTCGGGGAGAACAAGACACCAGACCTTGGCCTGAACTCACACTTGGGATCCGAAGTAAGGGAAGTCTCGGGGACAACTTTTGGTCAGAGCATTTTACCATGACAGAAGGAAAACTAGGACACCACCTTTTCCATTTTCTGGTGGAAGAAGAGGAATTCCTATCTATCTCCTGAGAGTCTGTGCAAGACCCAGCATTCTGTGTGAATTTCTTTACTCAGTATAGTGAGAAAGGAGATACTCTGCCTAAATTCTTTTTTTTAAAAAAAAAAACTTTTTTAATGATTTGTTTTTATTTTATGTGCATTGGTGTTTTTGACTGCCTGTATGTCTGTGTGCGGGTATCAGATTCTCTGAAACTGGAAATACAAACGTTTGTGAGCTGCCATGTGGATGCTGTGAATTGAACCCGAGTCCTCTGGATGAGCAACCAGTGCTCTTAACTACTGAGCCACCTCTCCAATACTTTCCTTCCTTGAGAATAAAGAAGGAACTGTTCCTGAAAGATTCAGATTTTAGAGACTGTGCAGTAGCTGGAAGCAAGAACACAAGTCGGGTATCTGCAGGAGACAGCAGCTCGGCTTCCACTTTACTTGCGGACTCCAGGTAGAAGAGAGTCCAGCCTCCTGGCTGGAAAGCCACCTTACCAGCTCGGCTGCATTTAGTGTGAACTACGTTAAAAGCTACCGTTTCTTTTCCAAGTCTGTATAGATGGCCTTACAACCCAAGCGAAAACTCTTCGCATAAATTTACAGGAAGCATTTGTGTGTGGAAGTCAAGCTTCCGCCTTTCTTGGCAGACCCAAAATTTCTTTGCAAATGATGCCAAAGGCACGAGAGAGACTCGCCCTCTCTGGTCAGTAAAGAAAGGCATTCATGTGTGGAAATAATTTAGCAGGTTCTGCCAAAGGTCTCCCGAGCCTCTCTCACTCCTGCAGAGGCAAAGCCCAGGGTATTAATTTAAATCAGTCGGAGGTGAGGCAGAGTTACACTGAGGTATGTGAACCCGGCAGCCAGCTTGAAACATAAAAGCGAAGCTCACTGGACACCTGCCACCTTCTCCACACAATAGCCCTTCTGGAAAGGCTCCATGGGAAGGTAGCTGCCTGGAGAACGCCCTGCCTGTTGGATCTTCCCATGGAAAACTCTTTGACAGGTTGATCTGCACGAGTGAGATGTAAGGGCTCCGAAGGAGAAACCAACAGCAGGCTGAAGACAGACACCTCAGACCAAAGAAGCGACGCATCTCTAGGTCTCCAGAATAAGTCAATTATTGCTTTTTATCCCCAGGGACAAACCTTTGTACAGTTGCAGTTTATTACAAGTTTTATGTTTCGGCTCTGAATCTCTTCAAGGGAGAGAAACAACAACAACAAAAAAATGGCTGTAGAGTTAGACCTACTTATCCCAGGAGATGAAAGCCAGAAACACACATAGACGGTCCTACCAGGCTAATCCCCACCCCCACAGCTGCCTGAGAAAAGGTAGAAGCCTCTGGTTCCATGTGCCCAGACTACAAAAGAAAACAAATAGGGGTTCTCAAAACTGAATTCAAGCTAAGAAGTTTACACACGAGCACGTAGCTTAGGAAGAATACCAAATTAGCAGTATCTTCATAAATCCATGACTTCTGGTGGAGGCTATTCTTAAACATGACACCGAGGTAGCCTCATAAGCAAGGTCTGGCATGCTGACAAGAGTGCATGATACGTGGGCTGCAGAGATGCCACAAAAGTTCAGAACGCTTGCTGCTCCTTAAGAGGACAGGAGGTTGGCTCTTTGTGTCCACATCAGGTGGCTCATAACCACCTGTTACTCTAGTTCCAGGGGATCTGGTGCCCTCTTCTGGCTTCCAAATGCATCTATTAACACACACACACACACACACACACACACACACACGCGTACGCGCACACGCACACGCACACATGCGCGCGCGCACAAACACACACACACACACACTAATCCCTCTTGGCCTTTATTACTTGGAGCAAGTATATGCTATGATGGACACACTCTGTTGTTTTGAAACCTCCTATCTTTCCCCGTTTCAAAGGCAACAAGTCCCACTCTGTGCTTTGGGGGACTTTTCCCATTCCTCTCTCGTCCCGTGAGCTTTGTATGATGTGCTCAGTAGAGAGCCAGGGTCTCACATTGCCTAAAACAGGCAACATACTGCATTATCATCCAACCATCTTCCGTTGACTGATGTATGGGAAGGCTTTAAAGATCCCAGAAGTCACCAAAACATCCAGCGAGTAGACAAGCTAGAAGAAGCAAGATTCTCTGAGTTTTGTCAGCTGAGCACTGAATCAAGCCATGTATGAAGCCATCGCTACTTCCAGTCTAAGTCATGACAGACAGTGAATGTCTTTGCCTTGCCATTTTGGGCTACTTCAACTGCCTACTGTTTGCCAGGCTCTGCCCCAGGTTTCTCCCATGTGTCTTTATTTACTCTTAATAATGCTCCAATAGATGAGGTTTATGTAATCCAATGAGCAGGCAGCCATAGAAGCTTAGGTCCCATTGTTCTCAGATCCAGTACAAAGAAGAAATGAAATTTTATTTCATAACCTCCAATTTGTAGTGTGAAAACAGTGTGCCTGGTGGGAGCCTCACTCCTGCTTGCTTCTGCAAGAGAGTGAGCATGCTATACTATCAGTTACTATGAAACTGCCTTGTTTTGAAGACATCCAAAAATAACCGTGAAGGAAATTATCTTTACTAATAAAATAAGGCAGATATGAAAGCGTCACACTTGGGGGAACACAAATGATCTTATTATCCAGCATCCTGATGGTAATGATAAGAATCCATCTTTATTTGCATTTCGGAGAAAACATGAAGTAGTATAGCATTACCTTGTGTCTCACTTTCTGTGTTCTGCAGGCCCTCACCCTGCTCCACACATCCTAACAGAAGCTCAGAAGTCTCAAAGGAGGAAGCACATCTATCCAACCAAGCAACCTCTGAGTTTTCCATAAGGATTTTCCTTTAAACATAGTAGACTGGTCATTGAGATAAAGGAGGAACACACACCTGGATGTGAAGGTTTTATCTATTAATGATGTGAAGGTTTTATCTATTAATGCTAGGACCTTTGCTGTCCAGGAGAGTAGCCAACTCCCTTCTCTATCTTTGAAAGTAAAAAAGCCTAGGTCTGTGGTACACATCTGTCTTCCTATTACTTAGGAGTTGGAGGCAGGAGGATCAAGAGTTCAAGTGTGAGGATAGCTTGGGTTACATGACACACCATTTCAAAATCAAGAAAACTAACCACAAAACAAAAACCAAAAGAAAGAAATCAAGAAAGGAAGGGAGGAAGGGAGGAAGGGAGGAAGGGAGGAAGGGAGGGAGGGAGGAAAGGAGGGAGGGAAGAAGGGAGGGAGGGAGGGAGGGAAGGAAAGAGGGAGGAGATAATTAATTAACTAAAAGACTATATGTGGAAGAAAAACACTTTTTCAATTTTTTTAGAGTGTTGTGAAAACATTAAATTGATCATATTCCCCAAAAGTACCTGCGAAATACTCAGGCTCTGATTAAAATGAGGTAAACTGACTGACTGGAAGGGAGCGTGATTCTCCATCTATTGACTTGAGTTAGAGGCTTGGGCAGTGTTCAGAACTTCTGTCTCCCCCTTTAAATCAATATCACCCCCTGTAAAAGAGCTATCAGATTTAACCCACGACCTTCAATACTCTAACCTGGCTGTTAGAACTGCAGTGTAATTTTAAGGCCCACACAGACGGCCTTATACTCCATTTTTAATATAACGCTTTTATCAGTTCTTTGAGAATTCCATTCATGCATTTTGATCACGTTAGCTTCCACTCCTCTGGATACACCCCAGCTCCCTCTCTCCCAACCTACCGTTCAACTTTGTGTCTTCACCCTGGTTTTCTGTTGTTGTTGTTTCTGGTTTTGCATAGCAATTAACCCACCACCCAATGTGTGCTCTTTAGATGCTCCTGGGCGTTAGGGGTCTCCCTACCGGAAGCCATGCCCTGAGAGAAAACTGACTCTCCCTCCTCCAGAAGTCATCTATCACCGCAGCTCTTCAGCGAGGATCACGGTTTGTGAAGCCCTCTCCATTCTGTGCTAGAATGTTGGTAAGTTTGATGGGCTTCTAGTTCTTAAAACTTGAGTCATTTGAAATTTTAAAATACAAAAAGGGGATTGGCTTTTTGTTTGTTTGTTTGTTTAGTTTGGGGGACTGGGGAGATTTTGCTTTGCTTTGTTTCGTTTTGCCTTTAAAAGGAACCTAAACTCAGGGAGGAAGCGCTGTGGGCGGGCAGGTAAAATGTGGCACTGCCCAAAGGGATCTCTTTGTAGGCCATGATGCCCCCCAACTGGCACCTGTATCCCCTTCACTCCCACATCTGCCTCTAATGGAAGCACGGGGACCCTGAAAGGGCTCAGTGGGGTAGCAACAAGCAAGCTTTAGAACAGAACACTTCCAGCATGTCTGCCATTTGTTAAATAGTAAGCAGACTGCAACCTGGAAAGTGTCGAGGGTCCGTCCTCACATGTACAATCTACCCTGTCAGTTCACAAAGAGCAGTGAACCTTAAATTACAGCAAGGAAGCTGCTCACATGACAGGGAGCAGGCCTCTATTCAGCTTAACCCGGTCCATGGTACAGTTTACCAGCTCAGCTTCAGTTTGGTATATGCCATCAAATCAAGGAATGAAAGTTCACGTCATATCTGTGAAGTGTTAGAGTCCTGCCTAGGAGTGAGGGCATTCTGGCTGCCCGAACACCATGCTATCATCTTTCCATAAGACCAGAGTTTATGAATTTTCTGAAGCAAACTTCCGGTCCAGTTCCATGACCTGAACCTGGAGAAGGGAAGCAGACGCCGGACAAAGATGTATGAAGAGCCACACACTTACCTCCCTGCCTCAAAAGTGAACCACGTGGTGTCACGTCCATACCGCCGCAGGGCACTTAGCGGCCAAGAGATGAGTTTGACTCTGGGATTCTGGATGTCCCAAAGACAGATGTACTCATATGTTATCTGCAAGGCACATTCGCCATGTACATCTAAGTTAGGAGATGGCATCAAATACACATTGAATCTCTCTGGGAGAGAAACAGAAGGTTAGTCTAAAATCCCCAGGAATAAAACAGCAAACACATCGTAGGAATACAGAAGCATTTAAAAAATATGGACATGCTACGGTTTGGTGGAACATTCAGGGAGATAAAGGTTATAAATGAGATTTTAAATGCAGATGCTATTATATAGCATAATGATAGACGCTGCGTGTTGACACACACTCAACACTACTGACGTGAGCGAAGATCAGTTTTAGACATTTTCAATTTTTATCATTAAAATAAAATGTATACCAATAAAAGGCCAGAGCAAGGAAAGCACCCAAAGCAGTGTTTCCCTGCTGAGCACACGTTAATTACACCTACACCTCTGTATGCAAAAAAGGTACAGGAGTGTAAGGATGGGCCTAGGATGTGGGATCCTAAAGAGCATTAACCAGTCTGCAGTTTCGATAATCAACCGAATAAAGCTGTACTCCGAATTTTTGAAACCACACTTCACAGTAACAGCGTACAATTAGCTGACCAACAGCTGTGAAGATGCCAAGGGAGATACTTAAAAAGAGTTTGAACAAAGAACTTTGTTTAGTCAACTCTGGGAAGAGATAGCCATTTGTTTCCTGGAGTGACTGTTGACAACGTCACCAAGATTATGGAAACTAGCTGGTCACTATAGGGAAGATCTCCCCTGAACAGTTACACTGTTTTTATTATTACAACTTAGAAAATTCATTAACAAAAGAGTTAGCAGAGTCAAACATCTCTACGTGAAATATGAACAAAACTATTATGACATTTGCTAGAACAATTGTATCTATCCATCCTAGAGTGGATTCCAAACATCTAACAAGACAGTATGATGCTAACAATTTTCTATTAGGAATGGTCTAGGTTAGACATAATAAAAAAATCATCAAAACGTCCATATTTTATTTGAATTCAGCAAATAATAATATTAAGGCTGTATACATAAATGGGCTTAGGCCCTTGCGATTTAAGTCTTTTGAATCTATTTTGAACTGTCAATAGTCAGATGCTGAGTGCTTTCTAGAAACTACCATGAAACAGCTATGCCCCTCGAGAGTTTTGGACCACGGATTAAACTGTTTTCAGTAAGTAAGAGGTAAAAGAGACCATCGTTAATGGATTCTGTTAGAGCCAAATTGATTCGCTATAAAAATAAATTAGTGGGGGCGGGAGAGAGGTCGGCGGTAGAGTGCTTGCCTCACATGCATTTGGTGGAGAAACCATTGTAAGTGCACGGATTTGAACTCCTCAAAAATCAGATTATAAAGTGCTTGCAAAGAACGGTGGAGGTTTGTAAGAGCATGTAACAGGAGAAAACCCGAGCACACAAAGCTGGCAGGCAAAAAGGAAACCTTAGGCACCGTTCTCAGTTTGACTCACAACCCTGTGCGTTTCTACTGTGTCACAAACACAAACGTGTGAAGGCCAAGGGCTGATCCAGCCATTCTAAAGGATAGCAGCCATCAATCCCCGCCATGCTTTCCGTGCCCTGGCCTGTACCCCCAAGGCCCTGGCTACCTCTTCTCTGCCTGAGTGAACCACAGAAGGAAGGTCCAGGCTGGGGTGAATGGCCTTGGTAAATGGTTTCACCCTGTGTTGCTCCAGTTCCCAACCTCACTAGAGGCTGCTCCGCCCTAGCCAGCGCTTCCAGGTCCTGATCAACAACAGCTGGTATGGTGACATATCTTGGTCGGTACCATCCATTCAACACCGGCAAGACCATAAATGTGTCATGAAGACATAGCTCTGCTGGGAGGGAGAAGAGTCTTAACTCGCAGCTAGATGGCTCGCAGAGTGCAGTTCCAACTCTGCTATGTCTGCTATCAATCCAGGCAACCCAGACTCGGACAAGTGCTCGTAGGTCAAGTCGGGCTTTGAAGCAGAACCCTGCGATCCAATCAACCCAGTCGCTAGGTTCAGCTATTTGAAGATGGAGCGATTCTTCTAGGCTCACACTATGAATCAACATTGATTTTTGCTAAAATGTTCATGAATATTTTGGTCATTATTATTTTAAAGGATTTATTCCTAGATGGTGTGTTGAGCTGAGTTGGCTCAAGGGTTGAATTTTTCTCATCACAGATTTTTAAGTGGGTTTAAACTCGATGAAATATTCAGGGGGATTAAATTCTATTAAAAACACTGGAAAGTGTTCAAACATACTTTAAGTGGAAAGGCAACGGGGAAGTCATCCCACTTTAAGGCTCGTGCATTATAAATAGAGACCTGTGATCATAGTCTGGATTCAAACACTAACTACTTACTACATTTGGAACAAGAACTTTAGCTCTCTGAGGTTCTGGCTTTCCCTGTCTATAAAATGGGGGAATGTCCTAATACTTATGGGGTGGGGCTCCTCCGCAAATGTCACAGTTGGATATTCACAAATCACCTTCCATCCAGCAGATGCACAGCGTGGTTCTTAAAATTGCTGACTGAAATCATTAGTGTGGGTTCTTTTCTACATCCCAGAACTTTGGAGGACGCCATTCACTCAAATAGTAATGTTGAGGGCTACTAGAACTCACTTCTTCCTAGTTTTCATAACTCACAGTTACGTAGAGTGAAGACGCCTTGTGCTTTCTCACAAGGGAGCGAAACAGGCTATGAGAGAGACAAGAGGTGAGGAGCGCCCACGTACCACTCTGCTCCCGTTCCACCCCCGTAGCCAGTAAATCAGGCTCTCCGAGGCTGATGTCATTGATTCTGGTCCCCACACACTCCATCTGGAGAACTTTGCACCACTCGTCGGCCTCAAGATCTGCGGAAGTGGCAACGACCACGAAAAAGATATATACATATATACATATAGGTATCGAAGGCCAAAGACCCCTCCCCCACTTGCCGCAAGCAAACCTGATTCACAAGCAAAGGTCTTGGAGGTGTCGTCATTGAAGTAGATCCCTATGGCGTGTTTCTTGGTGCCCTTTGGCAATCGGGCAACATTTTTCACATTGTTGAGTTCTGTAACCTGAAAAAAAAAATTAAGATTTGGAAGTCTGGTCACATGATCTGCATGAACACTTCCTACCTACATCCCCAGAGGTGAGACCCAGAGTGCAGTGAGCCCATGGCCTGCGAGCCTCGCTTCACAGAACAGATCTGCGGAAATGAAGGCTCAGCATGAATCAGAAGGATGGGGGGTAAGGAAAGGTTCTCCAATCCATCACTAAATTATCACATCCAAGGGGAAAGGTCTGGAATCTCAAAAATTGTCCCCATGTTCAAGAGTCAAGCTATATATCACAATTCAGAGAGACCCCGTCACAAACTTGGTTTCATCCTCTCTGACTCACCTTGAGCTCCTCAGAGAACATGGGTCTTGGTCTTAGAGTATGAGAACACCGCACAGTACCACCCCATTCACATCAGTAGCAAAGCTGTCCCATTATACATTGTGCCCCTCCCTGTATCACAGTCTTAGCTATTGGCCCTTACAGAAATCCCTCCCTGCCATAGAGGATGCTAATTCGTGGTGCTTCTACAAGGGAAGTTCTGCCGGGATGAGGTCCTGTCATCCTGGAGGGGCCTGCAAAGAGGAAGGCTTACATGGCTTCCTGGTAAGTATTTATTTACAAGATAAATAAGCCTTTCACAGTGGCAAGCTTAAACTCCCCTTAACACCCCCTTAAATGTTATACAAAAGAATAAGCCTCCCATCAATCTTAGCCTGTAGTGATGCTGGACCACCTCTCCCATCCATTACCCTAAATTCAATAAATGCCTGACTTAAGAAATACCCAGGAAGAAAAATAAACACCCTCCATGGGCACATTAATCTGATCATTTCATTTCCCGGCTTCTTAACCTCCAGTGGCCCTTCTTATAGTATAAATGCAAATTTATCAGCATGAAATGCCACACAGAGATCCTCGGAGGCTTGCCAAACCAGTATCTCCAGAGATTCTGCAGGATATGGCTTATCCTCCATCAGCAACAACCCTCGGCACTCACTACACACAACTGCTGATCTGGTGTGTGTGTTTATTTTTGTGCCAGAACCTAACATAAACCACTGACATCTTTCTATAATTATTTATTTGTCTCCCTACTTCCCCTTTAAACCCCAGGAATTCGCTGTGCAAACAGTGCATGGTCTCTGGACCCTCAAGGTTTCATTCTGGCATTTTTATGCAGGAAAGTCAATACCACTAAGATTTCCAGTTACATTTGGCACGAAAACCCAAATCCTGGTGTGCAAATGGACATGACAGCCCTCCATGCCTCCTCCACACTTAACTCTCCAATACACTTCCACCATGTCACCAAGCTTTCTATGGCCTAGCCAAACTGGACCCCACTCTGTTCAAGAACAAATCATGCGGCTTCCAAGGCCCAGAGCATTGCCTCCTCTGCAGTTACTGCCCTCCAATCACCCCCAAATCTTAATTTAGATCTCAGTTACTCACTGGTTCCCTCCTGGAAACACCACCCCAATATTCAAACTCCCAAGCTACTCAATTCCATGGCTTCCCTCTTGACCCTCCACCGGCTACATGACCGATTGGTTTAGTTTTTCTCTTGCCTAAGGAGAGTCAGTTCCATATGGCAGGCACTGCACTTACGTTCATCATTGGTTCCCAGGTCTAACACAGAGCTCATCCCAAGGAACTGAGCAAGACCTAAGTGAGCTAAGATCCCAGGGAATGTATACCATTGACATGAGCACAACCATGCCCAGAATGAATGTCACGGCCTCCGACTCATGGGACATTTGCAAAGTCAGTTCCCTATATGGGCCAGGCTCCTGGGGGTTGCTGCAGTTCTCAGGGGTCCCATTATGAATGTTTATAAAGGAGTGACCATTGTACACAAAGACTAGCAACTGTAGCTAGTTCCTCCTCCCAGATGTTTGCAGCCTGAGACTGCTCCCCTAAAGAGACCTTCAGACCAACTTGTTGCCTTCTCCAATGATGTGTTATTAGACACAATGAGGCTGTAGGTGCTGAGGTAGTCAGAACCCCTACCTGATCCCACACAGTCTGTGCATCTGTGTGCAATTTCTTGACTCCCTCACTGCCCCTATTGAGGGTTTTATGACACAGATCTTGTCCTCTGTGGGTAGTCACTCAATATACGGGCTCTATGAGCAAAAGACCAAGCTTACCCACAGATATATCTTGGAAGTCTACTTTTCCTGGGAAGACTACCCTGACCCCCATGTGAGTTTGTTATTCCCTTCCCTAAGCTGCCATACATGGGACTTGAAGCTCTACCTGATTTTCTGCTGTCATAATCTGTCATAATTCCTATCTCTCTAACTCCCAGAGAGACCTGAGTCACTTGACAATGACTTCTTGACAGATGGAATCAAAGAAAAAGGACCAGATCATGGGGCAGCACATACTGAACCTCCCCATAAGTCAAATTCTGGCTTGAGCATTTCCGGATAGCATGCCCATTCGAAGCATCATCAAAGTCTCAGAGATAGGAGTCAGTATTATCAGCAATTTTTAAAGGTAGAAACTAAGGCTGAAAAAGATTAAAATCATGCAACCAAGTTTGTGGCTAAAACTGGCAGAACTGAGACATGGGGCAAGCAGATGTGGACTCTCATCTCACCTCGAACACGGGCCAACACTTGAAAGCCTTGAGTCTCCAGAAGTCACCTCCAGCCTGCAAGTATTTGTCTTTTTAACACGGCTTCTTGCCTTGGGGAACCAGGTAGGGCATGCATGTGCCAGCCTTGAGACTGGCCCTCCACTGAGACATTACTTAAGGGAAGTCTGAAACACAGCCATGACTTTGAAATATGTTGCTTCATTACATATCCATTAAGGAGCCAAGAGGAAGACATAAGTCACCGGAAGCAGCCAGGAAATGCAAGGGAACTGCATGAGTCAGAACACAATTACCCATTCTGGAAATTGGTTTTGGTAATAAGGAAAATGACACCGCCCCCGCTCACGGCTCCAGGGAAGAGGGTGAGTGTTCGCGGGGCAGGCAGGGTCAGGACAGCGCGTGACAAAGGACAACTGGCTTCCAAGGCAGTCGCGTATGCCAAGCTCAGAGCCACACTTTACTGGGCATGTACACACCCCCACGCACACCCCCATGCACACCCCCACCACATACATAGATGCCTTACTTTCAAAAGAGCTGCAATCTAGACAAATTCATGACCGACCCTTGCTCAACATACATGCTAAAGACTATGATATCTACCATCCACAGACACCTTTCTGTCACATGAGACTTTCAGAAATGCATTTATTTCTGAAAATCTTCCTCAACAAATGACAACACTGAGGCAAAAGGGACAAATGCGGTCCCTTTGACAAAAAAACTCTTTGCAAGTATGTAGCTCTATTGGCAGAATGTTTACCAACATGCCTGAAGCCATGCATATGATCCTTCGTCATGATAGAACCCGAATGTGGTGGCATATGCCTGTAATTACAGCACTTAGGAGGTAGACATCAGATAATCAAAAATTTTTAATGCATATCAAGCTTATGGCCTTCCTTGGCATGATGAGATCTTATGACAAAATAAATGTATACTTAGGAAATAGATAACATAAGATATTGTTCATATAGTTTCTCAGGAGTGCGTTAGAAAGAAAATGTAATTTATAAAGAATCAGAGAAATGTTATGGCTTGCTGGACACAGAGATCACTGTAGAAGGATGATAGGCCAGTATCAGAAGACAATGATCGTGCAAATGTAAAAATGAACACACTGGTGCCTCCATGAAACTTACAAGATTGATATGTGCCTGTTTTGGGAAAATTTGAATCAAAAAAAGGGGAGGCATTACAGTGAAATATTCAGAGAGCACAGAGGGATTGATTATGAGGACAGAGTAGTGATGGCATGTGGGGGTTAATTAATGATTCTTGATTCATTTCACTGGTAAGCCTCACAGTATATTCAAAGCAAGAAAATATTATAAGCCTGAAATAAAACTTGACAATAAACATTCTCATCACAGTTGCATTTAAAAAAAAAAACTCTTTGCGCTGAATGAATCAGTTTTTTGCCGCAAGGATGGGTTTTGATAAGGTCGCAGGGTATTATTGGATATAACTGCTATTTGACAATGGAGCTCCAGACCTGTTCCTAAACAGCCAAGGTTACTGCACAGAGTCATAAGTCACCTCAGGGAAGACTGGCCACAGAGCCTAGACTAGTGATGTGACTCATTCCACTAGCCTTCAGGGTGACTTTCTTCACTGTCTGTATTAGCTTCCTTTCTGTTGCTATGACAAATTGCCCTGACAGAAGCAATTGAAGGGAGAAAGGCTTATTCTGGCTCCTGGTTGCAGAAAGGTTACTGTCTACCATGGTAGACAGGGATGATGGAGCCTGAGGCCAGCTCACAACATTGCTTTAGCAGCTCAAAGTCAGAGAAAGAACAGGAAGTACAGTCTGTCTGTCAAACTCCAAAGCCCACCCGAGAGTGAACTTCCTCCAGGCAGACTCATCTTCTAAATGTCTGTAACCTTTCCAAATGACACCGTCAGCCAGGGACTGAATGTCAAAGCACATGAGCCTATGGAGCATTTTCACATTCAAACCACAGCCCAGTCATTCAAAGTCTCAGGAGCTGTGGATCTCATTCTTTTGCAGCAGAAAAGAACTTTCATATTAATCGAGTTCTCTGCTGAATTAACTATGTGTGTGGTATAGCCTTTGTGTATTGATCGTTAGATAAAATAATTTCTTCAGCATGTAACAGTATCAAGGAAGACACCACTCAGTTTAGCTGAAGAAGAAACATGGCCCTTCCCTAAGCATCTTCCTGGCACCCATCCATGACCCACACTATCTGATCTTTGGTTGTCTCCTATCCATCTGCTCATTCATTATTTTTAGTTCTTAGCACTTATTCTGAGTCAAATTTTGGTGGCAGGTAACATTATTCCCCTCCTGGAACTTAATCTTCCATAAGTAAAGAAACATGGCAGCTCCTAAGGATGAAAATACGCTCTAAGGACACGGGCTACCAAGTTGTGATCTGTGCTCAGGAAGCTTCTTTTGTTCTTTTCCCTTTTTAACCTTTTATTGGTTCTTTGTGGATGTCACATCATGCATCCCAATCCCACTCCTCTCTCCATCCCCTCCCTTCTACCCTTTGTCCCTGCAACACCCACAAAACAAAATTTAAAAGTAAAAACAAACAAAACAACAACAAAAGTAAATAAATAAGTACGAGGATAAAATCTAGGCAAGAAAGCTGTCGTGCAGCCCAGGAGCCCCTTTGGTCCACACGCCTTTACCTCTCCACATCCACCGCAGTGAGTCATCTGTCTGGTTCAAGGCTTCCGGCTTCTGCCGCACTCTCTACACTGGGCCCTCACTGGGACTCCTCTTGAATTCCCTACTGTTGCCTGTGTCATGGAACTTTGCACCTGCATTTCCGGCCCCTTCACATGCTCCAGAAGTTCACAAATGAGGTGGGTGTTGGGATGAGCTACCTGGCGGGCTCCCGGAGGATACACAGAGCCCTGCCCCAGGTCTAGAGACCTGGAGTGGGAAGACTTCACCCATGAACAACTCAGTGTTTTGTCTACTCTTCTTTTATAAGGAGTTAAAGATTTCTCTCTCTCTCTCTCTCTCTCTCTCTCTCTCTCTCTCTCTCTCTCTCTCTCTCTCTCTCATTTATTTATTGATTGATTTAAGAAGAAAATACTGAAACAGGGACCCAAAGACCTCATGAGATGGCTCTCATGGATGGTTGAGGCCAGGCAGGCAGAAGATAAGAAACAGCCAGTTTCCCTGAGGTAGGAACCAACTTATTTGGCAAGAATAATCCAACCTCACAGACACCCTGCATGTGCCCGCAGAACTTCCTCAGAGGGCAATGCAAAACCAGCAGCTCGGACAACATCTCACACCCTTGTCCCCTATCCAGTCAAGACTCCTGTGGTCACATCCTTTTGTGTCACGTGGTAGGAAAACATAGCATGCAAATAAATGTTCAGTGTAAAGCCGCCTGGATGTGGTCCTGTTTAGGAAAGGTATGGAAATTTGCATGCATGTATAGACTAATATATTTATTCCTAAAATAGGAGTGAATCCTATACCACAATGATTCAACAAAAATAAGTGTGAAGAGGGGGTGGAGTAGGTCTATCTTGATCATGGACATTGAGCATTTTATATTCCATTTAATGTTTTAATTCATTTTGATCAAGGTAAGCCTGATATACAAGCGTCAGATAAATGCACTCTAAACAGGTATGTGTGTCCTTTAAAATTACTGCATAAATTAGCTGTTGTTCTCCTACATGTGGAGTAAACCCATGCCACGGAGTTCTGAAGTCCCCTGTCAGCTAACAGCTTAGACCCCTCCCCCTTCTAATCACACCCGCACTCTGGTGCTTCTGTCATGGCTGCCACAATCCATGTCCAATTCTTGTGAAATAGCGCCCTGATTTCTAGTTGTCGCGTGTCCTTTCCACGTTGTGTGTGGTACACACAATTGGCACAGCTGCCAGTAAAGCCTCCCACTTTCCCCTACACATCTGAGAATGAGACTCTTGCCTGGGGCTTTAGACACAAGTAAAAAAATAACCTGATTCATATTGCAGCCCTGAAACGAGGGGAAAAACCAACAGTTGTCATTAGATGGGTTCTCAGCCGAAGGTCCCCAAACCAGACACCGGGCTCCCCCACAGAGTATCTTCTCACTCTAGGTAACCAGCGCCAGCCTCTCTAGACTATGAGCAAGTCAGAAATGCCCAGCATCCTTAGGCTATGACCACAGGTAAGCCACATGTCCCCTCTGGAATCGCAGTAGGAAGAGCATTTCCCCATGACTGCTTCTCATCCCCTCCTGCCCACAGCACCATGACTAAGCCTAAGAGCTAGTCCCAGAGTTATCTCCCACTTCATTCTCCACACTTCTCGTTGATTCCGAAGCCATACTGTTTATCCTAACAATCTTCCCTAACAGAATTCTAGCTTAAATCTGCCAAAACCTTCACAAACTCCTAAGGCTGTGAACACTCATTTCTGATACACTCCTTGTTCTAACTGATGTGTAATTATTCCCAGTGGAGACGGAAGAAAAGTTTAAAGGACAAAGCCACTCTGTATGCTTGTGTTCTGTGGTGTGGTCTCCACTCAGTCCGCTTGATTCTGTTTTTCTCTCACTTTTCAATGACACTACAAGTTAGGGTCAGGGGATCCAAGGCGATTCTCAATGCAGGAGAGACATCCTGAGGTCATCTGCTAATGCCTTATTCCTCAGGGGGAAGGAGACTTACTCTCAATTGGAAACGACTAAATTATGTTTGCATGCAGGAAAGATTCCCAGTCACATATCCAGCCACTTCTTAAGGCAATAGAGAAGATATTGAGAGCTGTTGAGAGTGAAGTAGATAAGCAGCGAAGCCCTGCAGGCCCTTTTCTTTGTGACACACCAGGTCTAGAGGTTACAAGACAGCCCCATTCCCCAATCAAAGAACACCAGGTCCAGAGGTTACAAGACAACCCCATTTTCCAATCAAAAAAATACCAGGTCCAGAGGTTATAAGCCAACCCCATTCTCCAAATCAAAAAGCACCAGGTCCAGAAGTTACAAGACAACTCCATTCCCCAATCAAAGAACACCAGGTCCAGAGGTTACAAGACAACCCCATTTTCCAATCAAAAAAACACCAGGTCCAGAGGTTACAAGACAACCCCATTCTCCAATCAAAGAACACGAGGTCCAGAGGTTACAAGACAACCCCATTTCCCAATCAAAAAACACCAGTTCCAGAGGTTACAAGCCAACCCCATTCTCCAGAAATTAAGAAACCAAGCAAAGGCTCCCAGGTCTCAAAAGAGTGCAGACCCCACATACACACTGAGGCTAGCAGGAGCGTGCACGGTATTTCTTCACCATATCCTTTCCCACAGCTCAGCAGAGAGTGACAGAAAAAAAAAAAACAACAACAACAATTCCAAGCACCCACTTCCCCTTGAGCAAGAAGACAGAAGGCTGCATGAAACACAGACAAGACATTCAGACTTTGGTAAGGGAAACAGGAGAGACTAACTGCTGATTGTAGGGTCCGAGGAAACACGGAAGGAAACTCCAGACTCAAATAGTATGGAATAGCAAAGAGCGTTTATTATACCACACGTGTGTAACGTCGTTCACCTGTACAAAGTGGCGAGGACGATGAGAGGAACGTGCAGGATCCTTTGAAACATAGCTAAGGGAGTTTTAGGAGCAATCTGGTCATCTCAAACTTAAATGGTTAAGCAAGCAGCAGTTGCATATTTCTATCTGGTTGAGGTTTAGTCTTATCATTTTGGACACATCTGCATAAGCTTAGATGTGACCCAAAAGGGGGCTACTGGGTTCCATGAGATACTGTGAGGCTGACTCAGGCCCCCTTTTTTATCCCTGGCCCCTGAATGTGAAGTCTTTGTTGGAAAAGACACCTGTGTGTCCTTCTCAGAGAGCTGCAACTTGAATTCAGTTGTAAAAGGTGGAGAGTTTTTTCTGTTCACTGATGCCTGGCCCACTCCACTCCCTAACAGGGTCTTGCACACTCTCAGAGTGCGGAGGCCAGAGAAAGCGTGAGCAGGAGAATGGAGTGGCTCACCCATTTCAAAGCACCTTCAGTGTGGCCATCAGACACCAGCAGGTGTGAACAGGTGCACAGGTGCAGGCGCCGGAAAGGTTGAGCACTTCTCAGGCTGGAATCTGCACATACAAGTTCACAGGAGAGGAACCCACGGAGAAGGTCGGAAAGATCCTCAGGATTTCTAGACTGGCTGCCTGAAAATCATTCCCTATCTGAAGGCTGATTGTCAAGACGCAGGGAGGCGGCTGCTTTCTCCAAGGTGCTGAGCCCAACACGAAGTTCCCAGGCAAGGAAAGAAATAGACCCCAGTCAGAGGTACACATTACATCCCTGCAAATGAATGCTAAAGAAACAGAGGTATATGAATCACCTGCTAAGTTACTAAAAATAAATACCTTACATGTGTTCAATGTTCTGCTGCAGGGGATTCATGAGCCAAAATAAAAATAACAATAAAATAACAAGGAATGGATAGAAATGTTGGAAACTTGGAAAATAATCATTGAATGGAGACATTCACCAGTGAAGATAGGACAGTTAACTTTTGTCACCTTGAGCCAAACTACAGTCACCTGGGGAGTAAGAACCCCATCAATTGAATTGCCTCCATGAGACTGACCTGTGGGTGAATCTGTTGGGGTGATTTCCTAATGAATGATTAATATGGGGGTGGTGTCACCCCTGGACAGGTAGCCTGTGCTGTATAAGGAAGCAAGATAAGTAAGCCAGGAAACAATACTCTCTATGGCCTCTACTTAAGTCTCAACCTTCAAGTTCCTGCTTTGAGTCTTGCCCTGTCTTCTTTTGGTGGTGGAGTGTAAACCTGAAGCCAAGAAAACATTTTCCTCAGTCAGGTTGCTTTGGCCAGTGAGACAAAGCCACAGCCACAGAGACTCAGACTGGAACAGAAGTTCAACACAAACTTGATGGAGAAGACAGAATAATTAATCTTAACACAGGTCATTTGAAATTATCCAATTCGACTTGAGAGACACCATCACTCAGCCCAACTTGTTCAGTGAAGAAAGTTCCAGAAAGCAAGAAGGGAAGAACTGAAAATTTATCTGAAGAAAGATTGACCAAATCCCCTCAGTATAAGGAGAAGGAAATGAACATCCAGAGCAAGTAAGGTCAATGGATGTTAACTAGCCTAGATACAAGCAATGCACAGCGGGACACTTTACAACAGAAAGCCCTATTATAATCTCAAGGGCTAATGGAAAAAAGAAAATTTTGAAGTCAATAAGAGAAAAATAAGCTGGACCACTCCAAGATCACAGGTTTCCTCAACCTCGAAAAAGAATGGAATGATACAGCCCAAGATGAAAAGAATAAATAAACTATTAAACAACAATTTGGTATCTGGCAAAACCATCCTCCAAAATTAAAGGGGGTATAAAGCTTATATAAAAGCTGAAGAGTTAACTGCTAATTACCTTGCTAAAGGGGTTTTCCAATCGAAAGAAAACTAAACAAAACATAAATGTATGAAATTTGCTGATAAAGGTATAGATAGACAAATATATACTGCTCCAATAATGCAAGAGTGCATTAATAATTAATTCTAGTGTAGAAGCAAAAAAGCAGAGAACACTATAACCATAAAATACATTAATGTGTACACAATATAAAAACATGTATTTTTAAACATTAGTTTTATAAAACAGAAGTTGAAGAATATAAGAGTTACATGGTAATATAATTGAAGTTATTGAGTAAAACATAGAGATTGCAGCCAAAATACTTTAAGCCCCATCATCATCACACATGCACACACACCCATAGGAGATACACAAAAGACAGAAAGAAGTATGTCGTAGCAGCAACAACAAAGAACTTCTCAACAAATGACAGAGACAGCAGAAGTTAGCCAGGACAAAAGAGTCACAAGACAGACACAAAGTGATGATTAAGCCTCACGTGTTGGCAGTGACTTTGAATGTAAATATGTTAAACTCCCTGATCAAAAGCACACAGTGTGGCCTAAAAGACAAAGTCCAAATTAAAGAGTCACTTCAGACTCAAGGACACAGACAAACTGAGATTGAAAACTGCATTCCATAAAGAGGAATGTGCAAAAGGAAGGGAGGATGGCCGTACTTACATCCTATAAAACAGACTTTGACTCAGAAAAATTGCAAAACACAAAAGACACTGTATGATGGATGATAAAGGATCGGTCCCCCAAACACATCACTATCGTAGATACAGGTACCTCACAGTGGAGAGTGCAATATCGGGAGTACCCCACTTTCAACAATGGGCAGAGTATTCCTAAGGGAGCAGAGTGCTTGTGTGTCACTGAAGAACAAATGGCACCAACAGATATCAGCAGAGGCTTCCACCAAACACATCTCACATTAAGCAGAACGTTCTCCAGAACAGGCCATGAGTTAAGGATTAATACCCGCAACTGGGAGGGGTGAGGCGGGAGGATCACTAGGGGCTTGAGGTCAGCATAGATGACAGAAAGCTTAGGAATAAAAATTCCCAAACAGGTAGAAATGAAACACTGCTCTTAAACAAATAATTATTCGAAAATGAAATCAAAAGGAAAATTTAAAAGTGTCTTTTTAGATAAATTAAAATGGGAGCACAGCACGCCACATGTGTGTGCTACAGCCACGACATATGTGTGTGCTACAGCCACGACATATGTGTGTGTTACAGCCACGACATATGTGTGTGCTACAGCCACGACATATGTGTGTGCTACAGCCACGTCACACGTGTGTGCTACAGCCACGTCACACGTGTGTGCTACAGCCACGACACACGTGTGTGCTATAGCCACGACACACGTGTGTGCTTCAGCCACGACACACGTGTGTGCTACAGCCATGACACACGTGTGTGCTACAGCCACGACAGCACTGAGAGGACAGAGGGCAGTGGCAGAGCCGCCATTCAAAGAGACATTGCCATGCACACCAACATTTACCATAAGGAGCCAAAAAAAGAAACGGAAAAACTAAGCCCAAACTAAGCAGATGGAAGCTATAAAAATTATGGTAGAAATAAATTCAGTAGTAAGTAGAAAAGCAATTTAAAAATCAATGAAACTAAGAGTTGATTTTTAAGAAAATGTCAACAAAATTGAAGATTCTTAAACACAGGGGAAAAAAAACGGCTAAAATAAATAAGGCCAGAAATGAAAGGAGACACTACACCTGGTAAGCAGAAATAGAAGGGACTTTAAGTGTTCCAATAAACAGTTAAATACAAAACTGATTACAAAGGTTAATTATGAAAAAGTAGAAAATCTGAGGACATATAATTAGTACAGAAATATAACCACTGGTAATGATGAGAAAAAAAAAGAAAATGTTTCAAAAACTAACGTCCAGCACCAGATTACTATACTGGTAAATTTTATAAAATATTTAAGTGAGATGTAAATTTTCAAGATCTTTCAAAAGCTGTAGAGGAAGGAACAATCAGAGTACATTTTATGAGACCTAACCCTGAAGCTACACAAAAGTATTACAAGGAGACAGACATATAAGTCAATGTACTTGGTTGGTATAGATATAAAAATTTCGACAAAATACTAGCAAACCTTTAGCAGCATAATAAAAATATCACAACTCACACATTCATTATTCAAATGGGATTTATTTCTGAAATTCAAGGAAGACTCATCATAAGAAAACAAATCAATAATAAACAAAAAATCATCACAATAAATAATTGAATATTTGATAAATAATGGAAGCATTTGTTAAAACGAATATATCCTCACAATAGGTAAGAAGAGAAGTGAACAAGCTAAGAAAGGAAAGAAATCATCTCAACGTAATTAAAATAGAATATGAGAACCCGTATCCAGCAGTATGCCCTGTGGTAAAAACCTGAGAGCTTTACCTGTAGGTTCAGAAACATCCCCAGATTCCTCAGACTCAACTTTTAATGTGGTAGAAAGTATGTGTGAACTATCTACCGGACAAGGGATGAGTGTCTAAAACACATGAAGAACATCGACAACCCAATAACAACAACAATAGAAGTCATGTTAAAAGTGGGCAAAAGGCAAAGAAGGAATTTAGTGGAGAAAAGATAAATCCTCTCAACATCACTAATCATCCTGGAAATACAAATTAATTGAATAAACAATGAGATGCCATGCTCATTAGAATGGCTGTCATTTAAAAAGTTAAAGCTGAAAGGTTTTTGATAGCGATGGGTTCAATGGTAGAAATGCAAAATTGTTCAGCCACATATGGAAGACATAGGGACCCTTCAAATATTGAAAATTGAATTTCCATATCCAGCACACCTACTTTGGGGTGTCTATCCAAAGGAGTTAAAGATAGAATTGTTGAGTTTGGATGTCTAGTGTCAAACAGACTGATAACCTTCAACACCTGCCCCACAGTAACCAGCATCCCGTTGGGGCTCACTTCCTTAAGGTTCACACAATTCCCTCAAATCACTACCAGCTGGGGACCAAGCATTCAAATGAACAAACCTGTGGGGGACTTTCTGCCTTCAAACCACAGCGATCAGGAAGCAGCATTGCCATTTCTATGCCCAGGATACCACTGCACCAAACAGCCAAGTGCAGACCGTGTCTTTCGAGAGATGAATGGACAGAGAATATGTGGTGTATACATAAAACGCTACTCACTCCGAAGAAAGGGGCAAACCTTGTCCAGTGACACAAAGAGACTGAACGTGTTATACTGTCCTATGTGAAAGGAGCTCATCACAGCAGACAAATGCGACCTGGTTCTTCCTGTCTGAGGAGTCTACAACAGCCACAGGTAAATGCAGAGTGGTGGTTGAATGGGGCGAAGGGAAAGTGGGAAATGACTGTTTCATGGGCCGACTTCCAGGCACACGCAGACAACTATAGCAATCTGCAGTACAATATAATTTACACGCAATTAACCACAGTGCCCTGCACATCTTAAAGCCAGGTTAGCAGCACAACATATGTGAGTCTTTGAGTTTGGTCTCTAACACCCTAAGAAGAGGGGAAACACTGAGAGGATACTTAACATTTTATGTCTGTGCAAACCTACGCCTGTTTTACCACATATGCATTCCAAACAATACTGTCGCTACAAAAAATTGAGAAGCCATAACTGAAAATCGTGCTTTTCACTGCATGTTTTAAGATTTAAATTTCATTTGATATGTGTATGAGTGTCATGCTTGCATGTATGTCTGTGCGTGTGCTACATGTGTGTGCCAGAATAGGGCATCAGAGTCCCTGGAACTGGAGTTACAGACTGCCACGTTGGTGCTGGGAACAAGACCCAGGACCTTCAGAAGAGCAGCTAGTGCTCTTAATCTCTGACCCATCTCTCTAACCCTTCATTTTACTTTTAATGCTTATTTCGGTTCGTTGCAAATGACACTGATTTTCAATTAATGGCCGTAATATTTTTTTTCTTTTATAAAAGTTATCGAAAAGGCTTTGGCTATCTAAAGCATAGCGTGACACAAATAAGCATCAAAGTGACACAGATGTGCAAAAAAAAAAAAAAATTCAATCAACCACAAGTGATAAAACTTGAAGGGAAACATCCCCAAACGGCCCCTGCTAGTCTTGCTCAGCCATTACAAAACTGATCTGTGTCATTTATGTTCCCCTGAGTCAACAACCCAAGGGGTGACCCCCGAGATGCGATCACCACTCAGAGCCGTTCTCCTTGGCAGATGGAAACCAGCAGGTTTCCACAGGCACATGGCAACAATCCAGTTCCCGCTCGGTACCCCAAGGGTCACCACTCAATGGGACCATTTGTTTGGTGACATTGTGTCCATTTCATAACTGTATTTCCCTTGTGAGAAAGACAATAAGATACATCAAGTTTCATGCCCCAAATCTGAAATATCTGGTAAGTGTGGCTTACAAGACAAAGCAATTACAGAAAGGGGACACTAAAGTGACCGCACAGTGCTGTCATTACTGCGAGGGATGGGGGGGGAGCGGAAATAGTAGCAGACTTTGAGATCAATGTCACATAAACACATTTATAGACTTTAAGTAGTCTTCAGATTAAAACAATAACTGGCAGCAATGAGAACCCTTAAGTAACTTCTGCTTAGTTTTTGGGTTGTTACTGCCTGGTTGGTCTTTGCATTTAATAATGAGACACCATTGATACCTTAAGTTTCTCTCCTTTTTCCAAAATATATTTGAGGTCATCAACTCCAGAGATACTTCTCTGGAAATGGAGCCAAAATCTATAGCAATCAAGGAAGACCAGAACCATCTATGCTACTTACTGGAGACATCAATATGAAGACATTTGAAAAGTTTGATTTTCTCTGTAAATTCGGAGTTTCCTTTAAAATGTCCTACATTTGGTTTGATTTTGGATAACCTGGGGGTGAATGACCAGGAACTAAATTGGAATTCACAGAAGACAGAGGTTTGTTGAAAATTCAGTTGAAATCTGTGTAGGAAGTTTTCCTATGCGTAAAGTATTTTCCTGAATGTGGAGGTTGTGCAAGAAAGGGCTAAGATATGGTTGTGCAAAAATAATTTTCTCTCTCTCTGACATTGGGAGGCATTCAAACCAAACCAAAGGCACATTTTTGCAGCTCACATAAAACTTTATCTTCAGGCACAGATTGGGTTATTTATCAATAATGGTTGACTTCTTCTAAACCCTTCCAACTGGTTTCCAATGGCTTTAGACTTGGCCACCCAATGTGCATTAATCAACAGCATGCGAGCTAAGCCACATGTGAGAGGACCTTTGCATGTCTGTGTAATTAGTTATCTTCCTTCTGGAGTTCCAGCTCTCCAACACAGGGAAAACCTTCTCCTCCTCCTCCCTAGGTCTCAGCAGGCTGTTGATTCAAATCTGAGTCAATCTATGCTAGCGTTCTCATGCTACCCACAGCCAACCAGATCCCTGGCCAGATCCCTGATGGGACCAAAGCAAAAGATAAACACACACTGCAAGCCACCCAGAGTTTGAATTATCACTATAGCAGATGTGGCTAATATGGCCTCTATTTGGTTTCCTTGTTGCCAAGACTTTTCAGAATTTTATTCTCAAATATCATACCAATATTCTGTAATGCCATTGCTTCTTCTGTTTAGAAGGCTGGATTCCCTACTCAAATAAAAAAAAATCAGGGGCTGTATTAAAACTTTGGTTATCAGTTCTATTTTAGACGTTGAATAATTTAATAAGATTTTTCCCAAAAGAAATTTCAGTGTGCTGAAGAGCTATTCTAACTCAATGAAGACATGAATCCCACCCTACTGCTTAATCTCAATAGTGACAATCCTATATCTGTAACATGAGGGCCAGCTTGTTGGGGTATCTGTCCTGCCCAGTACCCCACAGCCGGCAAGCCCCAAAGAAAATTACACACAGGACTCCATAAGATTATAAACTGATTGGCCCATTAGGTCAGGCTTCTAATTAGTCCTGTAACTTACACTAATCCATTATCATTATCTATGTTAGCCACATGGCTCAGTACCTTTCTCAGTGTGACAGCTCACATATTGCCTCTTCGGTGGTCTGGGCTCCCATTCTCTTTGCTTCACCTCAACTTCCTGTCTGGTTTTCCTGCCTATACTTCCTGCCTGGCCAATCAGCATTTATTTAAAATATGATTGACAGAATACAGACAATCTCCCGCACCATATATCTACTTCCCAGAACGAAGTCTAGTCATTCAACCACCCCCCAGAGCGCTGGATGATTGCCACGGGACTCTCCATTCTCTCAGGGATGTAGCATCCTTAGTACCACTGATAAACAAGATACAGAGATAGGTGTATTGAGAACCTAGAAGTAATGTAGATAGAATTTCACAGGCAGAGGCAGGTCTGAACTCAGACTGGAGCTTCTGGCTTGGAAATGGCCGTTTCTCAGAACTGCAGACCAACAGCATCCACTTCTTACAAACAGTGAGTGGGTAACAGAGTGAACATCTGAAGATGTCAGCAGCTAGACACAAGCGAGAGTGCGGATGCTTTTGGAGACAGGGTGGTAAAAGGAATGCCTTCACGCTCTAAGATGCATCTTCAGAAAGGTTCACTCCAGTTCAGGATATAGCTCAGTAGCAGACAGCAGGCTGACTTGCAGAGGCGGGGCACATGCAGAGAACCATCCTCTGAAGCATGGTCAGTCTGAAGAGATCACACCCCTAAAACAAAACCCACTCTCCACCCCCAGAAGCCACCAACAGTGAACCCAGTGAGAAAATAACTGAAACACATTGCCCAGGAGTAGGGAAGTTTAAGAACAAATGTGTCAGCTTGATCCACCTCCTTAAAGTACGCAAGAGAGTTTGTTCTCTCAACGGCCTTTTCTTTGATGTGCACACACTCAGCAGTGTGGTTTTAAAGCTCTGGCCACCACAAACATCACATCCTCCCTGTCAGGTCTAGCAAAGGCCCATGGACCAATCACAATTTGGGTGGGGGACCTCAAGACTGCAATCCTTTGAGTCTTCACCTGTGTGCACACATACCTAGATAGGCACCACCCAGACCAATGGATGAACATAATCACCGTTCCCTGGCCAGAACTTCCCACCGACCTTAACACCATCCATTGGTCTGCCTTTTAAAACAGTAAATAAACAAGGAAACAAACAAAACGCTCCTACAAGTAAATGCAATCGATCACACCATGTGTACTCTTTGGCTTCTGCAATCTTTCATCTCTTAAAAGTCTTGTGGTCAAATGCATAAGAAGCTTTGGTGATTATTTTCCAAACGCAGAACTTATTTTTACATACAATTTTATTAAGAATTTATTAAGAATCTCACGCATGTCTACATTTTTATCACATGTGCCTGCCATTCTCCTTGCTCCAATTCATCTTAACTCTTTCCTCATGACTTCTCCCAATTTAATGTCCTTTATCAAAGCGTTATTATAACCCACGAAGTACTATCAGCACACCCATTTCTATAGAACTGGGGCCATCCACTGACACATGGCCTAATCCATACCCCTAAAGAAACCTTAATCTCCACCCTGGGCATCCATCAACAGTCAGTCATCTTCAGTTAGGAGCGCAGTCTCATGAGCCATTTCCCCACCCCACCCCCATCCTCTGCTAGATGTCCGCTGGCCTGATCTTGTCCAGGTCTTACGCAAGCCGCCATGGCTGTTCTGAGTTCATAACTACAGTGGTCCTCTCTTGTCCAAAAGACACTGTATTGTCTCTCTCCTCCCCAGCCCCTGGCTTTATCAGGCCTTAGACCCCTCGTTGTAGGTACAAGGGATGATACAGATGTCCTGTTTATGGTTGAGCATTCCACCCACACTTGTTTTCTGTATCTTGAGCCTGTTATAAAGTCTCATAGTACAGGTTTTTAAGAAACATACAGTTGCACTGTATTTAGGCCACACCTAAGGCATTCACCTTACTATAGCTGTTAAATGTATTTAAAGTGGTGCTTTCAACAGCTGTTTGAGGAATTACATCCTCGTGAAGTCTGTCTCCCTTAAGTCCTTTACTTAAAAATGTGGCTGGCATGGTGGTGCACAGCTTTACGACAACACTCGGGATCCAGAGGCAGGGGGATCTCTGTGAGTTTGAGGCCAGCCTGGTCTACAGAGCGAGAGAAATGTCTCCTCTGCTTTCTGCCATCTGGTATTTTTTTTTCCACTTTTCTGGGATTTTTCATTTACAGTTTCTTTTGCAGAGATTTATTTCGAATATTTCAACAAGCACGCTGAAAGACAAACATGGTCATGTGTCCTCCACCTCAAATCAGCATTAACCTTTCCCACCTGGATTTTATTTGCGTCATCTCTTTCTTCGCAGGCAGATGTGAGGCGAGTTTGTGTGCAGATACTCATACAAACAGCCACTGGCGGCTGGCAGCTCTGAAGGTAAATTATAGCTATTCACAGGATCCTCTCTGCAACTCCAATAAGAATTCCGTACAAATAACAAGGTTCGCATCCCTGAACTGTTATCTTCACAGTTAACACAGCAGACAAGAGCTCCTCGGGCTATTTCATTTCTATTGTGTGTAGAAAGCTCCCGAAAGTCCTGACTGCTGCTTCTCAGTGCAGCGTCTATGCCCACATGCATCACCCCAGTGTCGGACCCAGGAAGGTTTTGAAAAGGGCATTTGTTCTTGTATCTCTGGGCCTCTCAGTTTCAAAGAGTCTCCCACATTTAGTAAATGATGCCTGCCTTCAGAAAAGATCATGTCAGACCTCTTATGGAATGTTTCATGCGCTAGACTTTTTTGTTTGTCCCACAATGCCTCTCTTCTTTTATAATGGAAGCTACACCTAAAAGTTTAGGACAGGCACTGGAGATGTAGCTCTGTGGTAGAGCACTTGCTTCGTGTGTACAAAATGTTATACTCTGTTTCCAGAACACAGGTCAACAGGTAGGTTGGTAGGAAGGTAGGTAGGTAGGAAGGTAGGTAGGAAGGTAGGTAGGAAGGTAGGTAGGTAGGAAGGTAGGTAGGTAGGAAGGTAGGAAGGTAGGTAGGTAGGTAGGTAGGAAGGTAGGTAGGTAGGAAAGTAGGTAGGTAGGTAGGTAGGAAGGTAGGAAGGTAGGTAGGTAGGTAGGTAGGAAGGTAGGTAGGTAGGTAGGAAGGTAGGTAGGTAGGTAGGAAGGTAGGTAGGTAGGAAGGTAGGAAGGTAGGTAGGTAGGTAGGTAGGAAGGTAGGTAGGTAGGAAAGTAGGTAGGTAGGTAGGTAGGTAGGAAGGTAGGTAGGTAGGTAGGAAGGTAGGTAGGTAGGAAGGTAGGAAGGTAGGTAGGTAGGTAGGTAGGTAGGTAGGAAGGTAGGTAGGTAGGTAGGAAGGTAGGTAGGTAGGAAGGTAGGAAGGTAGGTAGGTAGGTAGGTAGGTAGGAAGGTAGGTAGCAGATAGATAGATAGATAGATAGATAGATAGATAGATAGATAGATAGATAGACAGATAGATAATAGATGGGTGTACATGCTTGAGATAACATATCCATCATGGGTCTTTGTACAAAGCACAGGCAAGAAACAACAGAATGCGTTCTAATGTGGTCCAGCTGAATCCACAGACTCAGAAAACACATGTGTGGAAGAAAGCCACATATTCCTACATGAGAAAGTCACATGTTAATCATGTGGGAAAAGCCGCCCTTCGTCTCCACACTAACACACTTTTTTAATTGCAATTGGATCTGGGAGATGCTCCCCCATCACTCAGTCATCTATTTCCAAACACATTGCCACAAATGTTCTCAGTCTCCACTGAAGGCCTCTGCAGTCAGATGCTGTTCTTTTAACCCCATTGGCTTGTCCTGCTAACTTAAATGATAGAGCTGTGATTGACGCATTCTAGACAAATACTGAGCCAATCTACTTTTCCTGTTCCCACATCACAATGCTTTTTGTTAAGTTAGTTTGGAAACTTAGATTCCAATTTTTGCAAGTCTCACTGGAAAACCATGCATAGCTAATGAATTTTATCAGGTAAGCAAGTTCCCTTGTCTGCGTGTACACTGGCATAAATGCCCATCACACAATCTTCTCTACACATGGGCATCCTCCTCAGGCTTTTGCTGGTATGTTCTCAAGTGATGTGTGTGTGTGTGTGTGTGTGTGTGTGTGTGTGTGTCGGTGGGTGGGTGGCTGCATGCATGCACAAATAGCCTGCTGAGGATGGGGACCATATTTGTGGATTCTAAGCTACCACGAACCTCTTATGGCCATCCCAGCCAGCATAGCCCAAGCAGATCACAACCGTAAACTGTTCTCTGTAGAACAAATATTGATAAGCTGGTACAGGTGGATAGGAGGGTCCCTTTAGCTTACATTTCTGATGAGATGGAAACAGGTAATTCTCTGCCTCTCAAATCATTGGATAAGTCTTGTACTCCAGCACGAGCCAGGCCCTGTATCACCGCATCTTCCCTTCACCAGACTCTGGGCAGATGGTGTGGGCTGGCCAGCTTGCCTTTCCTGAAGCAATGTAGGAAATAACAGAAGGCTGCCTTGTCGGTGGCACGCTTTCTGGCTCCACTGTCTGATCATGCTGGAAGGTACTGCCTGAAAAGCCACTGAGGAAAAAAATCCGATTCCCTCATTTCAAGACCTATCCCACCAGCAGGCTTTCCTCCCACACTCCCCGGATACCTCTCAGAGGAACGGCTGGCTCTCCTTTCACTGCTGGCAGTGGCAAAGCTGCACCTGAGGACTGCCTAATGGGCAGTCCCTGGAACTTCCAGAACATTCTTACACACCTCTCTACAACCCAGCCGTATTGTCAGAGATAATTGTCTTGAAGAGACCTAACTCCAGCTAAATGAAATCAACACCATGGCTTTCATCATTTGAAAGCATAACCTTATCTCGAAAACAGAACTAACTGGTATCATTCAAGGCACCTCCAATGACCAGCCTATGCCCTCTGCTTCTGTCTGTTCCTCACGTGACCCAGCACACTCCCATGCCCCCTCCGTTTGTACGCAGGGTCTCCTCAATAGCACCATCACTGATTGCCCCACTTAAAACCATGGTCCAGCTCTCCTAGAGATAGAGACACAGGGGCTCGCTCTCCTTTGTGAGGCGGGGCCAGATGTCCAGCTATAGCAGTCAGCAAGGGGCAGAGCCAGGTCTCTCAGGGCCATCAAAGGGTGGGGCCAGCACCTGGCCCTCAGATTTCAACACGCATGATTCACATCCCTCCTCCCCCCACTGCCATGGATCCAGCCCTAGACACCAACATAGCCTCAGATGGCAGCCCATTCTCTGGCATCCACATGACCTTTGGTGGTAACAGGAGCCACATGCATCCCCACCCCTCACCACAGACACAGGAGAGCTAACCCCAATGGTAGAGGGGTTCAGGAGAACTAGCTCTGACCCTTGTCTGATGGTGGTGGTTCCAGGAGAGGCCCAAATTGACCAACTCAGCTACCACCCAGGTCCATGTCCAGTTCTTCAAGTTGGCCCACCTCAACATCTACCCTATCTATGATCTACTGGAGCTCATGAAGGGACGGGACTGGCCCTGTGGAACCAGAGCTGCAGGATCTCCATGACTTGAGGCAATAGCAGGATACCTAAGAGGAGTTTTAGTGAGAGTATACCAAAAGCCAGAGGCCTTGAATCAGACCAACAACTCCTTACAATGAACAAATGCAAGTCAAGCTCTTTGGACAAGAAAGCAGACTGTGCAACACACTGCTGATGTGGGATTCCCCTCTGTATGCGGTGAATACCATTGGTTAATTAAGGAACTGCTTTGGGCCTGTAGCAGAGCTATAGGGGAACAGAGCTAGGTGGGGGAAACCTAAACAGAATGCTGGGAGAAAGGGGGCAGAGTCAGAGAGAAATCATGGAGCCTCTGCCGGAGACAGACGTGCCGAAACTTTGCTGGTAGGCCAGGACCTCATGGTGATGCACAGATTAATAGAGATGGGTTACATTAAGATGTAAGAGTTCGCCAATAAGAAGCTAGAGCTAATGGGCCAAGCAGTGATTTAACTAATACAGTTTCTGTATGATTATTTCGGGGCTAAGCAGCCGGAAACTAACTAGTGACTTCCTTCAACACACTGCAGCTTCCTAGGCCACTAAGATGAATGAAGAGATGACGGAGAGTGGAAAGATGGAAGAATGAAGTAGATTTTTGTTTTCTTTTTGTTAATTAATTTGTTAAATTTTCATTTGTGGGCAGACACTGTGAGGATGAAGGGCAGATATCAAGGGACTAAGAAATGAGTGGGGTTGAGGTGTGTGATGTGAAATTCCCAAAGAATCAATAAAAAATATATTTTAAACAAACAAACAAAAAGGTCATGGTCCTCTTTGCCCATCCTTGCCACTCCCTTTCTTGACTACTTTCTCTCTGGCATTTACCATGTACGCCAACACTGAGGTAATTTTCTTTATAGATTTCTTTGCATCCTCTCCCTCACTAGAGCAGTGACAGGGTCATCCACCCGGTTTAGCTTTGTAATATCAGTGCTGAACACTAACTAGGACCGGTATGAAATAGAACGTACTGAAGGACTCATGGGGTGGGAACTGTCCTTGGATCCTGCGAACACAAGCAGAATGACAGCCATCTCAAAAATGTGCTCATGAATGGATAAAGAAAATGCAGTACATTTATATAATGGAACACTACTCAGCAGTAAAAAGTAATGACATCTTGATATTTGCAGGCAAATGGGTGGATCTAAAAAAACCATATTGAGTGAGATAACCCAGACTCAGAAGGACAAATATAATGTATACTCACTCATAAGTGGCTTTAAAACACTACAATCCATAATTGCAGAGAACCTAGATAACAAAGAGGACCATAAGAGAGACATACATGGATCTACATAGAAAGGAGAAAAATATAAGATCTCCTGAGTAAATTGGGAGCGTGGGAAACATATGGGAGAACAGAAGTGGAGAAGGGAAGAAGGGAGGGGAGGGGAGGAGAGGGGAGAGGAGGGGAGGGAAGGGGAGAGGAGGGGAGAAAAATGTATTTTGCAAGAAAAACAATTTTTAAAAAGGTGCTCAGGGTTAGACTATTCCTAACCAGTGGTGGCGACACTGGACTGTGCTCCAGGCAGGCAGACGCCCAAGAACTACATAGATCAAGTCTACGTGAATAAAAGTCGAGGCGGAGGGTGTCCAGAAGTGTACCTACAAAGATCCCAAAGCTCCCAAAGTAAGGAATGGACTCTCAACCTTGACTGGGGCCACCTATTATGTATTGTAAGGGACAATATAATGAAGTCTTAGTAACAATGTCTGTGCCTACATTTATCTGATTCCCACTTAATACACCAAGTATTGAGTTATAACTACTTCATATCAATATAGCCGTCAATTCTTTCATCATTTTTATATTGACTAGATAAGAAAGTTGAGCCTTAGGATGTTAACTGGTCTCCACACTGGTAAAGAACAGACAAATTCAAATGCTGATGAGTAGCCCACTCTGCTAAGCTCCCCATACCATCTGATGAATGTAAAGCATCAGAGAAGCAACCGTTCTTCAGTTAGGACTAGGGGATCCCATGGTGGAGTTTGAGGATGGGCAGGGGTTCAACAGGCAAAGAAAACAGGTGGATTTCCAAGCAAAATAAATTAGTCAGTCTTGCACTATAACCTGTAAGCTGAGGTTAACTTTTTCTTCCTTCAAGTTGCTTTTGGGCAGTGTTTTATCACAGAAGCTGAAAGACAGTGTGTGTATGTTGGGGAGGGGGAAAATCTGTGTGTGTGAGTGCATGTGTGTGTTGTTTGTCTCTGTGTGTATATGGTGTGGGGTCCATTTATGTGTGTATGTATGTATTGTGTGTTTGTGTATGTGTCTGTAAATGTGTATATGTTGTATGTCTGTAGAAGAATCTGCGTGTGTATGTGTCTGTGTGTCTGTGTATGTGTGTGTTGTGTGTCTGGGGGGGAATCTGTGTGTATGTGTCTCTGTGTGTGTGTGTGTGTGTTATGTGTCTGAGGCAGAGTCTGTATGTGTATGTATGTGTGTCTGTATATGTGTGTGTGTATTGTGTGTCTGTGGGGGCTCTGTGTGTGTATGTGTCTGTGTATGTGTGTGTCTGTGTGTGTTATGTGTCTAAGGTAGAGTCTGTATGTATTGTGTGTCTGTGTATATGTCTGTATATGTGTGTGGGTGGTGTATGTGTGTCTGTGTGTATATTATAGGCGTATCTGTGTGTATGTGTGTATTATAATGGTTATTGTATGAGTCAGGGGTTTCCAATGCAATGAGCCTGCAGGACCATTGGAATCTATGACAAATGGCATGAGATGGGAGCTGTGTGTGGTTGTAATGACCATAATCCATTTATTGTGGCCTTCATCTCAGGGAGGGCAGGAATCAGAGCAGAGGACAAGAAATGCCACCAGGAGAGCCCAGCAGGCACTGGGCCAATGAGTGATTGAGATCTCCACTTGAGCTGGAGTGGTCTAGGGAACAGACAGGAAGAGACTTAAGAAACAATTGATGAGTATCCACATTACTATAGGTCCATGGAAAGAAACACCAAACTCTCCCAAAGCCCTGACAAATCTTTAAGTATGCCACCGACTTAAAATAACCCAACATAGACTGCAAATTAATTTGTCTGTTTCAAAGTTACAGGCCAGATGTCTTATTCATCATAAATGATGGCATTCATTGAAATAAATGTTTAACAGACAGCAATTAGCAAAGTGGCCATACTTTCCAAGTTTAATTTGCTGCTAAGAGGGTTTTGCAATAGCAACTTGGAAAACAATCGCAAATTGCACAATTCAATTTTCCAAATGGATTATTTTGCAACTAGATGAAGAAACGGTTGAAATTTCATCTAGCGTTTCAACAGGAGATTCACTCAATTGGATGTTCAAAGGCATAGTCCCTTGAGGAACAGGGATATGCATGCCGGAATTATGCTATTGGTGGACACTGACTGGGAAGAGCCAGCCCTGCCCTGGTGTGTGTGTGTGTGTGTGTGTGTGTGTGTGTGTGTGTGTGTGCTGCAGAGTCTGAAGCCATTTAGAAAACCAGAACCTGACTTCCAATCTCGCCTGTTTTCTGCTCATGGTAATTTACAGACGATGATTTATTTATGTTTACCAAGTGAAAATGAGACCACTGCCTAAAAGGCATTTTTCTGCCTTGCCTTTGTTGGCTGAATCCTAATTATTTTTTCCCTTGTGGGACCGAATGAATTAAGTGAGCAATTCACTTTGTGTATGCAAATTGCAAATCTCTGCAGAAGCCTCAAATTCCTTCATTCCTGGGAAAAATGAAGGCCATTATCCTGCTGAAAATGGAGAGGCACAAACCCCCTTTGCTTTTGTAGGTCATCTTTAAAATGAAGACAGTATGAACCACCCCTTTCTTAACCCATCACATGCCCTGAAGTATTACTAAGTAACCCACCAAATTAAATTATAGTTAATATTACTACATAATTATGGTGCTTCAAATTTTAGGGTACTCTTATAAACAATTCTATTTAAAAAATTTCAAAAGAGTTTCATGTAACGTGTTCTAAAACTTTTTAACTTTTTCCTACTGCCTTTTCTATAGGAATAAGAATGGCTGAAAGGCAGAGACAGTGTTTAGAAAGGACCCAACACATCACGGCATGCTCAAGTTGAATGCAAAGTCCCGAGGACAAAGCATTGTGTTCATTCACGGGTCTCTGCTCGCAGCCTCTGAACACAGTGGTTTTAGGCAAACGCTTTCTAAAAAGCTTCTGAAGAAAGAACAAGTCTAGACAGTTGCAGCCCAACCCCTGTATTAGTGGGTTTTCTGTCTCTCCAAAAATACCCCTGTGCCCTTGGTCATTTAAAATAAACTGGACTTGGGCCTGTCTGAGTGACAGATTTGAACTGTCGCCCCCAGTGTGGTCTTTGTGTGCACTGTGAAATAGCAGGAATAAATGCATTTGTTCTGTGTGTCTCTTTTTACAGAGGTTTCTGAACTGTGGGTGCGACGGGCATCTGATGCTTGGAGAAGAGATTCTGGGTGCAGGCAGGTGCATGAGCAGATTCTGCAGTGCAGGTTAGCTGCATCAGTTGGCTGTGGTTGGGAGGAGATTCTGGGTGCAGGGTACCTCATAAGCCGGCAGTGGTTGTGTGACCCCAGATAACCTTTCTAGAAATGAATGAAGCAGTTAGCATGGTTTTCATACCAAGGAGATGCAAGTTCTTCATGAGGATGGAATTCTTCTCAACGAAATGTCAGAAACCCTTCTGTGTATCAATTTGTTGAAGGAATTGCGGTGGAATAAGAGTAGTTTATACTCCGGAGTTTATTAATGAAGTTTAACTATAAAGTACCGGCTTAGCATTGTATTCAAGAGACAGGGAAAGGAGGACTGGTGTGGCCAATGCTGCCATACTACTTACGTCACAAGCCAGAATATTCTGAATATCAGAAGAATTGTCAGTACAACTTAAACACAACACGCTAAGAGCATGAGAAAACCTGGGTTTGGAGTCTTCCTACACACAATGCCAGGGAAGAGACGTGCTCTATTTTCCATTGGAAATTACAATCTACATGTGTATGCAAATGTGCTTCTATACGTTTTATAGGGCAAATGGTCGGAAAGGCATTTCTTATTAATCTGTTAGCCATTTTTATGAAGACAGAGACTCAGGCCCAAGGTCAGATTTTGCTTCTTGTTTTATTATAAACTTTTCAGAATTGTTGACACTTATTCCAAGGAAGATGTGCGATTTTACAAAAACCTTAAAGCATAACTTCAAGAATTGTGAAGAGTAAGGGATGGAAGCAACGTCTCCCAACACAACAGCATGGGTCAGTGTAGCAGGGCCTCCGTGCAAACTGACCCCAACAGACTAACTCAGCCTGGATGCAGAGAGCCACAGGGAAGGAGCCCACAAAGCACAGATTGTGAGAGACCATCCCTTTTCTCCATGTGGACCAGGAAAGGCAGGGCTTCTGCACAGAGGGAAGACTGAAAATTTGACCAGAGGCTGGGAGTGGAGGGGAGAAAGAAGAGAGAATCCTGGGAGCTTTGATGCCTCTGCTGTGAACAGCGGCATGGACCTAGGTGCCAAACCACAAGTCAGAAGGCCACAGAATGGAATCCAGCTCAGGTGGAGAGAGAATTCATTCGGTTCAAGCATGCTCTAGGGAATGTCAGAACATGTATCCCCTTGCCTACAAAATCAGTAAAATGAGGGGCTGTACCCCAGTTAACTTTCTCTCCAACTCTCCCTACACCCAGAGCTGTGAGTCAGGAAGGGCTTCCAGCTGTAGAACACATCTACACACGTGGATAATTCAGTTTGTGGAGATGTGAAGTCACACTCTCTTTCATGAAAGGAAACTTCCAGAATATGACCTGGGAGGTAATTTCCTGTATGACCATAGGACAGCTACACTGGGAATACCTGACTTTTGAAAGAAAAGGTTAGGATATTGTCTGAGATTTCGAAAAGACACTGTAGCCGGCTACATCAAAAGAGGAAGTATTTAGAAGAAGAAAAACTAAGTGAAAATAAATGGATCAATTCATTACCACAGAAATAATTCTGACACAAATATGTACACAGAAGATTGGGGAGGGGCATGGAAACAGAGAGCAAAAGAGGGAGAGAAGGAGACAGAGAGGGAGAGCAAGAGATTAGACTGGTTGCAGAGAAGTGATTTTTAGAACGTTAGCCATTAGGTCACTATGGAGAACCTAGAGGCCCATTTTCTCAAACGCCAAGAACAGAGTCTGACTTGAGTCTAGTGAAACACAAGAGTCAAGTCAGTAACGAGGATGGAGGCAGAACAGTATGCCTACAGGGGTTTGATAAAATGGCAAAGCCATGCAATCAGGAGGTCATGGTTCTTAAACATTCACGTGTGTGGCTGCAGTGGGGCCGTCAGCCCTCACTGTTCTCCGTTGACCCAGCAGTGAGTCCAGAGGACACTGGAAAATGAGGACACACATAAGAGCAGCATGTTCCGGCGGGGTTGGGAGAATTAGATTTATTTGTTGTATGAAATTCTTGGAATGGAGAAGAGCGACGAGGACAGGTAAAGAACATGGGAGGTGTAGAAAAGGGAAGAAGAGAGAGAGAGAGAGAGAGAGAGAGAGAGAGAGGAGGAAGGAGGGAGGGGAGGAGCGAGAAAGGGGGGAAGGGGGGAGGGGAGGAGCGAGAAAGGGGGGAAGGGGGGAAGGAAGGAAGGAAGGAGGGAGAGCAGGAGAGGGGAAGTAGGGATCCAAGAAGTAAGGGGGTGGAGGGGAAGGAGAGGCTAACAACTACATATGAGATGTACAGCATGGCAGACACAGAGGCAAAGCCAGAACAGGACCCAGGCCTCCCAAACAAGCAGGTGACCTGTCCCTTCCACCCTAGGGTCTGTCCTGGTCACTCCCCACCCCCACAAAGTGAAGCATGGAAAGAAACCCTGTGTCCTGCTGGCCAATGCCAGCCACTTTCCTTCCTGAATAAAGACAGGAAGTTGGCATTTCAGAAGCAGGACAGGGACCCTGTCAGAAGCCACTTGAGTCTTCACATTGTCACAATTACAGTTAATCAATTTCATGGCTTCTCTGGCAGCTCGGGATGCTTGAGGGGAATGTCAGGAAGGAGACTAAGACGTGAAAGATGATTTCTTCCCTGTGTGTCTTGTAGTCATACATTTCTTTTTCGTTAACACCTTTAGCTATGTGCTCAGTGAAGCATGCACTGAGGTTTAAAATTCTACAGTCAACTTTTATGTTCAAACGCCAAAAGGATTCAGACACTCGAATCTGGCATTTTGAGAAATAACATTCTAGACAGTGAAATGCACACTCGCAAACACCATAGGCTTCCTACCAGACTCCATGCCGTGTCTGTGTGGATCAAAGAGCACAACACACATTTGCTGGTGTCGCTTAGAGATCTCTTTATTTATATCGGAATAGATTCTGAAAACTGATCACGGGGTGCTACTTGTAACCTTGGTATTTTATTATCAGGATTCATAAATTACCAGCCTTTAGATAAAAAATGCACGTCTCAGAATTACTTATATGCCCTCAAGAGATTAATATTAAACACGTCAGATTTCAAAGAGTAAAGAGAAAGAATGGGCAACAGTAAGTCATCAAGGGCTTGGAGGCTTAATGGAGATAATTCCTCCTCGGTGCCAGGCTTTGAACTTGGGTTAATGATGATTACAGATGAAAGAGAACTCAGCTTACCCAGTTCCCCAAAGATTTGCACATTAAATCACATACCAGCAGGTAGAAGTCCAAAGTAGGGCAAGCAAGTGTGTCCTCAGCCTCCCTGTCCCCTGTCACGTTCAAGGGAGCCTTTTTAGTCCAGGCACATGGAGTTCAAATCTGTTCTAAAACTTCCAAGTCTTGAAATTTTCTGGTCCCATCGCCATGCCCACCCATGTCTTCCAAATCAAAATTCCTTTTCCTGGCTTCAGATGTTTCTTTTGATCAGTCTTTTTCTTAACACTTAAAAAGTAAGTGTTAGGAAACTTAAGGACTAAGTTTCCTGTCCTTTCTTAGACACTAATCATTGAGACACATGCCCTCCTGTGCCTGCAATCATCCACACAAAGCCTATTGTCGCTGCGGGCCTCGGTTTATGTGGAAGGGGGAAGCACCAAGTCAGAACATCACAGTAGTGAGCGCTAAGGAAATGGAGGAAGAAGAACGGGAAAGGAGTGCTGCCGTGATGGGTTTCACTAGATAACCGGGTTGAGGAGAACTATTACCTACAAGAAATTTGAATAATGCCTGAAGCAAGTAAAGAAGTGGGCTGTGTAGGAGTAACAGACTTCCAGGAAAAAGGGAAAGTACAGACAAAGAGATGTGTAAAGACGTCAGGAAGCCAAGGGCCCCGGAGCACGAGAAGATGAGATTGCACAAACTGACCTAGGAGGCTGCACAGGAATGCAAAAGCTGAGATCCTACAAGCTGCTGTAAGGACTGGCTAAGGGAAGTGGTGTCAGACCCCACTGGTCCATCAATAGGTGGCCCAGCCACTTGGTCCCCAGAAGTGTCAGTAGTGGCTGTGAGAAGTTTCTGGAGTCTCCACACACTTCAAACACAGAGCTTTCACCGTGCGCTGATGGACAGGATTGGGAAGATCCCTACAGAGTTGTCCTCACTTGTCTCCTGTTAGGTGCACTCATGCCTTCCAGAAAAAAATACATCCTATTAGTCTCTTTCTCTTGGATTTTCCTACACCCAGAAAGGTAGTGCAGGGGCTCGTAAAGAATGAATTATTCCTGGAAATACTTGGAGCTTTATACACCCAAGGAAGGATAGAAGGGCATGGGTGGTCACATACAATGATCAGATAGGACAGATATCTGCTGAATTATAAAGCAGAGCCTGGCTGAGATTCTGAAGAGGTCCCTAGGTAACAGATGCTGACAGATATAAAAATCTGTGGGGGTACACACCCCTACCCCTCATAATCAACATCTTAGGAAACCAGGAATTAAATTACAGACCTATGGTGGCAGTCAACAGAAGGGGAGTTTGCCCAAGAGACATGGCCTCCAGCATGATGGAGAAGGTCACAGGAATACTGGCTAGTGTAGGTTTTACAGTAAAGAGCAAAGGCGGCCAGTCTCTCTCTCTTAAGAGTTTGTTCTTCATCTGCAGCTGACAATCTAATTCCCTGTACACGAAAGCCTCCTTCAGGGAGCCCTGACAGTTCTGGAGGCTTTGGAAACAGTATAAGCCCTGCCTTTGATGTAAACCATGACAGTGGTCCCTCAAGCTCAGAGATCCACCTGCCTCTGCCTCCCAAGTGCTGGGATTAAAGGCACGCACCACTACCAGAATTAATCATTTTTTAAAAAATAAGCAGTAAGTATATTACATTACTGATATTTTGTTCACATAAAAAACACAATCAGGACCTGGGTCAATATTCTAGATGTTTGCCCAGTAAGTGCAAGTTACCTCCTTCCAAGCCAAGGTCTGGCGCGGTGCGGCCACAAGCTCTTACCTTGTGGTAACACCTGAAGTAAGCAGCACGCTCATCTGAGAACTTCTCCAGTCTCTTTGGACCCTTGCTTGAAGCTTTCTTGAACACCAACCAGCATCGTTGATAAATCTAGGAGGAAATGCAGCAACAGTTCAGCATTTCAGACTTGGTAGCTCCTGATATTGGCACTTCAACCTTTCCTCTTGGGGTTTTCACCTGAGCAATGCTCACACGCCGGAAATGAATGGTAGTTCCGGAAAGTAAGAGTCTCGGGGAAATGGGCAAACTATATCCTTCTGACAATTACTGGAATCAAATACACAAGTACATGAGGGCAGACTTCCCCATGTTTTGATATGGACCATGAGTACATTTCAGGAAAAATTCCAGAAATAAAAATCCACTAGTACCTGGCAGAAGAATGAGCAATCTGGGCTTACTACTAACTGTCAGGAATCTTGCTATATACCGTTTATCCATCTGTCCCAGGGGCTTAACTACATCATTGTCTCATTTCAGGTGGGATGCTGAGATGATTCCTCCCTTCCCCGAAACTTAGAGCAGGACATAGAGTCAAGTTGGGTCTGATGCCACTGGATACACAGAAGGACACTGCTAAGTGGGGTCTATGCCACTGGATACACAGAAGGACACTGCTAAGCGGGGTCTATGCCACTGGATACACAGAAGGACATTGCTAAGCGGGGTCTATGCCACTGGATACACAGTAGGATGTTGTTACTCGTAACAGCAAGAATTAGAAACTATCTGATATTTGATAATAAGGAGTGCCAAAGTTATGACGCTTCCCTTTTGGATAATTTAACCCAACTTATTCAGGTAGATACAATGGACTCTGGGAGAGAAGCTCTGCTGATGTTTTCCTAAATGGTCATGTTGTCAAAGTGCTTTCAAATGTATTTGTACTCAGATCTGGGCTTCTCTCAACCTTGGCAAGAGAAGTGTCTCTCCGCAGTGAACAGCAATGCAGCAATAAGAGACTACTGTATCTTCAGTTTCAAATAAGACATCTCTATCAATTGCCCTGCCCCCACAAGGTTCAGGAGACATCACAGAAGAGGGGGTGGAAAGGTTGAGCATAGAAGAGCGCGGCGAAATGCTGTCCTGTGGACACAACGTGGCTGAGGCACTCATGAGTTCACAGCAACTGTGGTCACCTGCATGAGACCTGCCCACAATCAAGCCAGCAAGACCTGTCAACAGTCTAGCATGCAGCACTAATTGGGCTCGGAGAGTGACAAAATGAAGAGGCATGAAGGTGAGTGGTGAGGATATCTTTGAGACACAGTTTCTAAATGGCCCAAAACTCATAGATTGTGCTAGAGTGGATAAACAATGGGTCTTGGGAATCTGCCTCTCTCTGTCCTCCACCCCGCCCCAGACACTGTGATTATAAGCACCTCTTTGAGCACAGGATGTGAGGAATTTGATGGCCACATCACAATTTTTACACCAGCTGGGGATGGAACTCACACCGTTACCCTTGAACAGCAAGTGCTCGGTTGGTGGAATTCCCACCAGTCCTACAAATTCCCTCCTGCTTAAATACCCAGAAGGCTTAGCACAGCCAAAGCCAGTTCTATTAGCTGTCATCTTGCATAGTTGCTGAATCTTCTAAGTAATATAAGAAGGCGAAGATAAATTGGAACAGCAACTTGACAAAGTAAAAATCACCTTTCAACAAACCGTATGGACCATTTGGACATACACAGAGAGAGAGGAGAGTGGAGGGAGAAAGTGCAGGAAGGGGAGAGGGTGGGAGAGCGTACAGGATGTATATGCATGATTGTATGTCGTGTGTGTGCTGGTGTCTGAAGAGGAGTGAGAAGAGAGCACTGAACCCCCTGGAGTTGGAGGTACAGCCAGCTGTGAGTCATCTCTCTAGCCCAGAACTTTTACAAAACTGAAATGCTTGGGAATCCAGGTCTGTGCCGAGGACTCGCAGTTGACGTCAGAGGCTTGGTGCATACAAAGATGGAAGACTGGGCTTCGTCAAAATTAAAACTGTTTGCTCTATGAAGTCCATTAAAGGAGGAAAACAGAAGCCAAAGACTGGGAAAAGAATGTGCATGGCATGCATTTGATCAAGGAAGAGATCAATAATTTATTGCTTAACAAGAAAATATCCAATGATCTAATGACACAAAAACAAAATCCAAATGAGCAGAGGACATATAAAGATGTCGTTAGAGTAGATACTCAGGCAGTGCAGAAGAACCATCCCTGCACCCATCAGACAGCCCAGACGGACCATCCCTGCACCCATCAGACAGCCCAGGACCATCCCTGCACCCATCAGACAGCCCAGGACCATCCCTGCACCCATCAGACAGCCCAGGACCATCCCTGCACCCATCAGACAGCCCAGGAGGACCATCCCTGCACCCATCAGACAGCCCAGGACCATCCCTGCACCCATCAGACAGCCCAGGACCATCCCTGCACCTATCAGACAGCCCAGGACCATCCCTGCACCCATCAAACAGCCCAGGACCATCCCTGCACCTATCAGACAGCCCAGGACCATCCCTGCACACCCATCAGACAGCCCAGGAGGACCATCCCTGCACCCATCAGACAGCCCAGGACCATCCCTGCACCCATCAGACAGCCCAGGACCATCCCTGCACCCATCAGACAGCCCAGGACCATCCCTGCACCTATCAGACAGCCCAGGACCATCCCTGCACCCATCAGACAGCCCAGGACCATCCCTGCACCCATCAGACAGCCCAGGACCATCCCTGCACACCCATCAGGCAGCCCAGGACCATCCCTGCACCCATCAGACAGCCCAAGACCATCCCTGCACACCCATCAGGCAGCCCAGACGGACCATCCCTGCACCCATCAGACAGCCCAGGACCATCCGTGCGCACCCATCAGGCAGCCCAGGACCATCCCTGCACCCATCAGACAGCCCGGGACCATCCGTGCGCACCCATCAGACAGCCCAGAAGGACCACCACTGTACACACATCAGGCAGCTCAGAAGGACCATCCCTGCACACACATCAGGCTGGCTGAAGGAAGACAATGAGGACGACAAAAGCAAACAACAAAACATCCCCATCGAATCCTCAACAGGATGTGAAGAATTTGCTTAAGCAATACACTGCTGATGTTTACAATGAGATTAAAATGGCCCAGTCACTGTGTAAGAGAAAGGGGTATTGTCTTTAAAAACCACAAATAAAAAATGACCAACACCTGTACTCTTGCTCCATTTCTCTCTCTCTCTCTCTCTCTCTCTCTCTCTCTCTCTGTGTGTGTGTGTGTGTGTGTGTGTGTGTATACATGCACAGGAACACATACACACGTGTGCTGGGATACACATGTGGAGGTCATGGGACCTGCAGAAATTGGTTCTCTCCTCCATTATTGAAGCTCCAGAAATTGAACGCAGGTTCTTAAGCATGGCAACAACTGCCTCTGCCCCTAAGACACATTTCCAGTTCAAAACAAAAACAAAAAAACAACCAAAAAAAACCACCATTTTTTACTCATTTTGAACTCTTGTACTGTTAGGAATTTATCACACAGATATGCACTTATATATTCACAAAAAATAAGCTGCAATGTACATTCACAGCAGTTCTGTTTAGAACAGCTGGAGTCTAGGATGAACCCCACAGACTTCGGTGGGCAGCTGGTTAAACCACAATACACCCAGAACATGGAGTACTGCTTAGCCATAAAAACAACGACCTCATGTTGTGTGCAACAACCTAAGTCACTCTCCAGAGGAGGAGGCTGGGTAAACGAAACAAAGCAGACTGGGAAGGTGGCTCATTGGGCAAGGGCACTTTCACACTTCCAGTGTAAGGATGAGGGTCAGCGTTCAAATCCCCAACATCCTGTAAAATGTGAGTGTGGCATCAGGGGTATCTGAAATACCAGTCCTGTTGGGGGTGAGGAGAAGAGGATTCTGGAGCTTGCTGGCTGCTTGCCTCGCCACTACTTGAGTGAAAAACTCTTCCTCAAGGGTATAAGGCAGGGATAGATAAGGAGCCCCAACTCTGATCTCTGGCTTTAGACATGCACATCTGTACACACACACATGTGCATACACTATGCACGTGCACACATACACAGAGAAAACACAAGTTATACCACAACATTTTATACTCAGCTGAAACTGACACCTTGTGCATGCCGAGGAAATATCCCACCAGCAAGTTATGTCTTGCTATCCACATCCTTACCAGGACAAAACTATAGGACCTGGGGACAGCTTTGGGGGTTGTTGGAAGTAGACACAGGAGGTGAAAGGAAATCTGTGTGGCCCCGTAGAGTCTGGTAGTAAGGAACCGCCCTGAATTTTCATCGTATCAATGGCAGCAGTTTGTTTTTATTTTCCTGTATTTTAGGAAGAGACTTAGCCAGGAAAACTAGGCAAAAGATAGCGAATCTTAGTGCAGTATAAATCTACAACTGAATGTATATATATCCTTACCGCAAAAAATGTTGATAGGCCTGCTAGCACACACCTTTGATCCCAGTGCTGGGGAGGCAGAGGTAGCAGATCTCTGTGAGTTCAGTGTGTGTGTGTGTGTGTGTGTGTATACAAACATACATGTATATATACATATATATTATATACATTGATCAATCAAGGGAGTACTAGGCCAAAGGGGGGTACAGAGTGAGACCCTGAGTCAAAACAAAATGTTTAATTGCTAAATGAGCAGTGTAAGAATGTTTATAGCCCAGTCTAAATCTAATGGCTGCCATCTACATTTTTTTCCAGTTCCCCCCTTGCCCTCACTCCTGCACCCTCTCCTTCTGGTCATTAAATCACAATCTAACAAAACACCAAATAAGCATAAAAAAGACAATTTAAAGCGACAGGTAAGATTTATGCACAAAAGTCCTTTTCGGGATGAAGACTCCCCTATGAAAATTAGCATTCTGGGTGCTTCTGTTGGCAGAAGAGCCTCATCAACATCCCAGCTAAGTCTGAAGAGCAGAGGAGGTGACTGGCTCCCGAAAATTGTCCTGCCACGAAGGACTATAATTACAGCGGCAACGACTGTCACTTGCTCGTTCAAATCAAGTGTGTGGAAAAGGTTTCTTACTTATTATCAGCAACCTCCTGTTTCTGCACATGCCTCTGAAATGGGCTCAGAAATGGAACATTCTAGAGGTACGTAAAAATAAAAATAAAAATAAAATACCCCGGCTGCAAGAAAACGATACTTTCCCAAAGAAGGATATTTCAAATTTCCTAATTATATCTCCACTTTTCAGGCCCACTTGTTTTTAATGAGAGCATTTTTAACTTTGGAGATCTGTTCACTTTCTTCCCAGGCAAACTAGGGCTTGCCTGGCTCCTCTCCAGAAGCTGTTGCAAGCAAGCTAAAGAGCTCTCCGCTTCAGCACCTCTAATGAGCGCCATCTTTGACCCATCTGTATGAAGCTTAGTGGGCTTTTGTTTCTCACTCTGTGCCTCTCTCTTCGTTTTACTAAACACTAAGGCACAAAAGTGCAATGCTATATCAATATGACAGCAAAAATAATGTTGTATAAGTTATACACAGGAGCTGGAGCAACAGCTCAGTGGTTAAGAGCACCTGCTGCTCTTGCAGAGGGGCTGAGTTTGGTTCCCAGCACCCACATCAGGTGGCTCACAACTGTCTAGAACTCCTGCCCCAAGGGATTCAACACCTTTCTTTGGTGTCCTTGGGAACTGAACTCATACACACATACCCAACACAGAGACATATATATATATATCTTTTTTTAAAATGAAAACTTAAACAGAAAATAAACTCAATACAGCCTGGACGTAGGCTCACTGTGAAGGAGATTGAAACACACTTGTCATTCAGGAAATGAGAACAGTCTGACTTGGCATAAGAAAGAGCAGGTTGGAATGACAAATTTCACTGTGCAAACACCTGATACGTAACCAAACAGTACAGAACGTCAACAGGATTAGGGCATAACATATCCTTCCTCTGTTTCATTATCCATCAGTGGCTCCAAGTGTGGTCTAGCCTCCCTCATGAGAATCCCTCACTATGTGGAATCCTAGGGAGAAGACTTATGTCTACTAAATCAGTACCTCCTGGGATCGGGCCATATAAAGTCACTCTTCAGGGTAATGCTCTTTCAGACAGTGCAGGGTTTACTCCCCTGGGACTGACAACATGGAATTTCCCAGTAAGGGTTAGTGCTGACAGGATGCTGGTTCACTGGATAAAGGCCCTTGCTGCTGAGTCTAACAACCTGAGTTTGACTCCTGGGACCCACACAGTGGAAGAAGAGAACCGAGTCCTGCAAGGCTTCCTCTGGCATCCTCACCCATGAAAAAAATTAAATTAATAAATGCAATAACAAATTTTACAAAAAGAGAATTGTCCAATCATGATGAGACGCTGAGATGAAGGGAGGTTGGAACAAGGGGCAGTCTATGATGTTTAATACAACATGTTAGTTGTCATCTTGAGTTCCAGAGAAAGACACTGAGCTGAAATATGATATGTGAGGGCTATTAAAAAGCTGAGCTTCCATTTTCAACTGCTGCCCTCACTCTGTCCAGAGAACATGACACTTACCTGAGTAGGTTCACTGGCCATAAACAGTTAGTAGTTAGGGATAAATGTATTATTAGCAGAGAATCTGGGGTCGGAGATTTCATGTTGAGATTGAGATATCTAATATCAATGTTTTGGGTTGCAGGAGTTCTCACCATGTGTCTCTGGCTGATCTCAAACTTCTGAAAAGTCTTCCTACCTCTGCCTCTTAAGGGTACATTGTTGACTGAGATTTCTGTCCCACCTGGTCCCGCAGCCATTCAGTCCCAAAGAAACACACAAAGATCTACATTAATCATAAAATGGCTAGCCTATTTGCTCAGGTTTCTTATTAACTAATTCTTACATTTTAAATTAGCCCATTATTCTTGTCTATGCTAGCCACGTGGCTTGGTACCTTTTATTAGTGAGGCATTCTCATCTTGCTTCCGCAGGGTCTGGATGACAACTGCACACTGCACCTTTCCTCTTCTCCGAATTTTCCTGTTCTTGTTGCCTCGCCTATACTTCCTGCTTGGTCACCCTACCTATACTTCCTGCCTGGCTACTGGCCAATCAGTATTTTATTAAAATACAAGTGACAAATCTTAACAGGGTACAAGACCATTGTCCCACAGCAGTAGATAAGTCATTTTATTTATTTATTTTTAAGGAGGGGACTATCTGTGCTATGTAAGATAGCTACCAACAGTTCTGGTCTCCATCTACCAAATGTCATGGTGGCAGCCTCCCTCATCCTGGACAACAACTAGAGTTGTCAGCAGGCATTACCAAACTTCTTCAAAAGGAAAAAGATGGGAGTCGACATGTTACAGACGGAATATGAAGTGTGCTTCACGTGCTTGCACACTGGGCCCTTGGTTACCAGCCAATGGGCTTCTGGGAAATGACTGACACATCAGGACTTGGCCTCCATTAGTGAATTAAGCCCTGTGGATTCTCCATTTGATGCCGTCATTCAGAGATGTTGGAAACATTCACAGGTTGGCCTGGACTACAAGAAGTGAGACCTTAAAGATTATATCTTGCCTCAGCTTCAGCCTTTTAGAGATCTACCATGCTTCTGTTCACCATGATATGAGCATCTCTGAATTCCCTGCCTTCTGGCCCCATAAGGTGAACATCCTCTGTGACACCATCCCACTGCAGTAATGCTCTGTTCTCACCACAGACAGAGACAGAGAGTTAAGCACTCATGGATGGAGCCCTCCAGAACCATGATCAAGATCAGCCATTCTTTTACATTCTTTTAGGCACCTTTCACCACAACTACAGTAATGGAGATTAACGGGCCCGCTAAGATTCCAGATGTGAAGACGACAAACCTTTGGAAGTGTCTTCAAAGCCCCTAATTTGGAGGTGATCATTTGTAAACTGCACAGCATGGGCGCTGACAACCAAAGGCAGGTTCTCTGGAAGAGCAGCAAGTGCTTTTAACTTCTGAGCCTCAACTCCAGCCCCAACTTCCAGACTTAAGCCGTGAGCCACATTTGGGTTGTAAGCGGCCTGATTTACTAATCTCTCCGTGATAGAACTTTTCAAGTCTTAGCTCTGGGCCATCTTTGATGAACATAAAAAGCTATCTGACAAGTTCCTGCTTGGGGACACAGTGGGGCGGATAAGCCTCATCTAAGAATCCCATTTATTCCCCCTTTTGCCAAAAGGAAAATCTTACTTCACTAAACTTATATTAAAATGTTAGCCTGAGGCTTCTTAAATCCCTTCTGCCAAATTTCTAGTGTCCATACTAAGGCTAGAATTGCTGTCCCATACTCAGTGTAGATGCCATTGAAAATAGCCTTCTTCAGAATGTGGGCATTACTCTTTAACCTTGGGATGGTATTGAATTTTTCATAACTCTCCTGTTCTAGGAGGCTAAGCACCCACCGCATGTAGGGAAGGGGGTAGGTCATGGATGCCTTCCATCTTACCAGCACATATTTCTTACATGCACATTGACTCTCTCTTCCCCAGGCAGTATCCTCACTATAATCTCAGCCATGTACTCTTGACTTAAGTCTCTTTTCTCCTACCCTTTCCCAATCTTCTGAAAGTTCCCCAAAACAAACCAAATAATTTTCCCCATCAGAGTATGAATACCAACAGCTAGCAGGTGATGTAGGAGGATCATCTGTCTATGTGTTACTTTCGTTGGTTAATAAAGAAACTACCTTGGCCTTTGATAGGACAGCAGCTTAGATAGGTGGAGTAGACAGAACAGAATGCTGGGAGAAAGAAGCAGAGTCAGGCAGAGTCAGAGAGCCGCCTGCCATGAAGCTGCCAGGTCAGACATGCTGAATCTTTCCCAGTAAGCCACGACCTCATGGTGACACACAGATTATTAGAAATGGGTTGAGTCAAGATGTGAGAGTTAGCTAATAAGAGGCTAGAACTAATGGGCCAGGCAGTGTTTAAAAGAATACAGTTTCCACGTAATTATGTCGGGGGTAAGCTAGCCGGGATCCGGGCAGGAACGCAGTCCGCTGCTCCTCACTACAAGCAGGCTCTGAATTTCTCCTCTTCCTATTGCAGGAAGCTGAGCCTTCTGAATGCATTATTTCGATGACTCCCCAGCAAAGCTGAGGCATGAGAAGTATCCCACTGCATTACGAAGACAGAGACACAGCAATAGTGAGCTTAGGCATCTACCTGAGTCCTGGAGCTACCCAAAACAATCCAGAAGCCAACTTCATTTGCCATGCTCTGGAAAATGAACTGTTAACATGGGCATCAGAATTTCCCTAGAAAAGTTAAACCCCCGTGGATGCACAAACTGGTGTGAAGGGTCAAAGTCCCTGTAGGAAGTGAGCATCTTGTTTACGGGCTCTGAACAGAGACATCTCGCTGTAATAGTGTGTGCTTTCATCTGGACCACTGCTTCCCAGCTCATCTATTTCAGTGTGCAGTTCAAGTTTTGATTTTAATTCACTGGCATCAACTTTAGTCTTATGAGAGTGTTTCTGAAATCAAGGTCCTGAGGACACTAATCCAGGACTCTAGAGTGTGTAAGAAGTGTTTGCGCTGACAAGGCTCTCTACTCTAGCTCGCTCTCCTTCAGTCCTCCAGGATTCTTGGCAGAAATCTCAAAGTCCAAGCATGCATCGCTAATGACTTGGGAAGTACCACAGGCAAGTCCTCCACTTTCCATATCCTCTCTCACCTAACTCTCAACTGGCAACAAATTTTGGGTCCAGGCTGACAGACTCCTGGCACACTGATCACTTGGGCTGGCCGTGAGTGGCCTGCCCTCCACTCTAGCTGACTCTACCCTCCCAAAGTCGGGTCCTCTGTCCCTCTGAGACAGATAAAATGCCGAAGTCTAACGATTCCCCAACATTTATAGAAGGTGTCATTGGCCCATACAATGCAGAAATCAAGAGAGAAGAGTGTAAGCCGGCCGGCACAAGGATAGGGTGAGCGAAGCAATGGGTCCTTTCCGTCCTGCTGGCTGGTAACTGCACATTCTCGTGTGACAGCAGAATAGCACTGGCCTGGCACACATCTGAGAGTAGGACAGGTAAGTGTCCAGGCCTGTGAGGACTGCAGAACGTTGGGCCTTGGGAGTATGCTATCTCAACTCCTCCCAACTCGCCAGTGAGGAGCCTCAGAAGCTGGTACCTGAAGCTTACCAGAGGGGGCTCTTCAGCATTCCCCCAGTCCTAACTTTTTGGCAGCTACCAACACCACTTTACAGAACAACGAGCTAGTTCAGAAAGTTGTATGTGGTAGTTTGAAAGAAAATGGCCCTGAAAGGGAGTACACTATTAGGAGGTGTGGCCTTGTTCAAGTAAGTGTGGGCTTGTTGGAGAAAATGTGTCACTGTGGAGACAGGCTTTGAGGTCTCATATATGCTCAAGTCACACCCATTGAGACATTCTATTTCCTGTTGCCAGCAAGCCAAGATGTAGGACTCTCAGCTCCTTCTCCAGCACCATGTCTGCCTGCATGCCACCATGTCCCACCATGATGATAACGGACTAAACCTCTGAAAATGTACACCAGCCCAATTAAATGTTTTTCTTTTATAAGAGTTTCTATGGCCATGGTGTCTCTTCACAGTGACAGAAACCCTAACCAAGACAGTGTATTTTATGAAGGAAAAAATTATTACAGAAACAACAGGATTTCTCTTCATCTATATGTACCATTTGGGTTTTAAAGGAAAATCTAAATTTGGAGAAAACTGCAGTGTGGGTATCAAGGTATTAAGCTCACTGCAAAGAAAAATACCAGCAAAATAATAGGGTAGTTAATCATAAAGCAAAGTGTGTAAAGAGAATTTGAAAAACTTAAAAAGAATCCATAGGCAATAAATTAGCAGTGGCACCACAGCCCAATGATATAAATTAACACAGCCGTTCTAGATGCACATTGATGCCTATGCTTTGACCCCAAAATGAAACTTCTGGGACACCCCAGCCCCTAGAAAATAATTCAAGAAACATGCAAACACATAGGCACGGAGTTCTCTGAAGTAACCAGTAGCAACACACAGATGATGCAGGTGGCTGCTTCAGCCATGTCCTCCCTACAAACTGAAAACAATCCATCGTTATAATGATAACGTCCAGCAGTACCGAAGCAATGATTAAGTGAAAAAAACTAGTCACCCAAAAATAAAATCACTGTTTTTTTACTCCCAAATTACATACTCATATGTTATCATATATATTAAGTTAGTAAATAGGTTTAATTCGGCTATTCATGCAAACTCCTAAGCTCTCTGATTCTTTCACACACACACATGTAAAATAAACCTTTAAAAATAAGGTAGACAATACAAGAAGACACACAACATAGACCTCGACCATGCACAGACACATGTACTCACACATACACACACACATACACACACACACACCACTTTCTTTTCTCAAAAAGAGAAAATGCTGTCTTTAACACAATACACAAACTCTATGCACTTTGCTCTGTAAGCCAAGCCCAGGTTGTCTTTATTTCTCTGCGGGAGTCGGCCACTCTCACCTACACCAGCGGTGTCTGCAGTTCTGAGTTCTCTGTTTTCGGTGTAACCTCTTTAATCTGCTTTCTGCCTAAGCGCTGGGGCATCTTTAGACGCTCACGTGACCACATCTTTGTTCTGTCTAAAGCCCCTGCCACGTATTCCTAGTTCCTTTAAGGAAAAGCCAAAGATGTAACAAGGCATAACAAACCTGCAAAAACTGGCCTTCCCTATCATGTGACATATTTCTCAGCCTTTTTCATTGCATAGTCTCCACTTATGACTATGTATCTAAGTGTGGAGCTGTTCATACAACCCAAGGAAGCATGTAGCACACCTGTCTACCGCACAGAGGTGAGACCCTAGGCTGGATCCCCAGTCCCATCAAAGCAGAAAGCTAATAATGACAGTCAGATGTTGTCTGAAAAGAGCTTTTATGGCATTAATATCCACCATGAACTGCTCTGCTCACTCTTGCTGACAGAGGAAGCCGTTCTCTGGTGGGTGCACAGCAGACCAGTAAGAAGAAAGCAAACCATTGTTATGTACATTTTCCAGCTTGTTCTTTCCTTTCTGTTCTCAGACATACAGAGTGGAAAAGGAGGCGCATGGGGGGAATTGCAAAGGGGAAACACAGGATGAGTCAGAGAGGAGAGACTGGGACAGCTTGATCAAGACATGGGACATGTGTGGGGCTGGAGAGATGGCTCAGGGGTCAAAAGCACTGGTTGCTCTTCCAGAGGACCCGGGTTTGATTCCCTGCACCCACACGACAGCTATAACAACCATCCTTAAATCCAGTTCTAGATAATCTGGTGTCCTTTTTTGTCAACAGTGGGGCATTCCCCCCGCCTCGACACTAACAATCACACAAAAAATTTATATATATATATATATATATATATATATATACATATTACATTGTCAAAATCATCAAATAAAATAAAAAATCTTTCTTTTCTAAAAATTATATAAGCTGGATTAATCTAGCTTCTATTTTTAATGAGTTGCATAGCAACAACAACAACAAAACAAGACAAGGAGAATCTAAACAGTTGGGTAGGCTCTGAATTCAAACACTGACTTCAAGCTGATGCCATTCATTAATTTATTCAACAAATCTTCATCAGGTCCCTGTCAGATATTAGACACTCTCTAAGCACAAAGGATATAAACATAAATAAAACGGAGAGAATCTAATGCATTCACTGGGCTCCGGTTACCATGACCCATGTGTCTATGTGAGCATGTTTGTTCATGGATGTGTTATTCATCTTCTACAAACACTACGGCCTATGGGGTTAGGGGCCATGAAGAAATGTCAGCCCAGGAAGTGACTTGTTCCAGGTACGGAGACCGGGAAGAGCTGTCAAAGTAGCTCTTAGAAGAAGGTGGCAGCTGGACAAGGGGCTGGCAGAGATGAGCACAGCAAAGGGAGGTGCTGGGCATGGGTTGCCCTGGGCATCCTTGGCCTTTTTGAATGAGAAAGAACGTGAGTAGAGAAGTTTAGATTGGGCATGACAAACCAACACACTAAATGCACCACAGTGTGGGGACTAGCAGAAGTAGAACGGCTAGTTAGGACGCTGCTGCAGACATCACACGAGACCCAAGGGTAAGTCTTACAGTTCGGATGCGAAATGTCCCTCACAGACTCTTGTACTTGAACATTTAACTCCCCCAGTTCATGACTCTACTTTGGGAAGTTGAGAAACATTTAGGAGGTGGGACCTAGATGGAGGAAGTGATTTCCCGAGAAGCAGGAAGAATTTTGTGGTTACACCACAGGTCCACTTCCAGGTCAATCCCATTCTGCTTCCTGATCCACCACAATGGAAGCAAGTAGAGGCATTCTCCTGCCAGCAGCTGCTCGTACTGTCGTATCTCCCTTGCCAGGGAAAGTTGTGCCTTCAAACAATGGCATAAAACAAATTCTCCCCTGCTTCAGATGTTCTCTGTAAGAAAAGCAATGGGTAAAGTGACTTCAGCCAGGGTGGATGGAGGTAGAGGAGGGCACAGGCTTGCTGAGAATGTGGAGATGTCATCAAAAAGTAAGCAGCAGGATTGGTTGATGGAATGGGAGATGACGTGTGAGCAAAGAAAGAGTCAAGGATGATTCTAAGATGCTTACTCCTAGCTGGGTGGTGGTGTTGCATGCCTTTACTCACAACACCTGGGAGGCAGAAGAAGGTGGATCTCTGTGAGTTCAAGGCCAGTCTGGTCTACAAAGTGAATTCTAGGAAAGCCATGACTGTTTCACAGAGAAACAATCTCTCTCTAAAATAAATAAATAAATAAATAAATAAATAAATAAATAAATAAATAAATAAAGGAGAGAGAAATGGTTTTCGCCAACAAAGGGAAAGATGAAATTACCAACAATGTGCATTATTGGTGGAATACCAAGTACACTATGAGGGATAAGCTGAGTTTGTATTTGCCATACCTATTAGCCATCTAATTTTAATTTTATATAAACTTAATCTTACGAGTTACAAGTAGGAAGTTATGTATACCTTGCATAGATGAGTCAATATATACAAGATGTTACTTGACTATTGCTCTAGCTTGCTTACAGCTACTGTGATGAATGCTCTCACCAGAAGCAACTTGGGGAAAAAATTGGAGAGGGGTCTAGAGGCAGGACCCATAGAATAATACTGCTTGCTTGATCGCTCTCTGGCTCTCTCATCCTTGTGCTCAGCTAGCTTCCTCAGAGCCCAGGCCCATCTGCCTAGCTGGGCCCTCTTACTGCATTTAAAAATCAAGACAATCCCCCACAGACCTGTCAACAGGACAACCTGATAAAGACAATTAACCAACCAAGACTCTTTTTCCCCCATGGGATTCTAGGTAGCAAAGTGATGATCATAGGACAACTTTTTAGAATATATTGATAATACTATCTCCCCTATATGCAGGAATTTAGCACCTTTTAAGTATTAATAACACAGCTCAGTATGCAGCAAGTGATCCATAAGTGTTAGCAGCTTGGACTATCCATGAGGGAGGTGACCTCACGCATGCAAAGACAGCATATACATTTTCTTTCATTCCTTCAGTTCGGCAAGTGTTTCTAAGAATCAGCCATATGGTAGGCACCATACCCCTGGAGAAATCACAGTATACAAAGCAAAGCCCACAGATTTCACTTTCTTGTGTGCAGAGACAGAACCCCAGTTACCCAGGATGCATCAATAACCCTAGTACATGAGGATGACTGTAGATGTCTTCTGAGGACACAGTCCTTTGGTATAACTCATCCAGTGAGGATGGTAGCATTTAAAAAGAAAATGATCAGACTGGGATGTAGCTTGATGTTGGAGCACTTTCTAGACTCAATGCTCCTTGGCTTGAATCATAAGGATTGTAAGTTCAAGGCTGACTACAAAGTGAGGTCAAGACCAGCCCAAGCAATTTAGTGAGGGCCTGTCTCAAAATACAAAGATGAAAGGAAGACCAGGGCTGTAGTTTAGTGAGAGAGTGCTTGCCTAACAAGCATACATTCACAGTTTAAATCCCAGCAACCCCCTGTAGACACAAAGATATACCTCTCAAAATGTTCTGTTCCATAACCAAGGATGAAAGAATATACCACCAGACTGTCTTCCCTATTAGTTCTTATGTCTGATACCTTCCTATTCTTTGGGTCATAGATAGAATTTCTACAACAGTTAGTTAACTACTGCTGTATAACAAATCACCCCAAATCTTGGCAACTTCAAACAACAAATGCCATCACTTCTCTCAATACCGACAATGATTGCAATTTGGTGGTCAGTTGTTTTAGTCTGAACTGGCTCCATTGATTACGGTTGGGGTCATTCACGCATGAAGAGGAAAGCCATGGGTTATTTTGTGATCACACAATAGTATGATCTAATGACTACAAGAGGCTGTTCTCTTGAAACAAGCAAGATCCCAAGAGAGCAAAACATTTAATTAGTCATTTTTAATGTGCATGTGTGTAATGTGCAGGTTTATGTGTTCACATATGTGGGGCGCACTTATACATATGTAAACATATGAATGAACATGCATGTGGAAGCCTGAGGTTGATATCAGGAGTACATCATGATTGCCCTCCACCTTATTCATTGAGGCAGGGTCTCTCACCAAACCCAGAGCACGCCAATAAAGCTCCAGGGATTCCCAGTCTCTGCCTTGGCAGCGATGAAATCACAGGCAGTAGCCGTGTCCACCAGGTCTTTTCCTTGGGCTCTGGGGATCCAAGCTCCAGTCCTCCAGAGCTTTCATGGCAAGTTCCCATCTTTCCATGCCTAAGTAACCATTTTCATTGAAGAAAATGAAGGACTTTATATACAACAGTAGAAAATACCCTGGAGGAATCCTGCATAGCCTTCACTAATATCTCTTAGAAAGAATACCTTGCAAATCTGAGACCAGAGGCTGGGGTGGTTGAGGATATTCAAACTGAGTTTGGTTCCCAGCACCCACATCAGGCAGCTCACAACTACGTGTGACTCCAGCTCCAGAGGCTCACACTCCATGCTCTCTGATGCCATCATCTGGCCTCCATGTATCTGCATATACATGGTGGACACACACTCACAAGGGCACACACATACAAAAGCAAACAAACAAACCCTTAGCAGAATATCCCAGCCAGGAGACACAGCGCCATGTGGGGTTCCCATCACTACAGCAGCCCTCACCGGCCCTTCATGGCCATCCTCTCATCCTCCAGGCTCCATGGTTTTGTGGTTCCTCAGCAATCACTCATCCCTTCACCTATCAAGCAATTGCTACATTTTGTGCCTCTTGTATAAGCACAGTTACACAGCAGGCGTCCTTTGGGCTTGACGATTTGACTCAGCCTAATCCCCTGTGGTGGCTTTCCAGGTGTCAGTGTGTCACAGTTTGCTGTCGTTCAGTACCCCAAGGACCTCTGGCTTCTCTCCAGTTTCTAGATGCTATGAAAAAAGCTTCTGTCAACATTCACATACAGATAGTTTTTATGAAAGTAAGTCATGGTCTGCCTGGGATAAGCGTCACGACCTTGAATGGCATTTTACTTCAACTGTTTACGTGTGCCTTAAATAATCCCGATGTAAACATTTAGAACTACATCAGGGAATGTTATGGTTTTTTCTTCAATCGTCAAAGATAACTTTCAAAACTTCAGAAAAGAAAAATCAGTTCAATCCACCCATCTATTTCCTTACTGAGGTCTTCTCCTTTGATGTGCCCAGCCCTCCTTAAACTGTTTCTTTTCTAGTTAGAAAGCTTCCATTAATTATTCTTTTGAGGGAGATCTGCTGCTGGCAAGTTCTCATTTGCCCCATCTGCCAAAATCTTAACTTTCCCTTTGTTCCTGGAGGTTGTCTTCCCTAGACATGAAATTCTGCACCGATGGCTCATTTTCTTTTAGTATGTGAAGGGTAAATTTCTTCACAGTCTCCAGGTTTCGTGGGTACCCTGTCCAGCCATTTCCTCTCCTTGGTAGTCTAATATTATGAATTTTTTATAGCCCTGAGCACAGTGAGATTTTTTTAGATCTGTGTTCTCTTTGTTTCAACTGTTCTATAATTTCTGTTTTCTGTGCTTCTTCCACTCACCCACCCTGCTGTTAGCGCATCCATTAGCTTTTCCATCCCAAGCACTTATTTTTCCAGTCTAAACTTTTCTTTGGTTCCTCTTTATGTCTCAATTCCCTGAGAGAAATTTCCACTTCCTTACTGAGATTATTGATTTTTCCCCCGTGTGTTTAAGGTATGATTGCAATTTCTCTCTGGGTCATTTTTATCGTTGTTTTTTAAATGTCTGTCAGGTATTCTATCACCTCTGTTCTCTCTCTCTCTCTCTCTCTCTCTCTCTCTCTCTCTCTCTCTCTCTCTCTTTCTTCTTCTTCTTCTTCTTCTTCTTCTTCTTCTTCTCCTTCTTCTTCTTTTGTTTGTTTGTTTGTTTATTTTTCAAGACAGGGCTTCTCTATGTAGCCCTGGCTGTCCTGGAACTTGCTCTGCAGACCAGACTGTCCTTGAATTCACAGAGATCTGCCTGCCTCTGCCTCTGACTCCTGAGTGCTGGGATTAAAGGCGTGTTCCACCACCACCCATCTCGGTCATCTCAATGTTGATAACCTTTTGGGTTTCTGAGACAGGATCTCAGGTAGCTCAGAATGACCTTAAAATCACTATGTAATTTGTGATTTGACCTTCTGACCCCTCAGCCTGCACCTCTGCAGTACTGGGCATACAAGAATGCACCTCCACACTTGGTGCTTGTTAAGATCTTTATATAAAGACCAGGTTTTGTACTGGGACATCAGTGTGGGATTCTGGATCTTAATTAAACTGGTTTCAGTCAGATCTCTCTAAAACTGCTGCAACGGGCATGGTTAGAAAACATGTCTCTCCATGACATGATAGAAAGTGTGTGTGTCCCTCACAGCTGATGGAGAAATGCAGATTTTTCTCTTAGAATCAGTGATGCTTAAGGAGGCCCTTCTGACTGCTGTGGAGGGGGAGGGAGTTCCTTCTGACCTTATAGTGTTTGCTCTACCAGTTCCTCACTGTGGGGAACTGTCATCATTTTGGGGTGATGCCGACACCACTGTGTCTTCTCTCACACACCCCTCCCTGTAGGAGAGTGCTTCTTTGGTTTGGGTTGGGGAGAAATCCAGATTCCAATGCTGTGTCTAGAACCACTACAGTAGGGAAGGCTCATCACTAACTGGAGGAGATGACAGCCCCAGGTCCCTACATGGCCCTCATGGACCCTACCTTGGAGGGATGCTGGAAAAATTCATCATTGTCTCACAGAGATTGAAGACCAGGTTCTTGGTCCGCTATCACAGGTCACAGTCGGTTTTGGTCAGCTGGATCAGATCAGTTCCTACCTTTTCTGTCTTGCTTGGCTTCTTGTTCCCTTATCAGTACACATTTGTTGGTACATCCTTTCTGTCTGTTCCTATTTTTGAGTTGTTGGTGTCTTCAGCAACATGGACGAACCAGCTTCTCCATTCTCTCCATGTTTCCGGGACCTCTCCGTTTGACTTATGCACAACGTCCTTGGTACAGCCATAAGGAAGATCCAGGAGAGCACATTACTGTCCCTGCCCGCCAGTGGAAGTCTGAAGTGCTTTCATGGGCCTTTTCTTGTGTAACCTTTGCCTACGTTTGTCTCACGGAGCTATGCCTGGAGCTAGATCGGATGATTCTAGAAGTAGCTGAATCTAAAGCAGCAGTTCTCAACCTGTGGGTTGTGACTTCTTAGGGGGCCTAACAACCCTTTCACAAGGGTCACCTAAGGCCATCCTGCATATAAGATATTTAAATTGCAGTCATGAAGTAACAATGAAAATAATTTTATAGTTGGGGGTCAGCACAACATGAGGAACCATGTTAAAGGGTCATAGCATTAGGAGGGTTGAGAACCACTGGCCTTAAAGCATCTCCATTGTCCACAGTGTCACCTTCTCAGAAACACTGCCCCAACCTCATCTACAACCACCCCAGGTCTAAACACCGTGACTTCAGATCAACATCGGGAGTCATGGTTACTGGTCCAACTGCAGCCTCATTATCCAACCCCTTCTTAGAGGATAAAACACACATCATCCTCTCTTAATCATGTCAAACGCTTTGAGGCCTCAAGAGGTTCCCGCTCTCATTTCTCTATATCTGAGTGGCTAAGTAAACGAACCAACCAACAAATAAATGAATCATGAAATACCATATTACAAACTCACAAAACTCCCAGAATCTCATAAACGATGCTTGCAGATGTCAAAGAGCCTCGGGATGCAGCTGGCGTTTCCAAGCAAGCCTTGATATAATTACAAAAATGGGGGCAGAGAAAGCAAGCAGCCGGGAGAAGTCTGAGACGCAAAGAAAGCGAACGTTCAATCACACGGAGAGACATGAACCAAAAAGAACATCATCTCAAATGACCATATAATACATTTTTCCTTTAAAAGTTCCCTTCATGGAATGCCCTAAGACCATGGAGAAAGGCTTCTATACTGTGGAAATATCCCTCCTCGATGGCAGCCATTTGTCATACTAGTATTCCCAAACATTGGTTGGTTTTGTTCTAAAGCTAGGGAACGTCCACCTGAACAAAACCCCAGTTATGCTGAACAAGCATATTGGGGTAATTAGGAACAAGTTCTAACAACGCTGGAAGCACCTGTCTGCTGTGGCAAAATGTTAAAATCCCAAGTCGGAGATATTTCATTTGAAAAGGCCTTCTCTAACGCAAACGGCTGTGGGGATCTCAGAGGGAAGAAGTGTCACCGGGGCTTAGATTCTAGGCGTCCACATTACTGGAGCAGCTCCGAGGAACAGCCATTCTGTGTGAGGGCTCGGTATAGAAAATTAGAATGTCACTCTCCCACAAAGGAAGAGAAATGAATTCCACGGTTGAGAAAACACTGTTTAAATAAATAAATAAATAAACTCCCCAAGGAACAGATGTCGCTGGGAAAGGGCAGGAAGCTAAAAAGGTAATAGGTTGCAAAGATTCAGGAGAACAAAACCTGCCCGATCACAGAGAACAGCTGGGTTCTCACGGACAGTTTACAGGGAGGAAACCTGCAAAACTCCATTCTTAGGTGAGCAAGACGGTCCGGTAGACTGCCAAGGCTGATAGTCTGTGCTCTCGATTTCCGGAACACACGTGGTTGTCCTCTGACCTCACACATGTACACAAAAGTAAGCAATGTAACTTTTAAAATAAACAATTGTTTTCCTAAAGAAATTTACACATGCATCAAAGGAATGGGGAAGGACAGCATCTTCAAGGTGATTCTGTTTTGCTCGTTAAGGATGAAAGCAATTAAAATATGTGGACACATTAATTATTAATGCTGTCAATATTCCGTCATCATCATCAGGAGCTCCCCCTGGCTCCTAAGCGGCAGTCAGTCAGCTGTGTGCAGCACATGTACTTCCTCATTTACGACTCTCCCAAGACTTGTAAGCTCACAACATTTTATGTCCTTGGGACATGAGTGGCAAAGAGACAGAATTATCACACTATGAAGTCAAGCCCTGATCCCTAAGGTTGTGTCGCCAACATTTAGTCCAAGGAAAGTCTTTGTGACCATGGGTTTTCAAAGTTAATCCTCTAGCTACTGGTTATTCATGTGCAAGTACAGTGTGTAAGCAGAGATCATGCTTTGGTTTCCCAGCCACGCAGACCTGAATAATCACACAGAAACTCTATTAATTGCAACATTGTTTGGTTGATGACTCAGGCATATTCCTAGATAGCTTTTACATCTTAAATAAGCCCATTTTTATTAATCTATATATCGCCACAAGGCTTGGCCTACTGGTAAGTTTCCAGCATCTTTCTCCTTCAGCAGCTATATGGTTTATCTCTGACTACAACTTCTTTCTCCCTGCATTCAGTTTAATTTTTCCACCTGACTCTATTCTGCCCTGCCATAGGCCAAAGCAGCTTCTTTATTAACCAATGGTAATAAAACATATAAACAGCATACAGAGGGGAATCCTTCATCAGTGGTGTACTTGTGTTAACACATGTTGGAGAGTACGTGTTCATGTATGTTTGCTTATGTGAGCAGAGGCTGATGGAGGATGTCTTCCTCAGTCATGTACTACCTTATGCTTCTTAGTCAGGGTCTCTCACTGAACCTGGAACTTGCTAACTAAACGAGACTGGCTGGCCACCAAGCCCAGAGAACCTCTTTACTTTTCCTCCATAGCGCTAGAATTACAGGCTCCTGCAACCAGGCTTAGCTTCTCCATAGGAACAAGGGGATCTGGACTCACTCTTGTACTGCAGGCATTTTAGCAAGTGAAGCATCTCTCTAGCCCTGCAAACTGGTCCTTTTCTCTCTCAATTCCTTCGTTTTTGACAGTAAAAGAAAGTTTCACCAAGTTATTTGTGGAACAGATGAAACGAGACAGAAATCAAAAAGGCAATAGCCGACCACTGTATGTGCCCATCACTGCCTGCAAATAGCCGTCAGCATTTGGGGAGAATATTTTATCTAAAATTACAATAGTAATCAAAGAATACAATTTTCTTCTTTTGTTGTTGGCTTTTATGTGAGAAAAACAACCACATACCTTGTAGAGTCAACTGAATAATAATCTTCAAAATATAAAAATTCAGTTTTCTACAACACAAATTTAATATTAAGAGAGATACAGCTCAAAAGCTGGAGTTTTATTCAGTTGGTACAGTGCCGGCCCGGAATATATGATGCTCCAGATGCTAACTCCAGCACCAAATCAGCCAGGTGTGTTGGCATGCACCTGTAATCTCAGCACTCAGCAGGTCAAGGCCAAAAGATCAGTTCAAGACATCCTCAGGTACACAGGAAGTTCAAGTACAGCCCAGGACACATGAGACCGTGTCTCAGAAAAACAAAAGGCAGAGGGAATGAACGGGGGAGGAAGAAGGAAGGAGAACAAGAAGAGGAGGAGGAGGAGGATGAAGGGCTCTTACAAAGATCATTGTTTTACCAGTTACTATTTGTCTCTTACTTGAACGCTTTATTATTATTACTACTGGTACAGCGAGATCACAGTACAGACACAGCAAGTACAATCCCGAATCCCTGAAATGCTACCGAATGTCTTTGTTGTTACATCATCCAGGTCATTGTTAAACCAGGTTAGGTGGCGCACCTTTAATCCCATCGCTTTAGAGGCAGAGGAGTGGAGCTCTGTGAACTCAGTGCAAGCCAGGACTACCCAGGAAGACTGCCTCAAAAGACTGCCTCAAAACTCAAGAGACAAAAGACCTCCTGAGGCCCCAACTGTGCGTGTGGAGGGTCACATTTCAGACTCTTAGCGGATGTCAGCAACCACAGATGGTACAAAATCTCGGTGGTTAGGAGCACTTGCTGCCCTTCCCCAGGACTGGAGTTCAGTTCTAGAACCTGTCAGGTGGTTTACAACCTCCTATAGCTCCAACTCCAGGAGATGCATCATCCTCTTCAGGATTCCATAAGCACCACACTCCCATGTGTGCAAATACACACAGAGACACATACACACATACATAAAAACAAATCTTTTCTTAAAAAAGATTTTAGAGTGTTCTACCGTTCTGCACAATGTGAGATGATGCCTAAGGAAAGCACCTGACAGCTTCCCTTTGGCAGGTCTCACACCAACATCACTGCCCTTGTTCTCGGGGCTCTGATTAAGGGAACAAGGGTGATGTGAGCGCAGGAAATCCCATACCATGACATACATCTGCTACCCCTATGGCTCGTCTCCACCATCAACTTGAAAGCATCTAGAATTTTCTGGAAGACAGGTCTCTGAGCATGTCTTATGTTCATTGGTGTGGAGAGGTGTGCCCACTATGGAGGGGGCACCATTCCCTAGACAGGGATCCTATATTCATGAAGAAGAAATGAATAGCACTGTATTCATCTCCCTCTGGTCTTCATTGTCGATGTGATGTGACAGACCACCTTGGCTTCCCCCTGACCCAGGAACTAAAATACACCCTCTCTCCATTCAGCTGCTTTGCCAGGGGTTTTCTGTACAACAATAGAAAAGAAAGCTTAAGACAGCGCCTATGTGAATGAAGTGGCTCATAAGTGTGCCGTGTGTTCATCATGGATATGTTCAACCAAGGGAAGATACGTGCTCTGGGCAGCAACAGAGTAGATCCACTGGCCTTGCAAGATCTTGTTCATTACTGGGGTCAGTGCACAATTTAAAATTCATGAATTATTTATTTCTGTGACGTGGGATTCCCCTCTGTATGCTATGAATATGTTTTATTACCATTGGCTAATAAAGAAGCTGCATCAGCCTATGGCAGGGCATAATATTGCCAGGCTGGAAGTGATAGAGAGAGTGGGCCGAGTCAAGGAGATGCTATGTAGCTGCCAAAGGGGAAGGTTGCCTGAATGCCGGAACCTTACCACAGCCTCGTGGCAATATACAGATGAATAGAAATGGGTTAATTTAAGATGTAAGAGTCAGTTAATAAGAAACCTGAGTTAATAGGCCAATCAGTGTTGCAATTAATATAATTTATGTATGATTATTGGGGTCTAGGCAGCTGGGAATGAAAGAGTGGTCTTGGTTACATTTCTGGAATTTTCATCGAATGTTTTAGAATGGAGGCACAGAAATAGCGAGCCACCATACATATGAATGGCACAGAGCTGATGACAAATGCTTTCTTGTGACTGGATCAGAAGTTCTAAGTAGCAGAAGATGCTGCCCTCCAGGGCCAAGAGACAATGTCTAAATACACATTTGCATGTGACAACGAGGGAGGTACTGCAGACACCTGGTATGAATGGGGGACAGGAATGTTGTTAAATATACTGGCAGCCACAGGGCAACCCTCATTACAGAAACGAACCACCGTAATTTAGGGCTTAAAATTGAGGCTAAGAAGATGATGAACAAAAGCAGCCGCCTCTCAATTAAAGCCTGCAACCCAGATGGAAGAGGAATCACTGACGACAGGTGTGTCTACCTGGGGAGGCACTAGCAACAGACTCCTCTCCTTGGAAAAGAAGCAAGAGGATGAAGGAGCACTTCCGACAAGGCCAGGGCTGCTTGAAGGTCAGGCTCATGCAGACACCAGCTCGCTTTCCGAGTCCAGACTTGCCTGCTGTCCCCAGAGAAAATATTCACAACTTCAAAGACTTTTCAAACTCAAGTGGCAGCAATTAGTTTGGGCCAGGGGGTTCCAACAAAGCTAAAGGAAATGCCATCCAAGCCTCAGGTCTCAGCATCTGCTGGCATCTTGCCCGAACTGGAAAATGGCTAGAAAAGTCAATGCCAGCCACCAAGATGTAACACCTGTGTTACTCTCTATGATACAGTTCATGCTACTGTACTGTCTGCAAGCCGGGCAAGGGCCTGGAGATGAAAGGAACACATAAGAGACGTGGGTCATTCATGAGGAGAGAATGTCGAATGTCATTTATTTAAACTAAGGAAAAACCTTACATGCTTAGCTGCTGCCAATGGCAATCCCCCCAGGCAGGTGGAAAATTACCAGGCCCAAGATGGAGTAAACAACAGACCTATAGCTAACCACCATGAGGGCAGAGAGAGCATAGGGACAAACAGGATGTTTAGCCGGAAATTGCAACAAGATGTTTGGCCAGAAACTGTCCTCAAGATGAACCCCAGAAAGGGGTGTAGACCTGTGAGCCCTACAGGTCCCCCCCCCCTTTATATAAATTACATGACTAGGCCTGTCTTGAGTGAAATTGGATGTTAGGTAACACCCTTACTCATCATGGGAAAGTGTCCAGGTCAAAACACATTTTTGTTTTAGGTTGGGGCAGTCCCCCAAAAACCTTTTTTGTTATTGGTTCACTAGTCACCCACCACTAAGTTTAGCCAGATTTGGAATACAAGAGAGAAAGCAGCAGGGTCAGGGGCAGTCAGTAGGAAAGGAAATGGCAGATTGGAGTTGCGGGTATATGAAGGCTCAGGTCTGCATGCAACTCAAAGGCTTCGACAGGTTGTGACCCAGACCCACATGGAACCTCCAGTCCTATCAGGTTCCTCCTCTTCCCTCCTCAGTCTCCTCCTCCTCCTTCTTTTTCCCCTCCTTCTCTTGAGGAGATAAGGTCACAGGTCTCCTACAAATGGCTATCAACTCACTCCATAGAAAAGATGACCTTGAACTTTTGACCCTCCCTGCTCCACCTCCCGTGTTCTCAGATTACACATAAATGGCATTATGCCCAGTTTATGCAATGCTAAAGATCAACCACAGGTTGCCTGCTTGCTAGGCAAAACTCTACCCAAGTAAGCTGCATCTTCATCCCCCTGAAGACGGGACTTTCTGCCTGTCACACCTACGTCAACATATGTCCAAGCACACAGAGAAGACACATAATACAAGCCAAGAGCCTAGCATGCCTCACCTCAAAGGTTGGTAAAATCCACGTGCTGGAGCTCAAGAGATAGCTGAGAGCCACACAAACGTGAGGACTGGAGCGCAGATCCCCACGCCAGGTGGTTGCTCCCCAGTGCTGAAGAAGTAGAGACAGAGCATGCCCAGGACGAGCTGGTGAGCTAAAACAGTGGAGCCACCAAGCTCTGGGCTCACGGAGAGAGACCCTATCAGTAAATAGAGCGGGTAACAACTGAAGAAGACGTCGGCCATCAACTGGCCTCGACACACTGATGCACAGAGGCCTGCACACATGCAAACACATACATCATACACATATACACGGGCAATGAAATAAAATAAGTGGTGGCGCACGCCTTTAATCCCAGTGCTCAGGAGGCAGAGACAGGCGGATCTCTGTGAGTTCGAGGCCAGTCTGGTCTACAGAGCTAGTTCCAGGATGGCCAGGGCTACACAAAGAAATTCTGTCTTGAATAACCAAAAGTAAATAAATAAAAATAAAATAAAAATCCTGTGTGGACCTCACAGGTTATCTAACCTCTCTATCTTTTCTGGGCCAGCTATGATAGTACCTGCCTCCTTGGCTGGGAGACTCAAAGGAGCCCCAATAGGTACAACATCTTAGAACAATGTCAGGTGACTGACTAATTCAATACAGCTGCCGTGACTGTACAGGGAATAAAGACTGTTTGTCTATATTCCTCATTGCCCTCTCCCCAGCTCAAGCCTAGTGCCGCTCATACTGTAGGCAGTCAATAAATATTTGCTGTAGAGATTGCGTATGTGGGAGGCCCCTGAGTCTGCACTTGGAGAACACTGACGCTTACCCCCATCGTAAAGAAGCCATGCCCCCACAGTGACTGCGTAACAGCCTCTCTGGAGACTTGGTGCTGCCAGGGGTGAGGCCTGCCACAGGCTCTACTCCCTCATAGTAACTGAGTGGTGTTGGATAGGCAGAGACGTAGCTCCCGAGTGGCGTGGAGACACAAAGGAGAAAGTGCGCTTGAGCAGAGCCAGCAGCCTCCATATAAATCCCTTCTTTGTGCTTTCTTGGAAACTAGTCTCCACAAAGTCTAGCTGGAGCTGCCCTTGCCTCCAGAAGGGCTGTGAAGAAGGCAGGAGCTTTTTTGCCAGACACTAATTGGACCATGGTCCCCGGTGACTTTGTAGGAGAGAGGGAGCCGAGTGCTCAGCCTCTTCCATCCCCCAGCCGTGGGGTGAGAAGCAGGCAGCTGAGCAGGAAGCTATTGAATGTCGCTGGACCCTGAACGCATCAGTACTCCGGTGTGTCATGAAACAAAGAAAAGCCGGCTCTTTCTGCCCACCCTCGTATCAGCTTATCCTTCGGAATCTCACGACTGTGTCAAATGTTGCTCTCACTTCAACCAGAATTCAAAGCTTCCCTGGCTGGCATCCAAGCTGTAGCGCAGTTAAAATCTTCTGGTCCTCTGGAACGTGAAGGTCCTACAGCTTAGACGGGAGTGCATTCAAGATTCATCTGAACCCAAGCATTCTGCTTCAGTGTGAGGTTTATACAGTATGACTCCGCGAGCATTCGTGGAGTGAGACTAACATAGACACCAGTAATACCATTTTAAATACTTATTCATGGTGGGCCACAAGCGTGGCTGTAAGCAAACAGCAACATACAGACCTGATGAGATATGAGTCATGTTTTCCATACAATAAAAATAAGCTAATTACAGGGGGGAGGTCACTACATTCGCTAGACTCGGACTGGAAAGAAAGTAACCTCAGGGTTTTCAGAAGAGATGAAAATGTGGTTTAGACCACCTCCATGGGGACAACTGGAGACCTAATCAAGCTGTTCTACTTAGGGAAACTGAAGTTTTCTCGAGCACAACAGAAGGGCCATGTCCATTCTAGGGCTATCTGAAATAGGAAAAGAGGCGATGCAATTGAAATATTTACTACTAGGGGACAATTGAGGTAAAGCCGGGTCATCTTTGACTATGCAGGGGTCAGGAGACTGGAGGGCTCTGTATCTGTGAAAAGGCCCCACTCTCCCCAAGGAAAACAACCACATACAGAAGGAAGCAAAGAAGAGCCTGTGCGGCCCTGAATCCTGCACACAGCACAAATCCGAATATGCACATATACAAAATAACTTGATTCCACAGTCCACAAAAGGTGGAAAGTAGTTGCCCTGCTTTGAATGTGAAAGGTCCCCCAGGGTTGGTGCCCAACTGGCTAGGGTTGGTGGTCTATAAAACCACTGCCTTCATAGAACAAGAAATACATGACTGTGTCTCCTGTTAGGCCCAGGAGCAGCTTAGTCCATGGTACTTTCAAAAGCGACCAATCTCAATAAAGCTGACCTCAGTCTCCTCTTGAATTCCCACCCAAGTCTCCCAAGGGGCCACTGGGCACTGCAGCAGGTCAGTATTCCCTACTCCCTCCCCTGAAAGCCCTCTTGTTCTCAGGTCTTTCTTAATTTTCCTTAATAAATCTATAGTCATTCTGCTGAATCTTGGTCTATGCTTATTCTTCTTCAGGGAGAGACCACCTACTCAGAAGCCACTGCTTGGGGTGGGTGGCTTTGGTGACTGTCAGTCATCTGGCAGACTGGCTCCCCAAGATAAGCTAGCTCTCCAAGAGCTGAGAAAGATTCTTCTTCTTTAAAAACAAAATACACAGATGTCATATCATACACAATGTGTCAGTCTGAAAGTGATTTAATTTTGTACTTACACTTAGCATAGCTACTGTGATAACCAAGACAAGAGTGAGTAGCTGGGGGGGGGGTGTTTCCTGAGAGCAATGAAAGAACTGTGAGACCCAAAATGCATTGCAAGGACTTGAAAGATGACTCAGTGGTTAAGAAAACAGGTATGCAAGCAGAACACCCATACGTGCGTGTGTGTGTGTGTGTGTGTGTGTGTGTGTGTGTGTGCGCGCGTGTGTGTTATGTATTCAACAACAAAGACCTCTTGTGGCTAGGGAGGTGACTCAGTGATTCAAGTGTTTGCCAGGCATCCAAGAGTTACAATACCCAGATCCCACAAACAGCACGAGCGTCCAGCAGCCCAACTATAATTTTGGCCTCAAAAGGTGGAGACAGAAGATCCCAGAGCGATCTAGCAATGGAGAGTAGCCATATTTGTGAGCTCTGCCTTCAACTGTGAGACTCTACCTCTAAGAATAAGATGCAGAGTGACCAAGAAAGATGCCCCTAGTCAATCCCAAGCCTTCGCTGGAATGTGCACACATATCAACATGCACATGTGTGTCCAGGCATGCACAGGCACACACCTCATACAAATGCACATGAAAAGAAGAAAATACACAATACAACAAGAAATAAGCAAAACAAAGAGATGAGAGATGTTAAAGCGAATATCCAGGGGTTGCCCATTAAAACCAGGGCAGCAATTGTTTAGATAAGAAAGCCTTCATCTATCACACGCAGGCCAAAGGCATGTCTTCCTTCAAGCCATGACGGCCTTCCACTTTACAGAGAAATATTAATAAGAGAAGCCCCATGGGTTCTTCCTCCGCTTAAAGTTCAATTATGTTATTGTCCTTATCAGACCAATACAGAAGCCTTAACTATTGTGAGCCACCGCTCGGCAAAACAATAAACCAGGCAGACTGGGCCTCAGTAAACACTGTCTATGTCCCATCAAATCTCATTATTTCATAGACATTACCTGTTTGTGGCAAGCAATTGATCCTAACGCGCCTCTGCTTCTGAATACAGAATTGCCCTGGCCTTTCAGGATAGCGTTTAACAAAGAAAAGGGAGGACAAGCCGCTTTCCCATAACAGACAACCCTACTGGGTGCTTTTCTTTTTCTCTGGGAGTTTAGACATAGTTTTGCGTGAGGGGGAAAAAAACCTGTCTATTATTGGAAGATGGAGCCGCTCCAGGTATTTCTGGAAAACACAATTTAATTTAATTACCCAGCTCTAGGGAACTTCCAGCAATTGGGTGTCGTTTTTGTATTCTCAAGTTGGTTTTCTGTGTGCTTTATAACCATGCATTCTTGCTCTCTGCCAGGCATTTATTTGGTTCATAATGAAATCAGAAGTCCTTAGTAAGAAAGTTTGAATTCTGAGGAGACAACTGTGATTTCTAAGGTCTTTTTCAGGGGACTCCTGCCCTCCAAGTTTCCTTTCAGTCTGCAGCCAGCACCCCAGGTGGCCAGCTCCGGATCAAAGGCACATATAGAATTCTGCCCTGAATATTCACTAGTTAAGAGTGTTCTGTGGATCTGGTGCCAAGCTGTCCCAAACCCATCACAATGCAGAGAAAAGCCCCTCAGAGGCAAGGTTCTGTCTAAACAGCTAGTCTCTCTCTGGCAGCCTTAGGCGAGGAGAGAGAAAAGGGAAGGAGGCGATCCTGGCAATCCTGAAATCTGACTCGAGTCAAGCCTAGTGGAGAGGAATGCAGGGGAAAGGTTAAAAATGAGCCCCGTTTTGTTTTCATGCAGGAGACAGATGGGGCAGAGCGAACCTTAGTGAAAGAAACAATAGAACTGGTGGGGGAGGGGGACTTAAAACCTGGATTGATGATGCTTGCAGGCAGGATTCGCTCCGAATGGAGAAATCACTCAGTGTCTTAAAAGTTGATTTAATTTGTAACCTGCAGATAAATCATCAACACACATCGAGTCAGAAAGTCTGAATGCAACATCTGATGTACACTTTTGTAATTTCAGCAGAAATGAAATCATGGCCTTCGTGGCCTTCTTTTGAAAAAAAATGGAAAACCCTTTCAGATTTGTGGGGAAATTTTTTTAAGGAGGCTGGCAAAGGGAAAAAAGACATCATGGGTGAGAACTCCGAGTGGACATCAGGAGCAGCCCTGCCCTTCCCCAAGGAACATGGAGTCACTCATGTCCACCTCTCCATGCATTTGCTGATGTCATCTATTCCCTTATTTAGGGACCTGTTAACTGAGCAACACACAGATGTTCTGGGCGGTGAACACTCAAGAAGCGATCCGTTTCTCTGGGGTTTAATTAGAAGGTGCAGAAAGATGACCTAGTATAGACACCTAGACACCTCAGTATAATGAGAGTCAGGTAGACTGGGGTGATGTGGTAAGAGCTGCGTAACCCACTTTGTCCCCAACTCCTGGTTCAGAGCTCCTAAAACTCCTGGAACTTCCTGAGTGGCAGGAGATTTAAAAGCATCCCTCATTGCCGATAACAAGCCCCTTCTAACCTCATCTGACACTTGGTGATCAGGGAACCCAGCTCTATCATTTGAGGGGTGGCACCCTCAGCCCCAGCCACGCCTTTCTGGGTGAGAAGAGATGGAGATCGAATTCATCACCAATGAGCAATGACACAATCACTCGAGCCACTACTGTGATACCTCCACAAAACTCTTAAGTGACGGGATTTGAGAAGCTTCTGGGCTAGTGAACACACGAGGTGGAACCCCAAAAAGGACTTGGGACGTCTTCTATAAGCCCCTTCTTCAGACCTCGCCCTGAGCATTGATTCCACTCAGCCACTCTCGAGTTGTGACCTTCCTAAGCATCCAGGAACTGAAAAGGAAGAGTGTGTCTCCTGAGCCTAAAATGGGGGAGACCAAGAGATACCCCTCCCCCATTTGAAGGAAGCCGAGCAGCTACATGGGCAGCCTGGAAGCCCCTTTGGTTGTTGCCATCTGATACAGTTTGGACAGAACTGTTTGTTTGCAAGATCTTCCCGGGAAGCCAGAGTCGGAATCAGAACAGAGCTAGGGCTCCAGGGGTTTCAGAGGGTTTACCTGTTACAGACAGCATGTGTTTATCACTGGAAGTCACGTGCTTGAGAAGGAAACAACAGGCGATAAGTGACATGAAGTCAGATGACAGAGAACAGGGGCCAGGAGAGGACTCACACACCGTTTCAGAGAGAGTCCATAGAGGTTCTCTGCTAGGTATTAGTCAACCAGGCAGCCAGGTGACTGAAGGAAAAACAGAGCCCTAAATAGGAGAAAAGTTTGTAACGAGGCACCAGAGACAAATGCACCTGCTATGACAGGAAGAGGTGAAACAGACCAGAAGGGGAGCCGTATAGGAGAGGAGCCCTAAGAAGCAGCCCACAGACCCCACACTTTACTCTAAATAGGATACCAAGTGTGTGTCATCTTGAGCAGAGGACTGGACTCGAAGGGTTTCAAACAACATCTTGACCAAAACTGAGCAATGGTGAAAGCAAGGGAACAAGACAAGCTGATGTCCAACCTTGTCCAGGTGACAACTCATGAAGCCATGGCCCAGTGCAGCAGTGAAGAGCTGTCCTTGGCTCAGATGGAAAGAACATACGTGTTTAAGAAGAGGGGTTGGGAATTCCACGGAGATGTCATTGGTCCAAACGACTGCTTCAGGAAGAGGAGAGGCCCAATGACCCACGCACAGAGATGAAAACTCAAATGTACAATGACAGGACTGGCCAAGTAGCTGCAGAGGGCAGGTCTGTGTACCACACTAGTGCAAGGACGCTGGGTCCAAGACAAAAATGTTCAACGAGGCTGTCTCCTGGGAACATGGAATGGGGGTGTTACTGATGCTCCGGGTCAGGCTCGCTGTAGGTAATCTGTAGTTCTGGAGGTACCGCATCTCCCTGAAGCCAAAACAAGTATTCATTCCAAAGGAAAAGAGAAATTGGTTATTTAACAGCATTGGGGCAAATTCTCGACTACGATTACAAACCTATCATTTATTTGAGTCCCATAAGGGTGTTGCAGACTTAATGACATCTTTTCAAAGTGCAAACGAATTGTCTGAAAAGTCTGCCAACAGGGTTACACTCAACCTTGAGCCCTGACCCAAGCAAGGAGTGTGCGTCTGCCTAAGAGAATGCTAAAGAGTATCATCATTCCCTTATGTTTGCAACATAGTAACCAGCAAATTTTGTATCCTATAGAGAAGAGTGGATCATTTCATAAATTCTGGGCCATGATATGTGTGTGTGTGTGTGTGTGTGTGTGTGTAAATTTTAAAGAAAATATTAGAAACAGAATCATTTAAAATGATGATTGATCGATAAAAAGGGCATAAATCTAATACTAAATGTCCAGTAGTTTTTCCAACATTTGCTGTGAAACAGACACTAAACATCCAATATCTATCGTCTCCACTTCAAACAGATGAGTTTGCTTATTCGTTTGAGGGCACCACAGCATCGTTGTGCAGGTCAGAGGAAAACTTGTGGAAGTAAGTTTTCTCCTTCCGCTACGTGAGTCCCAAGGACTGAAGCCGGGTTATCAGGCTTGGAGGCGAGAGCCTCCCCCCCTGGGCCGTCTCACTGCTGAACCCCATTGTATCTCTTTTAATTGTTGGAACGTCCATCTCCTCCATATAGGGGAATGAAGGCTGGCGTACACAAGAACAACAAAAGCTCTAGCTAATGTATGACATCTTTGAAAACCTGTCAGGTTACTCTGGAGACCTAGGGAGGTTGACTCCTACCTGGGTGAACTTGAACTAGATCCCAAATTCCTCACGGTGAAGTGGGATTCTGGTAGCAGCCATCACAGAGGGCCACCAAGAACATCAGGAGGACAGTCACACGGACAGCCTACTGGAGGACCTGCTCCACACGAATATCGGGGAGGGGGCCCTTGTCTCCTCAGGCAGCCATACCAGAAGCCACTGACTGAGCAGCTTACTGTTTACTTCTCGCAGTTCCAGGGACTGGCAAGTGTGACACAGGTAAGGAAGAGTCCCTGGCCTCCTTCATGAGGACTGACGTGTTTCCAAAGGCCCTTCTGTTCTAGGAACCATCCGACAGCCCCGTATCCCAACACCATCGTCTTGATGATCAGGATTGCAGCATACACATTAGGGAGTGGGAGGGTGCGTTACAATTATCACAGAGCCATCTGGACCACCAGGGGCATCCCAATGCCAGCCCCACATACTCAGTCCTGTACAGGAAAGTTTATGATTGCTCCATCTTACCAGCAAAGAGATTAAAGCTCAGAGATTCAACATGAATACTGAAATACCCACAGAAGCTTCTGAATGGCCAAGCCAGAATTTAGGCGACGCCCATGTAACTATGAGATATTCTCTCTCGTGCTGCCTAAACCATGCCAAAACACCAACCTTCTATTTTGTGTATAAACAAAGTAACATCTGATACCTATCAGGACCCATACCTCTTACCTCTTGTTTCAAGTAAGGAAATGGAGTCCAAATTAGCTCCAGTGAGTTAATACAGTGCCAGCAGGTGATGGCGAGAGACAGAAGGGTCAGGACGCCAATCTCCACACTCATGGGCAGACAATGTACATGGCTGGGAATTCAAATTTTAATCAAGTACATGCTGCTAACTCCTTAGGGATTTTATACTCTATAATATTGTTTTGGAATTCTCAAGTATGAAGAACTTGGAAGACTATTATAAACATATGATTCCAGAGGTGCGGTAGGATTTAGAACTGATAAAAGGTTAGAAAATAGGAAGGACCTTCAAGACCAGGAGAGAATTAGGGGGAAAAGAGCCACCTCTGAGGAAAAATGGTTTTAAATGCAACGGTACAGAATGGTGCAAGAATGCTAAAGACATCATTGTTAAGTAGGACATGGAGACTTACTCTCAGTACTTAGGAAACTGAGGTAGTAGGGTCATAAATTCAAGGCCAGCCTGAGCTATATATTGGCTTGGGCTATGTGAGACCCTGTTTCAAAACTAACAATAAAGATCTTGGTGAGCCGGGTGGTGGTGGCGGAGGCAGAGGCAGGTGGATCTCTGTGAGTTCGAGGCCAGTCTGGTCTACAAGAGCTAGTTCCAGGACAGGCTCCAAAGCTACAGAGAAACCCTGTCTCGAAAAAACCAAATAAAAAAATAAATAAAAATAAAAAAATAAGATTTTGGTGTTAGATAAGATGTGGGTCTACTCTAGGCCACGCCTTCTTTGAGAGTAGTCTATATGTTCCAGTCTAGTAAAAAATATTGACTTGCAGAATGTATAACTTGACTGAATAAGTGGATAAATATCTCTATTAATGTTCGCATCATTTACTGCTCAGCTACACGTTAAATTAGTGTGAACACACACTGAGCAACAAACCATCTTAGCCGGATAGTATCTCATCTCTTGGAGGGACTTGAATTTTTGTGAGGCTGAAGACTGCCTTAATGATAATGTTAGAAAAGCAAGATCAGCCTGCAGGACAACTGCACATTCTCCGTAAGATGTAAGAAAATCAGAACGCGCCCAGAGAAGCTGAGTGTTTCCAAGGGGTTAAATTTAAACCCAGCTCCTTCCCTTACTGGTGTAGCTCCATCTGCTGCAGAGGCCTCTATAAATATGACAGAGCTGCAGAACACAGCCATACTATCTCCTAAGATGCAAGCATTGAAACAACACTGCTCAGTTGTTCTTAAGACTGAATTAAAATCCCGATTTGAACAAAACCAGCCCCCGCATCATCACCACATCCGTCGATATTCCTACCGCAAAGAAATATGTATTCATGGCTGACAATGGTGCCCTGCACGCATATTTAAGTGTAGCTCCCTCCTCTCCTCGCTCCAACGGGATTATATAACCACATACACTTCCACCCTCTCAAAGAGTCGCACACAGGGAAATGCGGAGATGAGAGCCGCATCCTGAGGTGCTGTCACCTTTAGCCTACAGGTGCATGGCACATCACAGTGGACGTTTTACTATGGTGTCCACATCTCCCCATGCGTTCCCTGTCTGCATGGAGGGTGAGGGGTGAGAAGAGTCGGGAAGATGAGTTGCATTGGGAGCTGCTAGCAGCCAAAGCAGTCCCCAAGGAGTTCAGCACCACGGGACAGCAACAAGCCTGCTCTGGACAAACCCAGAAGCTAGCGATCCTTGGGGCTAGCCTGGACGTGGGGGAAGCTAGGTCTACCCTAGAGACACTGATCATGCTCGAGTTTACCTTGCTGTACATCCTCTTTTGTGGACTCTCATCCTTGTCTGCTGCCAATCAAGAGATGACTGTTTTTCTTAGTGAGGAAACTAACTTTCTGAAAGGTCAAGCAAGAATCCTTGCTTACAGCTTTCTTAAGTTGGTCTCTGAAGTGTAACTGGCAGGAGACTTTCTGTGATAAGATCTCAAAGGACAGTTGAGTCATGAATGTGCTGTGTGGTCGTGGGCAAGAAAAGGTTCTCCTCAAAGACATCCATGTTCTAATTCTAGACGGGGTGAAGGTGGTACTCCATCTGTTATTAACCAAAGTTCCCTGGAAAAGCCACTTCTGTGTTGAACATTCTGCGGACAAACGGGCTGACTTGAGCCTCATGACTCTTAGTCCCTCAATAACCATTTATCACCCACCCCCGCATCTGACCTAAATCTTTGTGACTACTTAGGTAAATTTTTGGAATGTATTAACTTAATGGACAGCTAGGTTCCTTCTACCAATCCCAATGCTAAGGATCCCAACAGATAGTGTCAACAGTGGAAGGAAGCCTTCAAGACAACTTGAGTCTGTTCCCAGGCTATTGTCAACTCATATCTGGCTCTGACTTGGAGCAAGAGCTGTGTCTTACAATGACAATGATAAAAGATGCTCCACAGGTGGGATTTGGTTGAGGGTCATGAGGTGGAGACTGTTCAGGGTTGTCTGGTCAGGTCCCCTGTAACCACAAGTGCTCTAGGAAGGAGGAGAGAGACAAAATGAGCAAAAGACACCAGACTGTGAAAATCATTGAGCTACGCCAAGATGAGGAAATGCCTTGATGTCAGTTTAACTGATGGTCATTTAACAACTCCTCTTTAACAGATGGTTCCAGTTGCTTTTCTGTGTCCGTGACAAACACCATGACCAAAAACAACACAGGGGAGAAAAAGATTTATTTGGCTGAGGGAAGCCAAGGCAAGGTGGTGTGGGAGGTCCTTCTGCCTATGTGCTGCTTTTATTGGTTAATGAATAAAGAAACTGCCTTGGCCTGTTGATAGGGCAGAACTTAGGTAGGTGGGGAAAACAGAACTGAACACTAGGAGAAGGAAGGCAGAAAAAGAGACGCCATGGAGCCACCGCTGGAGATAGACGTGCTGAAACTTTGCTGGTAGGCCATGACCTCGTGGTGATATACAGATTAATAGAAATGGGTTAAATTAAGATGTAAGAGTTACCCAATAAAAAGCTAGAGCTAATGGGCCAAGCAGTGTTTTAATTAATATAGTTTCTGTGTGATTGTTTTGGTTCTTGGCAGCCGGAATGAACAAGCAGCTCACCCCAGCAGCAGGGACTCAAGGAAGGGCAAGCAGAAACCATAGAGGAAGGCTGCTTTCTTGTTTGTGATCAGGTTCAAGCTAGCTTTCTTATATAAAGATCACCTGCTTAGGGGTGACATCACTCACAGCGGTCTGGGCATTGTTATATTAACCAGTAATCAAGACAATCCCCCCAGATATGCCTGCAGATCAATCTGATCCAGACAGTTCTCTAATTCCCAATCAGATGGATCTCAACTGTGTCAAGTTGACGATTAGAGCTAACGGGGTCACAGACTTGTACACTGTTTTGAATTTCTCATTAGTACAGTCACACAGTAGTTACCCTAGTATAGAGCATACATGTAATTTCCCTCTATAAGTAAAAAGACAAACACAAAACAAAGAGAAAAAAAATCTTCTGGAACATTCTAGAAAGGATGTCTCTTACAAAAAGAATGCACATACCAATCCAGGAGTGTGGATGTGGACTTACAGTCCTAGCACACAGGAGTCTAAGGCAGGATTTCACATTCTATACCACCCTGGGCTACATAGCGAGACCCTGTCTCTGGTCAGATAAAAAGAATACATAGTCCAGATGATTGTATTTCTAGGGATATGCACATTTATATCAGTCCCTACACACCCTCTGTAAATACATTAGGTAAACGACAGTGAGCATGATCACCAAGGAGGAACAGAAGCTGAAAGTTATCCAGAGAGATGCCAGCCTTGCCATTTACGATATTGCTTTTTAGCCTCTGCGGTGAGAATGAGCCACACATTAATTGTGGATGAAGGGTAATCATGAAATACCAGAGCAGCATATGTTCCCAGTGTGAGTGAGGAGACACTACCCAAGCAGAGAGCCGGGAAGATGCCAAGAGAGAACAAAAGATACCAAGGGCTAGACCAGTGATGCACCCCCTTCTGAGACTCCAGAGAACATCCCAGAAGAGTGAGGTTTTCCCCCTATGAGACGGCAGCTGGTCTTCCCTCAAATGTGCTATGTCTGGGGCATGCCTAAAACTGCCAAGATCAGCCAAGCCCTAGAAAATTACCTCCTAAAAAGAAAAAAACTGTAGGGTGTTCAGGGTTCACTGCCCTTTGTTACTAGAAGACTGAGACTTTAGTTACCTTGGAGGGAACACTTTAGAGAAACAAGATGGGTACTGGGTGATTCAAGCCTTTAATCACAAACCTCTGACGGCTGTGGCAGGGGTGTTGCACTGAGTTTAATGTCACAATGGGCTACATAGTAAATTCCAGACTATCCCCAGGCAACAGAGTAAGACTGTCTAAAAAAAGAAGAAGAAGAAGAAGAAGAAGAAGAAGAAGAAGAAGAAGAAGAAGAAGAAGAAGAAGAAGAAGAAGAAGAAGAAGGAAAGAAATAAAGAAAGAAAGAAAAGAAAACAAATCAATAATAATTAATCCAAAATCAAAAGCCTGAAATCACACCTGTAATTAGAGGTTTCTCTCACCTGCCAGTTCCTGAGTAACCACTCAGTGGCTTAATATTACTTATAAGAGGTTTGGCTGGTGACTCAGGCTTATTATGAGTTAGCTCTTACATTTAAATTATTCTGCATTTTTAAAACTATGTTTTACCTCACAGTTTATGGCTTGTTACTTCATTTTCTACATGTCTTGCTTCCTCAGAGGCTGGATGGCATCTCCCAGGCTTCACTTGTCTCCTGTATCTCTGGTTTGATTTCCCACCTGGCTCTATCTTGCCTTGCCATAGGCCAAAGCAGCTTTATTTATCAACCAATGAGAGCAAAACATATTCACATCATACAGAAAGATCATCCCACAGCACACACTTATGAAACACTGTGTGACCTGTACCTTTAAGGAAGCAGGATCTACCGGAGAGATGGCTCAGCAGTAGGCCACATGTGGCTCTTGCAGGGAATCCTGGTTCATGTCCTGGTTCCCAGATGGTGACTCACAACCATGCATAACTACAGTCCTATGGCATTTAATACCCTCTTTGACCTCCCTAGGCACAGGCATGTGGTCCACAGTTGCTCGAGCAGGCACACATGCATGAACATGAAATAAAATAACCAATTCTTTGAAGGAAAGAATGAAGGTAGGAAGGAAGGAAGGAAGGAAGGAAGGAAGGAAGGAAGGGAGGGAGGGAGGGAGGGAGGGAGGATGGAAGGAAGGAAGGGAGGGAGGGAGGGAGGATGGAAGGAAGGAAGGGAGGGAGGATGGAAGGATAGGTGAATGAAGGGGGGAAGAAAGGAGAGAAGGAGAAAGAAGAAGGGATGTTTGTTCTGCTCACTTCAAGCACTCAGCAGAGCTAAGATTAACACGGCCCAGAGTCCCTGGAGCACACGCCTCCTGGCCACAGACAGGGACCTCACATCAGATGTCCTCTGTAGCAGCAGTTTTAGGTGACCTCCAGTCCTTCATTTCTTCAGGAACCTTGTCTCCTATGCCCTTTCCTGATTCCCCTTCAGTAGCAAAAGAAAATACAAAACTTCTCTCAGAAAGCTATGACACTGTCGTTACCAGGCAACCCTCCACACATTTTAAAATAACTTCAAATTCTTTGGCAAAAGGAGAAAGAATATTTAAGATCCTATTAAGTTTTGATTTTTTTAAAAGTACACCTGAACCCTAGTTAGCATGAAAAGGTTTGGCTGCCATTTCTGAAACCCTTGGAATTCCTGCTCTGCTTGTAAGCGGAAGCTGGGACCAAGGACTGTTCGAAACACTTGACATCATCTGACAGTGGAAAGGGTGAATTCTTGTGCCTCGAACAGAATTATTCAGACTAATGAAAGAGGAAAGATATGTCAAGTTAACATCTGTCAAGCCAGAAGACATGACTTCCCGGGGGAAACACCACCATGAGGCTTGCATTTCAAACCAGGTGTCCAAGTCCTGGAACAGTCCTGGCAGATGAGGGGCAGAAGTGATCCTGTCATTCCATCAGCACCCACACTTACGTCATCATCGTCCATTGCACCCTTCAGTGAGGAGCAAGTGCAAAGAGCTGGATGCAGCCATTGAGTAAGCAATCCCAACTGCAAAATCTCAGCTGGGGGTGGAGTCACTCCTAGGTCATCAAAATCCATGGCAACCCGCCTCCTCTACTCACCTGCCCTCGTTTGAGAAAAGTTAACTTCACAAAATAAGACTTTCGTCCAAAACAGAATGATTCCTTCTCATGCCTCTTCAAAATGTTACAGTGTCTGAAGTTCGTTTTCCTTTGTAATATTCTTTGTAATATTCTCAAGAAGATAAGTCCTGCCACCTAGCTGGAAACAGCCCGCCCCTCTACAACCTCGATCGCCACTTTCTCGTTCCTTCTTCCGCTGACAAGCTTTTTTTCCAATCTTCCATAGTTCACTTTTGACTTATCATCAACCTTCTTACCACAATTCATTGAATGAAGAACTCTAAGGACTAAGTATTTAGACAGTCCCCTCTCTGGGGATGTTTGGGGGTTTGGGCCCTCAGAACATTAAGACAAGCTTTAAATCAAATTTCACATAAAATCAGCTGTCCACTTTGCTTTCCAAAATTGGAAAAATTGACAAGCCCAAGCACAGTCTAGTGCCAATGTAAGAAGCACCTGCTTCGCTGTCACGGAGCAAGACTCCATTGCAACACAATCCCTACCTAGCCCTCTTCCTACATTTGTATTAGTTAATAACCCAAAGATGTTTGGGCTTTTGATTGTTTAGAATAAAGTCTCCAACAACCACATCCCATTTCTGAGCAACCACCAAGTGTCAGCCATTCAGATTTGGTACCATCTGTGATGCTGTGTTAATCACCCATCAGTTTCCAAGCAACTAACAACATCCCAGTTTGTTAAGGATTGTGGTCATTCGTACTCCCTGGAAGGGAAGTCCTGAGACTAAGTCGCCCAACTAGGAATTTCATCACAGGTTCTCTGACATAAAAATACTGCTTTCTTCTACGCTGAATGATGATTCCAAATGGAATAAAGGGTTTGCCAGTGATCTAACTGACGACGAGCAGAGGCAGTGAGCTCTTCCAACCACTAGGTAACTGGTCCGTGCTGGGGTTGACCCTGCTGACCCCGGAGGCAACTGTGACCTGGAGATGCTGACCAGTTTGGAGACTGCTGACACAGGGCTTCAGCAAACGTCTGTGTTCTTCACTCTACTCTCGGGCTTCTCCTGAGCTGGGAAAGAGGTCTCCACATTTCTAGAAGCTTCAGTTTGTGTTTGTTTGCTTAGCTTATAGTTTCACTCAATTTTACTTACTCCCATAACACAAACTCATTATAAGAAGTAAACTGCATCTTGCTCAAGAACAGAAACCGCGAGATGGAATTACCCAAAACAGCTTCACCTCAGACTCCTCATGTGTAACAGAAATCATGCTGCAAGCATAGACAGTGTGTTTGTGGCAATAACTGACATGAAATAATGAACACAGAGATGTAGCACTGTTTGGCAGATCACATATGCTTCAAGAAGGCCAGTTACTCACCCTCTGTGGTATTTTACTTGCTAAGAATTATGTACCTAAATGTAGCAGAAATGTAATTAATGTGGCTTATTGACTCACAGTCCCAGTATGCTCCCCTTCCAGGTACATCCTCTGATATACCCTGGGACAAAACAAAGACTGCCAGCTGTTACATTTGGATGTAAAATGTCCCCAGTAGACATGTAATATCCAGCTAATCGCGCTTATTGGGGAGGTCATGGAACACGTGTAGTGTGAGGCCCAGCTGAAAGAAGTGAGTTATGCTGGTCTAGCCTGAGAATAAAGGACAAGTTTTAAAAGTCAGGAAATGCAAACTATAATCCTTAAAGAACACGGATCTCCTACCCCACCTCACCCAACTCCTCAGCTAGGGCTGGGAGCTTCTGTCCCCCTCCTCAGTATGCTGATGAATAGATGCGACTTTTTCTACTTGATTTGTTTTGGCTGGATCTTTGGATGAAAGTCTTTGTGAGCAAACATGAATGTGCTAAACACATTAGCAAAACAGCATCAATGATGTTTATGTAACACTTATTGTACACCAAGCACCACCATACTTAGTGAGTACAGCAGTTCTAAAACAACCTATCATTATCCCATTTTAAACATGAATCAGCATGAGCCTCCAGGAATTAGGCCTTTTGGTCAAGGTCATGGAGCTAAAAAGTCATTAACTCAATACTGTTAACCTTGGAGAGGAGGTGTGGGAGCTTCCTCAGGCTGGAAGGAGGTGCTACCAGCTCCTGGAGTCAAGGCAAGGATGAATAAACAAGAAAATGTGGGTGCTTAGCTCGGCCCCACACTATAGAAAACACCCTGTTCGTAAAGACTGTCACTGTGGCTGCCATTGGTGTCAAAGTGTGAAAATGGAGTCCAGATCTAAACAGAGAACTCTCAACAGAGGACTCTAAAATGGCTGAAAGACATTTAAGGAAATATTCAACATCCTTAGTCATCAGAGAAACGCAAATCAAAACAACTCTGAGATTCCATCTTACACCTGTAAGAATGGCCAAGATCAAAAACACTGATGACAACTTGTGCTGGAGAGGTTGTAGGGAAAAGGGAACACTCCTGTATTGCTGATGGGAATGCAAGCTGGTACAATCCCTTTGAATGTCAGTGTGGTGATTTCTCAGAAAATTAGGAAACAACCTTCCTCAAGACCCAGTAATACCACTTTTGGGTATATATCCAAAGGATATTCAATTGTGTCCCAAGGACATGTGCTCAGCTATGTTCATAGCAGCTTTGTTTGTCAAAGCCAGAACCTGGAAACAACCTAAATGCCCTTATACTGAAGAATGGATAAGGAAAATGTGGTACATTTACACAATGGAGTACTACACAGCAGAAAAAAATAGCAACATCTTGAATTTTGCAGGAAAATGGATGGAGCTAGAAAACAATATTTTGAGTGAGGTAACCCAGACAAAGAAAGACAATTATCACATGTTCTCACTCATAAGTGGTTTTAAAACATAAAGCAAAGAAAACCAGCCCACAAATCACAATCCCAGAGAACCTAGACAACAATGAAGACCCTAAGAGACACTTACATAGATCTAATCTACATGGGAAGTAGAAAAAGACAAGATCTCCCGAGTAAATTGGGAGCATGGGGACCTTGGGAGAGGATTAAAGGGGAGGGGAGAGAGAAAGGGAGGGGAGCAGAGAAAAATGTAGAGCTCAAAAAGAAAATCAATGAAACAACAACAACAACAAAAAACAAAGTGTAGTAGCTTTGATTGCCATTGGAAAAGATGCTGCAAATGGCAGAAATGAATATATTCTAAAGGGACACTTTAGCTATCAGACTATTAAAACAATAGGTCGCAAGAAATTGGAGTTTCCTCACAAATCTCATGCTGGGAGAACAAAAGTGTAGTCAACCAGAGCAGAATCCCTTATAATAATGGTAACCCCTTGTAATAATGGGAACCCTTTATAATGATGGCTCAGTAGCAAACACCTTTGGCCAGGACTGCTTAGATGTGTGCACACCCCTGCCTTTTTTTTTTCTCTCTCTAGTATGAGAGAGAATGTGTGTGTGCGTGTGCATGTGTGTGTGTGTGTGTGTGTGTGTGTGTGTGTGTGCTTTTTAGGTTTATTTATTTTCATTTTATGTGTATGAATGTTTTGCCTAAATGCATGAATGTATACCATGCCATGCCTGTTGGATCCCCTGGAACTGGAGTTATGGCTGCTTGTGAACCACTATGTGGGTACTGAGAATCAAATCCAGGTCCTCTGTAAGAGCAGCAAATGCTCTAACTGACGAGCCAACTGTCCAGGGCTTCTCTATACATCTTTTAATTTCACTTGAAGGCCCTGAAGATGAACTGGATGGGGTCACTGTATCTCGCTGCCCCTCTTCCCAATGTGGCCACATTGAACTAGTCTTTTTCTGCTTTCTACTATTAATTTAACTGCTGTAGTTGGCTTCTTCAAGACAGGTAACTAAGCCTGGCTTCTTGGAATCTAAATTTTAAGCCTGAGTTTAGCCGCAGTGCTACTCTGCCCTCGCCTTACAGAGCACAGTGGGCAGAAATGTTAATCCAGTTTTGCTGAGCCCACGGACTCATTCCCAATTGAAGAGTTGCTCTCTCTCAACTCCAGAGACCCAGAGTAGAATCAAGGAACTGCAGTTGGAGGTATGCTACGTTCATGGCTGGGCAGATAGAGTAATGCTAGCCCATTGAGGACATAAATCCTGGCAGCCTTCCAATACCACGCAAGACCCCCAGGGTGATGTAAGAGAAAGCAAGCCAAGAACAGAGAGGCCGGATGGGCTACAGATCAGAGACTGAAACTGGTTCGCTCTGAAACCAGGCCAGGGATGCTGTGTAAGCCCACTGTGAAAGCTCTCTATCATGTCTCCCTGGTTTCCGTCAGATCTGCCACTTTCTTAGTCATTATTATATGCCGAGATTTTGGACTCAGACAAAGTTTGAGCTTTACAGTTTTGGCTGATTCAGTGAGATTAGCCACAAAATACCCATAACCATCACCAGACATTTAACATAAAATGGTTTTTTTCTTTATTTTTCAATCTATTAAACTAAAATCTGTACACGTACAAGGTTTAGAATTGGCAATCGAGATATAAATACATATGTACATATATACATATATATGCATATATGTACACACATACATATATATTGGTGGGGGGGCTAGAGAAATGAGAAATAAATCATCAGTTGAGATCACTGCTCTTCCAGAGGTCCCCAGTTCCATCTCCAGCACCGACATGGCAGCTCATAACCATCTGTAACTCTAGTCCCAGGAGACCAGATACCCTCTTCTGGCCTCCACACACACTGAACACTGTAGTATACAGGCATGCATGCAGGGAAACACTCATACTTATAAAACCAAAAGAAACTTTTAAATACTTTCAAATCCAAATATACATCATTTGACATGCATGTATTATTATAGGACTAAACAGAAAGTGTGACTGAACTTCTGAACCTGAACTCATAGTTAGCCAGTCCCTTCCCCGCTAACTCTCTTTGTTTAGGAAGGGAGAAGAAAAACCCTCCCACAGCAGAAAACCGAGCCACTCTGTTTCTGGGGGCAGAGTCTTTTCCAGAGAGTTTCACGAGGAGCCAATAAAGAGTGCAAACAAAGGAAAACAGAACTCAGTCATCTTAAGAGAATCGCACCGTTGGCTGAGAGTTCCCAGGAATGCACGGTTTCAGATCTCGGTGGAAGTAGACCGTGCTCAACAGATTGGCTCCGGGCCGTGTTCGTCTCCTGCAGAGGAGGCAACTGGGGTCAGGGAAAGTTGGCAAGCGGTCTGTCCTGAAGGAAATTTCTCTCTGTGATTAAAGCTTGGCCTTTACCGGCATATGCCTCCAACTTACAGAATTTAATTAGCGAAAATGGAAAGGACGGAGAGGAGACTATTCCGGCCTGTGATAAATGTCCGCGTCACCAGCTTGCTTCAAAATCATCCATTTGTTCTCACTTCGAGGGTGTGAAAGGCGAGAAGGATGGGGAAATGAATGAAAGGAGCTTCCTAAAGTACTGGACACCCTCTCTTGCATACCCCGCTCCACAGCCCCTCTTCACATGCAGAAATACATGGAGTTCCTCCCAGCAGCCTTGCACAGCACCCTTGAAACAGCTTGGACACCCCTCATCCCCCTATGCACGCAGCCCTCTGGGAGTCTCGGGCTTCCGCCCTACAACCAGGCTTTGCTGGATCTCCAGGCTTATTCATGGAGGTGAGCCACTCTGCCTACAGAGTCTGTCCCATAACAGATCAGTGAAACGAAGAAAAACAACTTAAATTTGGCTGTGCATAGGTGGTAGTGTGTCTGGAATAAAAGAAAGTTTCAAAGGCTGAAGAGATAGCTCGGTTGGCAAGCATCCCCTGAGTCACCTGAGAGCCCTGATGTCCAACACCCCAACCATGGGTCACACAGATCTTAACCTGACAAGTGTCCCCAGCAACACTAATCAAGCCACTAATAAAACACCCATGGTGTTTGTGAAGACTTAGAGGGGGGGAAGTGTAAATGCTTTACACATAGGTTTAACAATTCTCACATGTTCAAATGAAAATATTTTGGTTGCACTCGATTAAAAATGCTATTAAGGCAAATTTCGCTGATGTCACTTTGGTTTCGTAACGTGGCTTCTAGGAATCTAAAGCTGCAGCCATGGCTCCTATGTGTGGCTTCACGTTATGCCTCTCCTGGCCCTCCCTGCTCTAGACTATGAGCGTTTTGATTGCCTCTATAATGCTCAGTTCTATTTCCATCTCTGCCTGCTGCCATCTGCTCCCGCTTCCAGCCCTGCTAAGCTCTCCAAGATGGGATCTTTCTCTGTGGTGTGCACACCCCCATCGTCAGTGCGACGGAAGAAGTTCCTGGTGTGTGGTGTGCTGCCAGCAAGTGCGTGTGAAACTAATAAACAGTGTTCTAGAATCTTTTATACTAAGAGCTAACGTGGAGTGAGTGCCAAGCTGCACTATGCAAATAATGTTGATGCCTCTACTTCATGGACAAAGACAAGAATATAGAGAGATTAAGGGACCGGGAGACAGTTCAGTGGATAAGGCATCGGTATGCAAGCGTTGGATCTAAGTTCAGACTCCCAGAAACTACATAAGCCAGATGAAATAGGTGATATATATGTATAATTCCAGAGCTAGTACAGGGGAGGGGGGGAGCATCCCTGGGGGCTCATGGATCAGCAAGCCAGTAGGGAACCAGAGACCCTTCCTTAAATAAAGACAGACACTCAAGGTTGACCTCTGACCTCCACACACACTCATCAACTCACACACAGATGCATAAACACACATGAACACAACCCCACACATACACACATACCTACACAATCTCACGCATATATAATACATATACACATACTCACATAATCACACTGAAGAATATATAAAGATTAAATCATCTTTAAATGACAAGTGTCGAAAGAAAACCTACAGTCTACACCCCGGCATCCTGTGATCCACTGGGGTCACACTGCGGGGCATTTCCCTTTCACCCCGGAAGTCCCGAGGAAGGAACACAATCAGCATTTCATCTCTAGTGCTGACACACAGTAGGTAGAAAACAAACCACTGGCTGGAGAAGTCCTTGGCATCAGCACCAGCCACGACAGTGAAGCTCCCTTGAGCATTTCCTACAAGGCAAGCATTGCTGTTCCTCGCTTGCTCATTCCCAGCTAGGCGTCTAACAGGAGTCTCTGAATTACTGTGATGCACTGGGGATTGTCCCCCTCACTTCAGGAGCATCCTGCCTCCATGTCCTCATGTGAGTGATGGCCGTCTCATTCCTCCTGCTGACCAAGTCAAAGCCTTGACATCGTTCCTGATTCCTTCTTTCCCTCCCAAAGCGTTCTTCACCTGCCAAGAAACCCTGGATGTTTGCTTTCACGGTCTATGTCATACCTGGCTCCTGCTGGCCACAACTTTGGTCAAGCAGTCATGAGTGCTGCACTGGCCACTACAGTACTCCCAGTCCCCACGGTGACTTTCTGAGAGCCAATGGTGTTTTCAAAATATTTATCTTTAAAACGGCATTTTAAAATGTACTCCGCAGCGTCTGAGTTGCCCACTCAGAATCCTCCAGTGTCCTGTCGCTCACAGAGAACAAAAAGCAATGTCCTCTCAATGGCTGAGGAAATCCCTCCCCACAGACGGCATCTTCTGAGGCTCCCACCACACACTCTGCTTCAGGCAGATTTGCTGGCCTACCATCTGGTCCTCCACACTGCAGACACACTCCCACCTCAGTTCCGTGTCTGTGTCATTCTTTACCTTCCCACACGTCTCCATTTCTCTTTCTTCTAGACATTGTGCAGCTGTAGATGTCACTGTTTTAGTAAGGGGGAACCCCTCATCACTCCAATTTAAACCTTGCTCACCCTGCACATTCACGTGTGTGTGCGTGTGTGTGTGCGTGCGCATGCATGTATGTGTGTGCATGTATGTGTGTGTTCATGTGTATGTATATATATATGTGTTGCAAGAATGTATGTGTGTGTCCGTGTATATATGTATGTGTGTGTATGTGTGTGCATGTATATCTATGTATGTATGTATGTGTGTGTATGCATGTATGTATGTGTGTGTGCGCATGTGTATGTGTGTATGTTTGTGTGCGTGGGCGTATGTATGTGTGTATGTGTGTGTGCGTGTATATGTATGTATGTATGTGTATGTATGTGTGCGTGCATGTGTATGTGTGTATGTTTGTGTGTGTGTGAGTGTATGTATGTGTATGTGTGTGTGCGTGTATATACGTACGTGTGTGTGCATGTGACGCGCTCACACACCTTCTTTCCCTCTTCTCTTTACTCCCATCCTAGTTTCCTCTCCCGCTGTGCTAAAACACTGACCAAAATCAACTTGGGGAGGAAAGGGTTTATTTACCTTACAGATTCTACCCATCAAGAAAGGAAGCTGGGGCAGCAACTGCAGCAGGAGCTTGGATTGAAACCCCTGAGGCATGCTGCTCCCTGGCTCGCTCCTTCTGGCTAGCTCAGCTATGGTCTTTTTACACAGTCTAGGTTCAGTTGCCTAGAGATGACACTGCCCACAGTGGGCTAAGTCCTCTGCTATCCAATAGCAGTCACGGAAACACCCCACTGGCCAATCTGAGAGCAGCAATTCTTCAGCTGACTGTCCTGGTGTGTCATGTGCACAGTCAAGACTAACCACCCCATCTCCATAGCGCTTAACAACCTAACAGTCTTTGCGTCTGTTTTCTTTGCTTCCACAGTTGCCTCCAGGACGGTAAGTGTTATAAAACAAGGGATTCCACCCCTGTTTCTGTCTGCAGTTCTCTCCTCAGTGTCTCAAAACGACAGCCAACAAAGGCATGTGGCCTGAATGTATCTGCTTTAGCTCGTTTGCTCCAGGCTCCACCAACTATCTCCATTCTGTAGGGCTAAAGGGTTTGCCACGTGCATTTAGCACAGAGGCAGCTCCCAGACAACGTGTAATGAGTGTTGCAGCGCACCACAATGAAAGTCTGCCTGGGAACACAAGCGGGGGAGGGGGAGGGGTCAATGGGGTAGCTGGCTCTGGGGACATAGTGTTTCTCACCACTACCGTCTGATTCAGCAAGAATCAGGTCCCATGGTGAGAGGACCTCAGTATCTTGTCTCAGATCAAGCTGCTGATGAGCTGCAGAGCCAACTCCAACCCGTGGGTCAGATGAAAGGGCAGCACCAACGTGAGGATTCAGAGGACTCAACGACGCCTCATGCAGTGACTCTAGGGGAGGGATGGCAGAGAAGGATCTAGCGAATTCCCTCCACAGAGCCCAGAGACTCAGAACCACGACACTTGCACAGCAGCCTGCCCCAGTGCTTTCCTAGATACAAAGAGAGCCGACAACCCTTCAGAGCTATGAGCCAAGCCATGCTTTCCTTTCCCGCCCATTTCTTCAAAGCCTATGAGTCTTCGCTGTCGACAGCCTTTGTCTTTGATGTGCGGCCAGCCAAGCCTTCTGTCATGTGAGTATGGAGAGGGACAGTCTGAGATTCTGGGGCTCTGATCTTCCCTCTCCTGCTAACATCTTAATCTCTGCCTTCTCCTTCCTTCGTTCAAAACATAAAGATGCCAAGGAGACCATGAGTGCCAAGCCTGGGGCAGAGCCAAGGACAGCAGTCCATCCACTTCATGGCAGGGATTTAAAAGCGCCCACCCCCCTTACCTCCCCAAACATTGCCAATCTTCTTTTTCAGTAATGGAGACCTTGAGTTTGGTCCCTTCACGAAGCAACGCATCTAATTGGAATCTAATCATAAAGTTTGGTTTCCGCTGTACTTATTTTTATAGTTTTCTACTGTGACTGATTTCATTTCCATCAACTCAGTGAAAGAGGTGGGGCTTCACATTTTGAAGAAATATCTTCCCTGCATGGGTCATAGTATCCCACAAGATGCAGAAGACGGGAGAGAAGTGACCGTGCCGTTTGCACAGCTGGAGAGGTCCCTGTCATGCACACCACAGATGTTCAGATGTTATTTGCGTTGCCTGGTTTGATGGGTGACTGGGTTATCATGGCCCCGTAATGGAGCTGCAGCTGCTCCAGTTCCTGACACAGCCCTAAGAAAGCTGAGCCAGGTACCGCTTACACTCCCTACTGACAAGCACCTTCTCTCTGATGGGCGTCCCATGTTGGGCTGGAGGTTCTGAGAGGTGGGTGCTTGCAGCCATCCACAGGGCTTCCTGTTAGTCATTCAGCCCTGCTCTGGAGGTCTAGCTGTGCTTATGATGCTGGGCCAGACACTAGCACATCTAGACTCTGTAAGATGACCCCCACCCTCCCACACTCACTCGGTAAGCCAATTCCCTACCCTGACCTTACCTACCCCTCAACCAAACTCCCCCACTAAATATCTCCAAGTGGCTCAGCTTCTCCAATGGAACCTCACCTAGCACAGCTCCAGTGGCTGGAAAACTTCAGGTTGCTGTGGAAGAGTCCTGCACCAAAATTCCATCAGAAATAAAAGCAAAGCATGTAAATGGAAGAAAAATCAACCTGTAGATGTTACACAACCAGAGGGGCTGTGGGAGTGACTGAAAATTGGAAGAAAGTTGCTGTTTTTTCATTATCCATGAAGAAGCAGGGATAGAAAACAAGTAGAATCATCAGTGCTCGAGTCTCATGGCCAGGCCATGTATATGGGGTGTGTGTGTGTGTGTGTGTGTGTGTGTGTGTGTGTGTGTGTGATGTGCACCCGCATTCAGATACCAAAAAATCCCAGGTGTTCTATGTCTCTGTCCATCACTCCCCTCGAGACAAGGTCTCTCACTGAGTCTGGGATTTATCATTCTGACTGGTAACCAGCAAGATCCAGGGAATCCTCCTGTCTACACACCCCACCACATACACACAGTGCTAGGGTTACAAGTGCATAAGCAGCCAAACCTAGGTTTTTAAATAAGTGTTGAGGACTGAACTCAGGTTGTCATGTTTGTGTGATAAGCACTCTTACCCCACCAAGCCATTCCCAGTGGCTGCTTCCTGACTTTCGCAGGTCACTTGGTGAGATTCTACTTTTGTAGACGGAGACTGTGCTTTCGTTTTCTGGACACCTAGACCCGAATAATCACACAGGAACTATATTAATTACAACACTGCTTGGCCAATGGCTCAGGCATATTCCTAGCAAGCTCTTACATCTTAAATTTACCCATTTCTATTAATTTATATATTACCATGAGGGTGTGGCTTACCGGTAATGTTCTGGCATCTTTCTCCTTCAGTGGCTACATGGTATCTTTTTTTATTTTGCCTACTCTCTCTCTTTATCTCTGTTCAGATTTCCTGACTGACTTTTCTCTACTAACCTATTGGCGAAAACATCTTTACTCATCAAACAATTAAAGCAACACATATACAGAAGGACATCCCACATCATCTTCCCAATACCAGTCTAAAAATAATAAAACCTTAAACTTTTTAAAACCATATATTGAAAATGGCAGTATAACAGTAACTCGTATTTTAATTTTTAACTTTGTAACTAAAGTAAAGGAAAGCTTTTAAAAATCAGTAGAGCCACACAGCCCTACATTCAAAATTAATTCAGAACCACCTGCAGTCTGCTTCCCATTTCTTCATTTCCCACCTTTGTACCAGTGTTCCTCGCTGAGCCACTCTGTATTTATCGGTTCCTTGTGCAGCTCGGGGGCAGATATACATGGGAACACACACCTGGATCGAGGGTGCGGATATACACGGGAACACACATCTGGATCTAGGGTGCAGATATACACGGGAACACACACCTGGATCGAGGGTGCAGACATACATAGGAGCACACACCTGGATCTAGGGTGCAGATATACACAGGAACACACGCCTGGATCTAGGGTGCAGATATACATGGGAACACACACCTGGATCTAGGGTGCAGATATACACAGGAACACACACCTGGATCGAGGGTGCAGATATACACAGGAACACACACCTGGATCGAGGGTGCGGATATACACAGGAACACACACCTGGATCTAGGGTGCGGATATACACAGGAACACACACCTGGATCTAGGGTGCGGATATACACAGGAACACACACCTGGATCTAGGGTGCAGATATACACAGGAACACACACCTGGATCTAGGGTGCGGATATACACAGGAACACACACCTGGATCTAGGGTGCAGATATACACAGGAACACACACCTGGATCTAGGGTGCGGATATACACAGGAACACACACCTGGATCAGGGTGCAGATATACACAGGAACACACACCTGGATTTAGGGTGCAGATATACATGGGAACACACACCTGGATCTAGGGTGCGGATATACACGGGAACACACATCTGGATCGAGGGTGCAGATATACACAGGAACACACATCTGGATCGAGGGTGCAGATATACACAGGAACACACACCTGGATCGAGGGTGCAGACATACACAGGAACACACACCTGGATCGAGGGTGCGGATATACATAGGAGCACACACCTGGATCGAGGGTGCGGACATACACAGGAACACACGCCTGGATCGAGGGTGCGGACATACACAGGAACACATGCCTGGATCAAGGGTGTAGACATACACAGGTAGATACAGCACATCTCTCTCCACAATTGCTTCCTTCTACAAATTAGGGTGTCGACCTGCACAGGAACAAACATCTGTATCTCTGTCCACAATGGAGACAGACATATCCCCAACACTGTGCATCAATATCACCAAACTATCATTCGAAACTATTTTCCAATAGCCATAAAAAGTCACTCCCTTTAAACTCATGATTTCAGTTATGAAAAAAGAAGAAACCACACACAAACATACCTATTCCAATGCTGTGTTCAATAAAAATGAAAACATCATAAAGACTTAAAATGCATAGATTATTTAGTAAACTAAATACTATGGAGCTGGGGGGTTGATCTCTGTGTAGAGAGATTTTTAAGATGCTTTAAGTGAAAAAGAGAAAGAATGGTGTATACAATACATGACACTGAAGAAAATGGAATATATACACAACCCACATGTAAAAACTTACGTGTGTGTGTGTGTGTGTGTGTGTGTGTGTGTTGACATAAGTCAGAAATGTGCCTGGAAAGATGTGCAGGAAACTAACTTGGGCTACTTCGGAGGGAACTGAATGGCTTTTTGAAAGGAAGATGACAGAAAACATTTTTCACTGTGTACCTTTTTTTAAAAAAAAAAGCTTTCAGCTTTATAATTTAGAGCCATGAAAACTGGATAATTATGCTTCTTGAAATAGTATCATTTGTTATAGAAACAATAAGGTGATTGTTTAAATGAGTGCAGGTCACGGAACACCCACCATTCATCTATTAATGGTTTATTGCGAGTCTGAGTTATCCATGGTACCAAAATCTGAGGCTTAAAGAGTAGTGCCTCAGTGACCAAAGGGAACAAAGGATGCTGGGTGAATAAATGAATGAATGGAATCTATGTTTCCACAGAACAAATGTAACTGCATTAGGTATTATAAACTACTAGAAAAATCTGGTTGCTGGCAGAGTGACTATGAAATTGATCTCTGTGGTTACTGTGGTTTCTGACAGTGTCAGGAGTACCCTACAGAGAGCCAGGAATGCCTGCCCACTATGTACAGACCAGGAGCACACTCTGCCAATGAACCTTCCCAGCCTTCAGTACACACACACACAGTGTGATCAGCAGGGCATAAGTCACAAATCCAAATCCAATGCCCCCGTCATCTGCAAGCTTAATGAACAAATTACATTTGGGGCATTCATTCAGGCATTGGAATTTGCTCGAAATTCATAAATCAATACCATATGTCTTCTTCCCAATTCTGGAATAAATAAAGTCTGAGCGCTCACAGGAATCATTTAAGGTGGATTATCAGTAGTGCCGAAGATGGCACTGCTCACCCTTGTAAGGTGTGCTCTTAATTTTCCTCTGGCTATAATAAAATTCCTAAGTGAATGAAAGAATTAACAGAGGCTCTAAGCCACGGATGTCATGAAACACTGCGTTTGCATGCACATGCGTAGTTCACGCTAAAGTCTAAAACACACAGGAGGATTACAAGGATGGCTTGGTGCTATTACTTGGCCAGGAATGCTGACACAACAAATGTCAGCTTCACCATGATTCTGGGAAAACACACTTACAGCCAGGAAGGCATTTACGTATAAGCATTGCTATTGCTGGCCACTGAGGGATGACGACAGTGCTTGTCTTTAAAGGTTCTGCAGAATCTCACATAAGCATCAGTGATGCCTCCAAAGGAGACACACATCTCCCTCGAGTGAATTTCGATTTTGGTGAACTCACTGGTCTGGGAGATTTTTCTCTTAATTTTGTGGCCTTTCTCTTGGGTGGCAGAGAATGGATTTAAAAAGCAGTCAGCTGTCAGTCACACTGTGGGAAGAAAGATGTCCTGCTCATCTGCCCACCTCACTGAACCCAGTTTGCAGGAGAGGCTTCCTCCCTTCAGCCATGACTTTCAGATTGTATGTGTTTCTACTGATACCCTACTGCATTCCAGGCTTTTCCTTTTCACTCCTTTCCTATTTTCATGTGTGTGTGTGTGGGTGCTAATTTGTGTATGTGCACACAAGTACATGCGAGCTTGTATGTGTGGGGGCTTAAGATTAATAATCAAGAGTCAACCGTGACCAATACTTCACCTTATCCACTAAGGCAGGGTATCCCACCCAACCCAGGGTCTCTCAAACCAACCCAGGGTCTCCCACCCAACCCAGGGCTTGGTGACACAGCTTGTCTCATGAGCCAGATTGCTCTAAGGCTCCGCAGTCTCCCCTTTCTGAGACCGGATTTACAGGCAGGCTTCCAGACCCAGCATTCATCTGGGTTCTCAGGATCCAAACTCTGGCTCTCATGCTCACTCTGTAAGCATGCTAGTAAGTGAGCTGTCTCCTCAACCCCAAGAACTCTCATCTGAAACTTTAATATTTATCCCTTCAGATGGCATGGGCAAGGCTTTCAATGGCTATGACCCCAAGGCAAGTTAACATAGTATGTCCCAAGGATAGAAAATACCCAAACTCTCTAGGCCCTAATCACACCACCCCAAGTCAACATTATAAAGCGTGGTCTATGTTGAACAGCCTCAGTGTTCTTTCTCATGAGGGATGATTTAAATGTCTTAATTATCAAGCCAACGTAGACATCGTAATCACAATCTGAGAGATCACGAGAGCATCTTTGGAAATGACAGAACACAGCACAGCTATTCCTCAGTATCCACAGTTACTTTATGTGGTAACACAGATATCAAGATTTGTGGATGCTCATACCCTGAGAAAACCATGATGCAGAACTTGTATCCAACCTGTGCACAACCGCCTGGGTACCTCAGATCACCCCCGGATGATGCACAGCACGTAGCAAGACGCAAACGCTGTGTAAATAGTTATTCCAGATTGTTTAGTAAGTAACAACATGAGAAACACCTGCACCCTTTCAGCACAGGTGCAACATCCCATCAGTCTCTTGGGTTCATGGTTGATTCCATGGATGAAGAACCCAAAGCTATGAAAGACGGGCTGTATGTTTTCAAGCAGATACTGTTGTCGGTGATATTCTACATATGTGCTACTCACAATCGTAATAGATTTTTAACATCTAGGAGAAAGAGGATGTACTAAAATAATTATCTTTTATTACTGTCATAGGCATATGCAATTCTTAACATGGAAAATGCATGAATACTCTTGGGCTGTGACATGTGCCTGTGTAAGCACATGAATCCAAACCCTAGCTTTCCTTCCCATGTAATCTGATCCTGCCATTGCTCCCTTGATGAACACAATACGTAGAGAAACGGCTCACTATGCCAATTTATGATATTGACAGAGATGTCACTGAAACCCCAAGCTACCAGTGCTCTTAATTAAAGCAACATTAACAAGTCCACTAAATATAAAATGATACAATTTGTCTCAGCCATCAAGATAGGAAAATGTTTTAGACTGAGTAACTACACTATGGTGCCTCGTCACCTTTCCTGCTAAGGAAAACATCAGAAGGCTGTGACAAACAGGAGAATATTGCGTGTGGATGAGCATGCCTCGTCCTTGTCCAAGGTCCCAATAGACACATTAAGAAAAGGCCAGTGACACTTTTGGAGGCAGTCTTTTAGAAGAACCCAAGATATGACTATATACCCATCCCTCCCTCCCTCCCTCCCTCTCTCTCTCTCTCTCTCTCTCTCTCTCTCTCTCTCTCTCTCACACACACACACACACACACACACACACACACACCAAAATTAAAAAATAAAAAATCTTGGAGATGTTTTTCTTCTGTATTATTGAAAACACAGGTTTACTAATAATCATTATGTCTTAGCCCATGGTCATAATATTCCTTTTTAAGGCACTACAAAAAAGGGAGTGCCGACTGGGAAAGCAAATGCTCTGATGACAAAACAAGTAAGAGAGAACTCAGGGCTTAAGAGCAGGGGCTGCACTTGCAGAAGAATGGAGTTCGGTTTCCAGTACCCACGTCAGGCAGTCCACAGCTGCCTATAACTCCAGCTCCATAGACTCTGATGTCCTCTTCGGGACCCCGTGAGCATCTGCACTCACACATGCACACACACCAGAAAACCAAAAAGAAGCTAAGATAGCTTTTGTCACTTTTGTGCAGCCTCTACCTTCCACCATGGGTGAACACAGCATTCCTTCCCTCCGAGATGCAGCATCCAGGTGCCATCCTAGAAGCCAAGCCTGAACCAGACATCAAAAACCTTCAGCATAGAACTGCGAGAAGTGACTTCCTTTCGGGTGCACCCCCCGGGTTCTGGTGTTGCTCCATCCGCACTAACAGACTAAAGCAGCGTGCCACCCCAACATCTACCTCTATGAGTATCTTATAAGAAGATGGAAACAGAGATTCAAAATCTGAAGTACTTGCATGTTTTTCAAATGCAAAGCCTGTTTAAACTCGAGATCTTAAATCAACACCAATCTTAGCCTGGGGCTGACATGAAGTCTTTGGTGTGGATTTTCCCCCTCATCGTTCAGTCAAGGCACAGTAGGTTCCTGGTGGTACACACTCAGGAGCCCCGGTGACTAGTCAGTGAGAACGCTGAGCTGGAAAATCTGCTTCTGGAAATCACCTATAGGCTATGAAATGCTCCGCTTTGAGCCTTTGGTTCAGTTGTCAGAACACCCCAGCATTTCACCTCTCTAAGAGAAGAAACATGTACAAAACACATCCAAAGAGCTGTCTGCCATGTCACAGAGGTCTGTGTCCTGAGGCCAGGGTGACAGACTGGATGACTTACAAACATGGGTCCTGGGGCTGAGGAGACAGCTTTATGGGTAAACGGCTTTCTGCGCAAACATGGAGACATGACCATGTTTACATCATATTACATATTATAGCAGAAAGTCGTGCCTGGTGACATATGCCTCTGGCTACAGGGTTTGCCAGGTAAATTCAAGAAGATCCTGGGGCTCACTGGCCAAAATAATGAACTGTAGGTTTGATGAGATACCTGTCTCTAAAAACATAAAGGAGAGCAACAGAGAAAGACATTTAATATTCATGTCTGATTTGCACACATGTCCCACACTGTGCAAGCATGCCTCCCTCACACATACATACATGGATACACATGTACAACACACACACAAATTGAGGATTGGTGAGGATGATGATGGCAATGGTGATGATGCTGATGATGCTGATGATGATCGTGATAATGTCCCTAATAACCACTGTGGAACTCTACAGAAGTCAGGAGGTCCTGGCCCCAGCTTCCAGAGGATTCACATCAATCTCTCTGAACTGTGTCCATTTCTGCCAGTGATCTGTACTCTCCCTTGACTTTAAAACTTGAACTCATGGCACTGAAACCCAGTGAAATCTTTGTGGCATGTGTGTGGAAGAGGAGTAGGGAGCCCTTAACAATAGCTCCCGTAGCCTCTGCCAGCATTCGAATCATGTGCTGGCGTATTTCTCAGCTTGAACCTTGAAGCAGATAAAATGAGAACCGTTATTTTTGAATTCATATGGCTGACACTTATCTAAGATCAAAATTATAGAGGCTCTGGAACACACGACCTTAACGCACAGGAAACTGACCCATTTGTTGAGTTAATATTGGAGCAACAGACCAAAAAATTTTTTTCATTTTATATTATTAAAACTTCATCTAAAAAATCTCTGAAAATTAAACTTCAATATTAAAGGCCAACAAGATATCCAGTTCTCCTCTCACACGCTTGATCCTGTGAGTGACTCTCCTGATGAAGGGCATTTGACTTCAGAACTGTATTTCCGTATATTGGAAGAACTCCTTTAAGCTATGCACAGAGTAGCCAATCTCCCTAAAAGGTCACGCAGTAGCGTAGAAGACACTTCCACCTAAGGCTTTAATCTATATCAAAACATATTCTGGGCAGCACACCTCTGTAAATCCAACTGCCTACTGATGTACGAAAGTTCAAGCCTGAGAGTCAGAGTCACCCCAGGCACCCACAGTTATGAAAAGGAAAAACAAGTCAAATTTTCTCATCTCAGTGACTGGCATACTTAATAGTCAAATGCCCTGTTAGGAGGAAACGGAATTAAATCCATGGACAACACCGTCTTCTTGTCCTCGGGCTCTCAGCAGGACAGTCGGACAGCTCCATGGGGAAGGTGCTCGCTTGTGAACCGGAAGACCGAAGTGTGATTCCTGGAATCCACATGTGGAAGGAGAGAAGAATCTCTCAGAGGTTGTCCTCCGATGTCACAAGCATGCCATGACACACATAATTAATCATTTTAATAAAGATGAAGTTAGTAAAGAGACTGGTGTGCTTTAATAAAACAGCAAAAAAAAATAAGCCCTTTTATTTCTGTCTTACAAAAATTACAGCACAGATAGCTAGATAGCTAGTTAACCAGTAGCAGGTTCGGAGCCCCATTGGGGATGGATTCTTCTTAACGACCAGTAGCATGTGAAGACAAAACCTGGCTGCAAGATTGTGGTAAGGCAGAAGAATGGGACACACGGGAGATGTGAGGCTCTGAAGGGCTTAGAAAGCCATTAACAGATAACCATCTAAATCTTCTGAGATTCTGATCTGGCTGGAGGCTTTCTGGTCAGAACAGGAGATACCATCCCCTCCCTCTCATAAAAGTCAATCAAATGAGCCCACCAAGCATCTGAATAGGAAGATGCCCCTCAAGGCAACCCATCTGGAGAATTCAGAAGAGCAGAAATCCTTAACACACAAGTTGGCACAGCAATCTACCTGACCATTGTCCACTCTCATCCCTTGAGAATGTTCCACTCTCCCCGATGACACACTCCACCCTTCCTCTGCCCCATTCTCCCCTGCGTTCCTTCGACAGAGATCAGAAGGGCTGGACAGCCAAGGGGATCCCAGAGTGGCAGAATCATTTCAGTTGTGAAAATCCTGTGTCAAATACAGGGAGGAGCCACAGACTTGCAGCTCAGTCCTGAAGTCAGAGAGAGCGCCCAGTGCCTCCATAGAAGCATGAGTCAGACCGGTAGCATCTCAGCTGCTCAGCAGCCTGCTGGGGATTGATCTTGGAAAGCAGACTGACGTGCGAAGACACTCACTACCGAGCACTCTCAGAATAAGTAGTGCCTTGGAAGCAGTGGGGTGCATGGATCGGTTATCAAACACTCTACTGAAGTCTCCAGAGATCCTATACACCACCCTTAAGTTTACACACTCGCAGAGTTGCTCCTGACTGGGGTTGTCGGGAGCAGAAGATGTGTGTCCTGGAGGCACACTGTCATACACACCCCGTAGGGCAGGGCTAGTCACGGTGGTCTGTCCTTGCACAGCTGGGTAGTGCACTGTGTGATGGCAACCTCAGGGGAAGGTTAAATGTTTCCAGGTGATAATGGTGAAAGACCAGTCTTTCCTAATGGGAATACTGAGGAGAACATGGGGTAAAAGTATGCAGTGGTTGGTCCTGCTGTAAAGGCCTGCTGGACACTAAGGAGCAAATTTCATAACCATGTGTTACTGAATGACTACATGGGAATAAAGAAGTTAGAGAGAACCCCACTGAGCCCCTGTGGAGCTCACAGCCTAGTGAAGCGAAAATCATCAAAACATATCATTTAGGCCATCCATCAATGCTCTACAGAAATGATGCAGGACAGCGTTGTCCAACAGAGCTCTCTACAGTGATGGAAATATTTTATATATGTGCTGTTGGTATGGTTGCCAATAGAGACTCTGGGGCTATTTATAGCTTCAAATGGTTAATGTGTCACAGAATTTTTTTGAAGTACTTTTTAAAAAGGAGATTGATGGATTGAGCAATTGAGTGAGTGGGCGATTTTGTGTGTGTGTGCGTGTGTGTGTGTGTGTGTGTGTGTGTGTGCGTGCGCGCGCTCATGTGAGTTTTGTGGGCTCCGCATGGATTCAGGTGACGTCAGAGGACAGAAAAAGATGTTGGATCACCAGGAATTTGGGGTACAGGTAGTTGTGAGCCACTTATTGTGGGTGCTAGGAACTAAACCTGGGTTCTCTGCAGCAACAAGCAATCCCAACAGCTAAGTAATCATCCCAGCTTCTAAAAACCAAGGAAAAGAAAACCTTTAACCTGAATTAGTTAAATAGCTACAAGTGGTCAGTGACCACACCCACCTAGGTGGGAGATGGGGTCAGAAACTCCAAGAGAAACCAGCCAGCTGCATGCCCGCTGGGATGATCAGGATGGGGAGCCAGAGAGACAAACACTGAAGGGCAAGAGGTTTCTACTCAGAAGGAAACTAAGGGAAATGATGAAAGAGAGTTGACTCTCTGTGGGAGCATAGATAGGTTCTTCCCCATTGGTGCTGGAGAGGGCATGGTGTCACGTGGCCAGTGACGTCATGGGGTCTGATCATACAGTGCCTTGAGTACATGTGCAATGGGAAAGATTAGGAGTTTTACGTAAAGATGGGGAAGGATTTGGTTTAATTTAAAGTATTAGTCTGGCGAAATCAGAATAGACGTCGAGAGTGAGGGAATAAGCTAAAGAAGAATCAAACGTGTGTGCGTGTATGTGCGTGTGTGTGTGTGTGTGTGTGTGTGTGTGTGTGTGTGTGTGCGCGCGCACGCTGGGGAAAAGCATACCCCAAGCCACAGCTTTACATCAGTAAGGACTAACAGCCAGTCATCGGTCCAGAGTCCCAGTACGGTCTGGAAGAACTTAGGCTCTAATCACACAATCTATAAATGTGCTTGACTTTGTAAGAGCAGCTTTCTGGTTGCTGTTCATCTCATCAGCGTGTTCAAACACGCCACCCTTTGTGGTCTAGGGGGGGAAATAGAAAGTCACTGAAGATGCCTATTATTAGTGGACTAATTAAAGAAATTGGGCAGATGGGGCCGACAAAATGGCTCAGTGGATAAAAGTGCTTGAAGCACACTCTTAAAGATCTGAGTTCAAATCCCAGAGCCCATGTGAAGTGGAAGGAAATAACTGACAGCACAAAGTTGTCCTCTGACTGTCACAGGTATGCCATAGCAATGAACACCAGGCGTGTGCGTGCGCACACACAAAGTTGTCCTCTGACTGTCACAGGTATGCCATAGCAATGAACACCAGACATGTGCGTGCACACACACAAAGTTGTCCTCTGACTGTCACAGGTATGCCAGAGCAATGAACACCAGGCGTGTGCGTGCGCACACACAAAGTTGTCCTCTGACTGTCACAGGTATGCCATAGCAATGAACACCAGGCATGTGCGTGCACACACACAAAGCTGTCCTCTGACTGTCACAGGTATGCCAGAGCAATGAACACCAGGCGTGTGCATGTGCACACACAAAAAATTAAGAAATGAAGAATTAATTTATAGCCAAATAAATTAATATTGACACCATAACTTTTTGAAAAGTGCTTTAATATAAGTAGAAGGGGGAATAATAAGTTCCAGACATAAGAACAGAGTCTATGTGTAGAGCAAAAAATATGAACAAACTTTTATGTTGGAGAAGGCTGCTTGTTTGTTTCCTGGCTGCTCAGCAGCTCAGACCCACAATAATCACACAGAAACTGTATTAATTAAATCATTGCTTGGCCCATTAGCTCTAGTTTCTTATTGGCTAACTCTTAACATCTTAGTTTGACCCATCTCCATTAATCCGTGCATCACCACGAGGTCGTGGCCTACCAGCAAAGTTTCAACATGTCTCTGGCTGCGGCTTCATGACTTCTCTCTAACTCTACCTCATTTCTCCCAGCATTCAGTTAAGTTTTCCCTGCCTACCTAAGTTCAGCCCTGCTGGAGGTCCAAAGCAGTTTCTTTATTAATTAATCAGTCATATTCACAGCATACAGAGGGGAATCCCACATCACTTTTATGTTTGTTTATGCTGGACAAGTTTGTAAGAATCTGCTGAGTCTGGCTGTCCTGGAGGTGAGGCAGATCTGCAGGGGTGGGGGTGGGCTAAAGGTAGGGGTGGGGGTGGGCTAATGGCAGGGAGGGGGCAGGGGGGACTCCTTTTCTTGGATTTATATCACACACTTCATGTGTAATGTAAAGTATTAGCTACTTAAACATAACATCCATGTGAAAGCCATCCATTCTTTCTTGTGAAAAAACGAAGTTCATCCCCCTTTCTCTCCCCTCCTCTCCCTTCTTACTTTTGTACTTTTTCTTTTTTTTATTTATCATGGTCCATTTCTCCCTTTTTTGTAATATAAAGTAACTTTATGAATTCAAAATAAATGATAAACTAAGAGTTATCAGCCATCATTTAGGGTTGGACACAAATCAGAGCTATTTTGGAGTAAAATCCCAGGATTTCTGTGCTGTTTGGAAAACACATGGTAGACAGACATCCACACAGGCAAAGCACCCATTCACATGATACAAATAAGTCAATAAATAAGTAAGTAGAGAAATAACAGCAAATGAGTATTAGCTGAGTACCGACTATGAGCCAGGCCCTGGAGTAAGACAGAGAAATGGTTCTTTTTGAGAAACTGAGAAGTATATTACCAGGCTTCTTTTTGTATCTGAAGAGGTTTAAAAGAAGAGAAATTAGATGATTGGTGTCAGTGTCAGTAAGCAGCCAAACGGAGACTCAAAGAAAAGATCCGAGTGAAAAATAAAAGGCACTTGGTGATGAAGATGCAGAAGGACGATGCACTGCTCCCAATAAGCCTTCTTCTTGTGGACATATTTTAAAGTTGATACCGAAAGATAAAGAAATTGAAGTCGCGAACCGTTTTTGATAAAAAAAAAAAAAAGAGCTATACCGTACCGTATGCCTACCTCTCAGACATACATAGACATCCCATGGCATGTTCGCAGGTCTATCGGACAACCATGGACAGAACAGAAGACTCAAGGATGGGCCTGAGTGAGTACCCAGTGAAGAAGATGCAATTTCAGAGATGGCCCTAGAACAACGGGACATCCACACACAAACAGGAACCTTGCCGTATGCTTCACTGAAAGGTAAAACTTGTCCTAGGAAAGACCACGCTATGGGCTGCTGGGCCGGCCAAAGGACTCATTGTGTGAAGGCGCTTTCTCTGGCGACCTGAGATCCGCCCTGAATCTGCGAGATGGAAGGAGAGAACTGACCCTTTCAAACTGTCTTCTGATCTCCTAAAGCTTTCTCCCTCTCTCCCTCTTCCAGCCCGCCCTGCACACAGGCACACAAAAAATAAAATTAAGAAAAGAAATACACGGTTATGATGATGAAAGGGAACATTACAGACTGTGGGAATCTATCACCAGCCACATATCTGAAAAGACATTTGTATGTAGATTACATGAAGAACTCTCCAAACCTAACAGTGAAAAGACAAGCCAGGCATCTTCCTTACATATGTACACAATGGCAAAGAAGAACACCACTAGGCAGTCAACAGTGCTCCCGCTCAGAGAAATGCACACAAAAACCGTAGGCAGCACCTCTACACACCCACAAGGGTGGCCAGAGTAAACTAAAGGCACCATCAGCTCCTGAAGGGGATGCAGAGACGTGGGTCACTCACACACTGCTGGTATGAAGGCAGAAACAGCAAGAGTGCTTGATGCTTGTCAAATCAAGAGGAGTAGGAATTACCTAGGAGACACACAATGGCCTTAAACATGTGCGTGTACGTGGTCACACACACATTTATATTACATTATATATTATATTATATTATATTATATTATATATGAACATGTATATGGATAAACACATATACATAATTCTATTTTATTCTGTTCCAAAGAACCCTGCCTAATAAAGTTTCAAACAACCAAATCTACAACTACCACCCAACCTGGTGACGGTACTCCTGAGTATCTCAATGCAGTTATGAAAACTTACATTCATACAATATCCTGCACACAAAAGTCTCTTCAGCCTTCTCTATCAACCCAATCTGCACAGAGCCCAGAGGTCCTTCAACAAGTGAAAAGTCCAAAGGCCCTCCGACCCATCGATACCATAGAGCACCACCTAGCATCCGCATCATCCTGAAAAAACTGAATGACTCCCCAGACAACGACCATGACTCAAACCAGGCCCTTCCCCAAAGGATTCCTAAGGTTTCCTTCTGAAAATAACAGAATTATAGAGCGGATAACATGTTGGCAGTGTCAAGAGTTTGGGACCGTGCGGGGAAGTGAGAGAGAGCCTTGAAGGACTCTGTCATTGGCTGGAACCTCATGACATTGCCAGGCCTCCTCAGCCTCCACCTCCCATCTCAGCACACCGGGATTACAGGTATGAGGCACTGGGCCTGGCTTTCTCCTGTAGGTTCTGGGGATTTGAACTCAGGCCCTCACTCTTGCAAGCAAGGCCCTTTACCCATTGTGTCAATTTCCCAGCCCTCCACCTTGATTCTTTACGGCTTCATGTGAGTCTACAATTACCTAAAAATAAAAGTCTCCACGGAAAACAAATGAGATCATGATTTTTCTTGGACAGGGTCTGGGGTCAGCCTAGGGCAGGAAGGTTCACAGGTGTGACCCATCACTGCAAAGAAGTTTGCCAAATCTCGTTCCCTCAAGCTGGCTCAGAACTCCATCATGGCACAACACACCCCAACTCAGAGGCTTAGAAGTCTAGTAAAGTAGGAGGACCCACAAACGTTCCCCAAAACAGCTTCCAAATCCTTACCCAAACACCACCCGGCCGCATGCTAGAGAGAGGAGCTATTTTAATTCCTGCGCTCACACGCGTCTTGTGGCATTTCAAAATTCACAACTTCATTTTAAATCCCACAGGAATGGGGGCGGAGGAGAACGGCAACCTCATCTTCTTCTGGCTCAGGCTCCCCAAAGGTTTGAGCTCCATCCAACTGGAGCCAAAATTGTAGAGTAAGAGGAAACTCCAGCACAGCCTCCTGCATTCCCCATGTGTGGGAAAGTGGGACTATCTCTGCCTATCCTTGGGGATGGGGGCTATCTTTGGCTATCATTGCCACCCATAGCTGATTGATCATTCACAACAGTTGACCTTTGAACACTGTGAATGTACAAACGACTAGTTAACGGTACAGGCTTTGAAGTCAGACCATCAGTTCGCAGAGGACAATGACCGAGCTGTCCAGTTTGAAGCGGTTTGCAGGCAGCCACAACACTGGGGAGCACTCCGTGGACATTTGGCGGATAATAATGGGCACAGATGCCTCTCCCCTGGGAAACAAATTCTTAAAGCACCGAAGGCAAATTACTCCTCGTCAAAAATGGCAAGGTCGCCTAAAAATAAATATTGCTAGTCACCTAATGGATATAATTTTAAAAACATGCTGGCAGATGTCTGGATATCATTGTATCAGTAACTTGGTTTATGTCTCCATACAAAGCCATTAAATCGGTCATTCATTGCTAAATCTATCTGGGTGATGAAAATTAAAAGCCAAGTACATGCGCAATTAATCATATCTTTCATGAGGACCTAGATGGCAGCTGGAAAGCTATCCTTATGTGGAAATCATGTCAGGAAAACTGAGTTAGACGGAGCCAGAACACTGAAGGATTTTTCCCACACTGCATACAGAGGGTCTACCTGAACTTTCATTTCCCATCTGGCAAACCTCCCCCAAAAGCCCCTCTGTCCTGTAAAGAGCAAACTATTTTACACATCTTCCTGGATATTATATTTGCATGGGAACATGCCTCAATACATATCAGAAAGTCATCAGGTGACCCTGATTTATTTATATGATCTTCATGTGATAATCCTTAGTTTTCAAGTATTATCGTTTAAACGGGAAACACCTCCACCGACTCATTTGTGAGGACACGTGCCCCAGATTGGAGCACTGCTTCCGGAGGTTGTGAAACATTTGGGGCTATGCGGCCAACTGGCATTAGGCCTCTGAAGGCCCAGCTCCACTTCCTGACTGAGAGCCTTGCTTCCTGAGGCTGCCTCTTTTGAGTTTCTGCTACTACAGGCCGCTATACCCCAGCGACCATGCCTCCCTTGCCACTGCGGACTGCAGCCTCTGAGCCAGGAGCCAAAATAAATCCTCTGTCCCCTGAGCTGCTTCTGTGATTTGGTCCCAGTGGCAAGAGATCATCAAATATATCTAGGCACTGTAACAAGTGAGTCAAAAAAATCTAAAAGTCTTAATGAAATATGAAATGCTCTGTGAGATAGCGGGCCAAGTGAAACAGAACAATGAAGGGGTGATAAAATACTTTTCCCCAAAATCTGACCATTCCTTGTCTGCTTTTCAAGACACCCAAATCAAGAGAAAAATCTCCTGGCCCCGCAGGTTTATTCAAACTGGCATTTCAAGAAGAAGTGCATTTCCTTTGGAGGCATTCTGGGCATTTACGCAAATAATGTGGAAAATTGTCTAACGGCAAATGTTCCTTCTGTCCCTAGCACCAGCGGCCAGCAGTGTTTGTGCTTGTACATAGACTATCCCTTGGATGGTAAATGTGTTCTTCTACCTAAACAATAGCTTTGAAGAGAAGACGTAGTGCAGTAAAGGCTAGGAAAATAATAACGCCCCAAGTGCTGCCATCTCTCCCAGCAGTAATTGGAGGCCTGAAAACAGAGCAGTAATAAATATTAATTGGGTTTTCTCTGGGCTAAGTGTTGTGTTGAGCTCCTTATGATGATCACGTATCTGATATCGCTGGATATCGAGCGTCTCTGTTCTTACAGAATAATCAGGCTGGTAAATATTTTAAAGCTCACACAAAGTCCTAGTCATCCTGCTGGGATTTTTAATGCACCCTTATATCAGAGGCAACAACCATAGGAACCTTCTTCAATCCACTCTCTAAAAGTCTTCATTGAGCGTCTGCTGTAGTGAGCAGAGAGAGAAATCCCATGACCCCTGCTGGAGGGGGAGCACAAGTAATAAGTAATATACAGGCTAAAATGTGCAGGGTAGTAAGACTTGAAAGAAAAAAGTCTACAGCTACAGATGCAGTGAGGGAAAAACGAGAAGATTTGGAAAGGTCTCACTGAAAAGGTGAGAGCCGAGCACGAGCACTGGAGGGGGCGATCCAGGGAAGCAGCATGAGGGGCAGGTTGGAGCAGGGAGGAGCAGGGAGGAGCAGGAACAAACACAAGGTGGTCAGTGGAAGACTCGGCTGCAGGGGGCACAGTGTTGAGCAAGAATGGAATGAAGATATAGACTGGGGATGCTGTAGGCAACTACTCCAATACTATAAAGAGGAAAGAACGGAGCTTCGACCAGAGTGGTATCTATAGACAATTAGATGCTAGGAGATAGAGTCTAGATAGATCTCAAAGACTGAGCCCACAAGGTCTCTTGATGGGCTGGCTGTAGTAGTGCAAGACAAGGGAAAAACAGACATGGTGTCCAATTTCCTTGGTTTCTGGCTTAGGGTTGATTTTGCCAGAGCAACCAAAACGCTGCCTAGTGACTAAGAAGAAGATAATGTTAGCGGAAGCAAGTTACGTGTAAGTCAGTCAAGGTTGTGAGTGCAATAAGCTTAAGACCTCCTAGGTGGTCCGCTGGAGATGTGGGCAGACAGAGAACTGGCCAGAGTGGAGCTTAAGTGGTCTGTGCTGATAAGTTGTTAGATATGGGGAAAGAAAGGTTATTTAAACACTAAGTCATTGAGGAACTGCATGTACACAAAGAAAATAGGTCTAAATTTAAGCTCTGAGAATTGCACTGCGGATCAGCCAGGATAATAATGGATAGAAAACTCTCTCCATTGCAAAGAAACCAGCCAAATGAAGATGTGAATGTAATCCATCTAAATAACACACTTAGCGGGTTAATGACGCAGACACCGCCCATTCCACTCATCTAAGAAATCTCGAGTATCTTTGGAGAATTAGGTAATTATAGATAGCTGTTCCCCTCCTCCTCCTCAACTCCCCAAATAGAAACCTCCACATTCCTGAACAAATATTGCACCCAGGGCACAGCCTGAGACCTGGAGGAACCAGCGCAGATGACTCTAGGGACAGACATGAAGACACAGATAGCTCTCAATTAAATGAGCTGAATTTCATTTGGCTTTCTGATGTTCAAAGCAAGGAGTAGGTTAACACCTACTGTGACTGCTTAGGATCAAGTTTAGGACTTTCATTGAAGGTGCCCCCGTCTATGACCCACTCATAGAGGTTAGCTTGCTTCCTGTACATTGACAAATTGCCTAGTTATAGCTTCCTGTCTTATTTACATTATAAACTATATTACATACATATTTATTTGCATATATTTTGTAAGAACATTATCCAAATGAAAGAAATATCTATAGCTAAATAAATTCTGCCACAAAATTTTTTTCACCGAATGAGGATAAAGATATTTACCCTGATTTAAACATTTAAACCACAAACAAATCGAAGCACAACATGATACCAGAAATATGGACACTTTCATGTTTTGATGTATTCATTAAAGTAAATTTAAATGTAAATAGTAATAATGATAAAATATGCCTTTGGACACAATCGGATAGAAAAGTAAGGAAATCAATGATCCTTAGAGGCATCTGGCGGCCTTAACTCGTCTTTGTTTACATTAAAGATAACACCGCAATCAGAATCAATGCCATGCACTTTCTCTGCACGTGCACATTACTATCTTAGTTCATGGTCCCCAGACCATCTCTAATCTAAGTAGCATACACTGTATAGATTGGAAAATTGAAGCCAAGGCAGGTCAAAGGCCATAGACCTAATGAGTCCAACAAGCAGAATTCATTCCTATCTTGTTATCGCATCTTTCCCCAAACCTGGGGACATTCTTTGATACAACAGCTGCTTACCATGAAATGCAGTTTACTTGTTTAATTATAAACACTCCCAGACACGGCTCTCCTCCACAGACGCTTGTCTGGATTCCATTATTAAGGCCATTGTCATATTAGTTTACTGACTGCAAGGTCATCCTTCCCTGCAGGGTCCCTGGGTGTGCCAACATATACTCTCTGCCTGCTGACTAGCTCTCTGGGACTCACACAGTGCCTAGAAAACACACGTCGAGTACTGGTCCAGGCTCTAGACAGTCTGGCTTAACACTACCAGCATGCCTGACTTGGGACACCGGGTCCTCATTGTCACTTCCCACAAGAAGCCCCCACCTTTGCAAGGGTCATTCTACCAAAACTTTAGTTGGCATCCAGTTCTGATGACAATGTCACCGGCCTTCTTTATAAATTATAGCAAAAATCATCTTAGCAGGCTGGTCTACTGGTTGAACCAAGGTTGACAAACAAGGCCTGTTTTACACAGTCTTAGTCTGACTTTTCTATCTGTGAGTGAAATCAAAATGCAGTGAATATTCTTGTGTATATTTGAGTAAACACAGCCCAGATGACTCCATCTTGAGAAACTGGACTACCCAAAATACTATAAATATAAAACGAATGTAAACTAGACTCTGTTTCCTCTCCTTTTGCCTCTAATATCCATCCAAAATTTGTTGGCATGCCCACAATACTATACTGTGTCAATTACAGTAATATAGGAAGAAGACACGAAAGTGATGTTAACCAGTTTTTCCTATAAATCACCCTTGTCAGGATTTGGAGTCAACCCTGATCCTCATGAATAATTCATATCCTGTGCATTAATAATGCATGTCCTCTTCCTGTTGGAATGCTCTCTAGCATGGAATGAATGTCTAGTCCCAATCCCTTCCATTGACATGACAGAGGAAAAGCAAGCTAAGGATGTGTCTTTCTAAGGCTCTCTTTAAAACTGGAACACTTGGCTACCCACCAGATCATAAAGAGTATGATACTCTTGGGATGTCTTCAGCTTCATGTGGAAGTCACTCAGCTGAGGACCCCAAAGAGAAGCAATGAGACTGTAGTCAAACCAGTAAGGTCAGTTAGTTCTGTTACCATCCTCCTCAGTGCTGCACTTACAACAGCCACAAGAACTTTACTGTTCAAACAGAATAACCGGCAAAGGGTGGGGGAAGCAAAAAAAAAGAAACAGGCCAAGGGAACCAGAGTTTTATAACAATCCGGGATGTTTCTCCCCAGCAGACAATTCTCTCTAGCGATGTTTGCTGCTGAGAAATTTCTTTTCTTCTCAACCAAATTAAAGGCATATGTCTTTAAAGTCCAGAGACCAAATAAAAGAATGGTAGTGAACTTCACATATCTGTGGAGAAAGATACTGAATGGATCACTCACTCAAGTTGGGCCATTGACACTTGCGCTAACGCCAGCCATCATTGCTAAGTAAACTTATTTCCCATCCCTGTCTCAAACCCAGCCTCTGGCGAATGAAAACCAACAAAAACAAGCCCAGTATTTGACACATGGCAAAAAGACATGTGGCAACACACACACACACACACACACACACACACATGTTTGTATATTCCAGTATCCTCCCCTCCCTAAAGATGGTACCATCACTTAAAACTCAAAGAAAGGCGGAATGGTTTTCTCCTAAAGTGCCCCCAACAAGAGAAAAGAAAGGGAATCTTAAAAAGGGAGGCACTAGGATTTCCTTCCTTCCCTCCTTCCTTTCTTCCTTCCTTCCTTCCTTCCTTCCTTCCTTCCTTCCTTCCTTCCTTCCTTCCTTCCTTCCTGCTCCTATTCCAGGATCTCTACACCTGCACCATGTTCCACATGAAATGCTCTTCCAATGGGACTCAGAATGTGGATTCTAAAATGCAGAAACCCACTGCCCAAGCTCAAGAGGGACCTGGTACCAGGGAGTTGGCCCTGTCCAAGGCCAGCTCTCTCCACCTCTGCTAACACCTGAGCCAAAGAGCAGAGTCCCTGAGACCAGAGAGTCACTGTCCTTGATCCCCCTCAGGGCATCTGCCCTCGGTCCTGGCCTCCATTCACCCCCTGGAAAAGTTAAGTTGGCGCGCGAGTGAGACGCGGGTAGGGGACATCCGGCAGGCTCAGCACCATGCCGGACTTTCCAGACACAGCACCCATGGCTACCGGGAAATATTTATTCCAAGTCAACTGGCTCCGGTGGCCACCGTTAGAAAGTCAAGCCATCCGAGAGATAAAGATAGCTCCATGACATACCCAGATGCTGGCGCTAGCGCCGCAGTCACAGTAGCCTGGGATGTTGGCTGCAAGAGCCACCGCGCAAGGCAAGTCCCCAGCGCGGGGGATGCTGGCTGCAGACCCAGACCCTGAAGTCGCGAGCAGGGAGCACGGAAAGGATGAATACGTACCCCTAGGCGTCTGCTCCGGATCCTCACGTACCCCTGCTTCACAATGTCATTAAAATTGGAAGCCATCCCAGACAGACAGCAACCCTGCTGCCTCCAGAGCCTGCACAGCACCCTGAGTGGCTTCGAGGAGGGATGTGGGGAGGGTCAGGACAGAGAGTGAGGGAGTGAAAGTTGACAAGGCGATGCAGAGAGACCGGACGTCAGAAGGCGCACATCGCTTCCCTGTCTCCCCAAAGCCTGAAAGTGGGCGGCCGCCGGCGCCCACCAGCCACTTTGGGGGAGAGTGGCGGGGAGGCGAGACTGGAGCGCGGCGTCAGCTGACTGGGTGGCAGCCTGCCAGGAGGAGGAGCCGCTCCAAGGAGGAGGAGGAGGACCTGAAAGGAGGAGGAAGAGAAAGGAGGAGGCAGAGACGGCCCAGAAGAAGGAGCACCGGTGTCCCCTCCCGCAGCCTCCGCCCACCTGGCCCCCAGCTGCCCTGATCCCACCTCCTTTTCCCAGGAGCGTGCTCCGCCCTCCCAGCGCGTTACTGCGACCCCCAGGGGCGAAGCTCCCAGTCCCGGCCTGTCTTTAGACAGACGTTGGACTCTTGAACCAGCTGTGTGTGCCCCAACCTGTCTCTTCAGCCCTATCTTTTCCCCAGAAGAGCTAGTTAAGGGTGTGTCTGTATCCAGGGAGACTGAGCTGAGTGGTTTACCTGTGACCTAGAGAGAGCCTTCTCTGAGGCTTGTGTGCAGCTCTTCCATGAGGACCCCCTGCTGTCTAGCCCTAGGCTTCTATCAATTGTCCCTATCTCTTGTTTAAGTCTGCCTTCCCTTTCAGGCTGTAAGTTTCCTCGGAGCTGAGATTCTTGCCACTGTTCTGCCCTCAGACCTTGGCTCTGTGCAAGTGATCCATAAGTCTTGGAACTTTAATAAGGTGGCTAGCATTTAGCACACACTGCTCTGTCTTTTGTATGCATTGACTCCGTTCAGTCTCCCTGAACCCATTAAGGTGTGGCCCCTTTATGTAATTATCAAGCTCCCAGGTAAACCTCCGTATCCTGACAATACAGCTGCCTGGTAAACATTGTAAATATTCCGAGAACACTGAAATGGATGGGAATATGAAGGATTTGAGTCCTGCTTCTGATCTCATGACCTTCTTTAAGCAAGGTTGCAACATTAAACTGACTGTTGCTGATACTCTCCCAACATCAATCTGCTGGGCTTTGCTAAAGGAAGAATAATCAAGGTTTTAGCAACTATGTTTGGCAGAACCTGAAGCTGAGAAGAGCCACACCCTGGGGATTTGCCCACCATCCCACAGCTGGCCACCACAGGGGCCAGGACTACGGGGACAATGTAGTGTTGCAAAGTACCAATGTAGGGCCAATGTCATTATCTTACGGTTGCTTCTTGATCTCCAAGGTAGAACTTTCTTATCCCTTACTCAAAAGTTAGACCATTCTCAGTCATCAGCGGTGACCCCAGTTCAAGCTCCTGAGCTGGGCGACCTTCAGTGAGAGTCGTGGAGGAAAAGTCCTCTATTTCACAGGCCGTTAGGCCGGACGACAGTCAAATCCTCTCATCTCTAAGATGACATAGGACTGACTTCCTTTCTCTGTGGGAAATCTCATTTTAGTCATCCGAGTTTGATGGGTATTAGTCAGTCAAAGGAGAGAAATCACCAAGAATGTGTCATAGAGTTGAGACTGTTAGAACCAGAAAGTGGGCATGCCGGTGGGGAAAGCGCTTTGCTATATTGTAACCCATCTGCTCTGTCTCCTTGTTTCCATTCTATGAAAAATAAATGTTTTAAGAGCCAGTCCTTCACCCAAAGAGGAGAAAATGGTGAAGTCATTTGAAGGGCTGCTTACAAGAGCTGGCACTATTAGCCAGTACTGCCCATGGCAGCTGTGAAACACAGGTGCTGGAGAATGACATCTGTCCAGTCCTCCACCTGCAGACCAATTACGCTGTCACAGGAACAGAGGACGCATCAATGAATAAGAAGCTTGAAGTGAGTGACTCACAATAACAGAAGCCATCAATGAGAAAAACAGGGATGGAAGACAGGAAGATCGAAGCAGACTAGATTGGGAGAAACATATGATTTTTTTTAAAGTTTATTAAATTATAAAAGTTTCCATTTCCGCCCCTCCTCCCAACACCCTCCTACTTCCCCCACTCCCTCTCCTCCTCCCTCTCCATCCCTAAGAGTAGTCAGGGTTTCCTGCCCTGTGGGAAGTTCAAGTTCCTCCCCCCTCCCTCCAGGTCCAGGAAGGTGAGTATCCAAACAGACTGGATCCCAAAAATCCAGTATATGCAGAGGAAACAAGTCCCAGTGTCATTGTCAATGGCTTTTCAGAAAGACTCCGGGCCAGCCACATCCAGAGAATCCGGCCACATTCACAGAATCTGGTTGGATCACGTGCTCGTTCAGTTCCAGTCCAGCTGGCCTTGGTGAACTCTCATTAGATCAGTCCCCTTGTATCAGTGGGTGATGGCACCCATCGCAGTCCTGATTTCTTTTTTCATTTTCTTCATCCTTCTGCTCCTCATTTGGACTGTGGAGGGTTCCGTCCAGTGCTCCAATATGGGTCTCCGTCTGTATCGCCATCCAACGTCGGATGAAGGTTTCCTCTGCTCTTGCCTTCTTTGTTCACGTTCTCCTTCCTTCTGCCTCTCGTTTGGGGATAGCATCTTTAACAAATGGTGCTGGCATATGATTTTTTTTAATTGCAAGATCGAATGCAGTATATGCTTTTGATTGGTTGGACAAAAAAAATCAAACTGATATCACACACACACACACACACACACACACACGACTGGGGTATGCCAATCAAAGTGCAGCCCCTAATTCTTCTATAGACTAGGCAATGTCCAGTGGTGACGACAGAAGGAGACCCATAGAGATGCAGAATCCAGTGGTGCTTATGGATTTCTTGGGTACCCATCATACATGGCTAGACACTGCCAGGTGCAGCATCACAGGGTCGTTCCTTTCTCTCGAGAGAAATCTACCATACATCAAAAATAGTGTTTTAACTCCTGCTCTCGGTTCAACTTCAGCATAAGACTCATTTTTATAACATACAAACATGTTCCCTTTGCTGGATTCTCTTTAGTTCTCAAATTAAGTAGGCTTGCCCTCTGCTCCCAGGGCGGGTATGCTCTTTAGTACACTGCCTTCATGTGTGTGTGTGTGTGTGTGTACACACACACGCACCCACACGTTCACATGGATGCAGATGCCTGTGGAGGCCAGAGACCTTGCGAGCTGTACATGTTGCTTGGCTGTCTCTGAGACAATCTTTTCTAGGCCAGTGAACCCCAGGCAGCTGCCCGTCCTCACTTGGCAGCACAATTACAAGCTTGTACCACCACAGCTTTTCTTACGTGGGTCCTTGGGATTGAACTCAGGTCCTCGTGTTTATACTAAACCTACTGAGCCTTCTCCCTAGTCCTGCATCCTTTTCCAATGAGTGGTGTTCTCTCCAGATGTGGCATATGGTTTCGGCTGGCTGGTCAGAGTTAATTGGCTTACACGTAGGAAGCACCCCCTTGGCTGCAGTTCTCTCAACATGCCAAGCTCTTTTCTAGTTCTCAATCTTTTTTAAAAGAAAATACTCATTTTATGTATTGTTTGTCTGTCTGTCTTGTGGTGGGCTCTCATGTATTTCAGGCTATGCTCTTATAGACAAGAACGAACAAGAACTTCTGATTCTCCCTCCTCTACCTTCTGAGTGCTGGGATTATAGCTCTGAGTCACCACTCCTGGTTCCTGTAGGACTGGGGATGGAGCCCAGGGCTTCATATATACTAGGCAGTAAGCAGCATTCCACCCAGTGAACTAGTCACATCCTCGCCCCATCTCAGCCTTTCAAAGCACAGTGTCTTAGCTAAAACCTCTTTGATGGAACATGTTTCCCCTGATGCATCATCCCACAGAAGAATCTCATCTTTCCTGGCTTAGCTTGAAAGAAAGCTTAAGTAAGAAGTCTTCTGTATCCCCGAAGTCTCTGAAGGCTTCCAATTGGTCCCTATAGTTGATTTTCTAGGTATCACCATCCCTAGATATTTAATGAATTATTGATAACTTTGGTTTATCAGTATGTGCACACACATGCAGGTGAAAGACACTTGTGAATGATCCATCCTTCAGCATGTACTTCACACACACACACACAGTACACACACTTGTGTTTTGTTTTTTATCTGTGTGTATAAGTGTTCTGCCTGCATGTATGTGTGTGTCCTAAGTGCATGCCTGGTGCCCACAGCGGTCAGAAGGAGGTGTCAGAGCCCCCAGAACTGGAGTTATAGATGGTTGTGAGCCGCCATGCTCAGACACTGTTGACCACAGAAAGGCAGGGATACAGCAGAGCATACCTGGAAAGCAGAGCTATCCCAGGTCTTCTTCCACCCGATTGGGTGTCACTCCCGAGTCACCAGTCTTTATTTAGTGAAGGCTGGTGGAGCAGTGACCTGGTGCCGAGCAAACTCCTCCCAGGTGACAGCCAAGTGACTTTCATTAGCGTCGTCTCACCTGCCACGCCAGGCTGGGTGTGCTTCTGTGACAGTCTGCTGAGAGCAGTAGGGGGTGGGTGGAAGCTCAAGCTATTTTTGGTGAAGGTGTTGGACAAGTGCCACGCAGCCTCAGCCTCCGTTTTCGGTGGCCTTTGATGAAAGTGTCGAACTTACGGGAGCCTATCCTTTGTTCTAGAAAAGTCCAGAAGCCTCTGAAAGAATAGAGGCTGGGGAGAAGCCTGAGTTCAGGTCACCAGAACCCGAAAAGGCAGGGGGTGGAAGTGTAGGTGTTTTTGCTGGGAGGGTGTATACAGACTAGTAGACCTGGGAGTCACTAGCCAGCCAGCCTAGCCAATCAGAGGAATCCAGAAATCAGTGAGAGACCCTGTCCCCAAAATAAATAAATAAATAATATGAGGTGGAGGGCTAGGTAGATGACTCAGAGGTTAAAAGCACTTATTGCTCTTACAGAGAGAACTGGGGTTCATTTTCCCATACTCGTAAGGCAGCTCACAAGTGCCTATAACTCCAGTTTCAGAGCACCTGACTCCCTCTGCGGACCTTTGCAGGCTCCTACATTTATGTATTGTACATAAACCCATGCATGCTAACACTCATACTCATAAATTAAAATAAATAATAAATAAATCATCAAAAATAATAAGATGAAAAGCAACCGAGGAAAACACCTGGCATTGACACCTATCATTAATGACAATTGCAAACACAGGACAAGAGTTGTCTATATGTTCTTGCTATGTTGTATCTGCCCTGAAGCAGGGCAGATATGTTCTTGTTATGTTGTATCTGCCCTGAAGCAGGGCATGTGTTTTCTTGCTACATTGTATTTGCCCTGAAGCAGGGCTTATGTCTTCTTGCTACTTTGTATCTGCCCTGAAGCAGGAGGGTGTGTGTGTGTGTGTGTGTGTGTGTGTGTTTGCTACATTGTATCTGCCCTGAAGCAGAGAGCCAGCTGATCTGTGTTAATGTCTTGCTCTGAAATGTTACAGTTAGAGATTTCTATTTCAGTGGCTGGAAATATGACTCAGAGGTTAAGAGCACTGGGTGCTCTCCAGAGGTCCTGAATTCAATTCCCAGCAACCACCTGGCGACTCACAACCATCTGTAATGAGATCTGGTGCCCTCTTCTGGCCTGCAGGCATACATGCAGGCAGAACACAATATACATAATAAACAAATCTTCAAAAAAAAGAAGTTTCTCTTTTAGTGAATGGTAGTTCTGCATCTTGTCCATACAATGTGCCTATGGGAGTCAGAGACCAGCACTGCTGTCTGGATTCTCTCTGGAACCTGCCCCTTCCTTTTTAGCAAATACTTTGCTATTACAGGCAGTGCTGTAATAGCAGTGCTTCTACAGCTTGCAGAAGTGATTTATGTGATTTAAAGAAATATGCCTTTTTGGGGTCTTATTGATGACAGCTCATTACTCACACAGCTCTGACATTGAGAACCTCCTTAAATTGTATGCCCTAGAACCTCACTTGTGCCCCCTACTGCCAGCTCTTGGCAATGGGCTCAGTAATTCTAACCAAAATGTACTCCTACGGATGCCATGAAACTCAAGAGTGGCTGGTAGCACTGGAATCCACAAAGTGATTCTAAGTCTAAATCTATTTCCACCTCACTTTCTCCTTTTGCTCTCTACCAGATTCTCATTTTGGAAAGTGCTAGAGATTTACTTGGAATTTTCTTGAGTCATCTGGGATTACTGAATCAAGTTAGGAATTTTGAAACTTCTTGTTCAGTGGTTCTCAACCCAGGGGGTAAAACAACGTTTTCACAGGGGTCTCTTAAGATCATCCTGCATATCATATATTTACATTATAATTTATAATCATAGCAAAATTGCAGTTATAAAGTAACAACAAAAATAATTTTATTGTCTGGGGTCACCACAATGTGAGGAGCTATATTAAAGGGTCATGGCATTCGGAAGGATGAGAAGCCTAGTTCTAGTAACAGAGCCATGGTGTCTCCAAGCAGAGTTCCTTTAGTGGCAAGTGGCAGTATGCCTCCGTGTTGGGTGGTTTAAACGGGACAGAAGTGGCATGGTGTTTTAGAAATTAATGACAAGCCCAGTCTTTACCAGTGTGTGTTGTATTGGCACAGACAGTCTGACGGAGACATGATGGTGAGCTATTGAGATGGTTCCCAGAAGACACAGGAAGACACAGATAGACTGACGGAGACACGATGGTGGGCTATTGAGGATGGTCCCCAGAAGACACAGACAGACTGACAGAGATATGATGATGAGCTATTCGGGAGGGTCCCCAGAAGACTCTCACTTGTGTGAAGCTGAAGTGTCCAGACAGTTGATCAGTCACTGGCAGGCAACTGGATCATGAGAGCTCTGATTATCAATGATCGTTTTGTAATTCATTATTATTGGCATTATTGGGAAGTGCTAGAAACTTTTGGATACTGGGTCTGGTTGGAGAAAGTGGGTTCACTGGAGATGGCTGATAGCTTGTCCTGGAGCCTTCATTTCCTCTCTCTTCTTCTGATGCCTGAAGTGAGACACTTGGGCCTGCCGTTCAGCTATGATGCATTTTGAATCATTACATCCCATAGACAATGGATTCAGAGCCCCAGCCATTGGAGCCAGCAGACACAGCACACCTACCCGCAGATATCTGTCAGAGTGAGGAAGAGCTGCCAGAGGCAGTGCACCTTCTGTTTCCCAAGAGTACCTGTGGCCACGTAGAGCACACTGGTCTACAGGATGCAAGAGAAGGGTGTTGGCGACACTGTGGCCACATTCACCATGAGGCTGCTCTTTCTCCATGCTCTCCTTCCCTTTCCCTGGATCAGAGACTAGACTCAAGGATGAAACATATGGACTGAAGAGTCAGAGGGACCCATGAGCCTAGTTGTTGGACGACCTCATGGGACCGCACCTGTGACTGCCCAGGACAACTTACACAGCCAGGGGTGTTACCTAAGAAATAATTAAACTTTTATGTAGTAAAGGCTATTACATTTGGAGGTCTCAATTTCGCTCCAGTAGCATAGCATATCCCTCTGAGCCTAACTGGATGGGGTCTGGTTTAATCTGCTTCTTCTTAGCTCTTCTTGGTTCTGCTTCTTCTGCATGCCCCTCCCACAAGTGCTCCCCTGGGGTCTCGTGATGGTTCCCTTAGCTTTTGGTGACTTTCTTTCCACATTCCGCATACCCAACCAGCAGGGTAGGAATCTTTGTCCCATAGAGGACAACACGAGAAACGCATCCTGGAGACATGAATGAGAAGCAGGTTCTCTATCCCTGGGGACAGCAGGAGGAGACAGGGTTTCCTGGAAAAGGAGGTTTCACGGAAGAGTGTCTGGTCTATTTATTTAAGAGTTAGCCTATCTGATCAATGGGGAAATTAGTGAAAATGGGTTTTAAAATGCCTTGCTTTTAAAATCAGTTAATACTATATATATGCGCTTATGTATATATGCATGTGTGTATATGTATGTGCATATCATAACATATGGGAAGAGACCAGAGCACAGCATACATACCATGATGTGTGTGTGAAGACAAGGGCATGGCATCCATACCTTTACACACATGTGGAGACCAGAGCACAGCACACATACCATGATATATGTGTGGAGACCAGAACACAGCATGCATACCATGATATGCATGTGGAGACCAGAATACAGCATGCAAACCATGATAAACATGTGGAGACCAGGACATGGCATGCATACCATGATAGACATGTGGAAACCAGGGCACAGCATGCATACCATAATAGGCATGCATAATATGATAGACATGTGGAGACCAGAGCTTGACATGCATACTATGATAGACATGTAGAGACAAGGGCACGGTATGCATACCATGAAAGACATGTGGAGACCAGGACACGGCATGCATACCATGATAGACATGTATAGACCAGAGCACAAGTGTGTGGGGTTGGCTCTCTCCCTTCAACTTTACATGAATCCCAGGGACTGAACTCTGGTCTCCAGCATTGGTCAACAGGCCCTTTACCCTCTGAGCCACCTTGTCAGCCTCTCAAAAGCCTTTAGCAAAAAGGACTAAATGCTGTTGAGAATTTGAGTCTGGATCTATTGCCAAAACCAAGCACACATGTCACCAGCTACTGAAGAGAGGAAGTCTCTGGTATCCAAGGGTCTTGACAGCAGCAGTGCCTGCTCTGGAAATGTACCCTGAGGCACAAAGGTTTAGTTATGAGTGTGTGCACTGCCCTTGTGCTTGCTTCTTGACCTGCAGATAGAATGTGTTTGAGTTCTTCTTTCTGAAAACCTCTCATAGGTGGCTCAGGTCTTTGCTGTAGAATGTTCTCTATGATAGGGGAGTTCAACCAATCACATTCTGCTTTGGGGGCGTGCCGCCCTCAGGCTAAAGCCTGCCTATAAACCTAGTAAGCACGCTCCGCTAGCTCTCTTTTTCGCCTGGCTCCTGCACCTGGACGGATCGTTTGAATTCTGGTGTAAGCTGTTGTAAGTCTTACTTCTCTTTATTAAAGCTGTATATTTTGTATTAAGATAGTCTGGGGATTTTTCATTACCAATCGCCCTGTGGCATCATCTCTAGAAGTTTCCCACTGCCAGACCTTGAAGTCTTCTGGCTAAACAAAGTCAAGTGAAAGTCACCATGGTCATCCGCTAGAAACAAAGGCTAAAATGGGTATAGAAGAGCTCACCTGTTTGCTGATGAGGCAAGTGTGATAAGAACCAGGAATGGGAAGTGGGGTAAGTGGATAGAGACATCAGACTCTCAGTCCTGGTGGAGGTGGCCATCGATGGAAGCTAGAGATGTTATAGAACAGATGAATAAGTCTACAATTATCCACAGAGAAAAGTCCCGTGAGGCTGTGTGGGAACAGACAGGATAGCTTTGGGAGGTCGGAAATGACAAAACTAGGGGCTGAGATGGAGAGAGGAAACGCTGGTGTACGAGCAACAGTAGACAGGGTGGGGCAGGCACAGAATAACCTGTCACCCAGGAAGACATGGGTGCAGTGAAGCCAGAAGAAAGGTGAGGGTAGGATGTGGCGAACAGGAGAGGGGGATCCATGGTGAAGCCAGAGCTGGTAAGTTTGGTTTTGTGTATATCAACCAACATGCCATGGGCTGTCTTGCTGTTTATACAGAGCAACAGACAGGAACTGTCTATGCTAAAATATTAGCAATGGTTATTATTTGTTGCCAAGAACACTAGAGCTTTTCATTTTCTCCTGTGTTTTCTTTACCAGTGTGTTCCGAAGGCCATTTACAAACCCCAAATGACTTCCCTTCTGCGTGGGTGGTTGTCAAGTCTTAAGTGTCATATCTAGGGACACAAAAGCAAGCACACCTCTAGGTAATGGGAGGACAGAGAGAAACAGGCTTGTGACCACAAGTGCTCCCAGATAGCTTCTGGGCTGTGTTTTTTGTTTGTTTGTTTATTTGTTTGTTTGTTTTGGTGAGGAGATCCTTCCTTTCTGTAGATCATGGCAAAGCTGCCTTGAAAAAAAAATCTAGGCCAGTACAGAAGAAAAATTGCAGGGAGAATCAAGTCGGCAGCAAAGGCTTGCTGCCCCGCTGACATTCCTCACACTGCGGCATGCAGCCAGAGGTTGTTACAAGATTAGATGTCAATCTTGCCAAGACATTGCCTGGATGATCCCCCCACTAGCAAGTTACTGTGGACAGGCCATTTTCTTCTTGCTGCCTCATAACCTGGTGCAGAGACAGACCAACATACTTGACGCAGTATACCAGAGGAGTGCCAGGCTCCACTCAAGGCCCTCTGCCAGTATTCCTGAGTCCTCACACTAACTAGGGGCCCTGTGGTGGGGTCCACATTCCTCACACACAAAGACCAAAGACTTGTCCAATGGCACCAAGCCTGCTTCTGGGGAGGGCTAGTAATTAAGAATAAGCATTTCAAAGTCACTTCAAAAATACCATGAAATTCTGTCTGCAAGCGGTTTCTTTTCAAAATTTTATTTCTGTGTTAATCAATTTTAGAGATGGGAAAATAAACAGCCATATTTACGATATAATGATACAGACCCATTGGCAGTTTCAGGAACCATTTTGTGAATCCAAGGGTATAGCTAGCAACATACACATCAGTTCCATTTTTATCACAAACACGGGAGGAAATCAAGCTTTCTGGGGAGCACCCTCTGGTTGGATATCTGTTGCAAAGGAAGATGGGATATGGTGTAGAGAGTGGATCAGAGGCAGTCAGAGAAGAACCATAAGAAGCTAGCAAGGCCCTGGGTTTCATATCAGCCTCCAGCAGAATGAATTCACCTTGTTTTTGAATGCCTGGGGATAAATTCAGGGCCTCACACACTCTGGGCATGTGCCCATTTTGTGGTTTTCACTTTGGAAAAGATTCTAAGTTATCTATACTGTCTTGCAACTCATTTCATAGTTCAGGCTGACTTTGAACTTGGTGTTCTCCTGCTACCAGGCTTGACATCAGAATATCCTAATCTTGACACATCTGAAAACAACTTCTGTCATCTAAACATCATCCCCTAGGAGTCGGCTCTGTTACGTCCCAGCCACCAGAGCCTCAGGTCAAAGGTATTTATTGCTGTGTCTTATGGTTCCAAGACATAAGATTCTTAATACCCAACCCTGTTTCACACACAGGAGATAATACAGCAGACTAGACACTTCTTTGTATCAAGTAGCAATCAAATGTTTTAAAAAGTAGCTTTATGATGTGCATAACCAGTCTACACACATAAAAAGTATAAAACTGTGTTAATTTTTACCTAATTATAGGCTGGTAAATTATTACCATAAGGAAAATAATGAGCTCATCCATCTCCCTCTGTCTGAAGCCTTGTCTTTGTCTCACTCAGAACTCCAGTCTCTAGCAGCCACTCTGTCTTGCGTGTCTGTAAGTTACTTGTTCATGTTCTAGCTTTTTACACGGATAGAATTGAATGGAGACATTCCATCTTGTCCGTATTCGTTCAGCATATCTACACATTCTGATGCTGGCCCATAGTGCTGTGTAATAAAAGTTCCTTTTTAACGGTGTGGTAGTATTCCAGTGAATGAATATGCCACAATGTGCTCGCTCTTCTTCCTATTAATGGAAGTTCAGGTTATTTCTACTTTGAAATAGGATAAATTGTTCTTTCCCTCTTTTTTATGATTTCCACTCTTCCTTTCTTCAGCTTACCCTTGTGTATTTTCTCTCTGTGTGTCCCTCCTCTCACTCCCTCTCTCTCTTCTCTATCCTTCTGTCTCTCCATCCCTTTCTCCTCCCTCTCCTCTCCTCCTTCTTTCCCTCTCTCAACATGGAAGCTAAGCTGCCTGTAGATATTCCTTTCTGTCTGTTTTTAAAGGGTTTCCTAAATTAATTCTATGGGTATGGGTGTTTTGTCTGCAGGTACTAGGTACATGTAATGCCAACAGAGGCCAGAAAAGGGCATCAGATCCCCCTGGAACTGGGGTTACAGATGGTTGTGAGCCTCCACGTGGGTGCTGGGAAACAGACCCATGTACTCTGGAAGAGCAGTCAGTGTACATTAACTCCTGAACCATCTCTCCAGGCCTGTTTCTTCTCTTTTGATATTGGCTTGCAGCATTACAGATTTTCCTGTAATTACTGCTGGATTTCAGTGATATCCAATCTGTTTGAAATATTACATTTTCTCATGTTAAATTGAAAATGCTTTCTGTTTCCATTTATTCTTTGAACCTTAAATGAGGCACAAACATTACATAGTTTGAAAATTTTCCAGGTATCTTTCTGCGATTGGTTTCTCTTTTAATGCCATTACTGTTGCGACTATTTTGTATCTTTGAGTACATTTTCTTTACTAAGACCTATTTTCTGGCACAAAATACAGTCTTGCCTTGATGGAAATGTATATGGCTTTGAGAAGACTGTCCCTTCTGCTGTTATTGGAGACAGACGTCTAAAATATGAGGCCAGGTCAATGTTTCTCTGTCAGCTTGCTGTATTGACTATTGGAGGGAGAGTATTGAAGTTCCGGGCTCTCACTGTGCAATTGTCTGGGGTTTTTCCCTTGATAGTTCTGTTCTATGTGTGCTTGATAATGCTGTTACTGGCTAGATAAACATGCTCAGACGGTCTTAATGTGATGTGATTCGTGTGTTTGCCTTTAGGTCTGTTATCCTGGTTCCCTATGTGTTTCATTCATTTTTCTCTTTTCTTTCTCTCGCTTTTATTACTTTAATGCATTTGCGATCCTTTTATTTTCTCTGATGACTTCTCAGCTATAAATATTCATCTTCTTATTTTAGAGGTTGCCGCTCTCCTTTTGGTTGAGAACAAATATATCCCCCTAAGGCTTCTGATGTGTGCCTCTGACATATGTCGCAGCCTCTGGCTACAGGGAAGGGGGATGGAGAATTGACTATTTGGCTGTATTTTGCCTCTGTAATTAAAAAGCAAAAACTATACTAGGTGTTGGTTTTGATGAGGCTGGGGGTGTAGCTCACTTGATCGAGTGCTGGCTCAGCATGCACGAAGCTCTAGGTCTGGCCCTCAGTTCCCTATAAGCCAGATGCTGTAGTGTATTCCTGTGATCTAAACGTTCAGGAGGGAGAGACAAGGCTTGGGAGCTCAAGGCCATCCCCTGTATGTGGTGTGTGCAAGACCAGTTCGAACCTTGTTTGTTAGAACAAGGAGGGTGGAGGGAACAAAGAAAGAAGAGACAGGGAGGAAGAGAGGGAAGGAAGGAGAGAGAGAAAACAAGTTAGACAGTAGTCAGTTTCTTTTAAATACACATTCTCTGCCACCATCCAGTTACTCATACAACTCAGAAAGTGCGGGAAGCATCCAGATGTTTGCATCCAGATGTTTGCCTTCCTCTACATCGCTGCCATCAACTCTGCCATCAAGTATTCATCTACAGTCCTCAGAGATTCCTTAGACGCCTGCCCCTGGCTTCTATGCTTCCAGTTCCGTCCACTTGAGCACCATGCCTGCGTCTTTAGCTGAGCTACTGACGGGGGTGGGGGGGAGCGGGGGTCACTGATCTGACCAATCAGAAGTCCACTCTCCATGTACACTCTAGGGGTCTGTGTTTCCAGCAGTCAGTCTAATACCTCCCGGTTCTCTCTAAAATAACCCATTTAAACTGTTTCATCACAGTGAGAACGAGACAGCTGATGAAGGCCCTAGCTTTGGCCTGCATCCACAGCAGGCAGCCCAAGGCTTCCCCAGGATGTCTCCTTCCGTTCCACCACATAGACCTATCTGTAGTCCTGAGGTCACCTGACCCTTCTCCACAGCAGGTCTGTGACAGGCACACTGCTGTGTGCAGGGCTGGCTTTGTGACACCTTCCAGCTGCCACACTGTAGGATCTGCAGTGTAGGCTCAGCAGTGACCCCCTCCTGAGGGGGCTGCAGCCAGATGGGAAAGCATTGCTGCAATCAGCTGCTTTCTACTGGGACCACTTTTCTTCAGCCTCTCCTCCTGCTTCCCCCCACTCCCGCCCGATCTCTTTCTGCTTCATTTTTGCCAGGTTTTGATTGAAACCAGAGGACCATGCATGCTAAGCAGGTGATGCACTATCAGGACATACCCCCAGCCTCCCAGCCTCCTAGCCCTCCAGTCCCCCAGCCCCTCAGTCCCTGTCTTTGTACTTCTTCGTTTGAGATAATGTCTCCAAGCTGCCCAGGCTGGCCTTGAACTCACTCTGAAACCCAAATGATCCTGAACGCGTGGTTCCCCTACTTCAGTCTCACAGCTAACTACAGTCACACAGCTATATTACAAGGCCTGGTCTGGGATACTTTTAAATGCTCTACCTTGTTCAGTTAGGAGTCATCTCACTCTTCTCCAACTCCTCTTTTACACATTGGAGCCCCACTAACCTTTCTTCACAGAAACTCCGGCCTGACACCATCAATGTCTTCCAGCCTCATTTTGTGGGGTCACTGTGCACCTCTCCCAGGTGGCGCTGAACACAGATGTAGGCTCTATGATGTCACATTTCTATCTCGTTAGACTCCACATTGTGGTCATTTATCTTTTTGCCTACCATGTTGTTGTGTTTTATCTAACTGTGATGGATCACGTGCGTTGCAAACTTGACACGATTTAAAATCATACAGGTGACAAACCTCTGCTCATGTCTATAAGGTGTTATCACAGAACACAAAAGGATCACCTTGAATGTGGCGAGCCCCATCCTATGAGCTGGAGTACCAGACTGAGTGTGAACAAGGGAAAAAAAGCAAGCATGTGTATGTAATTAAAAATAAATCAAATGGGTAATAATGAGTAGTGAAATCAACGCAGGCAGCAAGAGGACACTGGAGCCTCTGGAACTAGAATTAGGGACAGTTGTGAGCTACCGTGCAGGTTTTGGGAAGGGAACCTGGATCCTCTGCAAGAGCAGTAAATGCTTTTAACCATTGTGCCATCTTTCCAGCCCTGAATCATTTTCAAAAATTACCTTGATGAAAGCAACTGAAGGAAGGACAGTTTATTCTCAGTCATGGTGCCTGGGTACCAGGTACTGCCATCTGTCACTATGGTGAAGCTACAGCAGTAGGCATGTGAGGTAGTCACAGACCATCGTCCATCCAACCATCAACACACTGTCCACCTGCACACAGTCCACGCGCACACCGTCCATCCGCATACCGTCCATCTGTCCATCTGCACACCATCCATCCACACACCGTCCATCCACACACCATCCATCCGCAGAAGAAGCAGACAGAAATGCATGCTTCTGTTTGGTTCACCTCTCCCTTTTACACAGTCCAGGATCCCATGTTGGAAGTGGTGTTGTCCAAAGTGGGCAGTGATGTGGGATTTCCCTCTGTATGCTGTGATTACCATTAATGAATAAAGAAACTGCTTTGGACCTATAGCAGGGCAGAACTTAGGTAGATGGGGAAAACTAAACTGAATGCTGGGAGAAAGAAAGGCAGAGTCAGAGAGACACCATGTAGCCCTGCCGGAGACGGACGCCAAAATTTTAGCCAGTAAGCCACAGCTACATGGTCATATACAGATAAATAGAAATGGATTGAATTAATATGTAAGAGTTAGCCGGTAAGAATCTAGAGCTAAGGGGTCAAGCAGCGACTTAATTAATATAGTTTCTGTGTGATTGGTTTGGGGCTGAGCGGCCGGGAACTAACTAACAGCCTTCTTGCCAACAGGGCAGGCCTGCCCACTGCAGTTCACCCAATTGAGATGAACCTTCCAGACATGCTCAGAAATCTGCCTCACAGGTGAGTCTAGAGCTCACCAAGGTGATCGCTGATATTAAGCATTGCACCAGCCAAGCTAAAAACCCCTCCAACCCTGTCTCTCTTAAAGAGAAGCCATGGAGGTGATTTTGTGTGTGCCTTCCCAATGCTTCATGAGAGACAAACTGTATATACGGTTAAATCTAAAATTGTAAGTTTCTATTAGGACTCTCCTCCCTGCGTTCCTTCTGCAGAGATGCGGACAGACTAATATATGTAGATCTAATTTATTAAACTGCTGAATCGCAGTCCATCACATGACAATAACTTTATTTCTTCTTCCTCCTTGATGGATGTTTAAATTATTCTCATTGTATTCCCATAACAAGGCAACAGTCTCGAAGTTGTTACGGCTACACTGTGAAATGAGAGCCCTGCTGTAATAATGTCTTCCTTAAAAATCTCTAACACCACTGGCAATCACAGATATAATATCAGGTTTGTAAGGAATCCACGTGCTCCTGGGCTTCTGGTAAAATAAAATAAAAAACTCCACAGGCTTTCCAAAGAAATACTGCAATAAAATCAGTCTGTTTTGCAGAAACTCTGCAGGGAGAATCTAACCCAAACTAATATAGTTTAAATATTTCTTTGATTTCCCATGTAAGCTTCAAGCTCTCATCTCACATCAGCCTATTTAAATAATCATAAGAAGTAAAACTGTCCCCGACAGAAGTGAGAACATTCTGGGCCTTGCATTAGCATTTTAGCTGAATAAAGGTAATATTTGTTTTTTTCTAAGTTTAGTAGTATTTGTATGTGTGTGTGTGTGTGTGTGTGTGTGTGTGTGTGAGAGAGAGAGAGAGAGAGAGAGAGAGAGAGAGAGAGAGAGAGAGAGAATGCCTCCTGTATACCTATGTCCACGCAAGTCAGATGAAGGCATCAGGTCCCCTGGAGCTGGAGTTACAGGCAGTTGCCGGGGCTCTGCAAGAGCAGCAGGTGCTCTTCACTGCGGAGCTACCTATGGGTCCTTATGCACATTTTCTTTTTGGAGTCTGGTGTGACGATTCAGCAGGTTGAGGCACTTATTGATGCCTGATGACCTGAGTCCTATACCTGGGACCTACATGCAGAAGCGGAGAACCGACTCCTACAGGTTATTCTCTGATTAGCACTTGTGTGTCATGGTGCGTGAGTGTGCATGCATGCTGGTGAGTACACGCACGCCCATGCACACACACAAGTACATTTAAACATTTTGCGCTACATTCATTTAATGTCTGTGTGAACACGCATGTGTGGAGGTCAGACTTACTGGTCAGGGCTCTGGCCTGCCGAGTCATCTCACCAGCCACACTGTATCCTTTTGGAGTTTTGAGGTCTAGCTTTGTTCCTTGATTCCCAGCTATGTTGCCTTGCTGTACATTGTAGGTAACTTATGACAAACTCCATCCCATCTGATAGTTTCCCCTTGTCTTCCCTCCCATCTGAGGAGAAGCCAGAGTGTTCTTCCTCCAGAGGAACATGACCTTAAGAGCGGGAGGCATGCGCTCTACCAGAGCCCTACACCCCAGCCCAGGCGCCTCTGTGCTGTCCTGAACGAACTACAGCATCAGCCTGGATCCTCTTATCTGTGAAATAAAATATCAGCACATGCTCATTTGAAATCCATTCCTGCAGAAATTATGATTAAATCTTTTCCTGAAAACTTTCCTTTAATAATGGTCAAAGTTGTCTAAACATCCTTCCTTGTTTTGCCAGAACAGAGGTGGGTCTAAAATAATTTTTGTTTTCTTATAAATAACTTGACTTTTTCTATACAGTTATTTTTACTCAACCATGAAGACTGACACACCATCATAGATGAATGTTATTGGGTTTTTTCCTATAACGAAAGTTGAACACCACTAAGTGTTTTTGTTTTGTTTTATTTTTTGTTTTTTTTTTGCTATATAGCAAGAATTGAAAATTACAGTAGGTAGTCACTAACTTAAGTCAAAGGCCAGAAAATTATTCTGATAATCTTTCTGGGTTTAAACTATCTGGTTGACTGAAATATGTTAAATGTTATCAAACACTGTTAAAATTGTAACAAACTATGCATTGGAACAATTAAGCAAACTCAGTGTTGGACAAGGAAGGCAAGAGTCTAGTAGGCCGTTCTCTCATGTATTAACCTTTGTACATAATTCCTGTCAGGTCCATTTAGAGCCATTCTAATTGTGCCGTTATTATCTCAAATTTCAAGAAAAGAATCTGATGCAATATTATGTTATTTGTGTCTAAGATCTGTTTTTCAGATACCATTGAGATTGCTCTCATATCATCCAGGCTGGTGTGTCTCATAATGACGCTGTTTATAGCGTTCCGAGGCTTCCAGCGTCACATACATGGCACGCTCAGACACTAAATTTAAAGGAGCACTTATTTTTAGCAAACAGATGCAGGGTTTCAGACTTGCTGCTTTCCTCATCCACTTGGACATTTCTGCTTCCATTTGTCACTTAAAATTGCCCTTCATAAAAAGGGAACTGCATGTTTGTCTCTGTGAGTCACACGACGTGCTGAAATACACAGGGATGAAATTATTCTGGAACTTCCAAAGGTCGAAGATCGAAAGTGTCAGCAAAGGCTATCTTGATGGTACCCAAAATTCTGGACCCAGCACCTCTCAAGGTGACATCATTTAGAAACAATGTCGCTGGGAAGGCATTTGGAAATCTCCCTAGCGCATGGTGTCACCCACAATTCCTGAAGACATCAAAGAGAATCAATAACGGGGTGAATTTTTAATGGAAGCTTTTAAAACACTTTAAAGGGTAAAAAGAAAGGTAGGGCTATGGTCAACAAATGGCTTGCAAGCATGAGGACTCAAGTTTGATTCCTACAAGCTGTGGGAAGATGCTACATCTGGGGTACATGCTTGCAATCTCAGGAAGAGGGAGGTAGAGACAGCTGGGTCCCTATGACTCACTGGCCAGCTGGCCTAGCCTAATGAGTGAGCTCCAAGACAATGACATGATGTCTCAATGCATGTATGAGTATAAATACACATACAGGTATAGACATACCACACATATGAAAGGGGTAGAGACTGGAGAGATACGCATACCAGAGAATGAGTGCTAAGTGAGCAAATCCCAGAAGTCAGGAAAGACAAGAGGGTTGCAATGAAAACATGGCTCTACAGATGCCCCAGTATCCAGAACTACAAGATCACGAGTTTCTGTCTGGCTGAGACTACCCAATGTACAGTATAGGCATGTATTATCTAAGGACAGAGACACTCTATGGGAAACTCATCACTAAGGGAGCCTGCCTTGCAAACCACAGAGAGAGTGATGACACCAATTTATACATATACTGTTATGATAAATAATACATAGATGCTAGACAATACATGGATATGAATAAGTTGGAAATAGATGATAGATAGGCAATAGGTATTTAGAAAATAGATAGATAGATAGATAGATAGATAGATAGATAGATAGATAATAGATAGATAATAGAGAGGAAAGCAAGAAAAAAGGAAGGAAGGAAGAAAGGAAGGAAGAAAGAAAGAAAGGAAGGAAGGAAGGAAGAAAGGAAGGAAGAAAGAAAGAAAGGAAGGAAGGAAGGAAGGAAGGAAGGAGGAAAGGAAGGAAGAAATCGATAACATAGACTCAGGTAACTAGCTGTGTGATGAATGCATAGTTAATAACAATCTTCGGCTGTGTGGCATGGCTCCCACTCTATGTGAAGCATCTTTCCCCAACTAAAACACTGTAAGAAAGAAAAGTGCTTATTGGCTCACAGAACCAGATCAGTTAGTCACTGTGGGGGAAGTAAAGGCAGGAGCTTACATATCATAGTCGAGAGCAGAGAGCAGATAAATGTCAGAATTCTCGCTTGTTCTCGGCTCACCTTCTCCACTGTTACATCGCTGAAGGCATCCTGCCTGGGGAATGGTGTGGCCTAGGTCATTCTTAAGGCTTCCTAGGTGGTTCTTATATCATGTTGATGGTGACTACCCAGTACACCTTTCCAGACACACACTGGCTATTTTGTTGCATCGCCACACATATTAAGGCACCTTGGTAAACTACGCACACAGGGGAATGGAATCCCCTTCCTGGGATTTTATACCCACCTAAGTCAGCCTCTCCTGTTCCCTGGGTCAGTCTGTCACTGAGCGGTAACACTAAACTGTCCGATTAGAAATCTCTAGTTCAGTCTCCCGGTTCCCCTTAAAAGGTGACTGCAGCCGCTCCATCCTCTAAGCTATAGAACATGGAGTGTGGGTTTATGGAGATAAAGACTCACCTTTCTCTTGATCTTCCATTTAATCTTTTGTAAGGTAGATCTTGGAGTCAAGAACACACGCAGCAAGGTTAAGCTAGGCTATAATTCCCCATTAGCTTTCACGGAACCGCCAGTCTGTCCTGGCATGCCAGAAGTAAGATTTCAGCTTATTAACCTGTCCTAAAAAGCATGCCTGACTTTTTGGTTAGAAGCTAGAATATTAGAAACAGTTACCTTAAGTGGACATGCTTTTTACGGCAAGGAGTGTGGCCCTGTGGGTGTTCTTTTCTAAGTGGTTAAACCTGTTACCAAAAAAGAAGGAAGAATGGGGTTGGAGCAAAGGAAATGAAATGTCCCAGTTTAAAAGTAGGGACAGACTTGAAGGCTGACAAACGTGCAGCTTTTGTAGTTCGCAGAGCACAAACCCTGAGAGGGCCCTGTTAACAAGGAGGTCCGATGGGGAGTCAGATAGATCATTTCCAATATCCTGACTTTACCCTTCAGCCACCTCAGAGACTGGGTGATGCATTCAGTCTATGTATGGCTGGCACACCTGTACAGTCTGATACACCTGTCCATTTCTCTGGCCAACTGACTGTTATTTTCATATTTCAAACAAAGTGTATTAAGACTGCCTTCCTTATATCCTATAAGATATATTAGAATCAAAATTCAGGAGGAAAAAAATGTACTTGTGCTTTCACTAGAGTCCATACCATCAAAAATCATTTCAAATCCATCCCAAATGACTACAGCTCAGTTTTATGAAAGCCAGTGGCAGCCTAACACAAGTAACCAGGAACCACAGCTGACAACCCATAAGCTCTTGCTCTGTGCTGCTGAACCACTTCCCTAACCTCTTCACACACACTCTTTAAATGCTACACTTTTCCAATGTTACAAAGATCATCTCTGTCTCAGGAGCCTTAGTGGGGAGTGGTAGCAGGTCCCATGCTTAGTAAACTAGAAACTCAGCTTTTGGCTGCAGATCCTGAAATGGTAGGTGCCTTTCTTTAAAATGGGAAGAATAGATCATTGGATACAAACTGATAATACTGATATGGTGATGATGACGACAGTAATAAGAATGCGATAGATAGATAGATAGATAGATAGATAGATAGATAGATAGATAGATAGATAGATAGACAGATAGATAGACACATACATATAAGCAGACAGGTGATAGGTAGGTAGGTAGATAGATAGATAGATAGATAGATAGATAGATAGATAGATAGATAGATACACACATATATATAAACAGACAAATGATTGATAGATGATAGATAGATAGATAGATAGATAGATAGATAGATAGATAGATAGATGATAGATGGATGGATAGATAGATACATACATACACACATACATACATACCTATAGACAGATAGACGATTGATAGATAGATAGATAGATAGATAGATAGATAGATAGATAGATAGATACACACATATATATAAACAGACAAATGATTGATAGATGATAGATAGATAGATAGATAGATAGATAGATAGATAGATAGATAGATGATAGATGGATGGATAGATAGATACATACATACACACATACATACATACCTATAGACAGATAGACGATTGATAGATAGATAGATAGATAGATAGATAGATAGATAGATAGATACACACATATATATAAACAGACAAATGATTGATAGATGATAGATAGATAGATAGATAGATAGATAGATAGATAGATAGATGGATGATAGATAGATAGATACATACATACATACCTATAGACAGATAGATGATAGATAGATAGATAGATAGATAGATAGATAGATAGATAGATAGAGACAGATAGATGATAGGTATGATAGGTAGGTAGGTAGGGAGGTAGATAGAAGGTAGGTAGGTAGGTAGAAAGATAGACAGACAGATACATAGATATAGAGATACAGAGATAGATGAGAGATAGATACATATATTCATGTATAGATAGATGATAGATAGATGGATAGATAGATAGATAGATAGATAGATAGATAGATAGATAGATGCAGATGAATGACAGAGCTATCCCTAGTGCTTAGAATGTATTAAGCACTCAATACAGATTTATTATTAAGGTCATTACAAAGCACAGTGGCCTTGATCTCATGGACGGGTCAGCAGTAGCAGAGTTTGTATATAAGCACAGCACTCAAAATCTGGGATTCAGGGATCCGAACAAAACTAACTTCTAACTCTAGCTGCAACATGGGTATTTTAAAGTAGGCAGGTCACCACACTCCAGGAGAGTCACAGCACACCACAAGTCTTCACTGCGTGGAGGGCAGTGGGCTGAGCCAGCCTTGCTTGCTTCTGAAACAGAGGCATGCTGGTCTGTCTACGCAACACCTGCAGCTCCTTGTGTGCTGCAGTGGTGGAACTGAGGAGTTGCAAGGCTTCTCGGAGCCACAGCAGAATGAGCAGGGTTAGCTAGTGTCTGTCATGCAGCTGGATGGACCCTGGAGGCGAGACGTGCATAGAGAGAGCAAAAAGTTGACTATGGGGCTCCTCCTGGGGGAAGTTTGCTCTGCTATGCATGTGTCAGTGATGTCGGCCACAGTTCCTCTCCATGGTCTTCTTCAGCTGGTAACTGAAAGAACCCGTGGAAGGCACCCAGGGGACTCTCATCAAGGGTCAGAGCAGCCAGACACACTGGTGGCAGACAGACGCTCTAGCTATTTTTACTTCTTCTCGAATCTGAACTATTTCAGGTGGGGCACGGCTAGAATTAACAGCAGGCCTTGCCCTTCTTTTCTTTCAGTTGACTTCCACTTGTCTGCCTACCACAGCCACTTCAAGTTGAACACATCATTCCTAATGCCAGCTTTTGCTTCTTTTGCTTTTAAGGGTTTGTCTGGGAGCTCATTAATTCCCCTTGGTTCTTATTCTATCTCCAAATTTCCTTCTAAGTAAGAGTCGACGAAAGTTGCCCAGAGTAGAACCATCAGATCACTGGTTTAAATGAGTTCATTGTTTACACTACTATTAGCGCTTGTAAAGGAAGAGTAACTTTTAGTGATGGGGAAGGACAGCCTTCCTAAAAAAGAATATCTGAGCTGAACTACCCCAGTAGACAGGGCCTCCAGTTGTTTGCCAGTGTGCATGTCAGGCCAACTGACCAGGAGACTCTGGTGATTCTCCTGTCTCGACCTCTCACCCCCCACAAAGAGTATTGGGATTATAGATGCACGTGAATCCTGGAGATCCAAACTCAAGGCCAAACACTTGTGTAGAAAGCATTTTATCTACTGAGCCTTCTCCTCAGCCCAGCTCAGGGAAATATGAACCAGTTTCCCAAACACACAACCTTGATTTCATATATACATATATATATATGAACTCTTTTATATATATATATATACATATATGTGTATATGTGTGAAATAGAAACACATACATATATATGTTACTTTTAAAGATTTTCTACATGCAAACACACACATATGCATGTACAGGCATAAATGCATTTGAATACAAACATTGTGCACATATGCAAGCACACAGTTTATCCACACAAAAACATGCCTATCCTATGTACAGTTAGGATCTCTAGCGAAATCACAATAATGGACTCTGTGATAAATGAGCTGAGTTGGGCATATAAAACACAACCAGAGTTTCTTAAACCTTTAAAAAAATATAGACCTAATAGCATAAAATAAATCTCCATGAAAAATATCCTATGATTACAAATCTGAAGCCTAACCATAAATTCTCAATGTTGCCGTTGTGGTTTCAATAGGACGGCAGTTGCTTTACACACAAAGCCCTTGAGATATTCACAGACACTTTGATTAATGTACATTTTTTGTATGAACCCAGGTGAGGTGGGGTTTTTTTTGTTTGTTTCATTTTGTTTTTTTGGTCTTGTTTGCTTGTTTGTTTTCGAGCAAGGGTTCGAGTGGGACAAACAAAGAGATGACTTCCATAGGAACAACATGTGTGAATAAGAGAAAGCCCCACCGATGACTCCCAATGTGGGGAAACTGAGTGAAATGAAGGAAACAGCGTTGACCAAACCCATGAGACAGCACAAGCTGATCACAGGCTGTGGGACCCACCGAGAAACACAGGCTGCACCATGCTTGTCTGGAATGTCCTCAGTAGGTGCCACACTCGGAACAGCTTTCTCTCTACTGCCTCCTGCTCAGAGCCACTAGCGTCATATGCCAGGGAGAACTCTGGAGAACACGCAGCTTGAGTCTGCTTATAAAATAATCCCTACAGCGCTCATGGACATGGCACCTAGCCAGGTTGAATGGTAGGTTCTATATCTATCACCACACCATGCTGCATCGAAGCCCAGAGCCGTCCTCACCATTATTGGGGGAGACAACGGCCTCCAAAGTCACACTGACTTAGAGATCATAGCAATCCCATAATCCTTCTCTCTCAGGGGCCTTGTCTAATACCAGAAGGTGACTGGTGTAGAAGCATACCCACACCAAGGACCATTTCTTATGTGTTTGTAATTGTGCATGTATGTTCATGTGTGTGTGTGTGTGTGTGTGTGTGTGTGTGTGTGTGTGTGTGTGTGCCAGAGTAGTGCACAGAAAAGGTTTGGGTGGGAAACGCACTGAAGCAGAAAATAGATTAGGATCCAAACACTGCCTGCTACAAATCAACTTCAAGTATCATTCCTTAAGTATTATCTACCATTCATTTGGGACAGTATCTTTTGATGACCCAAAACTCCCCAAGGAGGCTGGCCTAGCTGGCCAGAAAGCCACAAGAATCTCCATGTCTCTGTCCTTTCAGTGTCCTGATGACAAGCACACATCACCATGCCTGACATTTTTCACATGAGTGTGGAGCTCAAACTCAGGTCTTCAGGTTCATGGACAAGCGTGCTGCCAACTGAGCCCATGCAATATCCTTGTTCTCCAATCTCTGGATACTAACTTCCAGGTTCATATTCAAAATGCCGGGGTTGAATCCTGACCACCCCCACAATGACATTACATCACTCCGTAGGGCCTGTAAGAGATGATTGGTTCCAAGAGCGAGGCTCATGAAATGAATTAGCATCCTCCAAAACAGATTGGCTTCTTTTGCTGCCCCCACCAAATGAGGACGCAGCAAGAAGACCATCTGTGAGCCAGGAGGCAAGCTCTCAGTCCATACCAAATGGGCTGATACTGTGAACTTGAACTAGTCTCCAGAACAGCAAGAAATGGGTATGCATCATTTCTAAGCAAAGCAGTTTTTGGTGTTCCATCATCAAAGCCCTAAGGGCTGAGACACAGAACCTCTGTCTATTCCTGGGGCTAACAGAGCCCTTTAGAAAAGACAAAGAATTCTCTACCTATTAACACCCATGTGGCCCACACACGGGCACTGAGACGGCAGTAGAAATTCCCCAGTGGCCTCTGGAAAAGTGGATTTGAATTTCTGCAGAGAGCTGGGCATTGAGAAAGATACAGGGGCAGTCAGTTTCTCCCATCCTTTGCAAAATTGTAGGACAATGGCATTGCATATAGAAGGGAAGTTGAAAGGATTTCAAGGAGACTGGCCCAGAGCCTTCATGTTGCTGAACCACTGACTCATCAGCAAAAAGCATTTCTGTTCACAGAGTCAGGAAATGTGTGGTGGAGGTGGTGTGAAGTGGTGGGAGAGGTGTGAAGTGGTGGGAGAAGTGTGAAGTCCTCCAGAGCCCAACAAGAGACTGTCTCTCACAGCATAGAACGTTCGCACTCACACCAGTGTTGTTGGCTTTTTTTTAAACTCTTTAATTTTTGGGGACCTACCACCCAGCTCCCAAATAAATACACAGAGACTCATTCTCTCTTATGAATGCCCGGCCTTAGCTTGGCTTATTTCTTACCAGCTTTTCTTAAGTTATCCCATCTACTTTTTGCCTGTGGGCTTTTAGCCTTCTCTGTTTCTGTATATCTTTTCTTTCCTTCTTACTCTGTGGCTTGCTATGCAGCTGGGTGGTTGGCCCCTGATGTCCTCCTCTCCTTCTTTTTTCACACCTCAATTTTCTCTTCCCAGGTTTCTCCTCCTATTCATTCTCTCTGCCTGCCAGGTTCCTCCTATTTCTCTCTCCTTCCTAGCTATTGAACATTCAGCTCTTTATAAGACCAATCAGGTGTTTTCGACAGGCTAAGTAACACAGCTTCACAGAGCCAAACAAATGCACATAAAAGAATGCAACTCATCTTTGCATTTCACGATGTAAACAAATGTAACCAATCTCCAACTAATATTCCACAGCACACCAGTGCCTTGCTTTCTTGCTTTCTTCTGTGTTACTCTGCTTCCTGGCAAGGCAGTGTAATAGTTGTGTTGGATTGTGTATGAATTCCAGAGAAGTGACTTTGCGATGATAGTCATTCTGCCTCCCTCTGGAGAAAGCCGGAGGTCTGGGGTGGAGGGGTCCTGGTCATGACCCTCAATGCTCCTTTAAGTGCAACAAAGTCATCAGTGACTTCTCTGTGCCCAGATCACTTGTCAGAACTATTTGAAATGAGGGACTCCAAAAGGTGAGGTGTCATTCCCTCTTACTGCCCCAACCCCCAAAACATGAGGATCCCAGCAGCCACCAACAGCAAAAACTTTTTAATCTGCAATTCTCCTCCATGCAGTGCAACTTGCCTGAAGACCTCTACGTGGAAAACCTTTACAAGCTCCATCCTCCTACATGGAGGGCGGCAGAAGCCAACGGACTCCTGGCTCAAGCCCCTTGCTGCACATGAGAAAGTCCTTTGCTTCCAGCCCAAAAACCTCCTCTCTCCTGCCAACTATAAAACGTGTTTTCAAGGCTGAGGAAATGACACTTCAGTTGGTAAAGTGCTTGTTTTTCATGCATAAGGGCACGAGTTCAACCTCCAAGAACCATGTGGAGGAAACCCTGTCATATGTGTAACCCCTGGAGGAAACCCCGTCATGTGTGTAACCCCGTCACTAGGTGGGTAGCAGAAATCAAGTCTTTCCTGGATCTGGCTGCGTCAGTCAGCCTAACCTAGCTGCCATGTTCCAGGTCAGTGAGAGAGACGATCTCAAAAGTAGGGTGGAGATCAGAAGATGCTCTTGATGTATTTTCTAACCTCTACATGCACACACACACACACACACACACACACACACACACACAAACCCGTACACCTGCCCACACATTCACATACATATACATACACATGAAATGTTCAAAGACAAGATAAAATCTCAGACTCTAGCAGACTTAATATGATCTGGAGCAAAATGCTCCCTTAGCTTTGGCCCCACCATTCCTCCCATGAAAACTGGCACTGAGTTCCCTGAAAGTCATGATTATGCCACCCAAGAGCACTGCCCTTTAAGGGTGGACTCACTCGGTGTTGCATCTGCATGTCCCGACTGTGTAACTCGGTGTGACTGTTGAACCCCTCAACTCCAACATCCTCACTTGGAAAATAGAGACAAAGACCCCCCCCCCCTTTCACAGTGCAATCAGGAGTGGCTGCATTCCAGCAGCACAAATGTGAGACTCAACACTCTGTAAGCCTCTGGTCTGCACGGCTTCTCCATCTGAAAGGCCGTGGTCTCTGTCAACTGATTGTGGCGATAGTCTCCTCATAGCTTCCCTGATTGCAGTCGGCCTCTGTTTTGATTCATTGCCCACAGTGCAGTCAAAACATCGCTTCGGAAACCAGAGCACGTCTTCCCGCTCCAAGCCCTGTGAAAGGACAGGATCCCAGGACAGGTGGCTTCTGCCTTGTTTTCTGCCTTTCTTTTCTCAATGCTCAGATTGCCCTGCATTTCATTGTCCTTCTTGCGTAAGCCAAGAAGGCATTCTGCCTGCCGTTCCTGCTCTGGAGAATGCTGTCTGTGGAGGTCTGCAGCTCACACTACCACCCATGGTTCAGTTCTCTGCTTCAGTGTTCCCTTCGCCAGTCTTGGTCACTCTACCAAGTTTCATCCAAGGACTACTTCTTATTCCATTTTTCATGGAATTATCTTATGCTAGTACTTTTTGTTTGCGTAGGAAGCTTTCTTTCTGATTTTCACCTTTTGGTAGGAAATGCACTATATATTTTTAGTTTTTCACTTATTTATGTATTTATTTGTTTACTTAGTGTACTTATGTGTGTGTGTGGATGGGAGTATGGCACAGCATACATGTGCAGGTCAGAGGACAACTTGCAGGAGCCATTTCTCTTCTTCCTCCAGGTGGGTCCCAGGACTCGAACTTAAATCCTCAGGCTTGACCACCAGTGCCTTTACGCACGCAGTCCCTTGACAGCTCTGTGTGTTCTATTTTTAACCACTCAAACTTTTGCATTAAAAAGAGTGCCAATGATTTTTGCTGTGTTGCTGGACAAATCAATAAATGAGTATTCTATTGACAACAGGCATTAAAGAAGCAAGGATGTAGACCCATTATATACCCAACTGCAAGAAACAATCCCCAGGCTTTCCTGAATGCATGCTTATTTCTTGAAAGCCAGTGACTTGTGAACAACACAGTTTCTTACCCTCTTTCCAATGTTCAAACTAAAAACAGCGCTGTGGTGTTCTCTCAACTTTAAAGATAACCCCCATGAACTCGGCAGAGGGATCCCTGAAAATGAGGTGGTTGCTAATCACAGCCCCCTCTCCCTGGCTCCGAAGTCTACTTTCTTCAGAGCTCGGCTCCTTGATGTAAATTAAAAAAACAGCACAGGAGTTGAAAAGGACTGCAGCTCTAAGAAGCCCACAGAGTACAGAAAAATAAAGAAATGAAGGTGTGCTGATAACTTTTGGATTAATGTGTTTTTGAGATGTGCTCGCAGATGTTGATGGTTCAACCTGACATTTCTGATCTATAGAAATATAGTCCACAGAAAATGACTCATTTTGGCACAATCATCTAAAATGTGCTTTATCATTTGAAAATGGATTTTTTTTGTAGTGCAAAAGGGGCTTTTAAAAAATCATGATGCCCTAAAAGGAGCATACTTTAGGCTCAGTTCCCTCTAAATATGAAGTGCAGATAATGTCACTAATATCTGAGAGGAATGCTACTCTGGTGTTTGCAATATTTCTGCACTCTGGAGCCTGCGGGCGCAGATGTATAATATAATGGAACCAGAGTGATTGAGACTAATGGCAGTTTATATGCAGCCTAAAAGAATTACAGTCTTTGCTAGCACGTTTATCACATCTTGGGTGGATGTCATATGCTTATTAACATAAATGTATTGATTGGTAAATGTATTGATTATAAAAGGAAAATACTTTTCTATAAAAAAGTAATTTTAGCATTAACTAGTCCCATAGGAAAAGAACCAGATTTTGGTTTGGGGGCAGGGATGGTGCAGTCTCATTATATATCCCAGGCTGACTTCAAAATTGATACCCTTCTGCCTTAGCATTTTGAATGTGGGAATTACAGACATGGGTCTTCATGTCTAGCTTTGGGCAAAATGCTTATATTTTAAGAAGTTTATCAGATAGAAAAGATTAAGAGGGCAAAGGAAAACCTGGAAGTTAATGCATGGCTTTATTTTTGCTTATCTGCTTGTTTTAGTATGAGGCCTGCAGAAGAGCAACTCTGGAACTGCATGATCCTGTTTCTCCGTGTGGTGCTTCCTCATGGGTAGTTTAACCCTCACGATCACCTCACAATAGTTAAATGACTACTGTGAGTCTATTCATCGTATCTGTATTCCAAACAAGAAAGAAAAACAAAGAGGATTTGGTGTGAGAAGTCCTCCTGTATCTGTGTTGCTCTTATTGGTTAATGAATAAAACTACTTTCAGCCAATGGCTTAACAGAATATAGACAGGCTGGAAGATATATATATATATATATATATATATATATATATATATATATATATATATATATATATATATATATATATATATATAGAGAGAGAGAGAGAGAGAGAGAGAGAGAGAGAGAGAGAGAGCGAAGGCAGAGTCAGGGAGAAGTCATGTAGTTGCCATAGGAGACAGATGCCTCCACTGGAGCCCACCAGAAAGAACCTTGCTGGTAAGCCATAGCCACGTGGCGATACAGAGATTAATGGATATGGGTTAGTTTAGGATATAAGAGCTAGCTAAAAATATGCTTACAATATTGGCCAAACAGTATTGCAAATAAGATAGTTTCCATGTGATTATTTTGAGTCTGAGCAGCCGGGAAGGAATTAGTGGCCTCTGCCAACAGGAATCTAAATGAAGCTGTTGAAGTCCTGTAAAAATTTTCTATCTCCTCTCTCACTGGTCTAAATTTATGGCATTGTAAGCTTTAACTTAGAGGTATAGTGAAAGTCAGACTTCTGATACAGGTGTGGGTTTTTTCCCTCATCAGAATCATGGCCTGCCTCAGAGAGAAAAGTTGAAGAATGATTGGGCATAGGACAGTGGAGGACACACATCCAACATTTACAAGCATGCATTTCCATATGGTCTCGTGTAACATGCTGACCCCATGGGTTTGTTCCCAAATGCTCTGAAAAATTAAACACCCATGTTCAGGCCTTTTGATCTTCTCGATGGGAATGGGACAATAGAATGTTCAAATATAAATAATGTCATTTTAGCAGTTGAGCACCAGCAGTCACTAGATGATAAATGTCTTACGGTAAAAATTTGATGGCTGATAGGACACTGTTGAACTCCTAGGCACTACCTCACCTGATGAGTTAAAATGTGATTTAAAAAAACAGATCACATGATAAGAATCAGAAGACATAGTTTTGAAAGAGGACCATTATTCTGACTGTCACTAATGGAATGATGGTGATGGTGGTGGTAGTGGTGGAGGAAGTGGTGGCTGATGGTGGTGGTGGTGGTGGTTGGGGTGGTAGTGGTGGTGGTTGGGGTTGGGGTGGTAGTGGTGGTGATGGTGGTTGGGGTGGTAGTGGTGGTGGTTGGGGTGGTAGTGGTGGTGGTGGTGGTGATGGTGGTAGAGGTGGTGACGATAACTGTGATATGGAGTTGGTTTGGTTGGCGGTAGACATAGCCTGATGTGTAGACACATGGTAGCCTGCTGTGTGCCTAGCTGTCTTCTACGATCTCACCGACTCCGTTCCACTGAAATCTTACATCCTTCCTGTGAAACATAACATTTTAAAACTCTTTTTCATAAATGAATGAAAAGAAGCCAAGGATATTGGGCTAGCCAGAATTTAAAGATAAATATCAGAGTTGTCTCACATTACACCATTTGTGAGAAAGGAAGATGGAGAGGAGGCTCAGGGTGATGCAGGAACTAAGAACCCCCAGTTCTATCCCAAGGCAGCTCCACCTAGTTTCGTGTCCATCTTGTTTCACCCTCCCTCAGAGATCCCATCATCCTTTGCTGTCCAGGGTAACAGAAGACAGGAAACTGCACAGATTGAGCCTAGCCCAGGACAAGTCTTTAACTGTGTGTCAGCCAGACACCACACACAGAAAGAAGGACAGACTAGCAGAACCCAGTGCTTGGACCTTCCTAGGGTACTATTGTATTATGTGAGATAGCCAGCAAAGAGCTTTCTACCCTTTCTAGTGATTTTCATATGCTTACAGTATCCTAGAACCTCTGCACAAACTACAGTAGCCCTGAGACCTGCACAGGCACTAAGCAGGAAGGACAGGATGTTTAAGTGACATTATACTTTGAGGTAACAAATGCTTTTGTAATGTAATGTCTTAGTTTGTCTTAAACAACATGGCTCAGTTAAAGAGTTCTTAGACATGAGATAACAATATCCTAACATGCAAAAGGAATAATATGGAAATGTTGGGATTTGTTTATTTTATTTGCTAAATAAATGACTATTTTCTATATTATTGGATATCCTTACACACTACATACTTAGTAATTTATACATATTCTGTTTTATTGAAAAGTGTGCTGTACTGTATTTCCTCTTGATATTTCTAAGGTCTATGATTCTAAGAAAGTCCATTGTTATTTATTTAAGGAGTGTATCATATTTGTAGTTAAATCTTTGCATACATCCTTAGTTATTTAAGGTAAGAAATTTATGAAAATAGGATTATCATCCTGAAAGCTTGTGTATCATCATAGGAAAAACATTGAAACAAATAGGTTTTAATTAGCATTTGCAGCCATGCGTGATGGGGCATGCCTGTTTTCCCAGCGCTGGGGAGGCTGGGGCAGGAGGATGAAGAGCTGGAAGTCAGCCTAGGCTGCACAGTGGGACAAAGTTGTAAGAAAAAAAAACCAAGACTGTGACTGAAGAAATGTCCCAGCAGTTACAAACACTCGCTGCTCTTGCAAGTGAAGACTCCAATTTAGTTTTCAACACCCACATGGTACCTTACAGCTATCAATGACACGAGCTCCAGGGGATCCGGTGTCCTCTCTAGCCTCTGGACTCTAGTCTCTGTGGACGCTAGGCACATACTTGCATGCAGGCGATACACTCATGCACATAAATAAATAATAAACACATCTTTAAAGAAAATGAAGCATTCACCAAGAGGCAGTCTTCAGAGACCGTCTCTCTGAAGTCACGTGTAAACCGCTGCAGTCATGTGGTTTCCTGACCCTCTGTGTTCTTCAGCTCTTCAGCCCCAGCGGTGGGCTCTCCTGACTCAACATAGAAGCTCCTCCCCACAAATGCTCACCTGTGAAGGTTTGCTCTCCACATCACAGTCTATTTCATCCCACTTCTTAGGAAACCATTTCTATGGCCACCAACTCACCCCTTTCTCTGCTGTCTTCCTTTGTCCATTTATAGAGCTCACTCCTTCCCTCACCACCAGCTGAAACCTTTGCTGACAGTGGACCACTGAGGAGGTGCATTTCCCTGCGTACTTCAGCTTTGACAGCTCAGGGGAGTATCCTGCTTATGTTCAAATATCTCTCCCCCCACTGAGTCACATTTGTGAGTCGTAACTTCTCTCTGTCCAAGTGTCTCATCTTCTCTCCCTGTCTATACCCTTGCCTCACACAGAAGCCACGAAAATCCTGTTTAGAAATACACCAGCCAGAATACATCATTACTCTAAGTCTGAAACCACATAATTACCCTGATTTTACAGTAAGTAAAATCTGTCCTCTTGACTGTGGCCTGAGACATCCGTGCACCATTTTCATGGCCTATTTCTGTCCATATGCATACTGGCAGGTCACAGGTCATAGCTCCAGCATCTGGAACAGACATCCCCCCTTGATCTCTCTCTCCTGACATCTTCCAATCTGGGTGGCACATGTAGCATCTTCTCCCAGAGGCCTTCCCCTACCCCCACATCTATCTTTCTTTGTGGTCCTCAGGCCTGCTGCTGTACCTTTATGAAATGGCAGATGCCTGCCAGGCATGCTGGTTGACTGCTGTGATCCCAGCACTTTAGAATCTGAGGCAAGAGGATTGTCACAAGTCTGAGTTCACTAGGGTTACAAAGCAAATTTTAGTCTAGCTTCAGTTACAGAGTGAAACCCTTCACCAAAATGATGATGATGATGATAATGATGATGATGGTGATGGTGATGGTGGTGATGGTGATGGTGATGGTGGTGATGGTAGTGATGGTGGTGATGGTGATGGTGGTGATGGTGGTGATGATGATGGTTGTGATGGTGATGGTAATAATGGTGATAGTGACAGTGGTGATGATGATGACGCAGTGATGATGATGATGGTGGTGATGATGATGATGGTGATGATGGTGGCGATAATGGTGATGGTGATGGTGATGATGGTGATGGTGGTGATGGTGATGAGGGTGATGGTGATGATGGTGGTGGTGTTGGTGATGAGGGTGATGATAATGGTGGTGATGGTGGCGATGATGGCGATGGTGATGATGGTGGTGGTTAACAGTGGTGATGATGATGGTGATGATGATGGTGGTAGTGATGATGGTGATGATGGTGGTGGTGTTGGTGATGAGGGTGATGATAATGGTGGTGATGGTGGCGATGATGGCGATGGTGATGATGGTGGTGGTTAACAGTGGTGATGATGATGGTGATGATGATGGTGGTAGTGATGATGGTGATGATGATGGTGGTGGTGATGATGGTGATTGTGATGGTGAAGAGAGGGAGAGAGAAAAGGGGAGACGGTACACACCATGAAATCTGAGGCTCTTTGTTTGCTTCCATGGTGACCAGTCCCTATCTGTCTCTGACACTTCAGACTGTCAAATGATCCCTATGGATAAACAAATGAGGTCATGGCTGTCTACCTAACTGGGAGCCTTCACCTACATTCACTTTATGTGTTGACAGTCTTGCCTTCTGTACTGTTATCATTAAGATAATTGTCATAATCTTTTTATCCTATAATGCAGAATATACCACATACCTCCTAGAGATGAGAAGACTGCCCTTCTTCTCCACGTCCCTAGCTTAGGGATGAGTCAGACACATCACAGCCTGCACAGCTCTCCTGTCAGGGCCCTCTCTTCCTCCCTTGTGTCCATTACGGTGATGTCACTGCAACCAAAACACCTGAGAGAAACAACTGAAGGGGAGAGGAGCTGTTTGAGCTCAGGATTTCAGATTCATACTGTCATGGTGTGAGAGCAAAGTTTGCATGGTGTGAACAAGAAGTCAGACAAGAAACAGGGATGGTATTGGCAGGAATCCAGGCCAGAATCGGGCAATGGTGTGGACAGGAAGGCAGACCAGAATCAGGCAATAGTGTGGACAGGAAGCCAGGTCAGACACAGGACAGGCCAACTTTCAAAGGCTCACCTCTTCCAACTTTTTGCACAACCCAGGTCCCACAACTTCAAAACTATCACTAGGGACTTGGTATTCAGACCTTGGGCCTGTGGGGAAACATTGCAGACTTGAACCCTAGCAATCCTATTCTGCAGGCCAGAAACAGAGGCCCAGCAGGGTCAGAGAGACCCCAGACTGGTGGACGGGTCAGTCATAGCTTGTACTTCTAGTTCCCACACCCCGAGTCTAGGGATTTCTCCTTTTAGCCTTATTCTTGTCCCCATCTCGAGCTGAGACATGTAGCCATTTCTAACATTAAGCATACCCTGTGGGACGTTATGATTGGAATCCTGGGATCCTTTAATTTGTGAGACACTCGGAAGAAAAATATACTGTTCAAGTTATAGCCCACAGATGGGTCTTTTTAAAACTCACAAACTACCAAATTAACAAAGCAGAACAGGGAAAGCACGCTTTACAAGGTGCCCTTATTCTCTTAAAATAACTTTATTATTTGTATGTGTATGAGAGACAAAGGGGGGAGCTGGGGAGAAAGGGATGAGGAGGAGCATGTATGACATGGGGTGTATCTGAAGGTCAGAGGGCAGAGCTGTGCAGTCTGCTCTCTCTCCTGCCACTCTACATGGGTCCCAGGGCTCAGACTCGGGTCGCTGGGCTTGCTCCATCTCACTAGCCCAATCTTAATTTCTTAAAGAGACAGTTTCTGTGAGTCGCAGCAGGCTGCCTGCTCGTTCTTGATAGAAGAAACTGTAAACTAAGCCACAAAGTGCTGGTCTGTGAGAAGAATGGGCTATTTTAAAATTACAGACAGTTTCAGCTTTGGTACTAAATTATTGCTGATTGTGTTCATCATGGAGATAGCTCCAAATACACCCTAGCTGGATCATACCCCACATTTCCAAATCTCTAATTACATTGTGATAACATCAGTACTACCCCCTGCAAATGCTTAACACTTCATAATTCAAATTAGTCCATGAGGAAAATTCTAGAAATAGGGGGAAATGTGCCTGAAGGCATAGCCCAGAATCAAAAGAAAACATCCTAAGAAACAACTACTTAAGCATAAGGGATTATAACCAATAAAATTTTCCCTTCTTCCTTTTCTCCCTCCTTCCCTCCCTCCCTCCCTCCTTTCATCCTTCCCTTCCTTATTTTCTTCCCTCTTTTCTTCCCTCCCTCTTCTCTCTCCCTCCTTCCCTCTCTTCCTTCCTTCTCCCTCCCTCTTTCCTTCCTTTATTTTCTTTTTTATTTTGAAACAGGGTCTCAATTAACCCAGACTGACCTCAAACTCAATATGTAGTCAAGAAAGATTTTGAATTTCTGCTTCTCCTGCCTCTACCCCCCAAGGACTGGGATTACAACTGTGCACCACCATATCTGGCTTCTTTCTTTATCAACTTTCTAGAATAATCTGGTATGTTCGTGACTCTGCCATTTCACCTACATTATTATAGATTATCCAGTAACTGTGAACAACTGAAGAAACCACACTGTGGCAATTCCCATTCACCTATCAGTATACACAAAGCAGGGAGAAAGAACAAGAACCATGTCAGCTAATGGATGGATGGATGCATGCATGCATGAGTGAATTCCCAGGTCAGTTAATGAATGAATGGATGGATGGTGAATTTCCAGGTCAGTTAATGAATGGATGAATGGTGAATACTAGGTCAGCTAATGAATGGATGGATGGATGGATGGATGGATGGATGGTGAATACAAGATCAGCTAAAAAATGAATGGATGAATGGTGAATCCCAGGTCAGCTAATGGATGGATGAATGGATGGATGGATGGATGGATGGATGGATGGATGGATGGAGAATACCAGGTCAGCTAATGAATGACTGGTGAATTCCAGGTCAGCTAATAAATGAAAGGCTGGTGAATTCCAGGTCAGTTAATGAATGGATGGATGGATGGTGAATCCCACAATATTTATAGATTACTGAGATCAAATAACCATCTGTGATACAGTGACTAAGACTGATCATAAACTTGAGAGTGTAGAGTAATTAGCACAATTGTGCAACTTGGTAGCAGGATATTGAAGCTAAGCCTTTGGTGTCCCTGGGAGACAGATAACAAGTCCCCTATCTTGTTGTATGAACTCATTAATGCTTCCTGAAACCTCAGCTGTGGAGTGACTTTTAAAGAGACACAGTTCAGTCATGTTGCCTGGATTGATATGTCAATCCTGGGCTCAAATGATCCTCCTGCCTCAGCCTCCCACGTGGCTGAGGCCAAAGTCCTGTAGCACTAAACCCACTAGACATGAAGTAAAGTTTTAAAATACATCTCTTTCATTAGACATCTGAAAATATTTCTTCATTTAAGCTAGTGAAATGTTTGTTTGTTTAAACATATCTGATCTAATTGAATAATACTGCATATTTACTTATTTCCCATCCCCAAAAATCTAATAAACAGGAAATTAGATAAGTGAATCTGATAAAGTGTTGCAAAGATGGCACTTAAATATCAAAGTTTCTAGACACTAATCAGAAAGTGATTTAATAATGCAGTATAATACCAAATTAAAGGCATGTAATGTCTAGTATTAGGAAGAATTTCTTAGCTCTATAACATGAATTCTATGAAATGAGTTCAGACATAAACATAGATATTCAAATAACTGCAATATTAGTCAGGAGATTATTGCATTCCAGGCATGACTCCAAGTATTTTCCATATTTTATACCATTTTATGTGCACAATAAAGTTATGAAATAAATAACAATTACTGTTTTCATCTTGTGGCTTAGAAAATTGTGACACAATAAAGAAAAATATCAGAACTTAAGACTTTTTGAAAAACAGGCAAAGCTATGCCTGTTTTCAGATGACATTTATACATTTGGAAAAGCCTAAAAAATACTTATTTGAAAATGTTTACAAGAGGTAAGATAATCTAATAAAACAGCAAGTATAAAGTCGGCAGCCCAGAGCAGTGGCCTTTACACATGTAGTCCTCGGGCCGGTCGAGTTCTTGGAGACGGTGGGAGAAAGAGAACAAAAAGGAACGAATGAATAAACACGCGCTTGGAGAGAAGTGTTTCGGAACCATGCAGAACACTAGACAACACTTCCAAGAAACATGGAGATGCGCTTGAGCTAGAGAAAAGATGTGACTTCTTAGGAGACACAGCACCATAGAAATATCCACCCTCAGGGACTTAATTACACTAGGACAATTAATGTCCTAGTACGTTTTCTCAGAGCTAGACAGGGTATTGTGCCATTTGTCTAGCAGAGATAACAGGTAAACGCAGTCAGAATGATAGTGGGATGCAGAATGGCTGGTTCTTACCACGCACTGAAACATTACCTTATGTTGCTCTTTGTTGCTGGGATGAACATCATAAGCTACAGTATCTCAGCTAGGAAGCTACAGCCTATCATCAGGGAAGCCAGAGTAGGAACTCAGGGCAGAGCTTGAAGCAGATGCCAAAGAGGAATGCTGCTCATTGACTTGTTCTCAGCTCCCGCTTGACTGCTTTGCTTGTACTTCTCAGGTTCACCTGCCTAGGGATGGCACCACCTGCCTGCCTAGGGATGGGACCGCCCACCTGCCTAGGGATGGGACAGCCCACCTGCCTAGGGATGGGACCACCCACCTGCCTAGGGATGGCACCGCCCACCTGCCTAGGGATGGTACCGCCCACCTGCCTAGGGATGGAACCACCCACCTACCTAGGGATGGCACCACCCGCCTGCCTAGGGATGGCACCACCTGCCTGCCTAGGGATGGCACCACCCACCTGCGTGGGAATGGCACTGTTCACAGTGGGCTGGGTCTTCTTATATCAAGAAGCAGTCAGAAAAATGCCCCCACAGACATGTCCACAGGCCTGTCTTATGGCAGCATTTCCATGGATGAGGGTCTCTCTTCCCAGGTGTGTCAAGTTGACAGGCAAGGTTAGCCATTACCCCTATGTAAGGCTTCTAAAATAAAGTAGCATGGTATTGTCATGTAGGCATAAAACAACGAACCCTAAAACGAATCCAAATATGGGTCCAATTATTTATGCCAATTTGAGTACAAACCCCTCAGTTTTCACTGCATTGGGTAAAGGTGGACATTTCAATACCAGCTGTTGAGATAATTGCAATGTAATCTATGGAAAGATAAAATCAACTGTCATCTTCACGCTGGATATGATGATTTCCAAATGACCAAAAGTTTCTATGTTAAGAAAAGACAGAACAATGCAGCTACCAGGAGGGAAGCTGGGAGAGTATCTCCACAACTTGAGCCTGCAGAATGTTTTGCTAATTATAATTTAAAATGCAGACGCACACCAAAAGGCAATGACTGGTGAATTTGACTACTTAAAAATAAATGCCTGCACTATAAGCAAAGTAAAAATAAAAATGACAAAACAGGGGAAATTATGAGCAAATTAGACTAAAGAATTAATCCCCTTAAGACATAAGGAGAAACAAGGAGGGGGGAAAAAGAACCCTCCACAATTCTATTGGAAAAGTAAAACATAGCACTGAACAGATGGCCCACAGGAAGAAATGCTAATAGACCTTGAATATCACATAGCCTGTTCAACCTCACCTCACAGGAAAGCTGAGACTGGAGGTATGGCTCGGTGCTATCTGGGATCAGGGCTTTCTGCCCAGCATTGAAAAGAATGTGAAAGAGAGGAAGAATCAGTAGTGGGTCTGAGGCTGTTTGACTCTCAGCTGCAGAGTTCCTCAAAAATACCTTTTAATTTTGTTATACTAATTTATTTGTGTATGTATCTATTACTTTATTTCTGTATTATTGTACGTGTGCACACACGCGTTCACATGTGCATGTGTTCAGGAATGCACACAACATGGTGTGCTTGTAGGAGTCAGAGGACAGCTGTGAGAGTTTGTTTTCTCTCCTTCCACCATGCGATTCCCAGGGATCCAACTCAGGCCATCAGACTTAGCAGCAAACGCCTTTACCCTCCGAGCCATCTTCTCAGGCCAGCCCTCCTTTTAAAGACAGCGCTCCAATGCTGCTACATGTGTCTATGTTTCTGCCTGGTTTGCTTAGGTTGCTTAATATAAATAAATAGTTTACAAGAGAGAGAGCTGCAGAATGGAAGAGGGGTTTTATGAATTCTTTCCCCCCTTGACTAAGAGGGTACCGAAACGAAATTGTTCCACACTCGGCTTGCTCTGAGCTGGCATTCGTCTTGCCCTGACAATGAAACGTGTTCCAGTGTGAGAGAGATTATTTTTTGGAAGCCGCCTCTGACGATTTGGGGCCCGTCCAGAGACTCACCCTGTGTCTGCTGCTGCTGCTGCTGCTGCTGCTGCTGCTGAATGTGTTAGTTCTGAATCGTCAGCATAGCCTGGCCTCAGGCAGGAACTACGCTCTGCTGAGGTTGCTCTGACCAGCTGACATTTGGGTTAAAGGAGAAGTATTGCTTACGGATTTGCTCGGCAGAAATGATCTGTCGGTGTTGCTGTGGGAAATGAAGGATGATGAGAAACTGCTGTTCACAAAATAGCCTGTGAAATGGAGCACTGGGACCCTGGGGTGCCAGCGTGCCTGATCTTTGAACTCGCTCAGTGGCTTCTGGGGAACTATCCAAAAGGCACACCCGCCCAAACGTGATACACTGTGGACAGGCAACCACGCTTAGTTTCTTTTCCTTCGGCGTGACAAAAATGCCCTGCCCAAAACTGAAGGAAAAAAGGCTTGCCCAACTCATGATTCTAAGTCCATCACAGCGGGGATGTCAAGGAGGCAGGCGCTCGAGGCTGCTTGTCAAGACGCCGCCGGAGAGTGAAGAGTTCGCGCTCTGCTCACTTTCTTGGTTGCATACATACAGTTAAGGACTCCAGAATAGAACATGGTCCCCACATCACCCCAGTGAAGATGGGTCTTCCCCACATCATTTAATATAACGTTTAAAAATAATCCTTTGTGAGCATGCCTAAAACTAACTGGTCCCTGGGCGTGCCTAGGCTTGCCTTCTAGATGGTTCCGGATTCCGTCCGGTTGACAACATCAGTCATTGTATAAATAACTGCAGCCCAAAAGCCCACGAGTGTCCAGGTTATTTAATAACCAATGGCTGTCTGCACTGTGGGATTCTGGGTGATTGTGAAGAAAACGGATGCCATGAAGTGACCCCTGGATATATCACTAACTAGAAAAGCAAGGTGTGGAATGTGTATGTTCACATGCACACTTGATCTAAGGGACGTACCTTATAAACATGTATATGTGTTTAGTGTGTTAGGGCTCGGCGGCAATGCAAATGGGGCCACTGAAAAGGGCATGCAGAGAACATGTTGAGAGTCAGGTGGAAGCGAAATAAATAGCTGACTGAACTATAAAACAAAATAAAATAAATTTTGGGGAAATTCAAGCAGCCTTTAAATGAAAGTGTCATAAAATAAATAAACAGGAGATGTGGGGTTTCCCTCTGTGTGCTGTGAATATGCTTTATTACCATTGGTTAATAAAGAAGCTGCTTTGGCCTATGACAGGACAGAATAAAACCAGGTGGGGATATAGAGAGAGAGTAGGCAGAGTCAAGAAGACACCATGTAGCTTCAGAAGGAGAAAGACTCATGGAAACCTTACCCATAGGCCACAACCTTGTAGTGATACACAGATTAATAGAAATGGGTTAATTTAAGATGTAAGAGCTAAATTGGGCATTGGTGGCACAAACCTTTAATCCCAGCACTCGGGAGGCAGAGGCAAGCAGATGTCTATGAATTTGAAGCTAGCCTGGTCTACAAGAGCTAGTTCCAGGACAGACTCCAAAGCTACAGAGAAACCCTGTCCACTACATGGGTTCCAGGTATCAAACTCAAGCCATTATGCTTGGCAGAAGCATTTTTAACTACTAACGCACCTCACCCTCCCCTGAGAGAAGTTATTTTGAATGATTTTTAAATGTGGTAATTGAGTTGTGTATCTTGAGTAGAACACATTATTAAGGTAAAACTCTAAGAACATCGGTACTATATTTTTACACATACATATATACCAATATGATTAGTAGTATATGTATAAAAAGATAATATATGCATGCAAAATGTAAATGAAATTATTTAGGCACATGCATATACATATATTTTCAATAATATGCATAAATATGAATAAAGTTAAAACAAATCCCTGGGGGCTTTATGTTCAGCCTCATGACTATAGTTAATAACAAAGTTTGTTTATCTTAAATTTGATAAAAGTAGATCTCAAGGGACTGTAGAAACGGTTCAGCAGTTAAAAGCGTGTACTGCTACTGCAGAGGACCTGAATTTAGTTTCTAACACACATATTGGGTGGCTCACAACTCCCTATAACGCTAGCTCCAGGGGCATCTAGTGCCCTCTTCTGGCCTCCTCAGACACCTACATGTATATGCAAATACACACAGTCACACACATATATACAAATAAAAATAAAACCCTTTAAAAAAATAGTAGATCCCAAGTGATCTTACCATCAGAAGAAAAGACATGGAAGTGTTGGGAGGGGTGGCATACTGATCATTTCATGGCATGTACAAGGCAAAATGTTGGGCTTAGGCTGCAGAGAAGGCTCCAAAATGTGAGAAACTGAGTTTAAAAAAAAAAAACAGAACACATAAAGGCAGCTATGGTAGTGTGGTGTGCACCATAATATAGTGCTCACAGGGGAGGTAGGAGGTGGAGACATGATGCTCACGGACCACCTAGCCCGGTGTATGCAGCAGTGAACAACATAAGATCCTTTCTCAAGTACGGTGGGAGGCAGGAACAAACACCCAAGGCTGTGCTCAGACCACATGCTTGCTGTGGCATGGACAGGTACACACACGTACACACTTCCACACACACAAGTATGGACACACACAGGTTTTCTAAAAGTCATGCTACTGCGCACTCTGATACACACAACTTTTATTTGTCAAATCAGACCTCAATCGAGCTGAAGAAGAAATAAGCCAGATCCGTTATGTTGACACTACTAAAGCCAAAGAATACAAAACAGATCCAAATGTTGAATCCAAGATATTAAGTAAAATCTGCAACCATAAATTCAAATGGATAATAGCTGTATAAAGCATTGCGTGTGTGTCCATACAAAACAAGCATATTTACTGTCTCTGCCCGCTGTAAAAGGAACTAACTGACAAAGGCCAGCCGTGTATGGCTAAAAGCCTTGTCCGCATTGTTATCTCTGTTATGCTCCCAGTTTCTGCTCTGCAGAGCCAGGCTCCCTGGAAGAAGCAGCGAGTCCCAGAATCTGGCAGAAGACAGAACTGGCAGAGCTGGGTGGAGGAAATATTAGCCACTAAGTGAGCCAAGCACCCTAAGGGACAGACACACCTTCAAACCTCCTCCCTTGATCTGCAGCTAAACTCTATGCAGCAAACTGAGATCGTCTGCCACTTTAATTGCTCAAATTATTCAATTGCCGGCTCCATGGTGTTGACTGAGCATGCTCAGGAATGTGCGCAGGCCCCCTGAATGAAAGCCCTTTGGAAATGACTCCATATGTTCTTGCCTGCTGCAGGGTTTTTTTTTTTTTTAAAAATCCTTCTCTTTTTAATGGAATATCAGGTTTCTCTAGTCAACAAATTGCAAGAGTGGGGTGTAGTAGAAGAACATGAATATATACATTTAAACAGACTTAGGGAACATTGGTTAAATTGTTGGTGTGTGGAGTTTGAGCCCTGAGTTGAAAAAAGAAAAATTATCTAAAAATAAAATATAAGTCTGGTGTAGTGGTGTCCACCTGTAATCTCATGAGACCAATGCAGGGAAACAGCAACAGGTATGAGGTCATCTAGGTCTGCAAAGCGAGTTCCAGACTATCCAGGGCTACAGAAGAAGACCTCCATCTCAAGAGGAAAAAAAAAAAAAAGAAAAGAAAGACAGAATATATATCAAATAAAAGAATTCAAGCACTGGTAGTTTTGTAAAACTAAAGAATTGTCTGTTTTATATCATGGTGACTATATTGAAATTTTGACATACATAAAGAAATGCTGGCAGGTACAAGTACTAAGATAAACAGGATTGAGTCAACATAAACCACAGCTAAGGATGAAGAGAGCAACCAACCCACATTTGACCATGGTGGTAAAAATTGAGTCTGGTTCGTGTACTAGTCTCTGCAGTTTTGTGTATGTTGGCAAATTCACACACACATACGTATACACATACACAAGCTATATAGCTATATAGCTCAGGCTGACCCTGAACTTGTAGCAATCGTCCTCCTGCCGCAGCCTCTCAGGATGCTTGTATTACAAGACCATAACAGCAGGCCCACCTGAAAGAGACTAACAATTCTGTCTTAAGTGTTCAGGTCTTCGCAGGAGGTTGGTATATTAAAGTAATCCATCTTGAAAATCCAAACTTCATTAATCATTTCCCCTAGTTGTGTATCCAATCATGCAATATTGCTCTATGTATTCAGCTTTCATACATAGTAGGATCTAGTAATTTGTTTAGGAAAATATGTTCGGTGAATCCGGTTTAGAGTCCTGATGGAGGGAAGCTTTGGCAGTTCAAGGATCTTCTGGTACAGCCATGTCTCCCACACACACTGTGGGGCACACAGTCCACCAGGGGCCCAGCTGCTATGATTCTGAACTTGAGCAGCAGGAACCAAAGTGGAATATGGGGCTGGAGAGATGGCTCAGCACTAAGAGCACTGGCTGCTCTTGAGAGGAGTTGAGCTCTGTCCCTAGCACCCAAACCACCTGTGATGCCAGATCCAGGGCGCCTGATGCCCTCTTCTGTCTCCATGGGCACCTGCATGGATATATATAACACATACATATACACATAAATAAAAAATAACTTTTAAAATCTTTAAAAGTGCAAGATTTAAATTAGTCCACTCTTAAAAAACAAAACAACAACAAAAACACTTTGTGGGGGATTTATACGCCGTGTTCTAAATGTAGAGGTCAGGGGACAATTTGTGGGAATCGTTTCTCTCCTTCTACCATGTGGATTATGGGGATCGAACACGGGATTTAGCAGATTTAGCATCAAGCACCTTTATCTACTGAGCCATTTTGTTGGCCGCATCAAATCCTATTGGTTCTATACTGAACCTCAAAGCCTGTATCACCAAAGACACATGGCAAGATATTTTCTGTAAGGAGGCTGATTTCATGTGTTCCCCCCTCCACTTCCCTTTTCAAACTGAACACATAGTACAGGATAGTCCTGCAGACCCCAGAGCCCTGTCCTAGAAATTCCTTACCCACCTAAGTCCTGTAAGACAGACCTCATCTTCCCTACTGCCACTGAGTATATGTCACAGACTCTGATAATAATGACAAACCCTCAGATCATGGGTAAAATGAAACGGAGTGATCTGAATTTATCAAAAATGCTGTCAGACGTAGTAATGACCAGGGCGACAGAGACAGCTCAGCGGTGAAGAGCAAGCGCTTCCCATTCTTGCAGAGGACTTGAGCTCCATCCTGGTACCCACATCAGGTGGCTCACAACCTGCTGTAACTCCAGCGACAGGGATCTTGAGCCTTCTCTGGCATGCAGGTGCAGTTGTCAGTGAAGCTGCTTGATGCGGATGCTGGGACCTGAACTCAGGTCCTCTGGGAAAGTAGCCCATGTGGGCTGTAAATGTGAAGCTGTCTCCCCAAGCAGTGCCACAAGCGCTTCCTGTGTCACTTGGTGCTCAGGCTGCAATTGAATTTCCCCAGTTGTTTCCAAGTTACGGTTTTCAGTTGACTTGTTAAAAATCGGACTAAAGGGTGGTGCACAACTTGCATTCGGTCATGCGTCTTTAAATCTAGAAAGAAAACCCCTCCCCCACTCCCTTTTCTAGATAACATCCTAGATGAGGTTGTGGGTCTGACGGCCTGGTGTGTTCAGCCTGCTCAGTATCCATTTAAATCCAGTGCCCCACTGTGTGGGAGGCTGTGGCTTCCACATGAGCTTGCCCTTCTCTGTCCTGATCTCCCTGATGAATCATAGAGACTGACGTGACAGATGGATGCTCGGTGTTGTCGAGAGACTTGGGGAAGGGGCGAGCAAATGAGTGGCTGCTTACTAAAGGGGCATTGACAGAGGGCTGTGAGAACGCAGAGGGCTCCCTGCGGACAGCTCTCCCTCTCAGACCACCCAAGGGCCTGAAGAACGTAGGTGGCAGGGCTCCTTGTTTCTACAACCCCGTTTCGAAGGAGCGGCTTTTCAAATTTACCTCAATGACTGTGACGAGTGCGAGGAGCAGTGACCCTCCAATGGTTGGCGACAGCTGCTATTCACTGGTTGTTGTGCTATTGTCTCAGAGGATGGGTGGATGGATGCGCATGCTCCCGCGTGTGAGCGCTGTTGCGTGTGCTGCAGTGTTCATGTGCAGGCCCGAGGACATGCACGGGTCTTGGTCCTCATCTTCTCCCTTGTTTGAGACAGGACCTCCGGTTGTTTGCCACTGAGTGTGTCAGGCCAATTGGCTATGAGACTCTGGGGATTCTCCTGTCTCAACTTCTTATCCCCCCCTCCACCAGAGAGTACTGGGATTACAGATGCACGTGAGTCCTGGAGAACCAAACTTTGAACACTTGTATAGAAAGTGCTTTATCCACTGAGCCTTCTCCTCAGCCCAGCTCAGAAAAATATGAACCAGTCCCCAAGCACATAGCCTTGATTTCACACACACACACACACACACACACACACACACACACACACATTTTAATGTTTTCTATATACATGCATGCATTTACATGTATGCTTTCATGTATGCACACAAATTTACATGCGCATGCATGTGCATGCCTGTCTGAACCCGACTTCTTTAGAATCACACCCCTCTTTGATGCTCAGAGGTTTATTCTCATTCATCTTAAAACCTTCTCCCTGAAGACAGAATGAAAATCCCAGCACTAAGGCACAGAAACAAATCTCTAAGCTTTGGAAGAAACCCCATCCACTTCGGAAGTGCGAGATGTCCCATAGATTTCTGAAAAGGGACGAGTCATGGCTTCCAACTGCCCCCTTCTCCGGCCATCTCCCTCATTAGTTAGACATAACTGATTTAAGACGGTTCCTGTGGAAGTTAGGAAGAATTTAGAGTCGGAACGAGCTCACATTACAAGCTGCACAGCCTTGCACCTCCCGACAGCCCATTTCCCTGATATTAAAATTTAACGTATCCATTGCTCCTCTTTCTCCATGTGGCGTTTAAAGATGTAAGCACTCGTATGGCCAGGCTCTCTTTAAACAATCCTGCAATCTGCTCCACTTCCAGACCCTTCTGTGGACTCAGGAACTTTTTATTTTTCTTTAACAGGATCACTGGTGCTTTTCAGTTTGACAAAGTGCAGGGGCTGGAGGAGACGTGCACTGCCTGCTCTTACAGAGGGCCTGGGGTCAGTGCCCAGCTCAACATGGTGGCTCACCGTCGCCTGTGACTGGAGTGCTAGGACATCCAATGCCTTCTTCTGACATCTACAGGCCCCTGAAGGCATGTGATGCACATACATACACTTGGGCGTGTGTACGAGTGTGCGCGCACGCGCGCGCGCGCACACACACACACACACACACACACACACTAGAGAATTATGAGAATAAAATAGTGTGCAAGGACTCTGTATTGCTTTTCAAACGGACCAACTAGTGAGTGGTAGGGAGGTGTGGTGAGAGAGGAGAGTTGTGAATGCTGAGGGAGGGAGGGAGGGAGGGAGGGAGGGAGGGAGGGAGGGAGGGAGGGAGGGAGGGAGGGAGGGAAGGAGGGAGGTTTGAGAAGAGGAGGGAGAGGTGTGAGCAGAGGAGGTGTGAGTGGCTCTGTGATGTTCTTTCCCAGCAATCAGGACTTGGCAGCCTCACCAGAAATGCATTTTCATACTAAACATCCTCCCACTCCCAGCCCCAGAAGGAAGACGTGCGCTGTTGATTGGTCAGTTGGTTGGGTTTTACCACCCGTCATCCATTCTCTATTCTTTAGTAATAATCTGCCCTTTCTTCTTCAGAAAGAAATCTGCCTGAATGCAGTCTGCAGGGGTTATATACAATGGAATCTATTCAGTTGACTCTGTGGAGTCATGAGACTAAGGTGTAATCAGTCAGAACATTTCCAATTGGCCACCATCTTTGATTCAAGAATATGCATCTGGTTCCATAGGTAAAGCAATTACTATGCAAACCTGATGACCTGAGCCCACAAAAAGGCCGAAGGAGAGAACTGAATCCACAGAGGTGTCCCCTGATCTTCATATGTGTGCCACGGCACACAAACACAATGTACATGGATAAGCCGATCAATAAGACAACCTCAAAAGATTTTAACAAAATCGTGGGACAAAAGAATTGTTCTTCCCATCAGACTTGATATTCTAGCAGGGTGTGTCTCAAGCTGATAGAAATTATATGACTCCATGAATCAAAAGCCTCACTAAAACCCAAACCGAAAAAATACCAGACAAACCCCTAAAGATATAACCTGAATGCCTGGACTCTTCTATGCCTGGAAGATGACCCAAACTTTTCTGGTATATTAGCTTATCTGTTAAATATGCCTTGCTGAGCACAGTCAGCACACTGGTGCCAACATGCCATGGTTGCCTCAGCGCCGGCCTAACTGAGAATTTAGGAACACATCAGGTAATGCATAGCTACCTACTTAAAACAGGAATATGATATGCTTATCCAGAGAGAAGGATTTTCCAGGAAAATTCATGGGGAATTTATTTTTGCTTGGGACTGCAGTGTGCTTGCCTGGCACATGTTAAAGGCATAGGATTTGATCTATAGGACTGAACAAAAATAAAACTTCAGTCATTTTGGAACAATCTCATCCTATAACAGAAGGCAAACAAGACACTATTTTCCTCGGGAGTTGATTTATCGATGGGTGTCCGGAGTGAAAGCGCACGTCTGGAAGAGGTTCCTAATGGAACCAGTCTGCACACAGCTCTATTTATCTCCTTCACATTTTTTTGCTGTTTGCTTTTCCTCGATTCCCATTGCACGTTCCAGCCAAGTCTTACAGATTGCAGGGCTGATGCCATGCACAGCTAAGCAGTCCAACCTTTTGCCAGCCTAGCTGAGGCACCGCCTGCAGCAAATGAAACTCGACTGCTTCGCTGTCTTCAGGAGTCCAGTCGAGGCCAAGGTTTGGGAGGAAGAAAACCAATCCAGAAGCTCGCCCTCCCCTAAATCACTCACATTCTGGGGACAAGGAGAAAAAGAGAAGAAAACGTCCGCCTTCCAGTGACAAATGACCCACCCAGCTTGCACGTTCAGCGAGGCTGACTCGACCATAGCCCAGGAGATAATTTCAAGGAGTTACTGAATGAGCTTGCCCATATCTCGCACTGACTGGGACATGAGGCAATAAATTCCACCCATGCTCCACTGCCCTGTAATAAGTCACCCACTAACATCACCCTCAAACTAGCTGATTACTGGCCGAGTGGCTGGGTGGCCGTGATCTAGACTCCAGGCGTCCCGCAGCCCAAGCATATGCACTGGATATGTTTTCCTAGCAAGAAGACTGGGAAGGATGCAGGTGACGGCCCTGAACTCTGACCTTCAGGGAAACTGACATCCTTGCTGTCAATCACAGCCCATTATTTGTAGGCTGCGTCACTTGCAGATCATCTTTAAACATATCAAGAATACTTACATTTTATCTCATTGATGTTCGCCATTCCCCTGATGGAGAAGAACACCAGGACTGATTGACAGGGTGGAGTGACAAGCTTGACCCAAATCACCTTTGTTCTGCAAATGAGGACCTCACAACACAACACAAAATGGGAGGCTGGCAGCATCCCACGGACTAGGTCCTCTGTTCAATAAAAGGGAGAGAGTGCAGGAGGAAGCAGAATCCAGTTCCCTCACTGCTCGGTCCTGCAGATTCACTGTGACTTCCGGCTCCGGTTTCCATGCCTTCCTCACCATGGTGTAATGTAGCCCTGTAAACTGTGAGCCAGGATAAACCCCTCCGCCTTTAAGTTGTCTCTCATCTGGCATTTAATCGCAGCAATGAGGGGGAAATGATGCTGGATCTGCTCCCTGTGGGCGGTCCTGGCCTCCAGGGTTTTTGCATTTAGTGCTACTCTGGACAGCCCCTTATAAACAGAGAAAACTAATTTGCAGTAGCTGCTGAGCAGTCTCCATTATGAATGCATCATACTTAGCTCAATAGTCTCATCATTAGTGGGTGTTGTGGTATTCTCCTGTGGGTTATTATTCCCCCAGTGATTGATTCCTTTCTCTTCCCCGTCTTCCTTCCACTCTCCTCCTCCAATTTCTCTGTTTTCATCCATCCTCATCCCCAAAGCTGAGTGTAAGAATCTGTACCTAACAATTCTACTGATTTTTTTTTCATTTCTCTGAAAAATATTCCTAAAAGTGACAAAGACAAAGACAGAGTCAAAGGCAAATGTTTAACTTTAACCTCGATGTCTCGAGATATAATTTCTTCTGAAGTTCACTGTACCAGTGATATTCTCATCTTGCTTTTGTGAGGGCCAGCCATGATAAGCTAAGTCTGGGCAGGTCATCCAAAGGAAGTTTCTTTACTTCCAACCATTATCACCTGGGACTCTGGCCATCAATAAATTTAAATGGAGTCTAGAGTCTCAATAGTTTACCCTGAGACAATGCCTGGCAGGCTGAGATTACGGACTCCCACCCAAGAGCAGACCATTCAAAGGAAATTCCTCATTCCAAGCACTGTAAATAAAAACACCTGCCAGCACTTCATCAAGACACCTAGACAAATGTCAGCCAATCAGAGTAACTGAACCTCAGAAACCCCTCACCCCCACCTTTACTACTATAAAAACCCAATTCTAATTGAGCTTGGGGCTCTCAGGATATTCCAATATGTTGGACATGCGGAGAGACTGAATTTACAAACTTGATTAAAATAAAGGCTCCTTGCTTTTACATATGAGACTCTGTCTCCTTTGTTGGCTTTTGTGGGGACCCACAGATTTGGGCATAACAGTTGTGACCAGTTTATTTATATTTACACCTCTGCTTTTACTGAGAAGCTCTTTGGATGGTGGGAGCCTGCTATAAAGAGTTGGGAAAGTGTTATTATGATTGTGAATATACCAGCATCTAACTGTAGCCCTAGCCTGTCCTGACCCTTATAAGTGCTCTGTGTGTGGATATATGCACATGAATGCAGCTACCAGCAGAGGCCAGAAAAGGGCAGTACATCACCCAAAGATAGAGTTTCAGGTACTCATTGACTGCCCAACATGGGTGCTGGGAACTAAACCATCCACTATAAGAGTAGCAAATGTTTTGTAGTTGTTTGAACGAGAGATACATACCATAGGTTCACATATTTGAAGACTTGGTCCTCGGTTGGTTTCACTATTTGGAGATATTTTGGAACCTTTAAGGAGGACAGCCTTGAACTATACTTTGACACCCAAAAGACGTCAAGAAATAGAGATTGAATTTAGCAACTCTACATTAGCACTAAAATCACATGGAGAATTGAATAACAAGACAAACATCCGTGTATTTTCCTATTAGAAGAGGCCATGCCTCATTCCTTGAGAGTTGAATGAGTGGGGAAGGGTATCAGGAATGACTATGGACTTATTTCGGTACCCTGAAATATAGTCTTATATATCCCAAGTTAGCCTTAAACTTGTGATCCAGCTGAGGATGGCATTCGACTTCAAGTACTAATGGTCGGTGTCACCACATCTGTTTTCATGTGGTGCTAAGGAAGAAACTTAGAGCTTCATGCATGGTCGACAGACATCCTGTCAGTAAAATCCAGCCCAAGAACCTTTAAAATACTCTGAGGCCAGTCACTGAGACACTGGCATGATGGGAAGGCTGTTTCTTCCCCATGTAACAGTTGCCCTTAAAATGAGGCAGGCCAGAATTACTCACCAGGAGGGTTTACTAAAACAGTGGTAGGGGCTCTGTGGTTAGGAGCACGAGACACACTTCCAGAGGACCAGGACTCCATTCTTAGCACCCACATTAGATGACTCACAATTGCTTGTTAACTCCAGCTCCAGGAGATCCAATGCCTTCCTCTGACCTCTGCAAACACCTGCACCCATGGACATACACACACACACACACACACACACACACACACACAGACGTAAAAACACACACAGACACACAAACACACAGACACACACTGATGCATAGTTAGAATTAAATACATTTTTAAAATGTATTTTAAAATACATTTAAATACTCTCTAAAAATATAAGTATTTCTGATTCGCTGCATCTGAAAAGAAAACTATTTAAACAAATTTTTATATTTGTAACAAATAGTTATAAAAAAATTCCCCAGTGAGGCTAATGCTGCTAGCCTGGGAGATTCGTTTGGAAACCACTGAGAATTTTTTGATTTCTTTTTCTTTGTTTGGTTTTGGTTATTTTGTTATTGTTATTTGGTTTTTGAGACAGGGATTCACTGTGTAGCCCCAGTTGTCCTGGAACTCACTCTGTAGACCAGGATCACCTGGTACTCAGAGATCTGCCTGACTCTGCCTCCCAAGCGCTGAGATTAAATGTATGCCCTAACACCACCCAGCTTCCATGAGATTTTTTAACTATTTAATTTTATTTTGTACTCTGGAAAGGAGGATGATGCTTGGTCCATGCCCAGCAACTTTGTGTTGGATGAAGAACCTGAATTCTCTCATATTGGAACCACCTGTTTATTCATTCCCTCCTCACCCCAAAGCTAGCCTAATTGCTGGTACACCATACACATTACACCATAGACATAAAACATGGAATTAACGGATGATTTCTACCTTGCTGTGAGTGAGAACTGACAAGGGAGTTCCCAGTTTTTCAATTACATCATCTGATTTGAAATACGACTGTGTTTGTTGAATTTGCTAAGACCATTGAGAGTCCCACCTGTCAAAACACCAGATAGAACAGGAAGGCGACGCAGATGGTTAAGTGCCCAATTCACAAGCACGAGGACCTAAGATCAGATCCCTGGCTCCCATGTACAGGCCAGACATGCGCTTGCATATCTGTGACCCTGATACTAGGCAATGGGAGACAGTCAGTTCCCCGGAGCTTGCTGGTCAACTGGTCAACCCAGCTCTGGATTCAGTGAGAGATCCTGTTCCAAAATGAAAACATAGAGACCACAAAGGAAGACACTGGTATCAAACTCTCGCTTCCGCACATGCGTGCACACCCTCACAACAACAAGCACACTGGGTGCTATGGCGCAGCACATTCATCCAACTGCTGATTCTCCGAGGCTACGGTGTAGAAACCCACCTCATCCCACAGTGTTCAGATAATGGAAATGAGTTTCCCACCTTCACAGGAGCAACGCTCAGTTCCTCCGTAGTCCTCCTCTACCCAGCCACTTTAGCTAAGCAGGTGTTTAATGGTACATAATTATAGCTCACCACTGTTTGGGATGGGGGAATTAAGAAGCCAATTTGCATTTTAGGAATAATTTGGGAGCCTGAAAGCTAATTATCTGAGATCGGATTTTGGCCAAATAGAATAAGCAGGTTACCATTTGATGATAAAATCTCCCATTTACCTAGATAAATCCAAATATAAAGGCGGGACCATTTGTGAATGAAGAGTTTGAGGTGGAGGTTACAATGTTATTGACTACTCACGTCCAGCCCCCTGTTCCCACTGAGAGTTCTTTTGCTCCCCTGGCATGTGGTCTTGACAGTAGAGTGACTCTAAGGGTCGGATGCCCCTAGGAATCTTAGGGCAATGCATGCTGTCTTCTAGGCATGGGACAGCAGTAGCTGCCTGTACCACCCACCTAGCAAAACTAGCAGTTGCTTCTGCATGCTTTGTTAGCATCCGGTGTGTGTGTGTGTGTGTGTGTGTGTGTGTGTGTGTGTGTGTGTGTGTGTGCGTGTGTCCTGGAGCCCATGTGTGAGTCAACCACCAGTGGGAACTCCCTCTCAGAATTACTTCTCAATTTAGAAACAGAAAGAAGAAACTGTTGGGCTGGAGAAATATCTCACTGGGTCAAGCCCTTGTATTTAAGCTCGAGACCCTGAGTCTGAATCTCCATAACCTGCGCAGAGCTGAGTCCGTATCCGTAATCTCACACTCCTGTGGTAAGATAGGAGACGGAGACGGGAGAAACTGTGGAGCAGCTAGCCTGGAATACACAGTGGTGAGTATCAGAAACCTGCTCTCAAAGCAGAAGGCAGGGACTGAAACCCAACGTTGTTCTCTGACCTCCACACCTGTGTGTGTGCACTCGTATTTACACACATGGATGCACACAAAACTTTTTTAAACAAAATGTTGCAGGCACCGTAGCTCCAACTCATTCGTGGTTGGTATACGGTGAGCTAAGCCTCCTGTACCCCAGCTGTGGCCCACGCTTGCTGCACTGGTTCCCGGTAGCTCTAGGACGACTCCTCCTGTGACATCACTCTGTGACAGCATTCTGTTTTCACTGATCTCCATTTCTGCTGGTGCAGCATTTGGCTTCTGCTGCCGCAGCTATGAAACCCCTGCCTAGCTCGACTCTGGCCCAGGGGAGCTTGTCTTCCATTTTTCTCTCTTACTAACTTCCCTAGTCAGCTCATTTGGGCCATTAACTGGGACTTTGTATTTTCTAGCTACCAGATTTAAAAATTAAAAGGAAAACAAAAACATTTATTTTATTTTATTTTTTTTAGTTCTTCTGAGGTAACAGTTCCTTCCAAGTGTTACCCCCTGCCCCCAGTTTTAGGGTGTAGGGGGACTTATCTTTACCAGCCACGTTGACACTGCATGCAAGGGCTTGTAGCTGGCTATGGTGGTGTGTTCCTACAACCCAAACATTTGGGAGATGGATGTAGGAAGTTGCTGCACATTCATGGCCAGCTTGAACTACTTAGTGAGTTCTAGGTTAGCCAGGGCAACATTGTGAGATCGTCTTTCAAAAACAACAATGATAATACACTGGTGTGCCCGTGCGAGCACACACACGTGCACAGACACACACACACACACACACACACACACACACACACACACCGAGAGAGAGAGAGAGAGAGAGAGAGAGTCTAAAAAGAAAAATTGTCTTCTTACGCACTGATATACATCAATGGCCTGAGTACTTGAGTCTGAGGCAGAAGAATTGCTGTGAGTTCAAGGTCACTCCAGGCTATAGAATGATTATCAGGCCAATGGTGGCTATGTTCTCTAACTAATTAAATGGATAAATTAATAAAGCCTGAGCACACATATTAGCTACTGAAGTTTGGTGGTTAACACTGTCTTCATAAGAATATTTTTATACTAATATCAGTCATTCCACGGAGGAGCGGGTATGTTCTGAATTCCATGGCAAATGCAGACAATCATTTCAAGAAAACAAATACAAACTATACAGGTCGCTGGAAGAGAACAGAGATCTGGCACCTGTCCAGGATGTCTTTCCTTAAGTGGCTGAGTGTCCTTTCAGATGGACATTTTGAAGGCGTATTAAAGAGCATGGGTATTACATGCTCCTTGACCATTGAGAAAGTGGAGTTGGAAGCTTCTGATTTGATTGCTCAGGGACACCCAGAGGCTGCTCCTAGCCAAACATAAATTTTTAAATTTATCTTTATCTTATTTAATGGGTATAGGTGTTTGACCTGTGTGTATGTCTGTGCACCATGTGTGCCTGGTGCATGCAGAGGTCAGAAGAGGCAGTTGGAGCTCCTGGAACTGGAGTTTAGGTAGCTACAAGACACCATGCAGGTGTTGGGCACGGAACCCTAGTCTTCTGAAGGGGCCGCTCAGCAAACTCTCCAGCCTCCACAGAACCAACACGAACCAAGAACACAGGTTTCGGGTCCTGCCAGATTTGCACACTGCGCACCTCACTTTACCTTGGACACTCGATTCCCTCAAGCTCATTGTGTCCATCACAGCATCCGTCCGTGTGGGTCAGCACACCAGGGGATATGGTGAGCGTGCCACACAATGAGAACCCATAAGCAGCACCTGGATTCCAATGCAATGGAGCTGCTAAGCCTTCCTATTCCTTTATGGCTTGACTGGGTTGCCTGCATGGCCCCAACTAGAATTCAGGAACTGTATTATTATTGTTGTCTTAATTAAATGACTACGTTTAGGGACGTTAACATCTTGAAAGACCATGTTAGGATCACATGACAAGAAAAAGAAAGCATACCTAGTGATTTCCAAGCAATACAACTGCCTAAGTTACTTTGAAGATGGCTCCTGATCATTTTTGTTTATTCGTTTTATTGAGACAGGGTTTCTCTGTAGCTTTGAGGCCTGTCCTGAAACTTGCTCTGTAAACCAGGCTGGCCTCAGACTCACAGAGATCCACCCACCTCTGCTTCCCAAGTGCTAGAATTAAAGATGTGTGCCACTACCACCTGGCTACTGATCAAATTTGAAAATAAGATAGATATAGAAAACATTCTGTGTTCAGGTAGTAGGAGAAGACAAAGTGTCTCCTGCTTTGGAGGAGATCAAAAACATCACAGACAGCAAAGTTCGGCTCTGGTGGCCCAAATTTGACCCCAGACAGGTTTGTGTAAATAAATATTTATTGAAACACTGCCAAGATCTTTCGTAGATATCATAGTCGATGACTGCTTACCTGTGAACACAACTAATGGAGACAGGATGTGTAACCTACAAATCCTAAACTTTTCACTAACTGGAGAAGTCTGCTGACCCTGGAGCCCGTTTGTTCCCCCCATTCCTGACACTTCAACATCTGCAAAATTCAGATTTAGTGAAATACCTCATGTTTTGGTCTAGAATGACTTTCTTTCTCCCATGTCCACATTCTGACTCTCACACAGCCCGTTCACACTCTCACTAGAACTAAGTTGTCTTCATATGTGTGTGCATTGTGTGTGTGTCTGTGTGCATATATATTCAATTTCTTTAGCTCCTTGTGTTAAAACACCCTATCATTATGGCTAGAGAAAATAAGTAGATTTACAAACAGAAATAAGTAGAGAATTGCTTCCTGTGGGCACTGTTAGCTGAAGACGCTACATACATGTAATGCAAAGTTCTGGAAAAGGTCGAAGTCGGGTCGCTAAAGAACGGAGCAAATCAGAAAAGTCAATTCTAAAATTCATGCCAGGTTGTGCTCCCTGGCAGGGACTGTGACTATGTTGGAATAGTTTTAATCTCAGGCTGACAGGTGTCCTCTTCCATATTGCCACATAGGATAATTATAACAGAAGAGAAATGACATTAAAGAATAGCGACCTAGAGAAAGGATCTCTGTGGGCAGTGGCTCACGCACTGGCAGAAACGCCAAGGAAGGAGTACAATCGCGGGTTACCCCGCTAGAAGGACATCCGCTAAAAATTCAATTTAGCAAATGACCGGCATGCTTCGAACTAAGCAAAACAAAACACAATCCGAAAAATTCATGGTAGCTATCTAGATCAAAGGATTTCTGTGGAAACCATACTCTCTTGATCGCCCAGTGAGTGTGGGTGCCTGTTCATGAAAAAGGGGGCTTGCGGGTCAGCAAAGGCACTAACAGAATCCTCATACGTGAGTCATGGCCATGGTGATCACACAGAAGGCAGGACTGTTGTGGGATGTTTGTACACCGTGTGAAGATATGTTGCTCTGATTGGTATCATGAAAAGCAGAGCAGTCAATAGCTAGGAGGAGGTTAGGCAGGACTTCCAGGGACAGAGAGGATTCTGGGAGAAAAAGAACAGAATCACCAGTCAGAAGGAGAGGAAACAGGAGGTGCAACATGAGAGAGGTAATGCCACACAACAGAATGTAGATTAAAATAAATGGTTAAGTTATAAGAGCCAGTGGGAAAATCTTAAGATAAGGCTGAGCTTTCATAATTAATAAGTCTCTGTGTCATTATTTGTGAGTTGGCTGTCCAAAAAAAAATCTGACAGTACAGGACCAAGAATTTATCTCACTGGTACTTACAAAGATTGGCAGGGCACTTATGACAATAGTACCCCAGGGTGTCAGATTCCCACATCGAAAGACAACAGCCAAGCCCACCATGATGAAATATACAAGATTAGAGTAAAGCCTACTAGAAACCCCTTAGAACTATGTGGTGGGAGACAAATTACTAATAGAAGGAAAATTAGGCCTCTGAGGTCTGCCAAAATGTGGTGACTTGGATATTTTTGTGCAACTGAAGAATGCCCCAGTGAGCCTCCAGAACCCCAAGGAAGCAATCTGGGGTAGGAAGTTCAGCAACTCTGCAGCAACCTCACTAACTTAAACTTTGAAAGCTTAGTAGATGAGGCTGGCCCCTGTGGCCACCACTCTATGACATATCATCTTAGTGAACCGCAGAATTTGGGGAAAGCTTTTTAAATGTTTGTTTGTCTGTCCATCTTTGTCTAACGGTGGCAGGATTTTTTTATTTCCCAGTTGAATACTTCTACAGCTGTGCACCTGTGTATGTGTTGGCGTCTGTAGGAATGGTGAAAGTGCCACCTGCAATTCTGAGGAAAGAGGAAGCTGGTGAGGGAGACCGCAACAACTTAACAAAGCATTGGAGTCCTGTGTTCAGATAATGTGGTATTTGCCAGAGTTCCATGGAACTGTCTTCTTCCCAAGGTCAGCATGCGGCAAGTATCTGTTTACTGAGCATACACTGTGTGCCAAGCATTGTGCTATAGTCCTGTGTGGGATCTCACTCAGTCTTTACAACAGTCCAACTTATGTAATGTGGTTTTGTTGGGACTGTCTCCCACAGCCTTGGTATTTGAACACTCAGTCCTCAGTGGGTGGCACTCTTTGGGGATGCTGTGAACATTTAGGAGGTGAGGCCTTGCTGTTAGAAGTCTATCACTAGAGTCTGGCTTTGAGGATTTGCAGCCTCGCCTCACCTCCAGTTCACTCTCTCTGTTTCATGTTGCACTATGATCTCTGTTTTCTCAGTTTCCTGATCATGCTACCAATTGCGGCCATTCTTCCCCACTTGGGTGGACTTGGATGATGGTGATGATGATGATGATGATGATGATGATGATGATGATTATAGAGATAGCCCTGGCTATCCTGATACTAGCTCTGTAGACCAGGCTGGTCTCAAACTCACAGAGATCTGCCTGCCTCTGCCTCCCGAGTGCTGGAACTCAAGGTGTGCACCACTGCTGCCCAGCTATTAGCATTATTATTAAAATATAATTAGCATCGTTTTCCTCCATTCTCTTTCCTTCCTCTACCTTCTTTCATAGTCACCTCCAAAACTTCTTCTCAAATTCATGGCTTTCTCTTCTTCAGCTGTTGTTATTACATATACACATATGAATTCATAAATATAAAAATACAACCTGCTTAGTCCATTTGGCAATGCTTGCATGTCCATGCTTTCAGGGCTGGCCACTTGGGACTCTTAGACACCTGGAACCATAAGCAAAATAAACTCTCTCTTCCTTAATTTTCCTTTGATTGTGGTGTTTTATCATGGCAATAGAAAAGTAAACAACGCAGTAAATAATATCTCCATTTTATAGGAGAAAAGACAAAAATTGGGTAGCTTAATTAACCACCAAGGTTCACTTCCTAGTAAGACACATATCTAGCATAATAGCACTGATTTGGCTAGTCCCAAGGCCCAGCTCCTGGCTCCTATGTCATTAAACACCTGAATAAAAATTTTGGACAGTGGAAATTAGTCAATACAATTTGAGAGTTGATAAACGATAGTGAACGAACCAAATTTTACTCCCCATCTGTGACAGCTTTTGAGATAAGACCAACTGAAGGTTTGAGGGGTTGGGGCCAAGACTGTATGGTTGGTAATGCCTAAAATTTCCTCTGTTTTCCGTTTGCTGTCTCGTCCAAATTTATGCTGTGAGTACAGCTGGACATCAATGCTTAGGCCGGCGGCCACAGTAGTCAAGATTGGGAAAATGAAATGTCAAGAGTCACAGAAAGCAAAGACAATGTCTTCTGTCTTCCTGGGGCCAGCCGAGAGAGTAGCAGCTGTAGCTGCCCGATGTCGCGTCCTAGCCATCCTCGCCGTTCTCTCTCTCTCTGGGTTAGAAATATCGCTCGCTTCAGTTCACAACCCAGTGGAGCAGTGAGGCAGCTCTGGGGCTCCTGCGGCCCAGGACTACTGTGTGAGAAGATAATGTGGTCACGTCCTTGCTTATTGAAGCTCAGCCCCGCAGCACAGTTGGGAGGAAGCTTAATGAATCGATAGGTAATGAGACTGACTCATCCTTCAGCAAAGCCTACCAGGGCAGCTAGCTGCCAATCACTGTAATAACAGCTCCTATTTGTGAGCATGAAACTCTCTCTGGAAAAAATAAATACTGTAGTCAGAGTGGCAGTGTGTGTGTGTGTGTGTGTGTGTGTGTGTGTGTGTGTGTTTCCATGAGAAAATTACTAGACACACAAAGTCGTAGCCTGAAAAGAAGTCACCCCTTACTGGAAGACTTACAGTCGGCATCAGTAGCATTTCCCCTACCTTCTCCTTGTTATCAGTTCCTTTCAACAACATGCCTATTAACAAATCCGCAGGTGCCTTGTCTTGTTACCTTGGGAATTCACTCAGTTCACAATGCTGATAAACTAGCCAATCAGAACCAGGGTTATAATGAGTGGGCGCTGACTCAGATCGCTTTGTCTCATTTTAATTTGCATTAATCCAACAGCCCAGCCTCAGCTCTCCTTTATTCTCATCTTACATTATGGTCCTCTGAAACATCTTGCTTTTTATTCATGCTTAGTTCGGCTGCTCTGCATCTCTCTGAAGTTTACCTGTATGTATTAATCTCTCTTCTCATTTTTTATATCATTGTAACTTGGACTTTTACCCCACAGTATTGTTTTCTAACACCACTTTTAGAACATGGAAAAGTGACTGATTTTTGTCGACTTGTTTTTATTTAGCATTTTATGGCATTTACTCTAAGTTCAACTTTTTCCTCACTTAGATCTTGAGGATGAATAAATCTGAAAAAAAATCTAAAAATCTGATTTTATCTTCTATATCCTAATGTTGATAAACCATGTTTCATTCTCTTTTTAAAAAATTTGATTCTTTTATATAAATCACCAACTTACAGAGTCTGGTTTTGATTTGTGGTTTGTTTGTTTGTTTTAATTTAAGCCAAACAGAAATAAACAAGCAAATTCTGCTTAACAAAGATGTCTGGCTGGAGTCTTTTCTCCAAGTCTCAAGTTCTCCACTTGTGAAAGGGAGGCAAGAATTCACTACATCTTATTTCTGATGTTTGATTTCACTACTAGATAAGTGCAACAAACTAATAAATCTATCCTCATTCAAGAAAGTTATCAAGGCATTATAGGAAAAATACAGCGTGTCCACAGTTCAGATGGTGTACTCAGGGCTGCACATGCCTGCAATCTCAGACTGGGGAGGCAGAGGCAGAAGGATCGCAATGCGAGCCCAAGACTAGGGTGGTCTGAGAGCCTCTGCCTCACTGACCCCTGCAAACTAATGGTGGCATTCTTCTGAAGAAGGGCACCACACTCTCAGAGATGCTATCCTGACATTGTCAGGACGACTGCTGAGCTTGGAACACTCTCTTATGCAAAATTTCTGAAGCCAATAATATACTAATTACTTTTTTGTCATGATAATCTTTCTTTAAAAGTTTTGGATAAATTGCTTGTTTGACTCTCCATTCCCAGTGGTCTCCTCTCTCATCCTGGATGAAGTCTTAGTTGAAGGTACAGACTTCTGATTAGAAACTCTCTAGAGCCTCATTTCTTGGCTCATTCTGTCTCCTACTGTGACTGTTCTGTTCTTTAGCCTCCCACATCCTGTGGGTACTACCCACATTGGGTATCATCTAGACACCTAAAGGGATATATGGCCTATAAGAAGTCCCAGTCCTCTGCCATGACTTGTCATTGTCTTTTATGGCCTACAGCTTTGTGCCCATATTGAGTTCTCGCTCACAGGGAGTAAGCATGACATCAGGGACAACGTCATTTACAACCCCAAGTCTCCCAAATCGAACCTGCCATACATAATTCCTAACCAGAAATAAAATAAAGTCATTGCTAGTTAAGGGAAACCTATTTTCCTGTTGACTTTGATAACAAGGAAGAGATTTCTGGAGTTGACCACGATGGAGTAAAAAGTCTTCAGTAAATAAAATTAGGATGCATAGGTGTCTCAGTGGTGCGGAACAGCAGGAGCAGGAAGGAACGCTTACAGAGGACCCAGCTTTGGTTCCCAGCCCGGCCTGGAAGCTAACAAACAGCTATAACTCCAGGTCCAGGGAATCTGGTGCCCTCTTCTGACCCTCGCCGGACACTGCACCATGTAGCGCTGCAGGCGTGCATGCAGGCAAAACATCCACACACATAAACATAAAACTTTTAAAAATAAAAATAAATGAATGGTACAAGACATCTGACGACGCAGGTGGCGCATACTCCTGCAGGGTCCTGAGGTTAGGTCCGAGACGGTGCAACGTAAACTGGAGAAGACTCTAGTGGGTTCAGGACGCTCGTGGTTATCCTGAGTAATTGCTTTCAAAACATAGTCCAAAGAACAGACAACACCAAAGAAAACACAAAATCAAATAGGAGTTTAAAAGCCTGTGTCCGATTCAAAAGAAAGTAGAAACAGAAGAAAACAAAATCAAAGAAAAGTGAGGCAGAGAGAAAATGAAGCAAGTCAGTAGACATAAAACAAACCGTGTTAATAATTGAGTTATGTAATGCTAACAATCTAGATGCATCGAACAAAAGGGAAAGACCAATTAGATGACATATTAACCAAGCAGGGCCCAACTCTGTGTTATTCACAAGAGACACATGTTCAAGACAAAGACACTAATAAAGTAAAGGGAGGAAAAAGTAAGAGTAACCAGGCCAGTGAGACAATTCAGTGGAGACACTTGCTGCCACACGCCCACTCCTCCTGGGAGGCGTTGGTGGAAGGCGAGACCTCTGCAAATATAAGACAGCCAGCTGTTTCAAGTTCTCCTCTGACCTCCACGTACACACTGTGGCCTATACTCACCTGCACTCACATATACATCTCTCTCTCACACACATGCACGCGCGCACACACACACACACACACACAGCCAATAAGCACACTATATATACTCATTATTCATCAGGGAAACACAGAACAAGATCACAGCAAGATGTCCCTGTATGAATCCAATAATGCTGAAACAGGGAAAATTGACATCATCAAACACCGAAAAGGCCATGGAGCATCTAGAACTCCCATTGGTGTCTAGGGTAGGGAAGTAGTGCAATTATGTTAGAAAATGATTCCCATGTCTCATATAAACTTGTGTGCACCCCACCATGACCAGGCAATTCCACTTCCATGCATTCGCTGAAGAGAAAACGCATACCTACAGGACGCATGCCGTGATTTCTCACTGCAGCTTGTCTATAACAACCCTAAACCAGAAACAACACCAAAGTCCGCTGATGAGAAGATGAAAATAGAAAAAAACAACGTATGCAATGTAGTACTTCAAACACTAAAAAGAACAATGAACCGCTGCATGCAATCACACTTCAATCTCAAAATGAGGCATTTTTGTGGAGTGAGGGGCAAAAGAGTTCACTGCCAGATAGGCAGAAGTTTGGCAACAGTCATCCTTGTCTGATACAAGTGGAGGGTGGGGACTGACTGGGAGAGAGCATGGTTTGGGGATGGCTCACAGATACAAGCCTGTGTCCTGGGAGACTGATACACTGAACGTCTAGCCATTTCCTTCAAAGTCCATTAAACATTAATGCGTGGCACTGCATAAATGCATACTTCCAGTGTGTTTTCTGTCGCTGCTAATTGTGTGCAGTCTCTTGCTAACTCATGAACATTAACTATGAATTATTTATTGTTTTATAACTATATATGGTAATACAGGAATCATTATATGCAATTACAATTAGCCACATCTTAATCCTTTAAACATAGGAAGTGTTAGTATATATCATTAACGTGGCCTATGTTCACCTGCTTGGACGCCACTCGGCTCCAAGCACTCAGTAACAAACAAATGTCCCAGTGTGGCAAATGCACTCACTCCATACAGCTTCTCCAAGAGCAACAAAGCCCTGCTCAGTCACATGCTCACTGAACACTCTATGTCAATGAACGTTAACTGTTAATAACAGAGCAATGGAATTCCAGAGATTGGTGTCCGGGCTGCCCAGTGGCGAGCAGCTGCTGAATAAATGAGCTAGAACTGAGCGCTGGGGGAAAGAGCTGTGCTATCAATTCAGGCTTTAAGCTACACAATTTTACATTTTTTTTTCATGGCATGATGGATCACACCCAGGGCCATGCACAGATACATGCAGCAGGCAAGGGCTCTGCAGTCAAGCCACATTCAGGCCTGGATTTTTTTGAAAGTGGGTCTTGCTCTATAACTCAGGCAAGCCTCAAACTCACAACCTAGCTGTCTCAGCCTCCTGACAGCTGGGATTGCAGTCGTCTACCACAAGCCCAACTCCTTCTTCTCAATCCACAGCTGTAGTGTGTTACAGAGAGACATAGGTGGGGGAGGGGATAGACTGCTTTAAGGTGGTTAGCATCTATCATCATGGATTTCGTTGATACAGTTTATGAAGCAGTTTAAATCATTTTTTATAACTCAAAGAAAATCAAACCTATATTAGGCTAAACACTAATCATTACAAGCATCAACTCAAGGGCTAACAAAAACATTTTATTTGAGTTTAATTCCTAGTAAACATGGACTATAAACCCAGCAATGACTGTGCTTAGACAAACTACCTTTAACTGAGGAATTCCACACAGAGGGTGTCATCCCCACCTCTTAACAGCGCACTGTGCTCCTTTGGGAGACTTTAGGAGCACGAGGCAAGACCCCTACCAGATGACAGGAGTTTGCGGAGCCAAACTGAATCCCTGGACATCACCCCAAGTCTTAATGAGCATGGCTTTATCTGCGGCTAACAGAAGGACAATTTGTTTCCTCGCTCCCTGCTCTGGTGACAGTCTGATTTCCAGATGTTGAGCCCCGTGCAGCAGAGGTTTGGCAGCTCCACACATTTCTTAACAGATAGTTCTGTTGTTTCTGCCTTGCCTTGCGGGGGAACGAATATGAATGGGTAAGTTTACAGCCGCATCTTTCCGAGGGAAACGAGGGAGGAAGATGCCCTGCATATTTACAAAGCTGTTGGTTACAATTTTCCTCATTTTTGCACCGTTTTCAAGAGCAGGCCTCACAGGGGTGCAGAAGAGAGCGGAATAAAGGGACTGCGATCCACAAAGACCCGCTAAAGGCTTGCCTTTGGCTTCTCTGGACTTCAAGCCATCAAATGTAAAACGACACTACTGTGCTTTTCCTAGGAGAGAAATCAGAGGCCGGCCATTAATCTGGGGGAGCCATGTGCCTGCTGTAATGAGGCAGAGTTTATGTGAGAGCTGTCTCTCTTGGCTTTCCAGAACCTCTCCCTCTCCTCTCGGCCTGGCTTGCTCTCTGGGACTAAGCTCTCTGGCAGCAGATCATTCTGTCTTTCAAACCCAGCTCTTTAGAGTACTAAGGCATTCTTTCTTAAAAAGAAAAAAAATGAGCAAATACAATATATCTCAATCCCAGAGAGGGAGAGATCACTGGCAGAGAAACCAGTCAACATTCCAGAGAAAAGCTGGGTTACAGACTTGGTTCTGATACTAACTTAACAAACCAAAGAGATCTCACTAACTCAGATTTGGGACTCTAGAATCACAGACTACAGTGGCCAGGTGTGGTGACGTGTGTTTGTCAGTCCAGCTACTTCGACATCTGAGGCAGGGGGATATTAAGGCCAATCTAGGCAACATAGCCAGACGCCATCAAAGAGAGAGGTGGAAGAAACAGAGAATAGTCTAGGTAAGGGAAAGAAGACATCCGTCAACGACCCTGGGATAATGGCCTATTTCAGCTCCCATGTCTATGAGCTGTCAGTGTCTCTCCCTGTGGCCTGGGATTTTTGCTGTGCCTGCATCATGGGATTTTCACAAGGACTGAAGAGGGTCCTGCCTGGGAAGCACTTACAAAGTCCGTGCTGTAGAGTCACCACAGAGTAAGGGACAGCCACTGTTTGGCATGCACATGCACACACGCGCGTGAATGTGTGTGTGTGTGTGTGTGTGTGCGCGTGCGCGCACGCACACACACTCATGCACTATTTAAGGGACCTTCTGACTTACATAATGACTGCTGGTTTGGGGGAATGGTGCGGGACAAGCATCATGGGTTCTAAGACATGTAAGGCAGACAGGACCTGGATGGTTTCCTCCGATGGGCGTTGCTATTTCAGCAGAAATGTGCGAAGAGTTTGAAAAACAAACATCTAGCGTTTCTTCTGGCTTCAAAGGCTGACTGAAGCCCCTCTGTGTTTCTGTCCATGTTCCTGAGGTGACATAGCCTTTCTTGTCTTCAAAGCCTGTTCATCAAGGCTGGGAAACAAAGATAGAATGAGACTCTGAACATGACTTATGGGGCCAAAGGAAGGGGTCCCTCTGGTGATGAGAATTAGGACAGATTGATAATGGAGGCGACAGGACAGTTGTCATGATACAGAGGACAGGGTCGAGTAACCGCTGAGGACACACTGTGTGATGTGTAGAAGCATGATGCCGTTTTGACATTGTCACACGACATTGGGCATTGCCATGCACAAAGTCCAAGGTATAGACCCGGACAACTGAGTTGAGATAATAACAGAAAAAGTCCTGATGCTTTAAGTAGGTTTATGGTTTTATCTTGTTTGATTCTCTCAAATCCTAACCACCAGGCTCAGTTTAGTATCAGCACTACCCCAGATCGGGCACTCACGTCTGACCCCGGGCACTGCGTCTCTGCACCCTCATGGCTTAAGAACAGCCCCTCTCTCACCCCACAATCTGAACTTATTTCACTGGCTTAAATCCCCATTTTGTCTCTCAGCCATAGGACACACACACTGATATCTAATCACAAACAGGAGGTTCGTAGCAGCATTTGAATTTTCCTAGGGGAAAGGAAAAAACACATAAGACAACGGTGTTCCTTAAACGCCAAAGATATCTTGGGTCTGGTGAGGGATGATGATATTCTGTCTAGAGCAAGAGGTGTGACGTCCAGCACATGGGAAGCACAGAGGGACGCGGCATACACTGTTCCCAGGGAACAGGACAATGACAGAGGGGACTGTGAGAAACGGTGAGGATGGTGAGCGTCAGTACAGAACAGAGACTCTTGCAGATATTTCTTCCCCAAAGAAGACTAATAGGGGCATTTCTCCATTGTCCTAGTGATGTGACTTCTATGTGCATTTCATAGAGATAGGAGGGCAACTCGAGATGCAAGCATTTCCCATATGAGCCCAAGGTCACAGGACCTCACTACACCACACATATGCTATAACATATATAATGCTGGGTTATACTGTTTATGAATTTCATTTCATTATAATTACTTTATAAACATGTGTTTTTAGAAACTTAAGGAAGAATTAGCATCTTCATGTGTTGAGAGACACCAGAGGAAATTAAGATTTAGATATCTGGAAAGCGGTCAAATTTTAAGACAATGAGATGGGATTTTTTTTTTAATTCCAGCATTTAGAAAATTTAGAAAATACTGAAAGGGTATTAGTAATAAAACAAGCACTATCTATAAGCCGCCGAGAAAGAGAAGCTGTTCGTCACCATGGCTTACTTCCTACATATGCATGTTTGCGTGTATGAGAGCAGGTCAGACTTACTCTCTTTCCCCCCATGCGGAGCCCTGTTGCTAATTATGTCACCATTTTAGTGGCTGTTTAATAATTGCAACAACAGTGACTCCAACCAGGCCTGGTGACACACACTTGCTATCCCAACACTCAAGATGAGATACAGAGGCAGGAGGATCAGGACAAGGCCATTCTCGGCCACTTAGTGAATTCCAGACCAGCCTGGGATGGATGAGATTCTGTCCTAACAAAAGAAAGAGACAACCTACCTATTCTAGGATGTCCTCTGAGGAACAGGTCAACCTTTCTGTGTCTTTTTTTAGGAAGTGTATAGTGAAAGACTTGTGGTGGAGAAAGGGGCTTTAGAATGTTCCAGGTTAATCTTGTATAATACACACGAGAAAATGCAAGAGCACGAAGGAGAAGTTGAAGCCACTTAGCAGCACAGTGCCAACTGGAATCCTGCCCCTTTGCTCCAACCCACATTCTTTGTGTTACCCTACGGTGCCTTCCCCGATCTGCCTCCTTAATGAATTGACCCATGACTGGCATCTCCAGGCTGTATTTAATCACTTATTCTATGTATTGATTTAGCTCTCCACGCAAACAAAAGCTGGACATTCCGCAGGGTGTGCGGCTAAAAGGCAAGGCTTTCCACTTGGGGAGTAAAACATTCACATCAACAAAGAAAACACACCCTAATGTCCGCTCCCAGCAGGCCACAGCGGGAGTTCCTTCTGACTGCCGCTGAAATACTCTATGATTCCCAGAAAGTTTTATTACCAGAAGCATATGGGAGCATTGATTTTATGCCAGATCATTCTGAGCTATAATAAAGATAATAACAGCTTGACTTCAGCCGTGACATGTAAACACACAGCTCTGGAAATAACGGCCAGCCCGTGAGTTCACAGTGGCGCAGCTCAGGATGCCACTGGCTGATAAAGACCTCATCTATGACCTTGAATCTTAATGTTGGGGGTGCATTGGTGGTCTCTTGTGCAGACACAGTGGGATGCATTCGGGAAATGGCCCATGCTAGTAAAGGACAGATGCACAGCGTAGGTGACACATGTTAGGTTTGGTCTGGGGGTCATGTGGCCCATGCTTACCCGGAACGGTATTTTCCCCTCTTTACCCTCGCAGCTACTGTAAAAGAGATGTCAGCATCCTACTAAAAGTCTCCCTACAAGCCTTCAATCTCCTCTTCAAAGAAAGTATACCAAGTACCTTAAGCAAGCTGGGGCTATGGGTGGGGCACCCTGTTTAAGGTGTGCACATTAACTAAAGAATGAATCTTTCCCCCTTCCTCTGTCATTTGCACATCAGAGCCAACCTGAATGCAAGTAGGGACAATGGTTGTGGTGGCTTGAATCAGTATGGGCCCCATAGACTCAAGTGTTTGAATGTTTGACCCAAAGGGAGTAGCACTATAAGGAGGTGTGGCCTTGTGGGAGGAAGTGTGTCACTGTGGGGGTGGGCTTTGAGGTCTTCTATGCGCAAGGTATGCCCAGTGTGGTAGATAGTTTTCCTTCTGCTGCCTGCAGATCAAGATGTAGGACTCTCAGTTCCTTCTCCAGCACCGCGTCTGCCTGCACACCACCATGTCCCACCATGATAATAATGGACTAAACCTCTAAAACTGTAAGCCAGCCCCAATTAAATGTTTTCCTTTATACCATGTTCATGGTGACTATTCTCAGCAATAGAAACCCTAAAACAGTGGGCTACCTTTCAATTAAATGACATGGGTCCCCTCCTCCCACCCTCTGAAACCTCCAAGAAGCAGCCCCTACTTTGCTTCATGGATTGTATACCCCTAGGAGTCCCTGTCATGCTAGCTCTCCCTCTTGTAAATCACTTTCCTAATAAATCTCAGACTCAAAGAATAATCTATCTTAGTCTCCCTTTTGGATCCCAAATTTTGAGAGTCATATATGATATGAGTCATTGAGTTGGAAAGGGAAAGGAATAAAACAGAAGGAAGATAACAATTAGTGACAACTCAGTAGAAGACAGAATGGGATGCTTGGCTAGGAGAAACCACCCACTATGGAAATCCTTGGGTCACGGATTGCAGATCAAGCCATTACCAACCCATTGCTAATGAGTGCAGACGTTGCCTGGCTCTGCCTTCTGCTCCCATGCTTGTCCTCCGTGGTAGGATGAGTTAGGACAATGGGAGGCAGAGAGCTCAGAGCCAACATGTGTCCTCTGCTTCATTCTCTGCCTCAGTAACCTTAGAGACCCTGTGACCTAGATGGAGGACACCTGCTAATTGACATTAGACTGGGACCTCCTAAGCATGAAAATGTGTTATGTTCTGACCCTGAGCTCTGTTTGGGTTGTACAATACTCGTTGCTGAAGCATCACTTAGCTTATCCTGACTAGTTTTGGATACTACCTCATGCCCTGCAGAGAATCTGCATTTAGTTGGAACCAATATTCTGTTCTGTAAATAGTTGAACATGGGCTAGAAAAATGGTTCCACTGGTCATGCTTGCCAGCAAAGCTTGAAGCCTTCAGATTAAACTCCCAGAACCTGTGCCAAAAAGCTGCCTGTGGTGGCCTGTAGCCTAACTGCTGGACAAGCAGGGAAAAGAGGATTCCTGAAGCAGGCTGGCCAACTGGCCTAGCTGAACTGGTGAGCTCGGGTTTAGTGAAAGAGACTGCCCCAAGATAATAGACTCAGTGCTAGAGGAAGACACTAAATATCAACCTTTGGTTTCTAAACACACACACATGAACTATTACAGATTCATACACACACACACACACACACAGAGAGAGAGAGAGAGAAAGAGAGAGAGAGAGAGAGAGAGAGAGAGAGAGAGAGAGAGAGAGAGATCATCTAGGGAGTCATATCCAATCTCAACACCTCTCAAATTACATTATTCTTGATGGTTCTCTAGAGTAGCCATTCCCACTGAAATTCAGCTTTGAAGGAAAGCTGGTTTTATTTGACTGTTTCACTAAATGTTTTCCCCTCTAGGAATTACAAAGAAAATTCAAAGACGCACCCTTGTAAGATGTTTCCCTTAATTATTGATGCGTGTAGCTAAGGCCAAGATCAAACAACTTAGCTCAGCTCTGCTAAGAGAGGAGACAGCTTGTTGCAAACCCAAACGGGAACATCTCTCCTAACATGTCTCTTAACTCGGGTTGAGTATGAGCATCCTGGGGCTGCCCCTGGCTATGGAGGGAACAAGGCTGGCGGGCTGCTGAGGATTCTACACTGCTGGTCCCACTGAGAGACAGTAAGAGGGGGTTGAGGGGCAGGAATGATCACAATGGCAGAGATGCAACAATGGGGATCCTGTGATAGCTTGCTATTTAGAAATAACCAATATACTAAGCCTCTAAAAACACCGAGGAAACGGTTTCTGGCTTTACAGTGTGTTTTGTGGTTCTCCAGGCCTTCAGCGGCTGATTGGAAGTACCAAAAGCATCCAGCCCTGTGGACTGGGAGCCTGGATTCTCCAAGTGTAGATAGAAATTGTTGGACTAAGCCAAATCAGTAAATCCCATCTCTCTCTCTCTCTCTCTCTCTCTGATCTTCGATAACTCTAATACATATCTTTAATGTACATCCAATCACTGTATTTATTGAGCATCTACTATGAGCTAGGAAATGATTTCATCCTGGCAATTCAGCAATTAAAAGAAAAAAATTTTAAGTGTGTGTTTGTGTATGTGTGTGTGCATGCGCATGTATGCAAGAGTTCATGAAACTTAATGTTGTAGCAAAGTGGAGACAAAATAACTAGGTAAAAACTTGAGAATGTGAAGGGTTTTAAGATGTATTAGCTACATCCCCAGATTATTCTCTGGACAGAGGAGAGGGTGCCTGAACCGGCCTTGGCCCATAACCATACTGATGAATATTTTGCTTATCACCATAGATCCTTCATCTGGCGTTGGATGGCGATACAGACGGAGACCCACATTGGAGCACCGGACTGAGCCCCCCAAGATCCAAATGAGGAGCAGAAGGAGGAAGAAAATGACGAAGGACTGCGAGGGATGCTATCACCCACTGATACAAGGGGTCGGATCTAATGAGAGTTTACCAAGGCCAGTTGGACTGCGACTGAACGAGCACGTGATCCAACCAGATTCTCTGAATGTGGCCGGATTCTCTGAATGTGGCTGGCCTGGAGTCTTTCTGAGAAGCCATTGACAATGACACTGGGACTAGTTTCCTCTGCATATACTGGATTTTTGGGATCCAGTCTGTTTGGATACTCACCTTCCTGGACCTGGAGGGAGGGGGGAGGAACTTGAACTTCCCACAGGGCAGGAAACCCTGACTGCCCTTAGGGACAAAGAGGGAGGAGGAGAGGGAGGGGGGGGGAGTGGGAGGGTGTAAAAAAAAATAAAATAAAAATTAAAAAAAAAAGATGTATTAGCTACAAAAGAAGAAGGAATCAAAGAGGAAGTTTCCTTTTTTGAACAGGATTACTCAGAAAGTCTCAGGGAGAAGGCAGAGTCTGCTTGAGTCATAGGAGAAACATCGCAGGCCTCTGCAAAGTGGAAACCATGTAATCTGGTGGAATGAAGCAGAGGTTCCAGCTAGAGAAGTAATCATATCTAAAGAAGAGCAATGGGGAAGGCCATGTGGTTCCTGGGGAGAAATGGAGACTGAGAACAGAACCGGGCCGTGACAGACAGCAGCCTGAGACTGGAATTGGTGGGGTTTTTCCCAGAACAAGTTGGATGGCACAGATTCCTGGCATCCTGGGCTACACATGCCTCTTAACTAAGAGACCTCAGCCCTGTCGCTGCAACCTGGGAGCAGTCACAGAAAACACTTAACACAAAGAAGTGGCCAAGTGCCAATAAAACTTTATTTGTGGATGCCAGTATTTGAATTTCATATCAGTTTTACAAGCCACAAATGTTCTCCACTTGAGATTTTTCCAGCCATTTGAAATGTTTTGTGTTTTTTTGAGCTTGCCAGCTGTAGTGAAATGAGCAGAGGCGGGACTGGGCCATCAGGCTGACATTCGCCAGCCCAGGGCCTTGGACCGTGTGGATCGTAAGGCAGCTTTGTTTCGATTCTGAGTGATGGCAAGGGAGGGTTGGGGGAGGCTCCAGTAGAGAGAGGCAGGGCCTGACTCAGATATGTGGGTAGCAGAGCAAGGGCTGTGCCGGGGCTGAGAGGTCTGACCACTAACCTTTATCGCCATCCTCAACAGATTTAGACCCACCGTGAGAGATCTGACCACTAACCTTTATTGCCATCCTCAACAGATTTAGACCCACCGTGAGAACAAGTCTCTTGCTGTGTGTGTAAGGACTTTTCTAGACTATGTTAGCTGAGTAGGAAAACCCACCCTGAACCCAGGCATCATCACGCCATGGATGGAGTCCCCAGTCTGCATAACAAAGAGAGGATGTGCTGAGCACTGGCATTCTTCACTCTCTGCTCCCTGACTATGAGTGCAGAGTGACTGACCAGACACCTAGCACCAGCTACCTATCTCCACCACCTGTCTCCACCACCTGTCTCCACCACCTGTCTCCACCACTATCATCAGCCACCTATCAATCACCATCACTTCTCTACCATGATATACCGTATCTTCTGGAATGGCAAGCGCCAACCAAGTCCTTCCTCCCTAAGCTGCTTCTCGTTGGGTGTTGTGGGATTTCCCTCTGTATGCTGTGAATATGTTTTATTACCATTGGTTAATAAAGAAACTGCTTTGGCCTATCGCAGGACAGAATATAGGTAGGTGGAAATCCAAACAGAGACACAGGAAGAAACAAGTTGGAGTCAGGGAGACACCAGCAGCTACCAGAGGAGTAAGATGCCAGAGAACTACTGTTAAGCCACAGGGCACGTGGTGATACACAGATTATTAGAAATGGGCTAATTCATATGTAGAGCTAGCCAATAAGAAACTTGAGCCACCAGTCAAACAATTATAATTAATATTAAGCCTCAGAGTGGTTATGCAGGAACTGGTGGGCAAGAGAGAAATCTCCAGTTACAGTTGAGTATTTAGTCACCACAAGAAAACTAGGACATGGCTGGAGAGGTGGCACAGCAGTTAAGAGCACTGGCTGCTCTTCCCAAAGATCCTGGGCCAATTCCCAGCACCCACATGGTGGCTTACAACCACCTGGAAGTTAAATATGAGGGGATCCAATGCCCTCTTCTGACCTCCGTGGGTACTGCACACATATAATGTAACATGAGGGCCAGCTTGTTGGGGTTTCTGTCCCACCCGGTACCCCACAGCCGGCATACCCCAAGGAAAATCACACACTGGACTCCATAAGATTATAAACTGATTGGCCCATTAGGTCAGGCTTCTTATTAGTCCTTGTAACTTATATTAATCCATTATCATTATCTATGTTAGCCACATGGCTCAGTACCTTTCTCAGTGTGACAGCTCACATGTTGCCTCTTCGGTGGTCTGGGCAGGAATGGCGGAAGGAGCTTCCTCCTCCCTAGCCTTCTCCTATTCTCATTCCCCCGCGTCTACTTCCTGTCTGGTAGACCCGCCTATACTTCCTGCCTGGCCGTTTTATTAAAATACATGATTGACAGAATACAGACAATTCTCCTGCACCAATATGATGTCCATATGCAGATGCAGGCATTTATTCACATAAAATAATTTTAAAAACAATAGTTGCAAATTATATTTCCAATTTTCATGTTTGAGATTGGAATGAACATTGCCAATTCGGAGCATACCTTGTCAGTTCCCACTAAAGGACGATCAGCATTTATGATGTTTCCCATTATAACCGTGTGTAAAGTAAGTGTGTATTACAGAGAAACACACCCACTGGTCAAGCAAGAGATACAGGAGAAACATCCAGATACTATTATTTATATTTCCTAGCATTAGGGACACTGTATTGGAGGAGAAGAGCTCACCTCTTCTTTCTATATGATTTTTATCTGACTCCAAAGCTCTTTGGTCACGTTTTAGTGTTGTTGCTGTTTGCATTTTCCTAAAACTCAAAGCTGATGGGCAAGTTCCTGGTTCATTGAAAATGTATCCCCTAATGCTCACTTGCTCTCTCCCTCTCTCTCCCCCTTCATTCATCACCACTCCCTCTCTCTGACTCTCTTTCTCTTTCTCTCTGTCTCTCTTTCCTCTCTCTCTCCCTTCATTTACCACTCTCCTTCTCTCCCCCCTTTGTCTGTCTGTCTGTCTCCCATTCCATTCCCTGCCCCCACCTTCTCTATATCTTTTACTTTCATGATCCTGGATTTTGTACTGAAAACTGGGAAGGCTGTTGCGACCATATGATATATATACAATAAACATGATGAAGTATAAAATGACTTCATTTGATACGGATAATTATATAACTGGATGACTTTGGTCCAAAGCCAGAATCCTTTGCATAGCCCTGGAAACAGTGCTATTCGGGCAGACCGTGAGCAGATGAGTAACTCTTCTAACCGGCTATCCTTTCTTTTGGTCTTCACATTGGAGAAGGCCATTGATCTGGAACTGTTCCCAATACAAGTACCATTTTCCTTGTTTGTCTGTGGGGGCCAAGATGTTTTCTTCAGAAATGGGAGGGATTGAGGTTGGGACTCAGGTTCATGGCACAGTGTTCAGACGAGGTGTATCTGTGCATATATGAATGGCTCTGTATGTGCGTGTTAGTGCTTGTGCATGTGTGTATGTTTATATGTGTGTGCCTGTGAGTGTGTATGTATATGTATCTGTGTGTGTGCCTGTGTATGTATTATCTAAGTGTGTGTATATGTGTGATATGTGTATGTGTCTGTGTGTGCTTGTGTGTGTGTGTGTGTGTGTGAATATCTGTATGTGTCTATGTGTATGTCTGTGTGGTGTGTGTGTATGTGTGTGTGTGTTTGTACATATGTACATGCATGGCTCTGTGTGTTTGTGTGTATGAACATGTGTGTTCTTGTCCCTGAGTTTCTTGGTTGTTGGGTTTCTTTTTGTGTTTGGTTTTGCTTTAAATGCCAATCTCTCAGGAGATACCAGCCGAGTCCAGTCACTCCCTGCACTGGTTGGATTTTCATTGTCAACATGACCTAAAGTCACCTGGGAAGAAGGAACCTCAGCTGAAGAACTGTCTCAACAAGATTGACCTGTGGTCTTGTCTGTGAGGGAGGCGGTGTCTTGATTAAGGATTGATGCAGGAGGCCCAGCTCACTGTAGACAGCACATTCCTGGGGTGGGTGAGGAGATTGGGGGTGGGAAGGCAGCTAGCTGAGCACCAGCCAGAGAGAGACAGTCTGTAGTGCTCCTCCATGGTTCCTGTTTGAGGTCCTGCCCTTACTCCCCTCAGTGACGGATTGTGTCCTAAGAGTATAACCCAGATAAGCCCTTTCTTCTCTACCCTGCTTAGGCTGATGTCAACTTGACACAACCTAGAGTCATTTGGGAAAAGAGAGCATCTCAAGTGAGAAGCCGGAGGCAAGCCTATAGGGTGTTTCCTTCATTCATGACCTATGAGGAGGAGCCTAGTTCTCTGAGGACAGTGCCTCCCCCTGCGTTAGTGGTCCTGGATAGTATAAAAAGGACAGACTGAGTAAGCCATGGGAGCGAACCAGTGAGCAACCATCCTCCACGGCCTTCACATCAGTTCCTGCCCTGACTTCCTTCCGTCATGGAGTGTGACCAGAGAACTGTATCCTGAAATCAACCCTTCCCTACCCAAGTTTCTCTCGGTCACAATGTTTGTCATAGAAGAAACATAAAGCAAACTAGAAGGCCACCACAATCTCATGAAATGTCTCAGACACACAGTCCTCAAAGTGGGTTCTGTGACAAGGAATAAATGGTCATGAACACACATTTACCAGAAGAAATGTCACCTTGACAATACTTCTCATCCAACTGGAAGGAAATTTCAAAAGAAAGAAACCGTCCCCAGTCAAACCAGTTCCCCTACTAAAACGTACCCCTAGCAGCAACAACAACAATAGCAAAATGCAGTCTCGTGGTTGCTCCTCCACTGATGACCTTCGCTTTCAGGACACTCTGTGTTCTCCTGGCTTCTCAGTGATGCAGAAATGAGTGATGAACTGATCCAATCCAGGATCCTTGCTGGAAAGCAGCCATGGCAACTGCCTCTGCCGGTGGAGTAGTAAGCAGAACCAGATCCAACAGACAATAGGGTGTGATATTTGTGGGAGCTGGACCTGAGTCCAGGGTCTTTCTGAAGGAACATTTGAGTTCTCTAAGAGGCTCAACAAAATATTAAAATAAACATAGTTTTCCTCCTACAAGCTGCCTAGCTGCTCAAAGAAAATGACAAAGAGTAGCCCAGTTAAAAACATTCTGGGAGAAGAAAAGAGGAGAAAACTTCATAATTTACCTGAGTAAAGTAAAAACAACACAGGCTGGAGAGAGAGCCCATATTGTATTCATATAAAAAGAAAGAAAGAAGGAAAGGAAGGAAGGAGGGAGGGAGGATAGATGGATGGGTGTCGTGGCACACTTGTAATTTCAGCATGGGGAAATAGAAACAGGCAAACCCTGAGGATTGGCTCGCAAGCTAGCCAGCCTAGTCTACTTGAAAAGTCCTAAGCCAGTGAGAGCCCCTTTTTGAAACTTGTAGGGGGTATGTTTTCTTCATGAATGTGACCCCTGAAAGGGTATCCATGCACCAGTAGATGGCCCTACACACATGTACTTACAAGCAGTATATGTAGGCTCACAGGGGAAGAAAGCAAAAGAAAACACGAACACATAAAGTTGGCAGGAAAAGGTGGTGGAAGGAAGGGAAGGAATACAGGTGGATTTGATCAAAACCCAATGTGCATATACAAAACTCTCAGCTTAAAAGTAATAAACATGGGTGGTGTTCAAGGTTGTCCTTCAGCCTTCACAGACAGATGTACATGTGACATACACACTTTGATAGTGTCAACTCTCAATTTCCAGAAGATGGGTTCCTGAACATGCCTGTGAGAGAAGATCTTGACCACATTAATTGGTGTGGGAAGACCTGTCTTGATTGTGGGCGGGTCCACTGCGAGCGGGTCCACTCCCTATGAAGGAGATCCTGGACTGCAGAAGGAGAGCAGAGGGAGATGAGTGCAGCATTCATTTCTCCCTGTGTGGTTCTGGACTGTGGATGTGAGAAGAGCGGCTCCCCCAGGTTCCTGTAACTGTGACACCCTGACCATTGCAGACTACTGTCTGGACCCGTGAGTCAAACCAGACCTTCCTCCCTGAAGTGGCTATCGTCAGGGAAGCAGAAAATGAAACTGAGACATGTGTGATCACGAACACACACATGTTCAAACAACAAAAGCCAAAGCCGTATGGGCCCTGATTCCAGCTCTCCATGATCATTCATGCTGCTGCCGGTCTGTCCACGGCATTAGCAACTTGTCATAAACTCATTACCTGACCCACAACACTCCATCTTGGTGCCCCCTTGAACTGGTATCGGAGACCTTTCAGAGACCTCTCAATATTGTGGAGAAGCACACACTGCAGACAGCGGATAGCGGTGTCTTTGGCTAAAAGGCTGGCACCCTGAAGAAGTGCTTATCTGGCAAAGGCACTCACTTCAAAATCAATATAAATACCCTAAGCATCCATTAAGCCAGCAGAGACACAGAGGCAGTGATCAATTCTCTACTGTATGCAGAAATAAGGAGACTCTGGTGGAGTTGGCTTCACCTGATATCAGTATTTGAAGCGAAAAAAAACCTACCTACAGTGAACTGGGAGGCCACAGCAACAGTGGCGGCTTGAGCAAGGATAGGCTGTGTGGCATAGAAGCTCCCTGGTAAGGTCACATAGGTCCAGTCTCGGCGAGACATTCAGATGGTGAACTTGAGGGATGAAATATGAGACCTGCACAGAATTTCAAATTTTTTTTAATAAAGAACAGATAATTGTAAAAAAATTTCTGTGTGTGTGTGTGTGTGTGTGTGTGTGTGTGTGTGTGTGTGTGACATGAAGGTCAAAAGACAACCTACAGGCATCATCTCTCCTACCATGTGTATCCAAATCAAACTCTGGTCATCAGCTTTGGTAACATACATGTTTACCCACTGGGACATCTCACCAACTCAGAACAGACACTTTTAAATTATAAATAACACTTAGCAAACACTGGGGCTTACATCTACAGGCAGGTGGGACAGGAACTGAGTGGACACACATCCGGTGTATTGCAGAAACCAGTTAGCTACTCAGTATTTGCGTTTCCAGATCACCTTGTCAGAGAAGTCTTCTCCAGCCGTCTTGTCTAAGATTGAAATCTGTAGCCTCCACAGTAATTCCTCGGTGAGTCACTTGTTTAAAGAAAAATAAAATAAAATACAATTTTAAGCACACTAAACTTCAGGGTTTATTTGCACAGAGAATGACTCATGAATCAGACAGAAGAGAACCAGGAGAGGTTGGGAGAGTGTGAATAGTGACCTTCTGTAGGCTGGACTCCGATGCACAGTGCCGACACCACCTGATTGGGTGCTGCTAGGCATCTGAGAGTGGTGTGATGGGCTCTTGCCTTATATGGGCATGGTGTGGTGTGATGACCTGGCTGGCTGTGATTGGCTGACACTCAGCTCTTTACTGCACCTCCAGGTTAAGCTTCAGTTTACCCACTGTTGAGGTTGCTGTTTACTGTAGGAACTTAGAGTATGGATCTGGCCTCAGGCTACCAGGCTCCAGCTTATAGGACTTTCCACTTCTCCAGACATGTTAGACCGTGTGTTCATCTGTTCACTGTCTGTCTCCCCTTCGGGAATGCTCAATCAGGAAGTGTCTGTTTTGTTCACCGTTGATTGAACGGATGGAGAAAACAGGGAGACACACAAAAACAGAAAGCACACATATTGAGTAGAGAACACCTTGTAGCCTAAAACATCTAAGGATGAGTTCATAATGGAAAGCGTGAATCCAGAAACCCTCAACACATGTGTTTTGAAAAAAATCACAAATCCTATAGGGTAGCAAATCTCTGATGCTCAGCTCTTCCAGATAGGAATAAAAATTCAAGAAATGCTTGAGCAGGTGCTGAGAGGATACGGCCACGATGAAGCTGGGTGAGCGTCCTCAAGCAGGGGGTTCAGAGGCTGAGAACAAGGCGGTGTGTGGTCAGCTGAAGGAAGACAAGCAAGGACTCGACAAGACTCCAGGCTTCATCTGGGGACTATCTGCCTACGATGCTCTCTAGGTCAAAAAGCCAGAGGAGGCTGTCTGCTTATAGCGTAGGGTAACTGCAGGAAAGGGGGAAGAGGCAAGACAGAAGACAACAGCTTGGTGGGGTCATGGAGAAAGGAAATCAGGGCCCACATGGCTTTGCTTTTGGGGTGTGTGCGTGTGTGTGTGTGTGTGTGTGTGTGTGTGTGTGTAAAACATCTCAGATATGGGGAGATGGTAAAGAAGAGGCTTCAGTTCAATGGGACAATTCCCTTAAGGCCTGTTTAGATATGGGATCTATTTTCAACTTTTCACTAGGGATTATGAAAATTGGAATGATGATGGAACTGGATTGGAGAGCATTCAGCCCTGTCTTTTTGTAGTGTCAGAGAGCTTGGAAAGGGTGAAGAGAGGAATAAGCCAGGAAGGCTTCATGGGAAAAATTGGTACATTTACAAAGAGCTTCGAAGGAGTTCATCAGAAGAAGCTGGGAGGCCGTCCCTCCTCCTGCCTCTGCACCCTCAGAAGACAGGGGTAGGCCCTCCTTTTTGCTTTGTGGTTAAGGCTGTTGAGGTAGGGCAGAAGAATGGCGGATTGGGAAAACAGACAAGGGAATAAGGAACTCCATGAGAGGCTTTTGTTTGGGAGAAAAGTCGGGGGGCAGTTCTCTGCTGTAAAAATCAGAGCCCAGTGTTGCTTACAGACCAGAGTAGTTACACAGAAGGAAGGGGGAGGGATTGAAAAGCCTCCTTTTGGGGTCCCTCGTAAGCCATTGCTAGTGGTAACCATGGAACAGTAAATTAAAGAATGTTAGGTGATTGATAGCTATTTCCCCTGGCTGTCCATTGCTGGCAGTCCAGAGGACAGGAAGGGAGGAATCTAGAGAAACAAATTACTTTGGTCCTGCAAACCAAATTATTGTAGTTTGGGGAACTGTCATTGCCCAACCGAAAGGGAAGAACATCAGAAAAACATTGCATGAATGTGGCTCAAATAAGATATACTACTAGGAAGGCTACTTGACCCCCTGCCTCACCAACAAAAGAACTCAGATTTAGACCTGTGACCCGACATCTCCAAATGACGTGTGGCAAACCATGGTAGCAAAGTGAAGCATAGAAGAAGACATTTATCTGCACGGTACTCGATTATAACTAGACCAACCTTTATTGTGAGCTGGTATTTTATGATCCTGCCTATAATCATAAAAACTGCAAGTGCTTTGTACTGTCCCTCTGTGTCTCAGGTTCATTTGCAGGCTATAAGAATTTAAGATGTAAGACACTGTTCATAATTCTGTTGTATCCTTATTTGTTTTTAATGTTTTAAGTTTCCTGACATCGAAGAGCCCAAAGTCTGAGCATTAGCCCGCCTACCCAGCTTCTTCTAGTGCTTGACCCTTGCCCCATATTCTCGGCCACAAGAAGAATAGTTGGCTAAAAATTAAGACAAGACCCTAGCTGCGTTAAGATAACCACAGACTTGTGTAAATAGGCTTTTACAAACACCCTGTTAAATTTGCACAAACACCTTGATATTACAAATTGTGCTACTAATAGTAAAATGCTACCACAAGTTGTAAATTCACAGAATGTACCGTCACCCAGGACTTAATCAAATTCTAAAAATTCTCTTTCTTACATCACTCCTGACCTTCCCCCAACACACCCTTGTGAATTTTGTTTTTAAAAGGACCTACTCCCTCTCTTCAGGGTCACAGTGCAGATCCCAACTTGCCTGTGGCCCTAACTAGTTAGAAGTTCTGGTACCCTGTGGTGACAGAATAAAGTTTCCTCTCCTCATCTAACTTTGGTGGCCTTGTCCTCAATATTTGTGCAACTCTCAGACCCAACAACATATTATCACACGGGTAGGATATGATACACAATTCCCCCAACTCTATCCAGCAAGCCCAGATGGCTGTGTGCTTCTGTGGGATCTTTGAGAGCCCCTTCACAGGTCTAAGTCAGAAAGCAATGCTCCACAATCATGTGGTCTTCCAGTGATATATTTTATATTCCACTGAATTTGATTCAACTGTCTCCAGTGGATAATGACGCATTATTGTTCCTGCTGAACATTAGGACAGCATCTCCAAGGTGAGAAAGAGCAAGAGCATCCTCTACTACAGGCTGAGTTTTAAAGCACACCCACCTTTCCTACCCCGTCTGTGTCTATACATCTCTTGCAACTGCTTCTAAGGGCCACGGAACCTGAGCCCTTGAACCTGGCCCTTGAACCTGAGCTGACTTTGTGATGGCTGAACCGGCCAGTGCAATATAGCTGATGTTACAGATACGCTTCTGAGATTAGGACTTAGGAGCCTCCGTTCACCTCTGGCATCCTGCCTCCTCTATTTAAACAACCTCAACCAGACAGCCGGCAGATGAGACCTCACATGAAAAGAGGGCCTATTGCTTGGGCCTAGGCCACTTTGGACCAACCTAAAGCCAACAGCTTCCCTAAGAACTGGAAAAAGTGATCAAACAGATCACTAATGAAAACAGAGCCATTGGGTAGATATACAGCCAATACAACATAAGGCAACTGAGATTCGTTAGGCCCCACACCTTCCTAACACTCAGCTGGCCCACAGAGCCATAATCAAGAGATATACACTAAGCCACCAAGCTTGAAAGAGAACGGTTACCGACTGATGTATTGGGATATTACATAAGTGAAAATGTTGAGTGCATCCTAATAAAATTATTCGGGATCTGACACACTCATCTACTACCTCTTTAGCCTCTCAAAGAAATTAGGGAAGAGGCATTTGGCAGTTAGAATGTGTCCTTCCAATTACTTTCCTCTGAGTAGCATTTAATAACATTGACAAATGATGCCGGGAAACCATCTCATGTTTTTGTTCGATGCTAACTGTTTGCATACTATTGTAAGCCATCTCGCCTGTGTCTAAGGATTAATGTGACTGGCAGGCTATAAATTCTTCCAAGTCTTCTAAGTGTAGGGCTGAAAACAAGGCCCCTTTCATAGCAAACGTCACTTCATAGACCAGAAGGGCTTATCGGGATTTGGTTGAAGGGGTGGAGGGGGGGGGATTGAATAGCAATGCCCAGAAATGCTATCTTACTTGGATTGTGTTACTACGACAACCGTCCCACATGGCTCTTTAACTCAAGTTCATTCTTTTAATTAGCAGACAGAGATTCCTCCTCCACCACCACTATTTCCCCTGGGAAATGTTTCCAAACATCTCTGGCTCTTCCCTAGCCCGGCTTCCTGTGGAGGAGGCCAGGCTTCTTCCGTGGAGGGAGCTGCTAATTAGAATATCTTGGTGCTCCAGGTGGCCTCTGGAGCTGAGCTAACAAGCACGGAGAAGGTTTTTCCTAAGAGCTGCCCCCACCCCATCCCACCCCCGCAAAGGGGTCATCTTGGTACCTGACTTTGCAGCCACTCTCATGTCCCTGTGGGGAAGAGAGCCTGGCCTCGGGGAGAAAGGCAGAGTGTCAGGCTGGCAGGAATGGCTTTGAGGGGGTGGATCTATGCTGAGCTGGGCTTCACCTGTGAAGCTGAAAGTTACTGTGTGACCTTTACTAACTTACCTACATATGTGCATATGAATAATGACTCTGAAAGGCCTACTGCTTAGATCATATCACCATGGCAAACATCACACACACACACACACACAACACACACACACACACACACACACACTGGCCTCTAACTCATGCACTCATCCGGCCTCAGCTCCTCAAGTGCTGGGATTGCAGATGTGAATCACCAAACCTGAACCAACCCATGTATTTTAATGTGATATGACAAAGATTGGAGACTGATAAATAAAGCCCTGTTTTCATAAACTTTGAACCATAAACTACAGGATGTGGTCCTCAATAGAAAGACAAAATCCATAGAGTAAGGACCTCTTCAGACCACATAGCAGAGCCAGAACTAAGGCAATCAAGGGGCCACAGCTTGCCCAGGACTGGCTAACTATACATCCTTCTTGCCTTCTTCCCCAAGCCTGCCTGTGTGTAGGTTTAGTTTTCATGCCAACATCCAGAACAGACTTGTACTAATTTATCTCTTCCTCTTTCTCACAGGGGCACCAATCTGCCCGGTTCTCTGGCAGAAAGAGCAGGGACAGAACCGGACCCGCCAGACCCTCCCTCGGGCTGAGTGTCCGACAACCCAGCCCTTCCTCTCTGGCCACTGGGGAGAAACACACCCAGGAAATAAGGAATCTGCCAAAGAGAAATCTTGTTTAATTGCATCAGGCAGGAACTTATATAGGCGGAGATGGGGGTGGAGCAAAGAACAAGAGCCAATAATATTCTGCCATGTCTGCGGTGGCTGGGCAGAGGTGGGCCTAGGTTGGGTAGCCAGAGACAGGTCTCCACACTTGAACTAGGCTCAGGAAGCTACACTGGGCCTCACCAAACTCAAGTTAGGCTTAGGAAGTTACACTGGGCCTCATGCCCAGGCATCATAAGGTCCAACATCTCCTCCTTTTATTTTTGTTAAGAAGGAGAATGACCTCATCCTAGGGTCTTTCTGAACTGCAGGGGGCTGAGGGATGTGTGGGTCTCCAAGGAGAAGAAACCAAGGGAACCATTAAGCCAAGCAGCTACAAGAGAAGTTCTTAGAACACTGAACTAAAGCTACCTTCAAGTTCCCACCCCCCAACTCTAGAACATTTGTCTTATGGGAGCAGCCGAAGAACAGGACATGGAAAACAAGGGCAAGATAGAAGAGGCGTTAAGAATATTTTAGAGCCTTTAGCTTCTTCTGCCTAAGGAGGCTGAAATGGCCTCATCTGTGAGCATCTGACGTGGACCAGCAGCAGCACCTGGAACCTTGTAAGCAAAAGGTGATGGTTAGCACCTGGTCCTCAGTCAACACCAGGATTCGTACCTATTCAGTGCCTGCACTTAAGACAGCCAAAGGGCACAGGAGAAAACAAGGTTGCAGTCTGGGGTAAACCAGAGACCCGATGCTCTCTTCCCACCACAAAACAGCAGAGCGCCCCTTCAGTGGCGTCCCACACCTCCAGCCGGCTGACAAAACCATCAATAGGCACAGAGGGTTTAGGCTTTTGGGCTCTCAGAAGTAGCCTAAGAAGGAGTCAAGCCACAACGTAATCAGTATGGTCCCGGGGCCAGATGCTCTTCCTGATGCAAAATCAGGAGGGTAGAGTAGAAAGCCGTCACTAGAAAGAGTAATGGGGATGGCTCGCCCACTCCCTGTTGTCTCTTCCCGACTAAGCGCGGCTTCTCAGAGTCACTGCCCGTATGGTTTGCAAAAAGACTGGTCTTTTGCTAGGCTGCTGGGTGTAGGGATCCTGGGATGCTTAGCCCAGCCACAGTGGCCGCCTCAGCTCGGAGCTCCTGGTCCAACACTGGGTGAAGATGGAAGTGAAGAAGAGTAGTCGCTAGTGTGCCGGCCCTCCCTCCCCCGTTACTAGCCTGCCCAGCTACAGGAGTAGAAGGGTTTGCATGGCCTGGTGAGCTGGGCAGGGACTTGCAGGCAGCCAGGTGTTGTTGCACAAAGTTAACACCTTCTGGACCACCTCCCGGGAGACCCGTCAGTATTGAGCCTGTTGGTTGCAACAGGTCTCATAGTAGCTGTAGCGTTTTATATCTTAGAGAGCCCGAACTTCGAGCATTATTCATTAAGGAAAGGAAGCACAGATCCTGTTTAGGGCCCCAACCAGAGCCAGGGCCAGACCTCCTCACCCTTCCCGCAAAGGGAACTCAACTGCCCATGGCTCACAGCCTGAAGCTCCTCTCATCCTCCAGGCTGAAGACGGAGATGCAGAAGATTGGCCATATTGGCTAAGTCTCTTTTATAATTTTGCTATTACTCATCTTTCTAGTTGTCACATTAGAACTGGTGGCTGAGCCTAGCAGGTAGGGCTACTGCAGCCCAGACCTTTGCCCTGTAATCTGGTTGAATCACAGAGTCTTTGCTGGCAGTAGGGGAAGCTGTGGGAAGAGGAACTTAACTGTCCCAAGCCAGCAGAGTTGGAAGTAGGCGCTAATTCAGCCCACCTACTGTGTTGCCTGGAATGCACTTAAGTACCCAATACTTATCAATTTCTTCTCATTTTCCTGAAGTTCTAAACACAAAAGACTTTTCTAGATGAAACAGCCTGATGCAGCCAGCCAGGAAATTAGATTTTTATTGACCCAATCAATTTGGGATCAGCCAGTAATTTCCTGGACCTGAGCATAACTGGATTTTAAAGAGAATTTTAAACAAAAGGGCAACCATACACAGGTATATCTAAAAATGTCATTTACAAGAGAAAAAAGTAATGGTATGTTCAGATTAACAGCCTTAAAATTGCAGACCAGGCTCTGTAGAAGCCTCCAGAATGCATTGGAATTCTGGAAATAGCCCAATAAGACCTTTATCACTGCAGGTCTTTCTTTCTATGACATGCCATCTGAATGAATATAGAGTTCCTGCACCACAAAGGCAATGTCTGTATTCCTGAGGACAGAGTCAATTATGTTGTTGTAACAAAGAATTTTGAGATCCTAGGAGGTTGATGTCTCAGTGTAGGGCACTTGTTGGCCCTATCTGGCAGCTGCATCACTTGTATAGGATGTCCAATCAGGCAGCTGGAAAGGGCCACAAGGACCTGGTCTGATTCATTCACATCCATTCGTAATTCTGTCATTGCACCGAGTTCCATGTGGTGGCAGCTGGTCTTCCTGTGCGCTTCACGATGGGGAAGAGACTGAGTATTTGGTAGCGATAGCTACATCACTGTGAATCTGAGCACTGTCTCCTCTCTTGTTAGTACCAGTGTATGCCTGAGATTGTTTTGAAGTCAAGACACTCTGCTTCAATTCTTTCCATAAAAAATGAAAATGGAAATCGGGTGGTGGTGCATGGCTTTAATCCCAGCACTCAGGCATATCTCTGTGAATTCAAGACTAGTCTGGTCTACAAAGCCAGTTTCAGAATAGCCAGAACTACAAAGAGAAACCCTGTCTCAAAAAACCAAAAAGAAGAAGAGGAAGAGGAAGAGGAAGAGGAAGAAGAAGAAGAAGAAGAAGAAGAAGAAGAAGAAGAAGAAGAAGAAGAAGAAGAAGAAGAAGAAGAAGAAACGGCGGAAGGGGCCAAGGAGATGGCTCTGTTGGTAACGTGTACGGGTGCAAGGACCTGGGTGATGTTCTCCAACACCCACACAAAAAGCCAGGGGCAGGTGCAGCACAAGAACCTTTAATTCCAGCTGAGGAAGCTGAGACAGGACCCCCGAGGCTCGCTGACCAGTCACCTTAGCTAAACAGCTGAGCTCCAAGGTCCATGAACGTCTTGAAGAAGGTGGAGCTTTGGGGTTGGTTTGCAATTTTTTTTCTCAGGTCTCCATAAGACCCCCAAAAAGGACAGAACAAATTGTTCTCGATGTGACCTTTATCCTGCCCCTCAAAACCACCCTTTGTCTCTCTTCCATATCTGACTTCTAGAACCAGTAAAAGGACTTAATTCCACTTAGCTATATCAATACTCATGGTCCTGTGTAAAGAACATCACGATAATAAAATATAAGAGCATTTTCTAAAATGCCAATGACTTTAATTTGAGGTTGACAATCAGGACTTCAAAACACAAAGGCTCTGAATATAAGTGTGTAAACTGATCTCAAATGGACCATCTTTCATGGCAAATGCTCCTTTCCTGCTTTGCAAACATCAAAGGCCTTTTGGAAAGCAAGAGTAACAAGTCATTCTCTTGGAATACCACTGTCTCATCTCACAGAGCCTCCATCATGACAGAAGAGCCGGGTAATGAGTTCTGTCCCCAGGTTAGAGTTTTAGATAGGACTTTCCAGGCCAGGAATTCTGCTCACCATGCTGAGACTGGCATAACTTTGTGAGTAAACCCAGCCTTCAAGAGGGGATTGGTAAGAATGCAGCAAATGCCTCGTCTCGTTCCCAGCCTAATTTTCAAATTTGATTTTCCAATGTAAAACTCAAGGCAAAACAAAAACAAATCACCCAGCTAATTGCTGTGAAAGACAGAGACAGCTTTCTGCCGATTTATTCTGTAATATGATTTGGTTTTATTTACCTTCTGATGCACTCAAAACATTACAACTTGTTTATTCTTACAAAAATGAATGATAAGCAGTCTTAATCTGGTGACTAGAGAATCATACTTCTTTTGGCTTGCTTACAAAATGATCTTCTCTCCTCCCTCCGGCAACAAACACACAAAGTGTGCTCTTGGGGCAAATGGTGAGCAGCCTCTTCTAGACAGGATGCCAGGGCTGGCCAGGTGAGCCAGTTCTGAATGCCAAGTTGGTCTTCAAGAGGTGGGGGGAGGCAAGATGATTTTGACTCAGTATTTATATTTCTTTCTTGAAACTTAACCAACTCAATATTCTAATGCTACTGTGTTTTAAAGTCTCTCTTGTCCTTAGCCACAAACACTCCAAATTCCTGATTTTTCTTTTTAAATTAATTTGAAAAATTCTAGGGCCAACCACAAAAACACCCAGGAGTCTATTTCGTGCTGGGCTCTATACATGCAAATGAGGAGGAAAAATAATGATGATTCCCTCCAAAGTCATTTAAAAATAGAAAATCCTTAATGAGCTCTGCTGGGAGGCTGCCAATCAAGAGACATCAGCATTTCCTGGTTACCAAGGCACATACAGTTTCAGAAGTCCAGGGTGAGGATCCAGAGGCTCAGCCATTGCCACCCAAACGCTGGAGAATTATCCTTCAGCCAGTGTCCGCTGCGCTAGAAGATACCAGCGGGTTTGTAATGTGGATGCTCACAGGCTGGAGAAGATCGTCCGTGTCTTAGAGAGAATGGTGGTCCATCGTAATAGTTCAGAAAAGGACCTTGCTTGTTCACCCTCATTCCTCTGGGCTCCATCCCTAACAAAAACACCACCCAGAACCTGCTAGGTGCAGGGGAGGGGGGCCTCAGGCCTCATGCCCTGGATGCGTCAGAAGCCCTGGGAACAGGGCCAACAAACTGCACCCCAGCTCTCTGGGTGAGGATGAGAAGTACTCAGATTTGAGGGCATGTGACAGACACTAAGGGAGCTCCTTGTGAAAGATCTAGGGAGGCTGGGAACCTGAGTTCAGATCCCCAGCACCTCCAGTTTAAAAAAAAAAAGTAAAACAAAAAAAGAAAAACATAAACCAGTGTTCATGTACAGTTGTGGTCCTAATGAACAGGGGAGACAGGCAGTTCCCGGAGCTCACACACCAGTCAGCCTAGACAGCTACGAGACCGGATCCAGTGACAGACAATGTCTCAGAAGATAAGGCGGAGAACAATCCACGACTCCCAGCAGTGGTCTCTGGCCTGTGCCATGTACACACGTGTCTGTGTACATCCACTACACACGCAGAGGCAGCCACGGAATTATCAGGAGGGAGAGTACTCCAGCAAGGGAAACCAAATAATGCAAACCCTGAAACAAGAACACAAATGAATTCAAGGAGAAGCAAAACAGGTCACGGTGGCTGGAGGAGGGCCTGGGAAAAGCCAGAGAGAAGTCTCTTTTCTGGCTTTCAAAGATCTCTCTCTCTCTCTCTCTCTCTCTCTCTCTCTCTCTCTCTCTCTCTCTCTCTTTCTCTCTCTCCCCAGACCCCGCCCTCAGAAAGCCCGACAAACAGCAGTTCCTCTCCTGGAGCCACTCAAAGACTGTGCCTACTGGGTACATAAGGCTCCTTGGGAGCAGCAGCGTGATTTCTCTCCTGCTTCCTTTCCCCAAGAGTCACCTGTGTGGTGATATTTCATTTGTATTTTAATAAATAAAGCTTGCCTGAAGTTCAGAGAGTAAAACAGGAGAACTGGCCAGCCTTACAGACCAGGCAGTGGTGACACACACCTTTAATCCTAGTAGCCACACTAGTTTGCCATAGAAACTGGGGAAGTAGTGGTGCACACCTTTAATCTCAGCACTAGAGAGGATTATAAAATGGGAGGAGACAGCTCTCACACACAGTCTCGTTCTGAGACTCCTGGAAGTAGGATCGCCATTTCGGACTGAGGTAGAGGTAAGAGCCAGTGTCTGGCTGTTTTGCTCTTCTGGCCTTCAGGTTGAACCTCAATTTCTGTCTCTGAGTTTTTATTAATTGTGTTACACATCCAAGAGTTGCTTTGATCAGATTAAACCTCGTCTTATTAATTTGGCTTGATTTGGCTTATTACATCGGTGTAGAAACCCACTAACAGGGATTTCAAAATACTTACTAATATAGTCAATAAATTCTTTACACAAAGAAATATTTTTTATTTCTTTTTCCTGACAAAATACACTGACTTGTTACTTTGACGGCTTCGATTTGTAGAATGACCTGGGGTTCTAACTTTCCATGGCAGTTGAAGGGACCCTGGTTTGGAGAGAAAGGAGCCCAATGGAACTCATCCCTGGGTAAGGTTCTTAATCTTCTGAGTTTGGGGGAGTTTTTTCCCTTTCATCAATCCTATCAAGTTTTCCTGGCATAACAGACTGTAAAAAAGTCATCCATCAGAGGTTCTCAACCTTCCTAATGCTGAGACCCTTCAGTACAATTCCTCATGTGGTGGTGACTCCCAACCACATATAACAGTAATTTTGCTCCTGTTATGGATTGTCATATAAATATCTGTGCTTTCTAACGGTCTTAGGTTGCCCCTGTAAAGAAGGCCATTTGACCCCAGACTGTCAAAGATAGATAATGAGGAAAAGATGGTAGTCTAGTCAGGAAGAACAAAATAAGAAATCAAACATGACACATTTTGTTTCTATAAGGAGAACCAGTTCTGGAACCTGGAGAGGAAGCAGAAAGACAGACACCACCAACTAATTGCCATTTTTAAACATTTTTAAAGGTTTATTTTATTATGTATGTGTGTATGCCAGAAGAGAGTGTTGGGATTAATGAGTCCTGACCTTCAGCTGGATGTTGGGACTAATGAGTTCTGGCCTTCAGCTGCTCTTCCCTCCTAGAACCTTCTAATTAAAGTTACTAGAAACTGTGCCTAGTTTAGAGGATCAGAGGATGGGATTTTCACCTGTTGGCCATTGACTACATGGTGTTAATAAGGGGGGCTTTCTGAACCAGCGTTTGGAGGTCCGTGTGTTGGTCTGTCTCTGTGTATGTCGGTTTGTCTCTGCGTGTGTGTTCTCAGCCTCCAGCCCCTTGCCCAAAGCTCGCAAACTGGGTTCTAGCGCACAGAGCGCAGACACGGGGGCAAGGTGTGTGGCAAGAGAGAGCACACAGATATCATTACAAATGGTTGTGAGCCACGATATGGTTGCTGGGAATTGAACTCAGGACCTCTGGAAGAGCAGCCAGTTCTCTTAACCACTGAACCATTTCTCCAGCCCCTTATTGCCATTTTTTAAAGAAAATATTCACATATACCTGATAGTCTCTGTCCCATATTAATAGAAACCCATCTAACATACATATTTGCTGGGAACTAATTTATGTTAGCATTCAATGCCCCCACTTCCCTGTGCCTTCTGTAATTATATTTCGTCAGTGTGATCTTCCAAAGCACAGCATCTCTTACACAGTAGAAGGCAGAATGGGGACAATTTATGAAGCTGGAAATTCTCATTTTATTCTGATAGTTGTGTTAACGAATAATTTACATACTAATGTTAATTGGGTGGATTAATAATTTTTCTTATGTGGCAAGATTTTATTAAAATAGTTCATCCTGAGGACATCAGGCCATTCCTTCACCACTCAAGCTCGTAGTGTGTCAGAGATGCTATCCATTTGTGCCTCTTGTCTCCTTTTGAGATCTGACATCCATTAAAAATAAATTCCAGCATACATTTTTTTCTCCCGTACATTTGCATGTAAATTAGAGTTTTCTTTTGGTAGTAGAAACCTTCTCTCCTTATACCCTAATTCACTGGCCTGTTAATAGCTTCCTACGTATTTATTTTCCAATCGACATCTCTACTCATTAAAAGTAAAACCACAAGACCGTATTTGGTTAGAGCTAACTTCAGAAAAAAAAAATCTGTGAAAAATACTGTAAGGTTTTAAAAGATGGTTTGCTTGATCGGAACACAACAGAAGTCTTTTAGAATTTCCTGTTTTCAAACAAAAATTCAAAAGTGAAAATGGAACCAACCTATTGGCATGCAAACCAGTTCGCTTACTGCCATTACCTACTTCTGCTAAGGACCCCATTAGTGTTTCATTAGCGTTTTACACTGTCTCCTACAGTTATCTGAAAGGGGAGCCCAGTGCATTAAGACTCTCCGTTTTCCAAGCTTCATTTTATGACGAATTAACTGATTTCTTGGTTGCCCTAACAACAAGAACCATTCCTGACTCTGAGTTATTTATAAGCTGATTAGGGAGAAGCAGCAATTTTTAAAAAAATAATGAACACCACGGTGGAGGGAAGACAAATAAGGCCTCTTGGTGTTGGCTTCTGTGTGTGGCTGACTTCTGGAGTCAGGAGAGTGCCCGAAAACCAGAGTCTCATGCAGCATCCCATAGCCAAGTTACAGACTCTCTAGGAGGGCAGCCCAGGAATCCATATCTTTTAAAGACATTATTCTGTAAGTTTGTGTTCAACCACATGTTGTTAGAAAGCAACCATAGTGAGACCTCAGGAACACATACCCTCCCCCACAAAAAAAAAAAAGCATTTGTTGTTTAAATCTCTTTTCTATTGCTATATAATTTCTAAACCTGTTCTGGGCTGAGTGAGGTTTAGCTCAGAAATAGAGACCCTTGGTTCAACTTCCAACGTAAGGAAAGAAAGGAAGGAAGGAAGGAAGGAAGGAAGGAAGGAAGGAAGGAAGGAAGGAAGAAGAGAGGGAGGGACAAAGGAAGGAAGGAAAGAAGGGAGGGAGGAAGGAAGGAAGGAAGGAAGGAAGAAGAGAGGGAGGGACAAAGGAAGGAAGGAAAGAAGGGAGGGAGGGAGGGAGAGAGGAAGGGAGAGAGAGAGGAAGGAAGGAAAGAGAGGAGTGAGGGAGGGAGAGAGGAAGAGAGACAGAGAGAGAGAGATTTAAAAAATATCCAGTTCTGTTCTAGTCCATGACCCACTGTCCTGAAGCTCAGGGGAAGCAGAGCCTTGCTCCCATCAGAAGCAGCCCTCCAGGTCATCAGAAATAAACCTGCATTCCAGGAGAGTCCTCCAGGGAAGGGAGGCTGAAAAGGGCAGCGACTTCCACTACGCCAAGGCTGGTGACTGACTCATCAGTGACTGTGGAGAAGGGGAAATGGCACAGCCCAAGCCAGGCGCTCCGAGTCACTTTTGCACACACACCCCAAGGAGCCATTAGTGGCTCTTCTGAAAGTGCTCTCATGCCTTTGTGACTATGTCGGTAAACGCTCTGGAACAGACAAACAGAACACCAGTCTCCACCAGTCAGAGGGCTGGGAAGGCAGTCACTGCTTCTGATGTTTCCATCAGTGGGTTTGAAAAGTGTCTTGATTTTTGATTCCCTTAGATGTGATACTATAAAAACCTCACAAAACCATTACCAACTTTGGAACGTGAATGGACTTGGGGGGATCCTGCATCTGTGCTCCTGGGCCTTGGTCACCAATATGTGGCTTCAGAATGAAAACTCTCATCTCTGTTGAGGTGAGTCTGTCTTTACACAGACACTGGGAAGTACAGGAAGTGGGAGCATCCTGGAGGGAACACCCAGGCGGTGTGACCTGGCTGAGTGCAGGCGGTGCTGGGCGTTGACACAAACTGGGACAAGCACTTTGGATCCTTCTGTTGGCCTGGAAGCACCAACACACGACAAAAGCCTATTTTGCTTAATTGCACACTTAACTTGAGCATATTTCTAATTCATCCTTAGATGTAAAACTTAGACATAGTGTAACAAGTACAACTAGTTCCCATAATCCTGATGCTCAGGAACAACCACCATTGCTATCCTGCCACATATCCAGCATGCATGTTTACCTTTCTAATTTAAATATACTCTAAAGAAAGATAAAATTGTATTTGTGATATCTACTTAAGACTAAATACGATTATCTTGTATGTGGCACACATACATGAATCTGGCTGTACATGTATGTAAAGACACATGTGCATGTGTGCCCAAGCATGTGAAGGTCAGGGGCAACCTTGGGTCATACTCCTCTGGTGTTCTGCACACTTTTGTTGAGGCAGAGTCTCTCACTAGCTTGAAGCATGTTGGTTGGGTGAGGTTGCCCAGCTTGTGGCACCCCCAGGAGATCCTCTGGTGTCCACGCCACCCCAAGAGCTAGGACTACCAGTGTACACCACTTCACCCAGCATTGTTCACATGGGTTTGGGTTTTGGGCATAGAACTCAGGCTTTATGTTTGCTCAGCAAACACTGGACCTACTCTACCATTTCCCAGGTCCATGGATACCTTACTAGCAATAAAAACTATGGTAGCAATTACATTTAATTTCAATAAATTCATGATCAAAATGTATTAACCAATCTCATATCAATGAGAAGCAGATAATGCTTAATATTTGGCTATGTTAGCCATTTTTTTAAAGTCAGTTCTAGGGACTGGAGAGATGGCTTAGCTGTTAAGAGCACTGGCTGCTCTTCCAGAGGACCCAGGTTCAGTTCCAGCACCCACATAGCAGCTCATAACTGTCTTTAAGTCTCATCCCAGGAGATCTGACATTCATTACTGACCTCTGAGGGCACCAGACACACAAGTGATGTATAAATATATATATATATATATATATATATATATATATATATATATATAAAATACAGGTGAAACACTCATACACATAAAATAATCATACACACACACACACACACACACACACACACACACACATAAAGGTTAGCGCTATCCAGGTACAGTTCACATATTACCCAACTTTAAATTCAACATGTGACAAGTTTTGATAATTTAAGCAAGTGTTCTCAGTTGTAAATTTGTGCCAGTGAAAAAAAATTATTTCCTTATAATAAATTTCTAAAAATGAAGTCTCTGAAAAAAGTGCACATGTGTCAAAGTGTTTTTTCCAAATCATTAAAATTTCTATTGTAAATATTATACAAGGGGCTGGAGAGAGAGTTTAGAGGTTAAGAGCACCCATTGCTCTTCCAGAGGACCTGGGTTCGATTTTTAGCCCCCACACGACAGGTTGAAACAATCTGTAATTCCAGCCCCAGGGGACCTGACTCCCATGCCACCGATACACATGAAGATAAATAAATTTTAAAAACATAAATAATAGCTGGCCAGTAGTGGTGCATGCATTTAAGTCTAGCACTCAGGAGGCAGAAAAGGTGGATCTCTGAATTCAAGGTCAACCTGGTCTACAGAACCAGTTCCAGGGCAGCCAACACTGTACAGAGAAACCCTGTCTCGAAAAGCAAAAACAACCCCCCCAAAAAAACATGGATAATAATACTTAACATTAAAAAGAAGAAGAAGAAGAAAAAAGAATGTGTCTTGCTTTTATATAGGACCCAAGTTTGATTCCTAGGACCCAAGTTGGGAGGCTCATAACTATCTGTAACTCCAGAAGGAATCTGACACCCTCTTCTGGTCTCAAGGGTGGTGCCTGCACTCACTTGCACACATCCTTTCACACACTTAGAAAAAGCAAGTCTGAGAAACAGCCGTTTACACCAGTATGCCCATTTATGGCCAGGTACCACTGTCCTGGAAGACAACAACCCATTCGTACCTTCCCGAGGCTAACAGGGACTGTTTCCATCTTCCTATGTCTGTAAACGACTCAAAAAGAGAAAGGGACTAAGCATCGTGGCAAGTTTGGAGCAGTCTCCATGCCAGTGCAAGGTATAACCGAGAACAATGCTCTTCAGTGAACATCTTCTACTGGTTCAGCACATCCATACACAGCTCCCTCTTTGTTGGCAGCGTGTCCTTCCAAACTCAGAGAAATACCTGTCACTCGGTGCCAGGCTTTGTCAGCGGTGCCCTCGAGCAAAAGAAAGCAGCTGCTGGCATTGTGTGACAGTCTTTAGATTGTCTGATTTCACATGTTTAATGATAAATAAATAAATAACCCTGCCGCAGTGGGCTCTAACTTAGCAAATAATTATAGAGGGGAAAAAATGTCAGCCTTCCTGAAGAACGTGACAAGTTCCATTAGCTTGGAATCTCTGGCTATTTAAAATCTATGCAGTGTAGGGAGGTAGTTATTTTTATCCACTTCATGTTCAGAAAAAAAAAAAAAAAAAACGTCAAGTATAAAGCCCAACTGCTCTAGGACATGACAAACTGACAAACTACTCCAAAGTTTTAAACTGCGCTGTACAAAACTGACCTTCTGTGATGTGGGCAAGGTTGAACACAGCCTTTGATCATGTGATACAGGCCAGGGTTAACACGGCATTTGATCAGTTAGACGGGACCTACTTCTTGGGCTTTTGAGGTGGTCATCTATGCCTGGTGGCACCTTATCCATCTAGTGATGATGACCCAGCTGAAAGGGGGTCATCACCAACATGGCACACAGCTCCCACCATGAACCACAAGAGCAGATTTACGTCCTGGCAGTGCCAAGTCCTGGACAGCAGTTCATCTTCCTGCCTGGAGCCTGGGAGGAAAGGTCAGGGTCTGCTACCTCAAAGGGCTGAGCTGTCATCATAACTCAAGGCCACCAATCTTACTCACAGTGGCCACAGAGCATCCTTACAGGACGCATTCTGGATCCAATAGGAAGAGAAACCGGTAGCTTCCCCCATACGTTTTAATGGGTAATCACAAACCAAAGTTCAAACCAAACAATAATAGCAGTGACCCTTCTGAAAGCGCCAGTCCAACAGGCTGTGGGGCTCCTGCCTGGAATCCCAGTCCTCAGAAGGGGGAGAGCAAAGGATTGTTTTGAGTTCCTCGTGGGCTACGTAGTGAGTTTAGGGTCATTCTGGACTACAGAATGGGAGTCTGTCTCAAAACCAGACCAAACCAAACCCGTGTCTGTTATGTGGAGCCCTGGAGTTTGTTACGTCATTCTGAAAACATGTCTGGAATGCTGGTTTGATGGCTCAGTGGGTGAAGATACTTGCTGCCAAGCCTGAAGACCTGGGTTCTCTCCACTCCATCACCACCACCACCCCAGAACCCCCAAGGTAAAGAGAAAACACATGTGACCCCACATACAAATAAGTGTAGAAGAACATAATGTTTTTATAAGTATTAGAAGATACACATTTGCCTCTCAGATGATGCTTGCCCAGCTGCCTGGGCACCCTTATTCCAGTCAGTCACAGAAATTAATGGCTGCCCTGCCAAATACATAGAACGCAACTACTTTTTAAAAGCTTTGGGATAAGCCTTTAGTTCATGCAGAATCCGTTATCTCCCTATCAGCAGATATATCTAGACCTGACCTTCCTCTCCTCCTTCACTCTGGCCAGCCAGGCCTCTCATCCCTCTCTGTCTGCTGAGGTCCACAGTGGCCTCCCCACTGAGCGCTCCACTGGTGCCTTTGTCGCTCTGTCACCTGCTCCCCATTGTGCAGGCACTGGTGATCAGAGAAAATGTAAGCCAGATCACATGGCCGCTCTGCCCAGACACCTGCCATTCTTTCTCATTTCATGCCCAATAAAACCCGGTATCGTTCAGTCGGCCAAACAATCCCTGCATTCTCAGTCCCCTCCCCCCGACACCTGTGGGCTTTCTCATCTTTTCCCAAGTTTATTTCACTCTACGCACGGCCTCCCTGCTGCTCCTTTAACACTGGGCACTGCCTGACTCAGGACCTTTGCTGCTCGGTCCAGTCCTCTCCATCCGCCTGAACGACTTCACCTCCTGCACTCACCTCGCAACCCCTCCCTATCCTACTGGCCTTTCGGCAGTGTCAGCCTTCAGCACGGCCTGCCCTGACGACTTGATTTTATATAGCTTTATAAAACTCTTCATGCCCTTCTCACTATTTAACGTTATTTATTTTCATCTCCCTGCTTATTTCTTGGAGCTGCTGACAAGAACACAAGTCCAAAAAAAAAAAAAAAGTGGAAGTTAAAAGGAAGAAATAAATGAATAAATGATCAAATAAAAAAACAAATGCTGCAGCTTATTTCTCAGGCTACGATCCAGGTACAGCAGCAGCACACGCCGTAAGCTCAGCTCTTGAGACTCAAAGGCAGGGTTGTCGCAGTTCAAGGGCATCTGGGCCTCCCAGCCAAGCCCTGTCTGCAGATGCATTGTTAAGCGATGTGCAGCAAATAATGGAAACACGATCATCCTTCATGTCCGCCTTTCCAATTGTTTGCTAAACATTCTCATTTTCTGATGTCGATTCTCAAAAAAGAAGGAATTACTAGTTAAAAGTAGCTTTAGAAGTTCCTAGAACGCAAACCTCCAAGAAGCCAATATCAAAAAAATATTTAAAAGCGAGAATGAGCCTGAGAGAAAACCTGGGTCCTGAGGAATTCACAGAATCGGTACAGGTGTGTGGTTCATGCTGGACACAGCCTCTGGTGATGGCACCAGGAAACCCAGTAGACATCTGCCATCCTCAGGACGATGATGAATTCAACAACAGCATCTCTGGAGTAGCTTTTCCTTGACTCCCTTATCACCAGTGGAGAAAGCCAAGAAATCAACCAGAAAAGAATTGAAAGGTTAAGAAAACAAAAGTGTAAGCAATGAGAAAAAAAAAATAGAAGTGCATGTGGTCTCGCGGCCATGGCTCTCACAGCCCAGTGGCGATGGCACTGCCAGCCCTGTGGCTGTCATGAAGGTACCAGCAGAGACTCTTCCTGGGGAGGGCACACGCCATCCTTGGCATATTCATGTCTCCATCCTGTCCAGGTAGGACAGAGCATCCAAGTCATCAAACCATCCACTTCAAAGAGATCCAGTGTCAAATTCAGGACTGTGCAATTAAATATAATTAGAGGAACTCAGCCCCAAGCCAGTCCCACGATTCCAATGTCAAAGCCATCAAATGCTATTACAGATGTTAGTGGTTAATTGCATAGCAAAAACTGCTTCAGGTCTGTAACCGAAGCACATACCCATATATGCAGGTACATATGCACATACATGTATGCATACATCTGCCATATATGCCCAAAACTTGTTAGACAACCTAAAGATTTGTCTCTCTCTTGAAAGCCACAATCACAGCTAAAGTACAGTCAGTGAAATCAGGATAGACAAGGTTCTGGTGGTGAGCTGTCATCTTCAAGAGTTTATTCTGAGTGGAAAAAAATGAACTCTTGCTATTTCTCCATGAGGAATTGCCCAAAGTAATATTCACCATCGACGCCATCTGGATATTGTAATGTCTACAACACATCTTGAAAACTCAAAGTTTTCTTTCAGGATTGGAACCAATGACACCAGTCTAAAGCGGAGAAATGTCCTTATTCCGGTCAAGCGGGTCAGGGCAATCAGCCCCAACATGTGCCACCTTGGCACAAGGGTCGTTCTGAGCAGAAGGCGATGGAGAGCAGTGGGGGGGACAGAAAAGTAAGCTCTCCCCACACTTGCCTCTGTTAAGATGTCTGCCTAATACCTGTAGATATCGGGGCTTAGTGGGCACCCTCCAGAAATTCCAGTTCTTGTATCTCAAAGAACTGAGACGAGACACACAGTTATGGCAGAGACAGAGAGAGTTTCTTAGGATATGTTTCCAAGGGAGGATATAGGCTGGAGCAAAGAGAGAGAATTCACCAGCTCCAACGACCCATTGCAGCAAGGAACTGGGATTTTATGTCACATGACTTAATGTGAGACCTTTGCTGTCATTTGCATAGTCAAAGCTTTGGGCTCCTTTGCATAGTGTGGGCATCCTCCTGCTATACAGCTATACAGATAGCTATAAAGCTTTGTCTTATTAGCATCTTAAATCTCCACCCAGGAGCATGCATTTTAGTCGCACAGTGAGCTAGAGGCTGCCTACAGACCCTGAACTACCTCTGCACTTGTGCCAGTGGCTGGATCTAGTGAACATTGGTTTGGGGTGAGGTTCCAGCCTTCCTATTTGCCAGCTCTTTTTAGTTTGCATATGCTAATTTTGGGAGCTTCCACAAAGGGTCCCTAGACCCCAGTCTCCACCCAATTCTGTTTCACTTGTCGCCTGTCTCCTGAAGGAAGAAGGAGAGAGATGATTCTCAATGGCAACAAGGTCACTAGACTCTCAAAGGGTCTGGGAGAAACCTGTAGAACACCCTTTGCTACATTAACCTTTGTGTTAACTTTGTTTCCTGTGATAAAATGTCCGGTGGAAAGCAAATGAAGGAAGAAAGGGGTTTCTTTGGCACACAATCCGAGGTCTCCACCCAACACTGCAGGGATCTCTAGACAGCTGGACCTGGAAGCAGCACGTCATGCACACCCACAGGCGAAAGCAGACAGCGATGAATGAATACTTGCATGCTTGTGCTCAGCCCGCCTGCTCCCCTCTCATGTAATCCAGGATCCCTGCATAGGGAATGGATGTCGCCCACGGTGGGTGAGTACTCCGTCTCAGGTAACAAAGATTATCTCCTACATCCAATGACCTCTTGGCCTCCGCAAGCACCCACATGCACATGTCACACACACACACACACACACACACACACACACACACACACACACACACACTAAATAAATAAGAAGCAAGCAAACCTAGAAAATTAACCATCACGGCACCTACCTTCCATGCATTTTCCCATTATTTACCCTCCCAGAGTTCATCTCCTCTACAGGCTCAGATCCTTCCTATTCTGTCCGTAAGCTCTCCACAAATTCACAGTCCTTTGTCAAAATGGGCCCTAAGCCTCCAGATCTGACTGCACCTCTCGGGATTCCGCATCTGCGACACTTCTCTTCTGATGAGATGTCTTTCTCCTGGTGTGCTGTCTTTCCTCACTTAGTTCCTCAGGCCACAGAACCTAAGGGGGGAAGTAGGGTTCTGGTTTTTCCATTTCTTTTGTATTTTGTCTTCTCTGTCACAGGTGCTTGCTTTTCCCTAGTATCTGAAAGTCTTCTTCAAGGCTTACCAAATGCCTACGCAATGGATCTTGGAACCCAGCCCAATTGAACTGCTCAATGTGGGGATATGAGTGATGTAACCACTTTCTGACCCAGTTTCCTCATCTTTAACCATCTACGTTTACCCTGTTTCTGGGTTAATGGAATTATTTTTAACTCACATTTACTAGAGGCAAACACATCCATAATTCTGCTGTTTAATTCTCCAAACAATTCAAGGCATATGCTGCCGGTATTGACCAGGGTTCTGTTAGAGTGATTTTTATAATAAAAAGGTTCATTAGATTGGCTTACACAAGTCAGTTTAAGAAGTCCGATGATGGCCACCTGCTCTCCAGAGTAGCCTCTCAGCCCTAGACTCCTCAGTTGTCCGGTCTATCCCTGAAGGACTGGAGGGTTCCTGGAGAAGCCCTGGTTTTCAGTCATCATGGGAAGACTGAAGAGACTGGGTTCTGATGGCAGCAAAGAATGGAGGCCGTGTAAGGGTAGATGCCCTCATCATCTACATCATCAAGAGTCCAGGTAGTCAGGCAAAGGCCACAGCTTCCCCCAAACCTCACTATATGCTGTCTGTCATCAGAAGGTGCCTCCCACTCTGCAGGAGGGTTTTTCCACACCTCTCTCAGTTAACCGTTCTGGGAAACACTTACCCAGATGTGTATCTCATAGGTACTGTCAGAGGCAATCAAGGTCACAACAAGACTAACCAAACACTACAACACTTCCATGTTATGCCCTAAAATGTAAGGTACACTGGAAAATAAATTTTTTCATTATCATCATCATCATCATTACCATCAACAGCAGCAGCAGCAGCATCATTACCATCATCACCATCACCACCATCATCATCATCATCACCATCATCATCACCATCATCATCACCATCACCATCATCACCATCATCATCATCACCATCATCACCATCATCATCAACACCATCATCACCATCACCATCACCATCACCATCACCATCATCATCATCACCATCACCATCACCATCATCATCACCATCATCACCATCATCACCATCATCATCACCATCATCACCATCATTGTCACTCTCTAGAATTCATTTTCTCTGCCTACCTTACAAGTCTGTTTTATGGATTTCCTACATAATATCTTCTAAATGCAAAGAGTTCTTCCTATTTTTTTCAGTCAAACTTTACCAGGGTTGTTGTAACCAAACAGTATCTCTGGGTTGTCTTGTTTGTTTGTTTTGATCCATTAAAAATATTCCTGAGGGCCTAGAGAGATAGCTCAGTGGTTAAGAATGCTTACAGCTCTTACAGAGAACCTGGGTTCAATTTATACCACACCTATTGGGAAGCTCAAAATCACCTGTAACTCCAGCTACCTGGAATCCAATACCTGGCCTCCACAGGCACTGCACTCACGTGCATATACTCACAGATGCATATGTGTACACACAATTTAAAAATTTAAAACCAACAAAGACGTTCCTGAGCAAGCTATTTTTCTGGACTTTCAGACTGAGGCTCTCTCCTGATCCTGCATTCTGACAAACATATCCCAGGAAACGTCTCCATACCTGGTGTTTGTTACTGAGACTTACAGGCAAAAAAAGACCCCTTCAGTTCAAAGTATTACAGATGCTGGAAACAAGTTTACTATGAGTCATTTTTCTCCAAGATGTGTTGACTCTGGGAGAATCTGACATGAGCCACACTTCTTTTTGAGGCAGGGTCTCATAAATCCCAGATTGAACTTGAACTCACTGTAGTTGAGGATGACTTTGAACTCTTGATCCTCTTGCCTCTATCTCTAGAGAGTGAGAATTTACAGATGCATGCCACAATATCCAGGTTACACTGAGCTGAGATCAAACCTATGGCTTCACACATTCTAAGCAAGCATCCTACCAACTAGCCCTAAGTCATACACTTACAAAACAAAATAAAACTCTCCTTTAGTGTTGAGAACCTCCCCTATTGGAGAAAAGAACTGTGCATTGCAAGACCCTTACCAGTGTCTCTGCTCTTCACCTTCTAGAAGCCAGTAACAATGTTCTATTCCTACTTGGGAGAAACAAACAAACAAAAAATCTCTCTGGCCATTGCTGAGTCCCCTGAAGGAGCAAAACTGCCCCACTGAGATTCTAGAATGTCACCTTGAGCAATTACTTAAGAATAAATATTTGTAAAGCTTCCTGTGCTGTTCACTATTAACTATATGTTTCCACAAATCATCAATGGAGGTTGGAGTCATGTGATGTCTTGACAATGCACTCAAATATATTACATTTTCCTTTAGGACTTGAAGCTGTCTTTATAAATGTTGATGCCGAATCTTTACCACAAAGTGTATGACCACAACCTATTCTACCTGATATGGACACAGAACCAATTTGTTGCCGAGTTTGCAATCTGTAACATGGGTCAGGTACTTCAGATACGCCTAGAATCACACAAAGGTGCTCTCCCACCTGGTCTGAATCAGGCTTCCTGCTGTTACAGGAAGGATCCATAGCCTTCTTTGCCACAGACTAGGAACGTGAGGTCCACACACAGTGGCCCAAAGCCACACAGGTGAGCATTGTTTGGACCCAGAGAAGCCCCAAGGACAAACCAACAGCCGCATATGCAATAGTAAAAGCACTTTATTAATTCTAATGCTGGGGTGGCACATAGAGACCCCCCCAAAGAAGGTCACAAGCTCTTTTAAGGTGGAGTTTTGGGAATTTCAGGGAGGAGAGATTAATCTGAGGCTGATTGGTGGGAAGATTCTAGTGGTTAGGGGCCTTCCAGCCACAGGGTAGGAAAAGCTATCTTTAGTTGTCAGGAGCCTGGATGTGCCTGCTGAGCCAGCAGAAGGCTGTGGGGCACCTGCTGACTGGTCACTCCTGAGTTGCAACTTTTCTGAGGATTGGCTGCTTAGCTCTGTCCCATTTTAGTCAACCAAAACTAAGACCTGGTCTCTGTCAGCCTACTAGGTGAGCCTGTCTCAGCTCTGGTCTGCCCCCTACCTCAGTCCTCTCAAGAACAAGCTGAGGGCAAAGGGTCAAGACCCTCACTCTGAAGCCAGTAACAGCTACTAATTTATAGTACTCAGTTATAGTATCAGTCACGGCTGAAGTAGACCTGACAGGTAACTCCAAAGCTAAGCTAGAATGGACAGGCGTTCATGGCAGGGGCATCCTTTCTTTTATGAGTTGATATTTAGGTAGTGCACGCCGTTAATCCCAGCACTCAAATAGATAGATAGATAGATAGATAGATAGATAGATAGATAGATAGATAGATAGATAGATAGACAGATAGACAGACAGACAGACAGACAGACAGACAGACAGACAGACAAGTACTTTCTGTGTGTTCATGTATATAGCTATTCCCCTGGTCACAGGCTGACAGACAGCAGGAGTTCAGGCTGCAGTGCAGAACCTGCATCGCTGTTAATAAAGTGTGCAGGAGCACTGTCCTGTCGAGAATCTGCCAAGTCCTAATACAGATACATGGTCATGCTTCGCCTCCATCCCCCTTGCTTTGAGGATCCTGTAGACCTACAATAATGCGTGTGGAGAAGGCTTGGTCACGCAGGCACCATGCAAATCTCAGAACACAGTCCTCCTTGATCTTAAACACCAGACCTGAGAACTCTATTCGAGCATCACCCACAAGATTTTCTCCTTCTTCTCAGTCTGCAGCTTTGGTGCTATATGAGACAGCGCTACTCTCCCTTTGCTAACACCAGCAGATGTACAGGATACGTTTGGTCCAGGATTCACTCAGGCACGGAAGCCAGGAGCCACACAGAGCATTTTATACGCCAGCAACAGAACCTCATCCTTCTGCAGGCAAAGCTCCTTTGACATCAACAGAAGGCTGGAATGAAAGATTAAACAGTGGATAACACATATCAACCCATCCCCTACCAATGGCATAGAAAGAGATTCCCTGGCAGCAACCTGAGTTTGGCAGGCAGCTAACTAGAAGAACTTTGATTTGTCCATCCAGCGACAACACTGCCAAGGAATGAGAAATGAAAAGAAGAGGGGAGGGAAGGAAGGGTAGGAAGAGATGAACGAAAGAGAGAGAGGGAGGGAAGGAGAGAATAGGGAGAGAAGAGAGAGTATATGGTGGAGGGAAGGAAGGGAGGAGATAGTTTACCCAAATACCTTGGGAATGTGGTTCACAGATTGTTAGCATTCAAGCACAAGCCATCTCGATGGCTTTAAAATGCTTTGTCAACATTTTCATGCTTGCTTAGGGACTCTGTGGTGGCAAAGGGGGAAACGACGCCCTCCCTAGCCATCGCTGAAGAAAGCTGAAATTTACATATTTATTGCTGCAGGAGCCTAACTTTCTTTTTATGGTGCTTCCTGACACAGATGGGGCAGAAGTGCAAGCAGTAGGGAAGCCGTTTGTTTCTTCCACATTGGTTGAATCTCTATTCAGGAAGAACGTTTTCCGGCTTTCAGGAGACATCAGACAGGATTCACAACTGCCGCCCCAGGCGAGTGGGACTGTCTGCCGGGATCACGCTTGTGCCACTTGGCAAACAGATGGTGCAAAACAGCTAAGTCATCGTTTCTTTACAGACATTCCAGAACGAGCTGGCTGCAGGGTAATATGCTCGACAGACGTATAAGTAGAGAACTCTGCCTACACTGTGGGCATCTGGAAAGGCGCAACCATGCTTGTACCTAAGGTCTCTGAAAAGAGTTTGATTTTACTTCACTGAAACGTTTTTTTCAATTCTGTGTGAATACAAAACATTGTTCAATGACCCATTAATGTTTTTAAATTTCAATTCCTCTACTATCTTTATTTTTGAGAACTTCATATGTGTTTGCAAAATATGATCTTATCTGTTCACCATTTCCCCCTTCAATCCTCCCCATATTCTCCCAGTATGCTTTCTCCAAAACTTCCCGTCTTTCTCCTATAGCGTTCCACGTCCAGTGGATACTGTTACTATGTGCTTGATACGAGGCATTCATTGGATTGTGGGAAACCTTCCAATGGCCGCATCCTCAAAAGAGAATGACTCTTTCTACCCTGTCAGCTATCCGTGGCAAATAGCTCCTCGGTAAGGGCTGGGGATAGAGGATTGTCTGCTGGTTTCTGATGAGATTTAGGCTGACTTGACCCTGTATCATTCTTGTACAAATATCACACCTGCTATGAGTCCATGAGCATGGTAACAGAATCATGGCCTCATGGCCAAGGACAGCATCTCACAGCACCCCTCCCGTTCTCTGTTCTTTGTGTTTCTCCTGCTTCCTCTTCTGGAATGTTCACTGACTCTTGATGATGGTAGGGTTGATACGGATGTTCTTCTTGGAACCAAGGACTGTCTCTGATTCATTTTTGCATGAGGTCCTGAGTTCTGTTTGGCAGACATAATCACATCCTGAGGTCCTGGGAATCAGGCTGACAGCACAGGACTCTACTTGGGTCATAATTCAGCCCTTAAAAGCTTAGCTACCTATTGCTGGCTCTTCTTGTTCTTTAACATACCATGTTGCTCAACAAGTATAAATGTCTTTCCACTTAAAAGCCATGCGTCGGTCTCCTCTAATAGACACATGTGCACTTCTGGGAGACAGATGCCCAGAAACTTGCTGTTTGTTTTGTGGATTTGGATCAGCACCCTTACAGAGGCAACTCAAGAAGGAAGGATTTGCTTTGGCTCATGGTTTGAAGGACACAGCACATCATGGCAGTGGGTGCTTGGGCAACAGGTCACATTGTGCTCGCTGTCAAGAAGCAGAGAGGGGTAAATGCTTATGACCAGCTTGTTGTCCCCTTTTTGTTCAGTCTGTGACCCTGTCATATGAGATGGCACCACCCATGTTTAGCACGGGTCTCCTTCCTCAGGTAAAATTCTCGGGAAGCACCTTCAGACATACAGGGGTATATCTTCTAGGTAATTCTCCCTGCAGTCATGTTGGCAATGATGAGGAACCATCATTTAAAGCTATTAACATATTTTGGTATTTTGGAGGATCTTGTTTTCATATCAACACAAGCAGACCTATTTTTAGTGATCTATAAATATGGAGACTAAAATATTGAGATTTAAAATAGAAAATGTCTCAGTTAGGGCATATTCATCTTTATTCTAACATAAAAGCAAAAAACCAGTGTGTCTTTAATTTCAAGGAAGAAAAATGTACTCTCGTCAACCTAAGCAAAAGGAAATACACCTACGAGGTACACATCTGTGGCTTTCCTCTTCCTCTTCTTCCTCTTCTTCCTCTTCTCCCTCTTCTCTTCTTCCTCCTCCTCCTTCATTTTCTTCTCCAAGATAGTCTCACTATGGATCCCTGGAGCTTTCTATAAATACCAGGCTAGCTTCAGACTCACAGAGATCTGCCTACCTCTGCCTTCTGAGTGCTGAGATTAAAGGCCTGTAAACACCACACTCAGCTGAAAATGCTTTTGAAAAACTGAGACGCGTTTGTAGTGATGAAGACTTTTTGTCCTTATGTCCCAACATAACATCTATTTACAAAGCATTCATATTTACTAGATTATGCTCATATCCACACCACACCTCTATAAATAATCTAGAGATGACGCAAGATGGCTTGGCTACTCAGAGAATGTGCCTGGTTGTGTATTAATTGCTCCAGTTTTGCAAGAAAGGGCTTAAGCATGAATGGATTTTGACAAACAGAAGGCATCTGAAACCAAACTCTTACAATAGAGGGATGACACTATATTAGAAACTAACAAGGACATCACTTGCTCATTCTTCTCAATAAACAGACAACGTCTACAGAAATTAAGAATTGATGAAGTTCCCTGTATTGAATAAACCCTGACTCTACACTCCCAGGACTGGAATCAGTAAATTTATATGAAAATTAAATATTTAAGTGAGGCTTGTATGAAAAGTACAAGAAAATAATATAAAACACTCAATGAATCCTAACTAAAATGATGATTTAAATGATAATGTTTAGAATATATTAGGCTAAATAAATATGCCCCTACAATGGCTTCTCGTAACTTTTTTAGTGGTTATTGTTGCCTGCCTTGTTTTTCTGCTTTAGTGCTTGCCTGCTAGACACATATTTCCCACCAACCTCCAGAACATTCCCTATAAAACATAAGTTATATCGCATCATTCCTCTCCTTAAGGACCTCCAAGGTACTTTACATCACTCAAAGTAAAGTCCAAGGCCCCAACCATGACCTTCGGCACCATAAATTATTCAGAACCTCGCGTCCATTCCTTCTCATAATGACCTATCCTTTTCCTCGTGCCTGTGTGTGCGCTGTTCTCCGCGGTGCTCTTCTGATGAGTACGGAGCATGCTCATATCCACACCTCTATTCTGGCACTTCCTCCTCCCTGGAGCTTCCTCCGTCCGGAAACATGTTTTGTTCCTGTCTTCATTTGAATCTCCCTTTCTCAAAAAGAATGTCCCTGACTGCCACGTTCATTTATTGACATTTTAGAAAAAATAATGACTAATATGATTCATGAGATGATGCTTTGTTGACTTTAAAATGCTAATGAACAAAAAGACCAAAACTACTAAGAGATACTAAATTGTGCGAAAAAAGCTACTAAATTAAACCAACTTGTGTATTTTAAGAATATCTTAAGTTTAAAATGGAAGACATAAATATGTTGCACTGGGAAGAGGTTATGCCTTTGTTTCCACAGGAAACATAAGCTACAGATTTTTTCAAAATTAATAAAGATGAATTGACCAGGGAGACTCCTGAGGATCTTGGCCACAGACATGAGGGGAATATCTGGGAAAGAATGCAGGACCAGTGATGCACATACTCATCACTAAACATGGGAACAGCCTGAGACAGGATGAGACATGATAAATCTTGTTGGTTACAGAGTCTTCATGACCTCTTATTACATGCCATCCTTTTAAATGATGTGAATAAAGATTTATATTACAGTTTGGTTATGAAGTCCAAACATACTTATAAAGTTGACAAATGCCTTTTAGCTGCTCAAAGACTAAACCAAGAATCAACCAAATATTCCATACTAGTGTTAATACAGATATTGTTACTTTTAAAAGTTTGTATGTTTTCAACAAAAAAAAAACCCTAAACACCAATAAAGATAAGTAGTCTAGCTGATCCAGCCTCTCAGAATGCCTCTGTTACAGTTTCCTCAAAATCCACATGCAAAACAACTTCAAAGCTGTTACCTGAGATAGTCCAGCCTCACAGACGACTCTAGTCAGGACTTCAGATAAACTCTACACTTTTCCATCACACAAAAACTAAGCAAACAATACAACAAGGTCTTTCAGGACTTGACCATTATCCCAATTTTCTCAGGGTTTCCTAAAGATGCTCTCACCCCCAAACAACAGAAAAACAATCTACAAAATACAGTGCTCACATTCCCAAGAGGTGAGACGGGTGGGTTTTGGTCGCTCAGTGGACGTTTGTCATCATTTAGGAAGGTTATAAGGTGTTATTGGTCATGGCCAGGGAAAAAGAAGCTAAAGAGATTAAATTCAGGGGTGTCATTCTGAAAAGAAAAAGAGAAGATACAAAAGTGATAGAATGAAAGGGTAGATTATTGAATCTACTTTCAAACTAAAAAAGCAACAACTAGCCTCAAATATTTTACAATGGTATGGATTTTTGTATATTGATACAAACTTAAGATTATTTTAGTTATACTGTATCTATGTTTCTATTATTGTTTATGGTATTGTACCTATGCAGCTCATTTAAAATATAATATAAAACTACAGTCCTTAAAAGCTACTTAGAATAATAAAGAAAGACAGGTTAGTAATTCGTCATATTTGACAATCAAACTTATCATCATGTTAGGCATATTTTCAAGGTCAAACATATATAAAATAAATTGTTTTCAAGCAATTCAGAGACATACAGAATATGGCATTTAAAATGTTTTTTATAGAATAAGGCTTTTCATGACAGTGAGACACGTCACCTCCTGGCATCACCAATTTACTTCAAAAAAAGGATGATGGACATCAAAAAACCTCCATATGCAGTTTGCTTTCAATGCAGTGAAGCTAGCCATCTGGGCAGGAAACTGCCTTTACTTCGACTGCTGACAGTCTGCTGTCTAAACTGGACCAGCGGGACACAAAGGAAGGTGATTGCTGAACTTTGCCAAGACAGGATAAGACAGTCCCTCAAAATTCCTGCTTCACAGAATAGTCTGTCAGATATTCTAGGCCTGGAAGTCAAAGATGAATGTTCCAACCTTACAGAGGAATCTTGAATAACTGTCCAGGCAGCCAGATGTCTTTGCTGTTTCTATAGTTTTGAAAGTTGTTTGTTCTGCACTTCTGTTTGCTCAGGTAATATTTTATTCTTCTTGGATCTCTAATGGGGTTGAAGACTAGATAGGTGCAATTATAGATTTTCTTGTTAGCATATTTGGAATAAAAACTTACATAAGAGATGTAAATTTTATAAGTTTGAAAAACATAATAGCTTAAGTTATTTATCTAAAAAGATGTTTTAAGGTATAAAAAGATACTTTTTAGGATAGTAATACAAGTTATGGTATAAAATGGTTTGGGTATGAAGCATTAAACTCATCAAAATAGGATAGATAATAGAATGTTTTCTCCAAATATACCAAATACAAATGGATTAGATATTATGAAAGTAATTCTTACCTAATAATTGTTCTTACTATATATACCTTTACTGTTTTAGAGTTAAAACCTTTCCTTTTTATTTAGTCAAAAAGGAGGAAATGTTATGGGATATTTGCACACTAGGTGAAGATGTGTTGCTGTGATTGGTGTAATAAAAAGCTGAATGGCCAATAACTAGGTAGGAGAGTACAGGCAGGACTTCAGGGCAGAGAAAGAACTCTGGGAAACATAAAGGCAGAGTCACCAGCCAGATGCAGAGGAAATAGGATGGGCAGTATGGAGATGAGGTAATGAACCTCCTTAAAGAATGTAGATTTGAAAATATAGGTTAATTTAATTTATAAAAACAAGTCAGTGAACCACTTGGTGTTTCTAGGCCTGGCAGGCTCTACAGGATGAAAGAGTATGACTTGCTACATTGTTGTGTTGTCCAAGTAGACCTCTAACTAGTGATCATCTGTCTCTACCTTCTTTTATTTTTCTCTCTTTCTCTCTCTCTCTCTCTCTTTCTTTCTTTCTTTCTTTCTTTCTTTCACTTCTTTACTGGTTTCTCTGTGTAGCTTTGGACCCTGTCCTGGAACTCGCTCTGTAGACCAGGCTGACCTTGAACTCACAAAAGTCCACCTGCCTCTGCCTCTCCAGTACTGGAATTAAAAGTGTGTGCCACTACCACCCAGCCTGCATCTACCTTTTAAGTGCCAGAATTGAAGGTGTCTGCTACCGCAACTAGCTACTCAGCATGCTTGATCTATTTTCACCAGATTGGTTCTGTTTGCTACTGTATTCCCCCACACACACCCGTGAACATGCTACTGCACTGGTGCTAGCACATTGATCTGCTTACCTATCTTAGTTGTTGGAGGTCCTTTGCATGGCTTGAATGTAAATTCTATTAGAAATGAGTTTCTATATCTCATTGTTCATTGATATATCCTAAATGTCTAGAAAAGATGCCCAGCACATAGAAGGTTTTCACTAATTTGTTAAATGAATGAGCGATCATGCAAAGGTCAAGAACCTGTCTTCAAAGACTTCGTAATGCAGTGTACCTAGCTTTGTAGATGCTGATCCCCTTTAGGATTTATTTTATTTTTAATTATGTGTATAAGCTCTCTCTCTTTCTCGTGTGTGTGTGTCTTCGAGACAGACCAGCCAAGGTGCTATTAGAGACTGGCTATTATTCCTGATATTCAGACATGCACGCAGGTGTCTTCGCAGTACAGAACAGGGTCTCAGATCCCTGAAATAGAGGAATCGGTGACTGCAAGCCACTTGGTGAAGAAGCTGGGAACTCAGGCCCTGTAAAAGAGAAGTCAGTGATCTTAATCACTGAGCCTTCTCTTAGGTCCCAGGAATCTCCTTTCTTATCTAAAGTGGCCATCTCCTTAACAGTTCAAGAAAGGAACTGCTCTAAGTCACTTGAAGAAGGAAATGGGAGACATTTATTATCTCGCTTACTAGGAGGATATCTGTTGACTTTTCCTGGCTCCTTGACTGGAAGTAGAAGTTGTGGACCATCTTCCTGTCACATGAGCTGTTAAAACATCCGACTGCAGTTGAAAGCAGACAATGACCTACTTCGTGACTACATCGCTTCGTCTGCAACACGGAGGATGCCTTCACATTTTATGATGCCCATTTCACGACCTTACCATCTGTTTCCGTCTGTGGAATATTTCAAACGACCAAATAGCATTAAATTCATCTAAAGGAGTTTCTTTATTAGTTATAAACTTTTACAATTCAATTTAAAAAGTTTATAGTCCTTAACGCTGTGGGAACCGCCATTTCCCCAAGCGCCATCCGGCTCTTTATCACTGGGGGCTGACAGCAGTTCTGACCTTTGTGAACATCTTCACTGAGAGAGGAAGATTTGAAAACTTATAACAAATGGCCAAGGCTCTTATGGATATTCTAATGTGCAATAGTTAAAACAGGTTATGGTTATTAGAGCCTGGCAAATGATGCCTTATTGCTTATTTGATTGCTCCCCAGGAGCAGGTGGTTTTTACTGACAAAACATTTCCTTGTGAGTTTTAAAACTCACAGAACCAGTGAAAGTGTCCAGGAGGACCCTGGACGACACCTGCTCAGCACGTCCTGGAAGAGACACACAAACTCTGGTGGAGTCGGCTGATGCCAGGGATGGAGGAGCAGAGCTGGCCCCGTCCGCTCCCAGAGTCTTTCCTGTTGGGGCTCCGGGGTGGGGGTGCGGGGCAGTCTAAAACACCAACTGCATTTCCTGTTGGTTGTAGCTAAGGGAATACTAGCCTGAGAATTTGTGCAAGGGCAGCCTTGCCCGTGCAAAATCAAGAAACAGAGAGTTAGGAAGACAGCTCAGTGGAAACAGTGCCTCACAATTAGGAAGACTTATCCCCAGCACCCATGCAAAGATGGGGTGTGGTAGCACTCTTCTGCAATCCCAGCACAGGAGAGGCAGACACGGGGGGACCACAAGTCAAAAGATCCAACGAAAATGGTGGGCCCAGCCTCAGTGAGAGCTCCTGTCTCAAAACGTAAGATGGAGAGCGCCAGACAAGGCCCTCGGTGTGGACATCTGGCCTCCATCTGCGCACACATGTGAGCATACCTCACACACACACATGTATTCATATATGTATGCCACACATGAAGGGAAAAAGACAAAATCAAAGTTTAAGTAAAAAAGAAACATCTAAGCTCCCATATAAAATGGTCCTAACGTTTGGGAGGCTGAGGTAGGGGGGGTTGCTGCAAGCAAGAGATGAGTCTGGGCTACATTGTCAGACCCAGGCTAGTCAAGGGATTCAGAGTATGTTTCAAATAGACAATGAGAACACTATGACCAAGAGAACAGAGAGGAGCTCTCACCTCACAGAAAGCTGCATGGCATCAGCACCATTCTGCAGCCCGATGAGGGAAGCTCAGACTTAGACATGAAATCAGGTGATGATTATCTCATGATACCTAGCCACTAAATCCTGTTATGCCACATTATTAGAAATGTCTTTCCGAAACTCGTACTGCAAAATACAGTGACATCTATGAGGGATCACCAAACACTTGTTTGCTCTGGGTCAACAAAATTAAAAATAGTTTATTTATATAAATTTAACTTCTCCTTAGACATAAGTTTATTATACAAGATGACCATACCGACAGCAAGCATAAAAAAGTACAAAAAGGATCAATATAGTGCTTGACAAATACATCATCTGTCCTGGCAAGAGAATATTTCATTATCTTCACTGAAGACGTAATCTAGTAATCCCTAGGTTCTGCGGGTTGGACCCAACCGTTCTGGCCAGTTTTCCAGGAGAAAGCTGTAATCCTACTTGTGACTCTGATTGGCTGCTGGGAACCTGGGCTGTTTTTCAGGCACACAGCTTGTTTACTTCTTGGAATAACAAATGCTTTGCATCTGTGGCAGAGAGAAATTCACAGAGCCCATCTCCAGAGAAAGTTTATTGGAAGAAATAATCTGTGAACTAGATCTCCGATTCCAGGACCCTGTGGGAGTTGAGATTTATATTGGATGATTGGATAAGCATTGGCATTTCCACTTTGTTTGCTTATCAGTCTGATACCATCAAAAGAAGAAAACAAAAAACTCGATATTGGGGATGGGCCAAAGCTTCTGAATAAATGTAAAATATAAAGTCATAAGGCAGAAACATCATTTGAATAAAAAAAAAAACCCTAGAACCACAAGATAAAAAGAAACAAGCATATGCAAAATAAGCATTCTTTGAATATATACAGACGCCTTTTATTAAAGCTCACTATGTACAATTATAAACGTTAGTCATACAGTACATTGGCTTTAAAACTAGCATTCTTTTATTAAAAGATTTTGCATTTAATTATGGGTACATGTGTAGGTATATTGGGCGTGGAGCTGCAGATGGTTGTGAGCTGCCTGGCGTGGGTGTTGGGACTCCAACGAGTCCTCTGTGAGAGCGGTACACTCTCAAGTGCTGCACCCTCTCTCCAGCCCCAAACTAACATGCTTCACGCTTTCCTGAATTTCATAAAGCAAAGATGCTGCCTATCCTAGGACAAATGATGGATAAGTCATAGCTGAATAAAGACACAGATGCAAAGAAGACAGCAGGTTAGGCTAGATAGGAGGTGACGAGTGGACAGAAGGAATAGGGTAAGATAAAACAGATGTATGTATACACGCTAACAACAGGATTTGTTAAACAGCCTGCTGAAATCTGATCGAGGTAAAAATACATTCCTTTGAGGTTTCTGACTGACACAGGACATGGAAGCGATGTGGTCTTGCTGGGGACACTGAGGAATACAGGAGGACAAGGACCATGGAATGCTAATCCCTGCATTTACAGAATTTCTGCAGCAGAGTGAGTAAAATTCCCCAGAATGCAAACGGACATGTGGTGATCTCCCTGACGCCTTAGGACTGGATCGGCAGCTGCTGATTGCAGGCTCAACAAGTGGTGCGCTTACCTCTTTGAAGCACATTGATCACTATGCTCCTTTCCGCTCCTCAGTAGACATAAGGATGCTGTAGAGACCAGGTCTCCAAGTATTTTCTCTCCACTGCATTTGTTTCTTTTCCAAATTGGCCTCATCAACTCATTAGAAAAGGATTTTTAAATGATCTTCTCATTTTAAAAAAAAAATCTATATTTAATATTTTTTGAGACAGGGTCTCATGTAGCCCAGGTTGGTCTCAAACTCCCTGTGTAGCCAAGGATGCCTTGAACTGCTGCTGCTCCAGCTGCCTGCTCCTCCTAAGCCCTGACTTGCAGGCACTGCGTTATTGCATCTGGTTTCTACAGTGCTGGGATTAGAACCGAGACCTTCATGCATGATAGACAAGCCATCTACCAACTAAGCTACATCTGCAGCACTCTACCCGAAATCTTCATTGTTAATAAATACTCATTGTCGCTCCTCCACGATCTGTCCTTCATCATCCACTAGAATTACTAATGAGCATGCATCTGTCTCAGCGCAGTGGCAGCACCTCTTGGCGGCCATAAACAACTCAGTTTGGCTTAGTCTCCTTTAGGACACTCTAGGCATTGTCAAGGTCCAAAGGTGGCTTACGAAATAGGCCCACGATGTTCCCAGGCCCCGACTGCTGCACCCTTGTCTAAGGTTACAAAAGGGAGGTGCACAAACTCTCCACAACACCCCCTGTCCAGCACCAGCCTCTGATGCCCTATGCCTAGAGGTTTCACCCTCTCCTACGAACTTCTAGTTTTTACCATCACACCAAGAGGTCTAAGCTTCCATGGAGCTTCCTTAAAGAGCTCTCGCCTATCTTCAAATGCAAAGGCACCCCCACCCTGCCTGGATGCAAGCCACTCTGTCCCTCAAGCCACTTAATCTTCTGCTTGTCATTTGTTGCCGTCTGAACACCAGTGGTTTCTATCTTTGCATCCTTGTTTTCTTGCATTTCCTTTATCGTTGAAGGGCAGCACCCGAAGCCCAGGGCCTCACCTCCCTATTCAGCTGCATCTCACCTGGAGCCCAAAAGGCTGGCCAGGAACATCTGCTTCATAAGGCCAGGCATTCAGTCAAGGCGCTCTGACTGGACTGCCCTGTCATCACCCGTCTGGAATATATCATGAAGACCACTATGCATGGATCCCTGTGTCAAGCACAGACTTGGGAACCCACACATGAACATTTTTCCTCTTCTTAAAAGTCTCCCATCGACCCCCAGAGAGAGACTCCTGGCGACCTTTATAGATGAGCTGTAACATGAGGGGGGGCTGTATGTTTGTTGGGGTTTCTGTCCTGCCCGGCCCCCCAGCTGCTTAGTTCCAGAGAAAAATCATACACAGATCTCTGTAAGTTATAATGCTGATTGGCCCTTTAGGTCAGGCTTCTTATTGGCTAACTCTCACATTTTGATTAACCCATTTTTCTGATCTATGTTAGCCATGTGGCTCAGAACCTTTTTCAGTGGGGCAGATCACATCCTGCTGCTTCGGTGATCTGGGAAGGAGTGGGAGGAATCAACTTCCTCCTCCCCAGAATTCTCCTGCTCTCCTTGCATCATTTCCATGTCCTGTCTGGCTTTCCCGTCTACACCTCCTGCCTGGCCAATCAGCGTTTATTTAAAACATGATTGACAGAATACAAACAATTCTCCCGCACTACTTCCCCCTCTTTTTAAAAAGAAAAAAAAACAAAGGAAAATATCCATAGTCCATTTTTTGGGAATGTGGGCGCAGTATTCCAGGTTACTTCCAGCTGGTTGGGGGCGCTGATAATCTTATGGGGACCTAAAGAAAATTTAGAGTTATGATCAAGTCCTAACTGAAGTATCCTGTGAGTCTTGATCATCTCAGGCAGCAGTCTTGAACATGTTCTGGATGAAGAACTCAGACATCTGGGCCATCTGTTCCTACTGGAGATTTCTCAGGTGGTCTCCCTTGGTTAAAGATGATTTTTCTTAACTCTGAATAAATCCAGAGCCTCTCATTTTCTGTGGAAACAAAATCTCTTCTCCAAAGTAACATACCTTTTGACTTCAATTTTGAAGCCAAGGTATTTTCAAAATACCTATCTTGGATTAATTCTGCAGCATTTATAAACAAATATCTTTTAGCAGCTGTTGCTCCTTCCTCAGCATTTAAACAATTCAAAGAGAGCATAATAGCATACAGTATCAAGATTCTCTGTGTATTTTTCATCTTTATGTGGCTTTACTTTAACCTCTATTTCTTATATTTTTACTTTTAACTTTTGGCTTTTTGAGACAGGTTCTCTGCATATCTTTGTCCTGAAATAACTCTGTAAACCAGTCTATCCTTGAACTCCCAGAGATCCGTCTGTCTCTGCCTCCCAGGCTACTTGTTCTTTCTTTCTTTTTTTTTTAACTCTGAGAACTTTAACCTTTAGCCTGTATATATTTTTAACACAAAGTAAACCATTTAGAGGTTTTCTTACTCTTTGAATCTTTCTTTACTGTATATCTCTCTTTTTCTGACCCCATGGGTCTTTAATTTGCTAAGGAATACTGAGAAGACAACACTCAAAAGCTCTTAAGTAGTTTCAAGGTCTTTGCCAGGAAGCAAGCTGCAACAGTGTTTCCATAGTCCGGACTGCCTGCTTGAAAGAGTCAGAGTTTTCCCTGGCAGGACTGCCCAGAAAGCCGACATTTTAAAACAGCGCAGCTTTTTTCCTGCTACGGCTGAAAGCCAAAATGCTTTAGTCTAGTCTTTCCCATACTTTCTCAGGCTTTCTGTGGATGCAGTTATCCACGTGGGCGCCATTCTGTAACATGAAAAGGGCCTGCTTGTTGGGGGTTTTCTGTCCTGTCCTGCCCCCCAGTTATTTAGTCCCAGAGAAAAATCACACAAAGAAACCTCTCTAAGTTATAAAGCTGATTGGCCCATTAGGTCTAGCCTCTTACTGGCTAACTCTCACATCTTGATTAACCCATTTTTCTGATCTGTGTTAGCCATGTGGCTCAGTACCTTTTTCAGTGAATCAGCTCACATCCTACTGCTTCCGTGATCTGGGCAGGAGTGGGAGGAATCAACTTCCTCCTCCCCAGAATTCTCCTGCTCTCCTTGCATCATTTCCATGTCCTGTCTGGCTTTCCCGCCTACAGCTCCTGCCTGGCCAATCAGCGTTTATTTAAAACATGATTGACAGAATACAAACAATTCTCCTGCACTAATGAGCAAACTCAGGCTGAAGGGGAGGGGCAGCTAGCACAAAGCAACACTAGATTCTGTATTCTCTGTCCCCAAAAAGTGCACGAAACTCATCCACAAGCCATTCCCCAAGGAAGACCAAAATAATTGTAAGTTAACCCAACAATAATGAAATGAGGAAGACTCACAATAAAATCTGTGAGACTCAATTCAAAACAAAAAGGTGGAGTCCTTTGTCTGGAAGACAAGGGTTAAAATTATAACAGTAGAACATTATACTGGGAGGGGGTTGCCTTCTAAGCACAGGGTGATTGCCCATACTGTCTGCCCATGGAGGCAGCCCTGGAAACATGGGTTCATCCTTCATGGCAATTAACTCCAAAGGGGGGTTGCTCATGGGAGCCTGTGAATGTTTATCAAAAAATTATGCAAATGCCTTTCTGATAGCACCACACGCTGCTTCCTCCTGGCATGTCAGCCATGCTGATTAAACTCCGCAGGGATTTAAAACACAGTGTTCTGCGGTCACTGGGCTCCTTCTAATTCCACTAAGTTTCCAATTTGGAAAAGGAAAAAGAATAATTTGATCACAGGTCCTTGGTCCAAACACTTTTGCTTAAGCAAGAGAAAAAGTGTATGATACACTCACTGTCTCTCTGTCCCTTGGGCTGGAGCCCCTAGCTGAGGGGATCTCTGCCTGTGATGCAAAGCCTCTTAACAATGAAGAAAGAATGGGGTGGGTGGACTTGTGTCTGTTGATGGCCTCTCCTCTGTGTAGCCCATGTGTTTCCCGCCTGCTAGAATGCCATCTCCAGCCTTCCTTCCTAGCTGGGCATCCTTCTGGAACCCTGAAACACAAATATATCCCCAGTTCTCTTCCAGTAATAGGTGTGTTATTCTTTCCTGGTTGCTGTGACAAAGCGTTTAACAAAAGAAAATTAGCAAAGAAAGGGTTGGTTTGGGATCACAGTTGGAGGGTACAGTCATGACGGCGGGGAAGGCTTGGCATCAGGAGTGTAAGGAGATTGCTCACATGGCATTCTTGGTCAGAAACCAAAAGAGAGCACTGGTGCCCAGCTTAACTTCTCCTTCTGTGCCAAATACATGTTGACTGAGTGACTGGGAAAGTCAGGGGGTGGGTAAGTATTCAATTATATGTCAATAATTAATATTGACTGTCAAATTTGACAGGACCAAGAATCACCCAGGAGACAGGCCTCTGTGCACATCTTTGAGGGAGGTTTTTTTTTTCTTTGAAGTTGGGTTAACAGACAAGATGACTGTGGCCGGCACAGTTCTGTGGGCTGGGATCCTGAACTGTGTAACTCCTGCACAGCACCACTAGTGAATTGCATCCTCTCCCAAAGACTCAGCCATCAGAAGCAAACAGTGCCTTCTTTGGAAGAAAAAAAAATGGGGTCTTTGTAGATGGAATTAAGTCAAATTGTTGAAGTGCTACAGGTGAGGACCAGCATAAGACATAATGGCCTATGGTATTATAAGACTCTGAAAAGCAAAAGGCAGGCAGAAACACAGCCAAGAGAACACTTGAAGATAGACGTAGATGTGGGATTCATGGGGCCAAAAGCCAACCACTGTGACTGGCATGTGAACTGTGCCCCCAATGGCTCAAGCAGTTGAACACCACTGGTCCCCAAATGATGACACTGTTGGGAAAGGTTGCAGAACCTTCAGGAAGTAGAACTTGGCTGAAGGAAGTGGGTCACCAAGGGGAGGGCCTTGAGGTTTTACCTCCACTTCCTGTTTACTCTCCACTTCCTGACTGCAGATACCACATGACCAAAACTTCTGCTGTCATCCATTTCCTATCATGATAGCATTTCCCGTTGACATATGAGCCAGGATAAGCCCTTCCCCTTCCAGTTGTTTGGTGCTAAGGTCTTGTCACAGCTATGAGAAAAGGAACTGATACCCCTAGGGGGCGGCAGGAGCCAGCCAAGCCTGGAGGCAGCAGGAAGGCTCTTCTTTGGAGACTTTGAACAAAACATGACTCTGTCCACACCATGATTTTCAGCTTCCAGAATTGAGAGAAAACAGATTTCTGTTACTTTAAACCAGTAGATAAGCAAGCCGTTTGCAGTGGCATCCCCTACAAAGCCAGCATGGTGCGTTCTCTTAGAATGAGCTAGAATGAGGCTCCTAACAAAAATAAACATTCAGCTGATTATGTACAATAATGTCTAGTTACTCTCTAAGTTCTGTAATCTGTCATCTGATATAAATTGTTTAACACTCAAATCTTTAAGAGAGAGGGAAAAGCAAATACATTTCTAATATAAATATTTTCTCAATGCAGAATGAGACATAATTTTACTGAAAAATAATTTGGTTCTTTTATCTGAAACCTAAAGTTAACTGGACATCTTGTATTTTATTTGTATAATAATATGCCTCAGTAATAGAGAAAGACAAAGCAGGATTTGTCTCAGGTAGGGAATTGACAGGAACGCCTTCTCTAAAGAAGAGATATGTGAAGAGGGAGCTGAGCTGACCAGAGGATAAGTCTGCATCCTCCAGGACAATTAGTGCCCCAAACCTAGAGAGGCTGACTACAGAGCTAGAAAGGCTGACTACAGAGCTGTGACCCAGGAATGTGGCAATTCTACTGAGCTTCAGTCAGTAATACAGTGAGAGAGAAACTACGCTCCTGAAATCCACGGCATCCCAGCTAGAATTCTCAGTCTGTGGGTTGCAACCCCTTTGGGAGTCGAACAACCCTTTCACAGAGGTCATCTAAGACCATAAGAAAACACAATATACATTATGATTTGTGACAGTAACAAAATTAGTTATGAAGTAGCAATGAAAACAATGTTATGGTTGGGGTCACCACAACATGAGGAACTGTATTAAAGGGTCTCGGCCTTAGGAAGGTTGAGAACCACTGAACTAGATGGTAAGTAAGAAATCTGTGTTAAAGTCTTTATCACATTATTGATCTTGGCTTTAATGAGCAGGACTTAGACTATTTAGGTGTCAAGCCCATCTGGAGTCTTGCTTTACGATGCCCTTAAATAACCACGGGAGAGCCAGCGGGCGATAAAACAACACAGAGTGGTGCACAGTTGCTGGAGGAGGAAAGGCTGGGGTGTAATGCAGCGGAGGTCAGTATTTATGTGCTTCCTCTGTAACAGATTCATTAAAAACATCATAAGCTACTTTATGACTTTTAAATGTTGCTGTTGGCATCCATTCAAAATAAGGGAGGTTTTATTTGATTTTTAAACTTTTCTTCAACAATCAAAAACGCTCGCTTGGTCATTAGGTCAACTTCACTTAAATGTTCATTATGGCATTAATTATAATAGAAAAAAGTAGAGCCAGGTATGATGGTACATATCTCTAATCCCAGCCCTCTGGAGGTAGAGGCAGGAGGATTGCATTCCAGGACAACCTGGACTGCTGGGATGAAAGCTTTATGTGTACTTTCAGGAGAGAGGCTTAGAGTCTCATTGTGTCAAGGAAGGAATGGTGAAGGGAACAAAAAACTGGCTGTTCATATCTCCCCACAGTTTGGCATCTCATAAAGTCAAGAGCAAGTGCATGTATGTGCACATGCGTGTTTGTATGTGCCTATGTGTTCATGTGCCTATGTGTGTATGTGTGTGTGTGCATGTGTGTAGGTGTTCTATGCAAATGAGGCTACGATTTGCATTTGTGATTTAATATGCCATAAATATACCAAGTCAGTCCACAAATGTTGGGGAATATTATTTTAAGGTGTGTGACTTTTGTTTATGCTGCATTTGTTTAACTCTGTGAAGCTGTGATTCTTTGCCTGTCTAAAATGCCTGATGATCTAATGAAGACCTGAACGGCCAATAGCAAGGCAGAAGCAAGGATAGGTGGGGCTGGCAGGCAGGGAGGATAGATACAAGGAGAAATGAAAAGGAAAAAAGCAATGAAAGAACAAGGAGAGGAGGACATCAGGGGCCGACCACTCAGCCACCCGGCCACCCGGCCACCCGGCCACCAATCCAGTCAGTCACCTGGGAATGGAATAAGAAGGAAAGTAAGATATATGTCAGTTAGAATGATAAAAGGCCCCGAGGGAAAAAAGTAGATGGGTTAAAGATAAGAAAAGTTGACTAACAACAAGCCAAGTTAAAACTGGGCACTCATAACTAAGGATAAACCTCCATGTGTGATTTATTTGGGAGATGGGTAGTGGCCCCCCCAAAAAGCCAAAAGAGTACAACATCACACAACCACAAAGTTACTGACTGCCCTTCTAAATACCTGCATAATATTCCTTCTAAAAACACCTTATGATTTATTCAAATATCCTTTAACTAGGAAAGATTTGGGTTTTTTCTTTCCTCCATTACCCCCTAGTCCTTTCCTTTCTTCTCTCTGACCCCCTATACTTCTTTATTTCTTCACATTTTCTTAAACTATATCTCAATAAACACCATTGAACATGCAGAAAGAGAGTCACTTGGATAAACGAAGGGTCTCAGGATGGTGTGAAGATATTAAGGTCCCACTACAAATGATTTTGTTCCTCAAATCATCCATGTTGATGTTCAAGAGACATGCGGCCTCTGTGGACCATATTGATGTGAGTGCCTTGCACTGCTTCCTGAGGTCAAGTTGCCTGATGCCTATGCTCTGGGCTGCCTCTAAGGGCCTTGCCTGGGTCTGTGGTCCTCCTGTAGCTGGGGCTGTGCTCCTGGTCTGTGCTGTTGTCAGAAACCATGTGGAAGCCCATGATCCTTGCAGTAGCAGCAGCAGCAGCAGCAGCATTATTATCATTACGAGATAGCCACATGGCTGGGGAGGGTGCATGGGTCTCAGAGTGGTTAGAAGAGAACTTTGTGGAGTCAGTTCTCTCTGTCCACCTTCATGTGGATTCCAGGGATCAAACTCAGGACACCAGCAAGCGCCTTCACCCCCTAAGCCATCTCACCGGCCAGAAGTTTTTTGTTATAGGAGTTTATTTGTACCAAGATTCAATTGCTATTCAACACAAGATTATTTCTGTGAACAAAATAACTAGAAAATACCTGAGCAATTAATCCAAGATGAAATCAAGATCTCTGAGAAAGCACGGTGGAGACAGACCATAAACCTGAGCTGCTGATCTATCGTGCACTGTTGGGAACTGTATTTCATAGCCACAAATGACTGGGAGACAATAGCTTCTGCTCTGTCCTCGGGGCATGAAGAAATATTAATCACTGCCAGAGAGGCTGGGGCATAAAATATGTATTATCTTCATTTCCCTTTTTATTATCAGATCTAAATCTTAATCAGGAAGTAAAGGGCTCTTTTGTGGATTCAGTCTTTTCAATAAAAAGGAAAGTATGTGTGGCTTTCTTCCAAAGGACCCTCTCCTGTCTATTATCTCCACTCCAAAGTAGAGAGAGAGAGAGAGAGAGAGAGAGAGAGAGAGAGAGAGAGAGAGAGAATAGACAGACAGACAGACAGAGATCTTCTTATGGGTTGTCACAAGAAATTTTTCCCTGAGTGGAGGGGGAACTCAGCAATGCCTCCCACCTTCTTCTATGATTTCGGTGACAAACCAAAGGGTTTTAAAAATTTATTTATTTTTGCATCCAAACCTCAGTTTCCCCTTCTGCTCTCCTCCGTTCCCTGCCCTCACTCCCCCTCTGCTCCCCCCAACCCCTTCTCTGTTTCTTTTCAGAAAAGGTCAGGCCTCCCATGGATGTCAACAAAGCATGGCATACCAAGTTGAGGTAGGATTAAGTTCCTCTTCTCATATAAAGCCTGGAAAAAGCAACCCAGCAACCCAGTATGAAAAATGGGTTCCCAAAAGACTGCCAAAGTATCAGAGACAGGCCCCGCTCCCATTGCTAGGAGTCTCACAAGTAGACTAAGCTATACAACTGTCACATGTATGTAGAAGGCCTAGGACAGTGCCCTGCAAGCTCCTTAGCTGCTGGTCCAGGGTCTATGAACTCCTATGAGCCCAGGTTTGTCGTCTCTGTGGTTCTCTTGTGACCTTGACTTTGACCCCCTGGCTCATACAATCCTTTCTCCCTCTCTTCAACAGGATTCCTAAAGCTCTGCCCAGTGCTTGGCTGTGGATCTCTGCATCTGTTTCCTTAACTTACTGGATGAACGCTCTCTGATGACAATTGGGGTAGTCATCAGTCTTATGACAGGAGATGGACAGTTCGGGCACCCTCTCCAATATTGCTAGGAGATTTAGCTGGGGTCATCCTTATGGATTCGTGGGAGTTTCCCTAGCACCAGGTTTCTATCTGATCCAGAAATCCCCTGCATCAAAACACTTCTTCCATTACTCTCCCTCTCTGTCTCCCCCCAACTCAATCCCTCATGTTCCCATTCCTACCCACCCCAGTTTACCCAAGAGATCTCTTCTATTTTAGGTCCTTGTTACCTAGCCTCTCAGAACTGTGGATTGTAGCGTGGTTATCCTTTACTTTACAGTCAATATCTACTTATGAGTTCAGTGCATAACAAGTTTGTCTTACTGGGCTCTGGGTTACCTCTCTCGTGATGGTTTTTCTAGTTTCATCCATTTCCCTTCAAATTTCCTGATGCGATTGTTTTTTAACAGGTGAGTAATACTCTTTTGTGTAAATATACCACATTTTCTTTATCCATTCTTTGGTTGAGAGGCATCCAGATTGTTTCCAGGTTCTGGCTATTATGAATAATGCTGCTATAGCTATGAACATAGTTGAGCAAGTGTCTTTGTTGTATAGTTGAGCATCCTTTGGGTATATTTCTAAGACTGGTATAGCTAGGTCTTGAGGTAGACTGTGTCCCAATTTTCTGAAAAACCACCATATTGATTTTCAAAGTGGCTGTACAAGTTTGCAGTCCCACCAGCAGTGAAGGGGTATTCCCCTTGCTCCACACTCTCCAGCATAAGCTGTCATTTGCGTTTCTGATCTTAGCCATTCTGACAGATATAAGGTGAAATCTCAGAATCATTTTTATTAGCATTTCCCTGATGGCTAAGGATGTTGAACAATTCCTTAAGTACTTTTCAGTCATCTGAGATTCTTCTATTGAGAATTCTCTGTTTAGAGCTGTACAGCATTTTTTAGATTGGATAATTTGGTATTTTGATGTCTACTTTCTTAAGTTCTTTATATAGTTTGGAGACAAACCCTCTGTTAGATGTGGGATTGGTGAGGATTTTTTTTCCCATTCTGCAGGCTGTCGTTTTGTCCTAATTAACAGTGTCCTTTGCCTTACAGAAGCTTCTCAGTTTCAGGAGGTGCCATTTATTAATTGTCAATCTCAGAGTCTGTGCTATTGGTGTTCTATTCAGGAAGTGGTCTCCTGTACCAATAAGTTCAAGGCTATTCCCCACTTTCTCTTCTATCAGGTTCATTGTAACTGAATTCGTGTTGAGCTCTTTGATATGCTTGGACTTGAGTTTTGTGCAGGGCAAATAGATATGGATCTATTTGCATTCTTCTGCATGCTGACATCCAGTTACGACAGCAGCATGACAAGCCAAAGTTTGACCCCACCAAAGTTCACTCTGTGGACCCAACGAGGTTTTTGTGCTTTCTTACAGAGCATGAGTGAGGGGTTACAAGCAAGGACTGGGTGACCTACAGCAAACACTTTGGAACATGAACACCAAATATGAATGAGGCTCTCAATGACTTCATAGATGAAACCCCTCTCAAGTAATATGCCCCAGCCTATAGACTCTAGCCCTTCACTGAAACTTCATGACATGTGCAATTAGGGCAGAATTGCATGCAGATGTTAGAGAGGAGTAACTGGGTATTAGATTGAGGGTCCAATGACCTTTCCCACCTCTCTGTCTTTGAGGGATGTCTACAGTGGTCCAGGATGTCCAACTGTGATGGACTCCTGAAAGTAGACACAGCTGATCTCACAAGGACTGCACCTGGTTTGCTGAAAGGATAGGGCTCTATGACGTAGAGACATCTCCACCTTTGCAAAATACTTCTCAACCTTTCTATTTGCAGTGAATTCTAACGCAAGTTTAACAGCTAATCTGACAGGCCCTCCCACTGCTTCCGGCCATGATGACGTCCCCTGAAATAACAATTGTGATATTACTGACTTGTGTGTAATAACATCATAATGATCTATTGGGCACAATGTCCTGTGACAAATACTTCACTACTGTCATCTTGCTGAATCAGAGCTGACTCAACACGAAACCATTTTCTGCAAAACCAATGCCTAGAAAAGCATGAAGCAGCTTGTCTTACCAGGCAGGCATATAGCATAAGCAGAATATTTGACTGAAAGCTTCAAGCCTGATTGGTCATCCCCTTCCAGTTCCCTGTTGGGAGAAAAGTTCCCAATTTCAGAGTTAGCGCTGCCTTCTCCTTGTGCATTCTGAAGCTGTCAAACAGTCTGTCGAAACTAACAAATACACAGACATGTGTTCTGAAGCTCTGACTTTCTGACATGAGCATCCAGACTGGATCATTGCAGTGGCACAAGAAGATGCTGGCAGCTGAAACTGCTCAAGAAGGGAAACTATTCTCTAGGGCACAGCAAAAATAGATTCTGACTGTAGTGACTAGTTGCAGGTAGGCCTGCTTTTCACCCTGCATGGCTCCTCCATGGCTAGCTTAGCCCCAGAAATAACAACACACAAATTGTATTCATTTAAACACTGCCTGGCCCATTATCTCTAGAGAGTTAGTTACTGGCTAACTCTCACATCTTGATTAACCCATTTCTAATAATCTGTGTAGCACAAGTTGGTGGATTACCGGGAAAGATTCATCATGTCTGACCTGGTGGCTGGCTCCATGGCGTCTGCCTCATTTTCCTCTTCCCAGCATTCTGTTCTGTTTACTCCGCCTACCTAATTTTCTGTCCTATCAAAGGGCCAAGGCAGTCTCTTTATTAACCAATGAAAATAACACATAGACAGAAGGTCCATCTACATCATTTCCCCTTTTTCTATTTAAACAAAAAAGAAAGGCTTTCACTTTAACATAGTAAAATGACATATAACAAAACAGTTATCAAGTAAGAATTACAGTTACAATATTTATATCTATTTTATCTTTATCATAATAATGGAAAACTATAACTATAACTAACCATTCTTCAACTCCATCAAAGACTCCAGAAGGATATAATATTACCTAAGTAAACAAGAAGTAAGCAACTTCCAAAACTCTAGAAATGACAGAGACATCTTGCTGCCTGGACAGTCACCCAAAGTTCCTCTGTACCATTGGGGCATCCATCTTCTGCCTACAGGCCCATAGTATCCAGAGACATTTCCATGAAACAGGAAATTTCAAAGGCAGTTCAGTCACTATCTGCTGTGTCCTGCAGAATGTCTCGCAGACTCTTTCATGAACCAGGAACCCCGAAAGATCATCTTACCTTTAGGCAAGTTCAGCAGTCCTCTCTCTGCAGGTTCTCTGTGTCCAGTTTATACAACAGTCCAGGCAAGAGCAGTTTCTTGCCCAAATGGCTAACCAACTTCATAAGGAGCCTCTTTGATGCCCATCTTCCTCTTGAAGTAGATTGGTGCTTCCAGGAGCAGATGTGTCTCATTGTCATGAAAAGCCCTAAGTTATTAAAACATTAAATGCCATGTTCTGTAGTCTTTGAAAGATATGAAGAATGCCTATCTTAAATATATCTATGCACATCTAGAAAATCAAACTAACATTACTACAAGCTTGACTATTATCAATGATTATCCATTAACAACCTATATTTTTAATTATACATTGCATTTTTAAATGAACTACACAACCACAATACCTTAATCAAAATCAGAAATACATATACATATAACAAAATTGACCTAAAATCCATACCAATGCAAATTATTCATATCTATATCATATCCCCCTTTAAATGTAAAAGAACATTTATAAACAATATTTGGGAATATGGGCGTAGTTATTTCTCTCCAAACTTCTTACTGCTGTATAGGGGCGCTGTTAATCAGGTCTTTCATGGTATAACCTGTCTGCCAGGTTCATCTCAGTTGGCAGTTGAATGAAGTAATTTTTTGAGGGTATTCACAGCAACTTTTCAGGAGGGCGTGGTCTATCATACCATATTGGGATAGAAGCAATTCACAGGGTCTCATCCTCTGTGAAAACAAAAGAAGAACCTCCTTTCCAAAGTATCATATCCTTAGATCCACATTCTGAAGTCAAGGTATTTTCAAAATACCTATCTTGGATTAGTTCAGCAGCATTTATAAACAAATATCTTTTAGCAGCTGTTGCTCCTTCCTCAGCATTCAAACAATTCAAAGAGAGCATAATAGCATACAGTATCAAGATTCTCTGTTTATTTTCCATCTTTATGTGGCTTTCCTTTAACCTCTATTTCTTATATTTTTACTTTTACTTTTAGCTTTTTGAGATAGGTTCTCTGTATATCTTTGTCCTGGAATAACTCTGTAGACCAGGCTGTCCTTGAACTCACAGAGATCTGCCTGTCTCTGCCTCCCAGGCATTGGGATTAAAGGCATGTACCACACCTTGAGGTCACAGAGGTCAATCTACCTCTGCCCCTTGAAGTCACAGAGGTCAATCTACCTCTGCTTCCCAAGTGTTGGGATTAAAGGTGTGTACCACCACACCCAACTACTCTATTTCTCTCTCTCTCTCTCTCTTTTTTAACTTTAAGAACTTAACTTTTAGCCTGCATATATTTTTAGAACACTGTAAACCATTTAGAGATTTTTCTTTGTCTTTGAATCTCTCTTTACTGTATATCTCTCTTTCTGACTACATGAGCCTTTTTGGATAGGATTAAAGCCATGGCTTTGATGGATAGATCCAGCCCATTCCTTAGCTTTCCAACCTCATGGCAGAGGTACCTCCAGAACCATTTTTTATCGTCACAACTCTACAGTGTTTCAAGGTCCCTGTCAGCAAGCAAGCTGCAGCATTCTGCTCACAGACCACACTCAGTCGGACTGCCTGCCTGAAAGAGCCAGAGATTGCCCTGGCAGGACAGCCCAGAAAGCTGGCATTTTAAAACGGTGCAGCTTTTTTCCTGCTACAGCTGAAAACAGAAAAGCATGCGTTCAGCTTTTCATCAACACCGTTTAAGTGTTTCGTGGCAGGACCTCCTAAAAGAGCTGCAAGGTTTTGCAGCTAAAGCTGAGTCAGGAAGCCTCTTTTAGATGAGCGCCTTGCTTGCCTCTAGCAAGCAGAGCAGACCCGAGAAATTGCTGCTACCAAGAAAACATGCTTTACTCAATTCTTTCCCAAGCTTTCTCAGGCTTTCTGTGAATTCAGTTATCCATGTTGGGTGCCATCTGTAGTGGCGAGTTGCGGGTAGGCCTGCTTTTCACCCTGCATGGCTCCCGCATGGCTAGCTTAGCCCCGGAAATAACAACACACAAATTGTATTCATTTAAACACTGCCTGGCCCATTATCTCTAGAGAGTTAGTTACTGGCTAACTCTCACATCTTGATTAACCCATTTCTAATAATCTGTGTAGCACCACGAGTTGGCGGCTTACCGGGAAAGATTCAGCATGTCTGACCTGGTGGCTGGCTCCATGACGTCTGCCTCATTTTCCTCTTCCCAGCATTCTGTTCTGTTTACTCCGCCTACCTAATTTTCTGTCCTATCAAAGGGCCAAGGCAGTCTCTTTATTAACCAATGAAAATAACACAAAGACAGAAGGCCCATCTACATCATCTGGCTGCAGCATTCCAGGATCACCACTGTTACTGGTGACCCAACTTTCTGGGTCCATGTCCACCTACGATAGGGTTGTTTCCAAAAGGGTATTCCGGGACATTGTTTCTGGAGCCATAGTCTGTAGCCCTGTTGCTCCATCATGCCCAGGGATCCTCTAAGCTACCCAGCTTCTTTCAGTAAATCTCTTTCCCTTTAAACAAACTGTGACATCTGTTGCTTGTAACTAAGAATCTTCAGTGCCAAAGGCACTTAATATTTGAGGATTAATATTTCCGTGTTTAAACATAAATGTAGTGTATTTTCAACGAAAACATGCAGTTGGGACATTTTTCTATTTGCTTTTAACCCAGCGAGACAATGACCTTTTAGGTACCTATGGTATGGGTGTGCACATGACGACATGTGGAGATCAGAAGAGGACCAGGTACTCTACACCATCACTCTCCAATTTATTCCTTTGAGACAGGGTCTCTCACCGAATCTCTCACCATGCTATGGTGGCAGACAGGAAGTCCCAGCTATCTCCCTGTCTCCATTTCCCACCCCACAGCACCGCATTTACAGATGCACATGTGGGCATGCCCTTTCGGCGGGCTCTGGGGATTTGAACTCAGGTCCTCAGACTTGTGCAGCAGGAGAAGGTGCTCACTGAGTGTCTTCCCAGCCTGACACTGACTTTAATAGTGATGCCTAGTGCTTTCTTTATTTCTGATGCTGCTAGATAAGTCCACACCTTGCTCTTGGTTTTACACCTGTCCCATTCTTTTCAGTGTTTTTTACTGGTTGACTGTTTCCACCCAGACATTCTTTATTTGTTTTAATCTTCCATTATGTTTCATGCAGTTGCCTCAGAGCACAAGCTCAGATGATGTGTTTGGTTTTTTGTTGATTCAGTAATCACACATTTATTAGAAGTTATGGCCATCATGGGTATGCCTGCACAAATAAGGTAGATAATGGTCTAGCTTATGTCTCTAGGAAAATGAAACATTTTTCTGCTTATTATAACATAAAGCATATTACAGGTAAACCACACAATCCTACAGGTCAGGCAGTTGTAGAAAGATGAAACTGAACTGTAAAGGATATGTTAAACAAACAGAAAGGGATGGAAACTACCCCCAGAAATAGATTACATAATGCCTTATTAACCTTGAATTTTCTTTTTTGCCATTTATTATTATTATTTATTCATTTATTTATAAAAAATTTCCACTTCCTCCCCTCCTCCCAATACCATCCCATTTCCCCCACTCCCTCACCTCCCCCTCTCCAGTCCTAAGAGCAGTCAGGGTTTCCTGCCCTGTGGGAAGTTCAAGTTCCTCCCCCCTCCCTCCAGGTCTAGGAAGGTGAGCATCCAAACAGACTAGGATCCCAAAAAGCCAGTTCATGCAGACGAAACAAGACCCAGTGCCATTGTCAATGGCTTCTCAATCAGCCCCCATGTCAGCCACATTCAGAGAATCCGGTTTGATCACATGCTCGTTCAGTCCCAGTCCAGCTGGCCTTGGTGAGCTCTCATTAGATCATTCCCCTTGTATCAGTGGGTGAACGCGCCCCTCGTGGTCCTGACTTCCTTTTTCATGTTCTCCCTCCTTCTGCTCCTCATTTGGACCTTGGGGGCTCAGTCCAGTGCTCCAATGTGGGTCTCCGTCTCCATCCATCGTTGGATGAAGGTTCCCTCTGATCCTGCCTTCCTAGGTCACGTTCTCCCTCCATCTGCTTCTCATTTGGACCTAGGGAGTTAAGTCCAGTGTTCCAATGTGTGTCTCTGTCTCTATCTCCATCCATCGCCCGATGAAGGTTCTATGGTGATATGCAAAATATTCATCAGTATGGTTATGGGCCAAGGCCAGTTCAGGCACCCTCTCCTCTACTGTCCAGGGAACAATCTGGGAACCTCTCCTTGGGCCTGGGAACCCCTCCAGAATCAAGTCTCTTGCAAACCCTAAAATGGCTCTCTTAGTTGAGATATATACCTCCCTGCTCCCATATCCATCCTTCCTCCCTCCCCCCATCCCATTCCCCCAAGCCATCCCCAATCCTCCCCCTCTCCCTTCTCTCTAACCATCTTCCCTTACTTCCACCCCCCTACCCTCCCCCCTCCCCGTGCACCCAAGTTTGCCTGGCAATCTTGTTTATTTCCAATATCCAGGAGGATAACTATATGATTTTCTTCAGGTTCACCTTCTAATTTAGCTTCTTTAGGATCACTTTTTTGTTTTTGTTTTTTGTTTTTTTTTAAAAATCCCATTATGAACTGGCTTGTCAACCAACTACAACACTGTCTAGCAGACACACGGTAAAAACAGCTCAGCTCAGAATCGCTCAGATCCCTCGCGGTCTCTTGATGGCCTCCTGTCAGGCTCTCGTCCTCCACCACCTCCACCTCCTCCGCCGCCACCACGCCTGCGGTCTCTGGATCGAGACCGCCATTCTGGGATCGGGACCTGGATCTATGCTTCTTGCGCCGGCGTCCATACAGCTCCCGTCGTAGCTCTCTTGAGATTGGCTTCAGATGCATGAAGTTGCAAAAGCCCCCTCTTGTGCATTCTCTCATCTCATACTGGTGGCAGCAGGCTTCCCTGAAGTCGGTCACTGGAGACAGCTCTGCATGGATTGGCTGACCATTAAACCAACGGTTATTCAAGTCGATCACAGCTTTCTCTCCTCACGTCGAAACTTGACATACACGTTCCCCACCAGGTGGTCTCCTAGGTTGTCACAGACATTCATCTCCTCAACCTCTCCTTACTTTTCTTCCATCTCGGTGAAGACTTCCTCGAAGAACTCATCATAGTGCTCCTACATCTCCACATCGCTCACAGCACAGTGTGAGCCGTCAGCCGTCTGTGCACTGTTTTGGGGATTACGATAGATGTTTTGAATCAAGATGGTCTGGCTAAAGGTTGGTTTATTGTGCAACCGAGAACATCTGTCTCCATGACGACATGCTCCAATTTTGAAATAAAATGAACAGTTGACTTTGTCTTTCTCGGTGCCGAAGATGGAGGCCAAGTATTCCGCCCTTTTCCAGCGGACGCCTCCTACACGGCAGCCGACGCCGCCGACTCTCCCAGATGATGTGTTTTTGATGGTTTCTTTAATTATAGAAAAGGACAATCTTAAGTTATCGTAATATATTAGTGTCTTAGCAAGGGTTTCTATTGCTGTGAAGAGACAGCATTGTAGCATGAATAATAAAACCCCAGAGACCGATACTGGGGTTCAGCCTGAAGATCAGAAAAGCAAAGCAGCCAACTACTAGAGACCTTTTACCTCTACCACGTCTTCAGATGGAAGGGGCAAGATCCTGTCTCCACAAATCCAAACTCAACTGAGCTCCTGTTTCCTCCCACCTTATTTATATTCCTCTCTCCTGTCCATATCTCTCCTGTCTTCACATCCCTAGTGCTGGGATTAAAGATGTGGGATCCCAAGTGCTGGGATCACCTTTGTGTGAGCTTTGTTTCTCTTTTAGACAGATTCAACCTAGTGTAACAAGGTGGCCTTGAACTAACAGAGATCCATCTGCCTCTGCCTCCTAAATCCTGAGATTAAAGGTGTATGCCACCACTCCCTGATTTGTATGGCTGACTTGTATAATTGCTTTGCCCTCTGATCTTCAGGCAAGCTTTATTTATTAAAACACAAACAATATACCACTATACACCATGATCACAGCAAGTCCTATAAAGAAAACATGCCATTGGGGTGATTTGCATGCAGCTTCAAAGGTTCAGCTCATCATCGTCATGACAGGGAGCATGGCAATGTGCAGACATGGTGCTAGCTACATCTTGATATGCAGGCAACAGGAAGCCAACTGAGACATCGGGGGGTATCCTGAGCATAGGAATCCTCAAAGCTGGCCTCCACAGTGACACACTTCCTCCAACAAAGCCATACCCACTCCAACAAAGCCAAACCTCCTAATAGTGCCACTCCCTATGAGATTATGGGGGCCAGTTACATTCAAACTACCATAACTAGCAACTAACATGCCTTTTTTAAAATGTAAGAAACCGGTGATGGTGTGATCCTGCTTAATCAACTCTGTCCTTAACACCTTTGCATTTTACTTCTTCATAAACTAACTCTGTCATATTGTTTTTATTACATTTTTGAAAGAAATCTGAAGAGAACTTGGATTTTGATACCTCACTGTGTGTTTATCATTTTCAAAGCTTCCCGTTGTTTCCTGTTGGCTAAGGATTCCAAAAAGTCTCATCTCCTCTCAACTACAAAAACTTCCTTTAGCATTTCCTGAAACTAGGGTGTTACTATCCGTGTGCCCTTCTTAGCTCTTGGTCTCTTTAATAGTCCATTATGTTTCATGTTTAATCCCAGCATTCAGGAAGTAGAGGCAGGCAGATCTCTGTGACTCTCTCTCTCTCTCTATCTCTCTCTCTCTCTCTCTCTCTCTCTCTCTCTCTCACACACACACACACACACACACACAGAAAGAGAGAGAGAGAGAGAGAGAGAGAGAGAGAGAGAGAGAGAGAGAGAGAGAGAGAAATTTAGAAGGACTTGGAAGGAAGCTTGAGAACAAGGGCTGCACACAAAGGTCAGAAGAAGGTATTGAATCTCCTGGACCTAGAGTTTCCGAGAGTTGTTAGCTATCATGTGGGAACTGAACCTGGATCCTATGGAAGAACAGCAAGCTTTCCTAACCTCAGAGACATCCGTCCAGCCCCAAATGGATACGTTTTTGTCTTCCTTGTCTTCCTATTTGTTCTTTCAAGCACCTGAGTTCTGCTATCCAGCTACAGAGACCTCCATGCAAATTCTGAACGACTTCCTCTAATACAGATAACACGAGTTTGACTGTCTGTTTCTAGGTAACAACAAGAACAGCATCATCATCCAGTGCCCAAAGCAGAGGATTTATATCGCACTCAACCAAGGAGTTGTTTTTTACAGAGGAATAACATAAACCAGCCACAGCATCATGCCAGGTCCTGACAACCTTTCAGACTTCGTAAACACACACTTTCATTATGCCTGCCCATCACGTGGAAGCTGGAAGCTGACCTGTGAGATCATGTTTCTTTAGAAGGAATAGTAGCAGTAGTGAGGCAAAAGCATGGGCTTGGCTCTGTAAAAAGATGTATTGAGAGAATCTCAGGCTCTCCTTTCTCACAACATAGGCACCAGATGCACCCTAGGTTCTTCCCACCGTGATGATTTAAAATAAGAATGGTCCCCCAATAGGCTCATATGTTTGAAGACTTGGTCCCCAGTTTGGACTATTTGGGGAGGACTAGGAGGTGCTTCCAAAGATTCACACCTTTCATATCGTCTCTCTGACTCCTGCTTACAGATCAAGATGTGAGTGCTAAGGTGCTGCTCCTGCCATGCCTTTGCTCCATCCTCTTGAACTTCGGCTCTCCAAAACCACGAGCCCAGTTAAACACTTTGATCAGTTGTCTAGGCCCTTAGCATTTTGTCACAGCAATAGAAAAATAGCTAAGACACCCCACACAGAGAGCTCTGCAGCTGACTCTTCAGTGGACATCATCAGGGGCCCTTTATATAATTCAACCTGATAGGAGCTGGTATCAGCACCCAGAGGTAGAGGGCTTGGTTTAATGACACTGCTTCTTCACTTCAAGCACCAGATACAAACAAAAGTTGTATGTAGTTTATACAGCCAGCTATGGCAAAGGTTCCCACGATCTGCCCTGTGGATTTGATCTGCTTGTTAGAGTAGATCGCAGAACAAGGAGAAACCTGTTACCTATGCTTATTATAGAGGGCATTAAAAAGGACGCGGATGAAAAGTTCCAGAGGAGAAGCAGGACTGTGAAACGTCTGTGCTCTCTCTGGGCAGGCCACTCTCTAAGGTCTGCTGTGTGTTCAGCTGGCTACAATTCCTTCCAATCCTTTGAGGGATTGTTTGAGGGGAGGATGTCCTACCTAGTTTTATGTCAACTTGAGACAAGCTAGAGTCATCTGAAAGGAGGGAACCTCAATTGAGACAATGCCCCCATAAGATTGAGCTACAGGGCATGTTCCTAATTAGTGACTGATATGGGAGGGCCCAGCCCACTGTGGGTGGGGCCACACCTGGGCTAGTGGTCCTGGGTTGTTTAAGAAAGTAGACTGAGTAAGTCACAGGGAGCAAGCCAGTAAGCAGCATTCCTCCATGGTCTCTGCATCAGCTCCTGCCTCCAGGTTCCTGCCCTGCTTGAGTTCCTGTCCTGACTCCCTTTGATGATGAACAGTGATGTGGAAGTGTAAACCAAATAAGCCCTTTCCTCCCCAACTTGCCTTGGTCATGGTGTTTCATCACAGCAATACTAACCATAACTAAGACAGAGGATTAAATTTTATTAAATTGTATGGGCATGTGTGTCTATATGTGGGTATGTGTGCATGTGTGCAGGTACCTTCAGAGGCCAGAAGAGGGCATTGGGTTCCCAGTGAGCTAGAGTTACAGATGTTTATGAGACAACCTGTATGAACTCTTCTCCTCTGCAAGTGTGTTCTCTCTCTCTCTCTCTCTCTCTCTCTCTCTATTTCTGTCCCTCCCCATTATGAGACATAGTCTCACTACGCAAACCAAGCTGGCCTTGAACTCATAGAGATCTACTTGTGCTGGGATTAAAGGGTACGCCATCACGCCTGACTTCATACATGTTCTTAACCACTGAGTCTTGTCTCTAGCCCCTGGGTTTGTTTCTTTTTTATTAGTTTTAATGTATTTATTATGTGTTTGTGCACAAGCCATTCCACCAGTCCCCTCTAAGTCACCGTGTCAGCTTTGGAACATGGGCATAGTCGCTCATTGGCCAGCACTGACCTTGTTAAGCTTTGGTTCTCCTCCAGGACAGGGTAGAAGTTGAGATGTAGATCTACAGGCCAGGCCATCTAGCTTGACAACTGTTCTTATTTTTAACTCCCCTTCAACAAAATACCTTCCTAGCCTGAATTAATCCTCTGCACACTGAAAGTGTTGAGAGCACTCGCAGAGTCAGGGAAATGAGAATAAACTGTGAACATAATACCTGGCACTAAGTGAGAACCAGATTTAAAAAGAGGGCTTAATTCTCCTTTCAGTATTATTGGTGCCAGTAGCATTACAATGGGTAGTAGTGCATCATGCAAAATATATATTTATTTTGATATTTGTGGGGGGGAAGGAATGAGGGCAGATGCTCATGGAAGAGAGAAGAAGGCACCAGATCTGCTTTCTATGATCTTAGTCTTCTGCCTTCTTGTCCACTTTATAGCTTACCTTTATAATTAATCACTGCTTGCTTAGTACAGAGAGGACAGCTGAGAGCTCCTTTTTCCAGTGTTGCAAGGGTGAACTTCCATCTCTAACCATTCAGTTATAAGCCTTTTCCCAGATGATGGCTGAAGGAATAAAGCTGTCTGCTACTTGGTTTATAAAAATATCATTTAGAATCATTTTCGGTAGTGGTGGATGAAATCATCTTCATCATTACACATGTTCTTCCTCTCTTACTAATATTTCTGATAAGATAGAGATATTCACTGAATCACAATCTACAATGGTTACTGTAAAACTGTAAGCATGACTCAAATCAAGCAATGCTAAGTTGTTAATCTCCTCTGCCCACGTGTGATCTAATTAAACAGTCTGAGGCATGACTCGTACCAGACAAAATGCAAAATCAGAATAATTGCTGACACCGTGGGCAGTCTAAAATAACTACATCAGGAAGCTCGCATATCAAATTACTTCCGGGCTTATAAGGGATCATAGCATCTGAGAGGACTCTGGAATCAAAAAGAAAGTCTAATTGCTATAGTTACATCAAATGAGTTTTCAAAGGGGAAAAAAAGAACCATTTCCTTTGTTTGATGCTTGAAGATCATGCAATGTGAAGTGTGGAGATTATTTTCAAAGCTCTAAAAATGCACACACTTCCTCTTCATGTCCAAGACAATGAACTACTTTGAATTACACATCTAGGGCTATTTTGATGGATATGATGAAGAACAGGGTAGACGAGGTTCTAAGTATTTTATTTTTAGAGAAATCTAGTAATTAAGACTTTTGTCTTTTTGTACATATGTGAGGGTGGAGGTCAGAGGTTAACATCAGGTGTCTTCTTCAATTGCTTCTCCATCTCATCACATTTTTTTATTTTATATTGTGTGCATGGGTATTTTGACTGTGTGCCTTTATCTGTAATCCTAGCACTCCTATGCCAAGATAGGAGGCAGAAACGTGAGAACCCCCAGATGCTCAGGGACCAGCTAGTCTGGCACACACAGCAGCAAAAAAAGAGATGCTCTCTCAAATATGGTGCAAGATGAAGATGAATACTCAGGTTGCCCATGGCACACATGTACCCTGATTTACACATACAACCATGCACTTACATACTTACTATAAACTGGATTGATAAAAATAAAGCAGTGTGTTCTATCACAGCTGGAGAGAGGGGTGTGGGCAGAATACATTCCTCCTGTATGCTTCAGCAGCATGTGCTCTGAGCCTTGGTCCTGGCTGATAGTGGTCACCAAATGCCTGAAAACCTTGACTCATAGTCATAGCACACCAGTCGTTGCCCCCATCTCCATATATTACCCTTTCTAGGTGTCTTTCTATGTATCCCCTCTTCCTTATAAGGATATATCAGTCACTAGACTTAGGGCTAACTCTAATCAGGTAGGACCTTATCAAGTTACACTTGCAAAAGCTCCATTTCCAAACAGGCTTGAGTATAAAGTTCCAAAAGGGCATAAATCCTGAGAGTATAATATGTAATTCACAGATAATAAACAATGGTAATGATGATAGACAATAGAGAGAAAGCTTATAGGTGGATGGAGAAATAGATGGATGGATGGATGATAGATGAAAGATATAGATAGATAGATAGATAGATAGATAGATAGATAGATAGATAGATAGATAGATAGATAGATAGATAGATAGATAGATGGATGGATGGATGGATGGATGGATGGATGGATGGATGGATGGATGGATGGATGGATGGATAGATGGATGGATGGATAATAGAGAAAGATAGAAATAGAAATAGATAGATAGATAGATAGATAGATAGATAGATAGATAGATAGATAGATAGATAGATAGATAGATAGATAGATGGATGGATGGATGGATGGATGGATGGATGGATGGATGGATGGATGGATAGATGGATAGATGGATAGATGGATAGATGCATGATAGAGAAAGAGACAGAACTTGGTTTTTTCTAGAACAATGGAATCTTTTGTGGCTCAGTTGTATATGAACCAAGAGCCTAAGATGCCAGACATTCACAGTCAGCAAAGATCAACCTAGGACAGTGAGTCTGAGTTTGTTGTCTATACCAATGAAGGTTAATTATGTAGACCTTCACGGCCATATGCAAAGCAGAAGCAGGCTTTATTAATTATTTTTACCCAAAAGTGAGAAGCTGAAGGATATTGAGAAATTTTTAAAAAAGGGAGACACTAGAGAATGGGAGGCGTTCCCAAGAGAGAAAAAAAAGCATCAAATTAAGTTCTCTAGGGGTTTCTTAGCAGAAGTTGGACAAAGGCTAAGGTTACCTCTTGAGATCAGTTAATTTTCTAGGCCATCATGAACCAATCAAATAAAAGAGTCACATGCTCCTGTGCCTGTCCCATGGCCCAACTGGTGAGATGGGCATGTGTTATCCATCCAGTTGGGAGTAGCTGAATCCTTTCTCTGCTCATCTGTGCTTTCTTAGTGGCTGATCTTGACCTCTGGCTATCCGCTAGCTGTCAGCCAGGGTGGGCGTGGCCACCACAGCCTTGCAGGTGTTTTTCTAGTTGTTGATTGTACTAAGCGCCCTTTGTTCTCACACTTACACGATCAGCTTGTAGCTATCCTTTGGTAGAGAGTCCTGGTAGAGAGTCCCAGCCACCAAGATGTAGCTGCCTTCTTCCTTGGTTACCTCATATTTACCTCCTTGTCTAGGGAGCGTTCGTATTGTAGCTGCTTCTTAGGAAACATCTGTGTGTGTGTGATTTGCTCTGTAGTCATTAGGTGCCTTAGAAGCAAGGATACACGGAAAGACAGCGGCACCTTACATATAGTCCTCCAGGGCTTTAGAGAGAGAAGAGCCAGCCTATAGTCACTGATCCACAGCCTTGTTCCTCATCTTATCTGTCTAGCTTGGTTATCTTATACCCAACCCTCTTCGTCTTTCTCAGCTGCCTAGACTTTGTCATCTTAATCTTTAATCTTTTTAACCCTAACCTTAAAGGCAAATTAAAATGAGATTTTTAGGACGGTCTCCTAGCACCCTGAGTTACTTCTTGTAAGGGGAGATGAGGGTATTAGAGACCATAGGGGGCGGTAGGAGGATACCTAGGGAGCCTGGCTGCCTAAATGCCAAGGAGAAAAGGTGCAGAAGAAATCAGTCAAGCTGACACCACTGCTATAGACTTCCAGCCTGTAGCATTGTGGGAAAATAAATTATTGATTAAGGACCCAACCTGTGGCCCTTTACTATTGCAGCCATAGTACATCAGGGTCTAAGCTGGCGATGGAACAGATGTAGAAATACATTTCCTAAAAGTGGTGTTGAGTAGGGCTGAATGATGGAGATGCCCAGCTGAGCTCTGAAGGTCAGGGCTGCCACTAAAAGAGAGGAAGACACCATTTGTTCTTATCTCCCTATAAGCCTTTTAAATTATACTTTTTAAAAAATTCTACATGTGTATGCATGTGTCTGTGTGTGAGTATTTGCGTGTGTGAGTACAGTGCCTATGGAAGCCATAAGGGGTATCGGGATTTTGGAACTGAGGTTACAGCTGCTTGTGAGCTACCAATGTGGGTGCTGGGAACCGAACCCTGGTCCTTTGTAGGAGGAGCAGAAAAACTGAACAGCTCCTGAACCTGGAAGCCTTTTTTGTGACTGAAAGAAAATTCAGCAAATCACAAAACATTATTTCATGTTATAACTTCGGTTATGGTTAAGTTTGGGAGAAAACTGCCCGTATTTGACATATTCTGTAATAGAGGCTGTTAAGCTCCTAACATTGCAAGAAATACCTTGAACATACCTGCTCCTTCATTTGAAATGTCATTATTAAAAAAATCATTCAGAAATTTCAGCAATTCACAAGGCAGCAAGTTTTAATGATGACTATATTTTATAAAGTTTAACTGTTTTATCTATATTTAAAAGTATATATATAATATAGTTTGACTTGCACCTTATTTCTCATGGCTTCTCCTTCCTTCCAGAGAGATCATGGCTGCACATACGTGTTAGATTTTTGTGCTTCCCTGTGCCGTTCTCTCTTCTTTAAGGAGGGAGACAAACAGCCTTCATCTTGCTCTGAATGTGGAACTTACACAGATTTGCCAAGGTGTACTCGGCTCTGAATAAATTGCAATTTATTCCCTGGCCCCGCTGTTGATAAGAAACGAGGTTGTTTTGCTCTTTCAGCTGTGATAAACAGCAGTAGTGACTGTCTGTGAGTTTGACACTACCTGTGCATACGGTGTTCTCTTTGCTGCCTCCATCGACTCACTCGGTAAGCCCTCACTCCAGCTGTGTCTGAGACCTTGGTCTGTACTGCACCAAGTATCCCCCGGAGACACCGTCAACCCTACGAAGGATCTGCTGATACAGGCTACATAGAGACAATGCCATCTACTTTTGGTTCAGATTTGAATTCCAATCTCCAGATGTTGGGAGAAACGCATCATTTATTATGACATTGTATTAGAAGGATTGTACGCGAGAAGGCAATTATTCATCCCGCTAATCATACTATTGCTCAAGGAAAGACATAGAAAACAGCTCTGTTACCTGTTCTCAGAGGGAATCTTGAATTCCGGCTCCCTGAGCAAAGGCAAGCGTTGGAGGAGGAAGCACAAACTCAGCTGGAAGTACATGAGAATTTCCCACTAAGCTCTCCCACACTTCAATCATCTCCACGAAAAAAGTAAAGGGGCGGTAAGAGTTAACATTTTTAGACTGTGGGTCTATGGTGCGCTTACATTTCTTTGTTTATCTTTGTGCCAAAATTCAGGGCTTCACTTTTCTTTTGGTTCGTATATACATGTTCATGTGTGTGTTGGTACGTGTGTGTGTGCATCTGTGTGTTCATGTGTATGTGTGCACCATCATGCCTGGACTCATGTTCTCCTACTTACAGATTGTCTCTCACGTTCCAGGGATGTCACTCTTGGAGGAAGGTAGAACTGTAGGTGCCTATGTCCTTCTCGGTCAGAACGAAGGGGCCCCGTCATATTAAGATGGCAGTTTAAACAGACATCTGTGTAAATGCATAGCACGCAGTTATGAGAATAAATGTAGCTTATCACATGACAGCTAGAGGTGTTGGTTTCATATATGACCTTATTGAATATTCAAAACCATTCAACACAATAGGAATTGCTGTCTCCAGTTCAAAGAGGATGATATGGAAGTCCAGGAAGGTTCAGCAACTCATTCCCATAGGAGAATTGGGTCGACATCCTGGTCTGTCAAACTCAGGACCACAGTCTCACCTCTTCTTTGAGCTATACTGTATGTTCTAGAGATACTAGAAAAAACAGATACTGGCCCAGCCGCCAAAAGCCTCTCAATCGATTGTTGTGAGCTATATAATAAGGAAAGCTTTATAATAATTTCCCAACATCTGTTCCTATTACACGTAGTGGAAAGAATATACTAGATGGTCATAAATGGTATCCTGAAGGAATATATCAATGAAGGCACACAAGCACGTGGGAGTGGGAGCTGGAGAAGGAGGACTGTGTGTCTCGAGAATGTATAAGCCAGCAGACACGAGCATGTGTGCGAAAGCAGAGATGGAGCATGGGCGGGGTGAGGGAAGCACTGTGGAGCGGTTGGTGGTCGCAAGCTCTGTGAGGAGCAGGTGATGCAGCTGCAAACTGATGGAAAGGATCCACGGGGCCCTGGTATGAAAGCAGACAGCCATGCTGTGACAGTGCTCATCTTCAGTCTGCGGGCGTCACTCTGATTTGCTTTCTGTTGCTGTGATACAAATAAATAAGTCAAATAAGACACTGGCTTTAGCAGTTTCATGGAGGAAAGGATTGGTTTGGCTTCTACGTCCAAGCCACAGGCCGTCAATAAGAACAGTCAGGATAGGAAAACAAGCAGGAACCATGGAAGAATATTGGTTGCTGGTTCGCTCACAGATCCAGGCATAGCTAGCTTTCTCAGAAAACCCAGGACTACCAGCCTGGGGATGGTACCGCCCACAATGAGCTAGGGTCCTGCTACATCTATTAACCATCAAGCCAATCCCCTCACAAACAGACCAGTCTAATACTGGAAATCTCTCAGTTGAGATTCCCCTCTTAGATAGCTCCAGGCAGAGTCAAGTTATCAGTTAAAGCTAAGACAATCATATCTCAACGTATTGACTGACCATTTCTGGCAAACACTAATACAGATCCTTAAAATCCTCATTTCTTTTTAAACCCGAGGGGAAGCGGACCTAAATCATTTGTGCTGAGCCCTAATGATGTATGCAAAAGTTCACACAGTCCCAGTGGAACCACAGAAAATCATCTTGACAAAAAATATTCTTTTAGTTTCTGACTCTTAATTTAACAAGAACCATGCAGAAGGCGAGATCAGGGCAGGAAAATATCTCAACTGAAACGGCATTTAGATTGAAGTATTCAACATGAGCAGGAGTTGGAAAACAAGTTGCGATTCTCTGGGCCCTCGATCATTTTCCTTGTGCCAGGAAGCCGCACACATTTTTTAAGCAACTGTAAAGTGTCTCCTTTTCCCCTCGGCACATGGGAAAGGTCGTCACACAAATGATCTAACTACATACAATGGTACCAGAGAGACTGGGATTTATATTCTCAAGGAACGCACAGACACGTAACTCACGAGCGATGTTGACACAGTGAGCAATAGAGCGTCTCAGAGGACCACAGATCAGGCCTACGGCTCCCATAGATTTAGTGCATTGTTGAGTTATACAACGTTTTATCTTCCGAACTGTCATTGGGTAGATTGCATTCTGGGCTTGAAACTGCTGAACTATGGGGGCTTCATTTGACAGGCATGCAAGTGGCCTGTGTTTCGTTATGTTTCAACATAAAGTTTCACCCATAATTCTGTGGTGACCTGGCCCAGAGGATGTGATTTATGGAGCATGCCAGATTCCGGAAGGACGCTTTCCAACCTCAGGAGAATATGGCTGAATGGACATGTTGTGAGAGAGTACAGATCTCCGGCCCCTTGCACGGAGTTTATTAGGATCTCGTTACGACAGTCACTGCCTCTCTACACTCAACGCCGTCCTAACATTTTGAAGGAAGATAAACAGTTGAGTAATTTATATTGGTATCATTGAGAGGCCAAGGCGGCTCCCATCCCTAAGTATAGAGCCATTGAATGAACTAGCAGCAAAAACGAGGTACAGACAACTGTTTTATCAAACCATTAAGCTTCTCTCCCAAATGTGAAATGGCAATGGCAGCTTTGAAGGCATTTCTCCTCCCCTTTCCTATTCAGCCCATCTCTTCTGTGCATTTTGTCTTCTGCTCCTGGGGACTTAATGGCATATCCACAATAATAATTTAATATATAGCTTTCATTTTAATTAAAACTCAGTGAAAATATTAAAAACTTTAACAAGTACACACAGGAGATGACTGATCCTTGTGTTTAATTATCTAACCATTAGACAATAAATGAGAATCACTTTCTGATTATGCAGTGTGATTAGGAAAAAGTGTCTTTTGCTATCAGAAGAGAGAGCTGGACAATTCCGAGTTAGGTTTTGAAAAGAAGCTGGGGAGGCAGTTCTAAATTAGTTTTTTGAGAATAAGATTGACAGTTAATATGTATGCTAATTGATGTCATACATTTCCTAGGTATGCCCCATGGTTGTCTGCAAAAGTATCCAAAGGATGCTTTGTAAAAGTCCCTTTTAACAGGTGTGAGGTTGAAGCCACATGGGTTAGAGACCCTGTATCAATCTCCCTTGGGATACCGGATAGAGCAGGTCCTAGCTACCACCCTGAGGAGGGCTCCTTTAGTCAAAGGAATTAATAGCAGGTTTGGGAGCAACCTGGTCTACAAAGCTGAAAACATGCCATGCTTATGGTAAGTTCCCAGTTGTTGGTATCACCTGTTCTCATCCTCACAACTGCATGATTTAAGTATCATCATTTCCTCTATGCAGACAAACAGACCAGGACTCTAGGAGGACTCACACTGACAATGGGGCGTTAGGCAGGGGATGAAATAATCTAGTTCACACAGGTAGTGTGACAAGGTTTTCCACTATTTTGTGCTCCCTAGACCTCCATGACAATGAAACATGAAAGCAAAGTCTTTGTTCACGCCCACATCTTCTGGACCATGCATTGAAAAGGGTGTCTTTTATGGAATAAGAAGATAACCATCATGTTAAGAGTGACTTCATTATTTTTCTTTTAAAGATTTATTTATTATGTAAACACTGTTCTATCTGCATATATGCCTGCAGGCCAGAAGAGGCCACTAGATCTCATTAAAGATGGTTGCTGGGAATTGAACTCAGGACCTCTGAAGAGCAGCCAGTGCTCTTAACCACTGAGCCATCTGTAGAGGCATTTTATATTTATTTTAATAAATAAAGCTTGCCTGAAGTTCAGAGAATAAAACAGCCACACTGGCCAGCCTTACAGACCAAAAAGCAATAACATACACCTTTAATCTCAGTAACCACACTACTTTGCCATAGAAACTGAGCAATATGCACCTTTAATCCCAAAACTAGAGAGGAATATAAAACAGGAGGAGACAGCTCTCAGTCTCAGTCTCATTCTTAGATTCCTGGAGGCAGAATCGTCATTTCAGACTGAGGTCGAGGTAAGAGCCAGTGGTTGGCTGTTTTGCTATTCAGATCTTCAGGCTGAACTCCAATTTCTCTGTCTGGGTTTTTATTAATTGTGCTTTAGACAATCTCTTTTCATCTGTCTGCATTTGCACATGTGGGGGTGAGTATGCAAGCGTGTCCATGTAGAGGCCTGAGGCTTATACCAAAAGTCTTCCCAACAGCTCATCACTTTATGTATTGAGGCAGAGTCCCTCAGTTAAAAACCTATGCTATGGACACAGCTAGCCTAGCTTCTAGCCTCCTCTGACTCTGCTTCCTCCTGAATGAGAGAATTACTGACAGGCCACCACACCCACTTGACACTGGAGTGACTTCTGGGGCACAAAACCCTGGTCCTCACCCCTGTGCAGCAAGCACGCCATCCACTGGGCCCATCTTCCCAGCCCACACTCTCAGAAGGAATAGCAATATACTTCCAACACCTCCGGTGATCCACACCAAGCACCCACAAAAGAGCTGCATGTCATCACTTAGACATCTTAAATGCTTTGCCATTTCCCATGAAACTGTTTTCCTGCCGTATTCATCACTGAATTGCATTCTAAAATGTAATCTTCCAGTGCTTAAAATATTTTATTGATTTATCTACTTCTAAGCAACAAAAAGGTTTACAGGAAAACTGTGAAGTTGGTAGTTAAATTATCTGTGACCACAGCCCTTCAATATCAAGATGGTTCACCCAGTTGGTTAATAATTAGGACTGTTCTTAGCTCAACTGTCAACAGATATTATATGTGTTTCACTAGTGCAACCCCTTCCTGCCCCATTGTCTCCTGATTTTCTTGGCCCATGACCTCTCTAAATTCTGACCTGAAATTATAATCCTTGTGACCATACTAGTTCTTATTCATTGGATTTAACATCTTTTGCCTCCAAGGAAGTCCTTGTATCTATTTTCTAGGAAAACCTAAGAGGCATTCAAGAGAACACTCTGTCTCCTCTGCTCACCTCTCTATCCCAAGAGCAGTGCAAGCCATAGAGACAGCAAAGTGTAGGAAAGCGTAGGTGTGAACATCAAATGTGAGGAAACTTGAGTTTGGAAGGTGTCTGGAGATAGGTCCAACATCCGTTAGTTTGAACCAGTTGCTAGGCTTATTTTATACATGTGCGGTCTCTCTGTTTCTATATGTGCAAAAATGCATGTGGTTCAATTCCCAGCAATCACATGGTGGCTCATAACCATCTGTAGTGAGCTCAGATGCCCTTTTCTGGTGTGCAGGTGCACATGCAGACAGAGCACTCATATACATAAAATAATTAAATAAATCTTTTAAAAATGAGTTAATAAGAAGCCTGAGCTAATAAGCCAACCAGTTTATAATTAATGTAAGCCTCTGTGTGTTTGTTTGGGACTGAATTTGGTGGCACAGAAATCTCTGTCAACATTCATCTCTATAGCATGTGCCCCTTTAAATGTAAACAAACATTTATAAACAATTATTTAGGGAATTTGGGTTGTTTTCTAGACTACTTTCTGCTTATTGGGAGCACTTCTAATCAGGTCTTTTATGGGGTATCCTGTGTGGTAGGTCCATCTCAGCCAGCAGTCCTGAAGCTGTCATGGATGTTGAACCATCTGGGCCATTGCTTCAGGGGGTCTTGTTTGATCAAACGATATTGGCTGGTAAGGAATCCACAGATTTTTGTCCTCTGTAGAAACAAAAGACAAAAACAACTTAAGCCTATTTCTAGCTAACTCTTACAACTTAAATTAACCCATTTCTATTATTTTGTGTATCACCATGAGGTTGTGGCTTACTAGTAAGATTCTGGCTGGCAGCTGGCATCTTTCTCCTTCGGCAGCTACATGGCATCTCCTCAATTCTGCCCACTTTCTCTCATATCTCTGTTTGGATTTCCTGCCTGGATGATTTACTCTACTAAGGCATTGGCTAAAACAGCTTCTTTATTAATAACCAATGGTAATAAAAAAACATATTCACAGCATACAGAGGGAAATCCCGCATCAGTGCATAGCTTCTCAGGAATGACACAGGTGGTTGTCCTCTGACCTACACTTACACACACACACACACACACACACACACACACACATGCATACACACAAGTGCATACATCTACCCCATCCACTCTACACACATGTGTACATACACACATTCACACCACACACATATACATACACATGTGTACCCATACACACACATGTACCCACACATATACAACCAAAGAATATTGTTTTGGGATATTTCAAGACAATGACACCAGAAGCTATGGAATAAATTGGTAGCAAGAAATCAGACTTGCTTTGGTTGTTATCTTGGTTCCCAGGTAGGACTTGAGTTAAACCCATTCTCTTGACCTAGTTATTTAATGATCTATAAAAACTCATGGGCTAAAAGTCAATCTTTCAATAAACCTACATATTAACACACATCCTGGTTTCAGCTTACACAGAGGGATTAGCTCTGTCTGTCTAGGTAATTTTGACCTTCATGGCAGGTTCTATTGCTGGATTTTGAAAGGAATGATTTGCCCCTCTGTGATAGTGTTTTGAATTCTTCAAATTGCAAGACATGAAAATTACACAGTAGGTGCAAAAGCGAATGTGCTTAGGGCTTGCATTTCCCCACTGTGCGCTAAGAACAATAGATAAATGCTAATTGCATTGTAGGCCTGTACTGCGTGGATGGACACAGTGGCTCCTGGAGGGAAACTGCCCAACAGCACTGGTGATTAATTGGGTTAATTAAAGCTCCTGTCATCTACTTTTTTACTTCACTTCCATGTCTAAGCAAATGCCTAAGAGATAGCCAAAGCAGTGCCACCAAGCCATGGTTTTTATAGGAAAATCTAGGAACACATATAAACCGTGCCTGTAAAGCTGACCTCAGTTAACATAAGCACCTGGGTTGTCTTAGATTCCGTTATCACCGTGGAGTTAGGAGTGCTACAAACAGAAAGGAGATGGTAATTTAAACGTGCCAGATCTAAACTGTGTCCAGAAAGTCAATTTTTTTAGTATTATATCTGTTTTCAGCTGAGCCCACAGTGGTTTAACCTGACAGACAGCTGTTGCAAGCTCCCTCTGCCACACTCTCTCCTTTGATTAGGCTTGGCCTGAAAACATATTTCCAAATGTTAACACCGTGCCCATTCTCTTTGAGCTTATCAACAAGTTAAGCCCTTCTTTAATAACTCACGATGGGACTGGAGAGATGACTCGGGGTGAGGGATCTTGTTGCTCTTCTAGAGGATAGCAGCTGGTTCCTGGCACCCATGTTGGGCAGCCCACAACTGTCTGTGCTTCCATCCTGAGGCTTTGGCATACCCTTCTGGCCTCCACAGGCACCCATGCACATGTGTGTGCATGCATGCCACATACCCACCTTCCCCAACACACTAAAAACAAAAATAAAAATGTTACACATCTCTTGGCGGTATTATTGTGTAGGCAGTTTCTCCAGGACAGAGGAAAGTGGTGACTCTGAGAATGTTTGTTTGCAAACAGCTGTCTTCCTCCATCCCACATAACGCCTTGTACTGAGTGTGTGTGTGTGTGTGTGTGTGTGTGTGTGTGTGTGTGTGTGTGCATTCATGTGCATGCTTGCGTGTATGTGAAAAACAGAGCTCAACTTTGGATGTCTTTCTTCAAGAAATACTGACTTTCATTTTTGAAGCAGGGTCTCTAATTAACCAGTGAACCCCAGAATTCCACTTGCCTTGCTCCCCAGGGCTGGGATTACAAGCTCATACCCCTTGCCAGCTTTTGACTGAGGTTGAGGGATTGAACTCAGGTCCTCATGTTTACACAGCAAGCATTTTACCAAGGGACCCATCTCCCAAGCCCCATGTTTCCTTTTCTTCCTGGCTCCACAAGGAGAACAGTGCTTTCTCTTTGCTGTAACTGGGCATGTCTACATGAATTCCAGCCAACAACCCTCAGAAGCGGTGATGGACAGACCGCTGGACCCACACCAAAGTTTTTCTGTACTTCTTCCTTTGAGTTCCTGAAGATGAGCCAGACTCTTGGAGACTGTGCATCGCACACAGTTTTGAAACAAGGCACAAGGATACTTCATCCCTAAATCCAGGACTTGGTGAAGAGCCCTCCAGCCAATGGATATTGACCAATTTTACATCCATTAGACAAATTCATTTCAGCATTTGATGGACTATAGATCAGTCTTCTCTTTTGATGGGCCTTTAAACCAATGGTAACAGTTTATTGATTCCCTCACTAATAAATAATTGAAATAAAAATCATTGGCCCATCCTCCATCTGTATCTGTACGGGAGTTGAGATTCTGCCACTCAAAACATCACCACATAGCAGCATGATCACTGTCCATGGCAGAAACACACACCATCAAACATCCTCTTTCTACTACCCCCTTCAACATTGTTTGCCAAAGTTAAGGTGTTTTTAAGATTCATGTTTAATTAAGTATACGTATGTGGGTATCTACATGTTAGTGACTGCAGAGGCCAGAAGGGGACACCTGATCCCCAGGAACTAGAGTTACAGGTGGTTCTAAACCACCAAATGAGGGAGCTTGGAGTTACACTTAAGCTCTCTGCAAGGGCAAGTGTTCTTCCCTGCTGAGCCATCTCTCCAACTCTCTTGGAATTACCTCTTTTAAAACCAGAATCAACACAAGTGCAAGCTCCACCCGGTGACATGACACCAGCTCTGCAAAGCCATTTCAAAACTGCTCTTTTCCAAGGTCTGAGGGAGAGAACCGAGCGGTCATGACTTTGCCGAGGCACACCCTTTCAGGAAAGATACTTCACGCACCCACCCCACAGTCCTTCGCTGCTCTGTCCACAGTGTCGCCACCACACTGGCCTCTGCTGAAGGACCTCAGAGAGCTACACAGAAGAGTTCAACTTGAGCCAACACGTGGAAGCTACCCAAAGGCAATAAAGAGAGAAACGGGTGGCATGAGGTGTTCTGCAGACAGACACATTTGTACCGGCTTTTCAAAGAGAAGAAATACTGATGAATAAAATATGCCAAGTGCTTTTCCATACCTGGATCCCATTTTCTGTAACACTGTAGTTGCAAATTATGTATTACTCCACCACGTACATGGAATTGTTTTCAAGTCTTACGTCTTCAGGGAAGACAGACATACAGACGACTCTGGATTTGTACTTGGCCCTTTGATCTAAACCTTGTTATGTGTTCAGCCATCAGTGGGGCTGTGATTTGGTTTAACCCCCGTGACCTTCTACCTCCCACCTTGACCTCTCCATCTACCCCAAATGTTTGTTCTGGATGGGATTGGTGCTGCCACGTTTGCTTTTCGTTCTAATGATGAAAAGTGCTTCGTTTCCTGAAGACAGGGAAGAAAACATTTGCGATTTGAAATCAAATGGGGCACAACTCATCCTTTCAGAAGGAAATGGTGCAGGATACAGTGATGTGTGGCATAAGGCAGACACTACGCTTAATGAATTAAACCAGACACAGAAGGAAGAAGCGGCATAAATTCATTTGTCTGAGATGCGTAACATGGCTAGATTCCCTGAACCAAAGAGTGGGACACTAGGTGTCTGGGGCTAAGAAGTAGGGAAAGTGAGGAATTACTGGTCATGGATCACACAGCTTCTGTTGAGCCCCATGAAAACATTCTATAAAGTTCCTGGACCTGCAGTCAAGACCAGTGTGATGCACATTTCATATTCTTCTTTGAAGAATTTTCTTATATTATGTATTTTCCCCACAATGAACAGGACTTCACAGGAACCTTAAACTGATTGCATTTGCTACTTTCCTGCTGCAGTGAAATACCATTACCAAGGCAGCTTTTAGAAGGAAGGGCATCTGGGTTGCTCTCAGAGGAAGGAGCCCAGGGCGGCGATGAAGCTCTGTAGCAAGCCATAGGCCTGGCAGCAGGAACAGGAAGCAGGAAGCCGAGAGCTCACGTCATTTTCCAGCGCAAGCAGGAGCAGAAAGGGCAAACAGGAAGTAGGGTGAGACTGTAAACACTCAAAGCTGGCCTCCATAGTCAGACTTCCTCCAGCAAGGCTACACTGCCCCAAAGTTCTCACCACCCCTGCAGACCAAGAGTTTAATCGCCTGAGTCCTTTGGGGACATTTCTTACGGGACAAGAGATGGCTCCCACAGAATGCACGGTATATACGTCTATTCTCACATTACAACTTCAGGTGGAGAGGGACGGTCCTCAGCACCTAGTCAATGCCCTTTTCCTAAAAATTTTGCTTTTCAGTGAATTGCACAATTTCTGACTAAAACAAAACAAAACAAAAAAAATGACTGGACCAGACAGTATGTTGGAAGAGGGTATTAATATGGATTCTTAAGGACAAGTTTTTAAAAAATGTTTAATGTAGGCTGAAGAGGTAGCTCTAACGCATGATCAATTAAAACTCAGAGAGTGAAATTGGGTTCAACCTGAGGATTGGAAAAGCAAAGCAACCAGCCACAGGGATTAAAGGCATGCCCCCACTAAGACTAACTGCATGCACTGCCCGATTTCTATGGCAAACTACTGTGGCTACTGGGATTAAAGATGTGTGTTATTGCAGCCTAGCTTGTAAGGCTGCCCAGTGGGGCTGTTTTACTCTCTGAACTTTAGGCAAGCTTTATTTATTAAAATAAAATTAGAATGCCACTACATGGCTCAGCAGTTAAAGGCACTGACTGCTCTTCCAGAGGCCCCCAAGTTCAATTCCCAACAACCACACGGTGGCTCACAACCATCCATAGCGGGGGTCTGATGCTCTCTTCTGGCCTGCAGTCATACATGCAGACAGAACACTCATATATATAAAATAAATAAATAAGTCTTTTTAAAAAAATCCTCAATATAAGCTTATGTCAACGGGAACACATTAGAAAATAAAAATGAAAACCAGCTTCAGGGCTGGTTGTGTCGGGGAGCATCCAGCATTAGCACCTCCTTAGGCTCTGCTTTGCCTGTGTTTGCCTGGTTCTCCGGAAGCTAAGAGCGCAGCTGCACAGGCCTATAGTTGGCCCACTAGTTTAAAAGACTCGTTCTCAGACACCCAGTAGTAATACTAGGATGTGCGGAAGTTTACATAGAAGTATATCATGACTGAAGTTACTCTGCTCATTAACGCAATGGTTTGGGGGCTGGAGACATGGCTCTTGCTCCTCAAGCGTGAAGACCTGAGTCCAGATCTCAGTACCCATGGGAAAAGCCAGGCATGGCCTTGCATGCGCTTATAACCGTAGTGCTGGGAGGAGGCCTGGGTCAGGAAGACAGGAAGGTCACCGAGCTCGCTCACTGGCTGCAAACACAACAAGCTTTGGGTTCCGTGGGAGACCATACCTTAAAGGAATAAGACAGAGAGTACAAGTGCCAGGCGCCGAATGTCTTCCCGTGGGTGCTGGGGGAGAAGCCACCCCCAAAGTTCTACAGCCATGAGAGGAGGCTTCTGTTTTCTTTGATTTACTTCCCTGTAGCCTGCTTGTGTTCGGCCACCTCCGCACAATCTGCCTTTGCTGCTCTTCGGCATTCTGTTCCAAGCCACCGAGCAGCAGCTCATGATGGATGACTATCCCGTGACTTCTTGACTTCAATTTGGGGGGTAGAAAAACAATACTAGTATTTATGGCTAATATACTTAAGGTATTGCAGGAAAGCACAAACAAGGCAAAGAAAGCCAATGAGATCTGACAATAGAAGAAATGAAACCATTTGGCAAGCTCGCTGGGTCTCAGCTGGGAGGCCTTTGGCTGGAGCCGATGTCGTCATTGCCAGCTGAGTCAAGGCGGTCACACTGATGCGTCTATAATAGCAAAGTTGGTTTTTCAATTCACAGAGCGGAACCTGGAAATGCACACATTGCCCCAGACAATCACCACTTACAGCTTTTCCTCTCCCTGGGTATCCGTGAAAGAAAGGAAGCCTTGTCCATACTCAAGTGCACGGGTCGTGTATCATCTCTCCATCCGCTACCCGCTTCCCTTAGCGCTGACATTAAAATGGCAGATTGAAGGGAGACTCTAACAATTTATTCTCTGCTTTCTGACCACATCTCCCAGATCCAATTAGATACGCTTCTTCATAGCATCCTAACAAAAACTCTTGCTACTTTGGGCTGGGAAATGCAGGCAGGAGAAGGAAACAGAAGGCCAAGATGGGAGCTGTCAGCAGAACTGCATGCAAGTCTCAAAAGGAATGGGGGGGAGGGGCAGTGTTGGGAGATACTCAGCTCCAGGCTGAGCTCTGCAGAGCTCACAGTGTGGGGAAGCTCAACCCCATGCAGGAAAGTCAACAGGCCTTCAGCAGCAGCAGTGCTAACAGCCCAGGATGAATGCATGGGAAGGAGCCCCACTCCCCTGCCCCAAGGTTACAATAGAGAAGAGAAATAAGTGTGTGTGAACAGCACTGAGCACTGAGGGCAGTTCCTGCAGAACACTCCGCAAGGGTGGCAATCAGGAAGGACGTCTAGAACATTCTCAGACTCACATACTTCCAAATTTCCTGGGGATCAAGCATAGATTCTTACCAGTAAGTCCAGGCTACCCCTTGAGCTTCTGCGCTTTTCTTTTCCTTAATCAGTATCTTGTATTTCTTGAGGATTTTCATACACGGATACAATGTATTTTGGTCATAGTCACTCCATACTCCACCAAACTCCTCCTGGTCCCCCACTTCACAACATCCTTCCCCCTCCCAACTTCATTTCTTCTTTTTTACTCACTGAGTTCAATGAGTGCTACTCATATGTTCATAGGTGGAGAGTCATCCACAATAGCATGGACAACTGATCAAGACCCATACCCCAGAAGAAAACTGATACTCCTTCTATTGTAATTTGCTGGCCTTGTCTGTCACCTAAGCATCCTGTCCCTTTAAAAGACAAGATCCACCCACTCCCAACCTTCCCACCTTCAGGCCAAGGCAAGCAGATCTCCCATCTCCTCTCCAGTCCTCTCTCCTGCTCTCAGTCTGCCCTTCTAGAGAGGTAGCTTCTGCCCCCCCCTTCTCTTCCCTTCTTACTTTTCCCCTCTTCTCTCCTTCCCTTCCCTTCCCCTTCCATAAAACACTAAATAAACTTTATGCCGTAGCATAGTATATCGGTCTCTTACCCTTTGTGGTCTCCCACCAAGGCCTTCGGTGACCTGCCACTCCCCTCGTGGGACCAGCCTCAGGTCACCTGTGTTACACTTATAATTGACGTGGGATTTCCCCTCTGTGTGCTGTGAATATGATTGTTTAATTAATAAAGAAAAATAGCTTGACCTGATAGGGTAGAACAGAGCTAGGCAGGGAAAACTAAACTGAATGCTGGGAGAAGGAAGGAGTAAGGAGTTAGGGAGAAGCCATGTAGCCCCTGCCGGAGACAAACGCTGGATGGAATTTTATCCGGAAAGCCACGGCCATGTGGCGATATACAGATTAATAGAGATGGGTTAATTTAGGATATGAGTTAGCCAAAAATACGCTTAAGATATTGGCCAAACAGTATTGTGAATAATATGGTTTCTGTGTGATTATTTTGGGGCTGAGCAACTGGGAACCCACAAGCGGCCTTATTATAGCATATAACTGATAACACTCTCTACTAGAAGTCATCAACTGCCTATAGTGCCTCAACCAAGGATACAGTAATGACCAGCCTGGCATGATATGCTATTGGTGCAACAGAGGCATGAGTGTTTGGAGGTAACCAATCACTTCCTGCCTGGATTCAAGGCCTGCTCTAGAGGAGTAAATTCATACCTGGTATTACAAACTTGGATAAAACCAATGACTGGGGAGGACATACGAGTTGGGAGAAAGCTTCCTACTATTAATTTGCTAAATGGATATAGTATCAAACTGCCTTCTAAATACTTTTCTTTATAGCCATGGGTTAATATAGCCCTCCACCCTCACCAGAGAATCTTCCTTTTGCAGGGAACAGCAGTTAATATAGAGGTTTACAACTGGTCAAAGAACTGATAATTGGTGCCTATGGAGTACTCAACCATAAATGGAACACCCGTATCAAACTTATTCCTCCCCCATGGCTCAGGAAACCAGTAGAAGAGAGGGTGGAAAGACTGTAAGAGTCAGAGGTCAGGGAGAACTGTGACAAAACAGTGTCTTCAGGCCATAACAGGGCCAACACAGGAACCCTCAGCAGCTGTGGTTGCCAACCCTATGAAGCCTACACAAGACCAAGGCAGTCAACATTCCAACTTGGATCATGGAGGAACTTATGAAGTCTTTGTATTTTGAAGGGGCTCCTTCTTAGAACACCAAATACTGTTGAGCACGGACAACATTTCTAGTAACAAGCTTTGGGAATGCCCCTGGCCTGGCATTTTAGGAACTGATGACATTTCCCTCGAGGAACACAGTTCACCTTGGCTTTTGTAAATAATGCTTAATCTCAAGTACATTAAGTAGAAAGAGATTAAAACTTACAACTTCATTCAAATAGTTCATGAGCAGAGATTAACTTGAAGATAAACTTTTAGGGAGAATAGTAAAAGTCTAGATGCAATGCTTGCATTATGCATGGCTTTATCAGAAAGCAACTTAAACAGTGGAAAGGCATGAGTTGCATCTCTTCTTCTGCTTGTATTTTCATTTACAAGGTGAAAAGTCTTTAGTTAGTAGGCTGTGAGCTCCAAGAATCCAGCGGCCATGCATAATATATAGTTTCTCCATAGTATCAAAGAGTTGCTGTGCCATAAATATTGATAATCAATACAAATCATGACTTTCTATTGTTGATAGTATATATTAGTACCTTCTGTATAATCTATCATTTAAACAGCATAATAACATGGCTAGATATTACAGTTATCCTCAGGTTACAGCCAAGGAAACAGAGGAGCATCTTTAGGTAGACCAGAGGCGTGAACCTAATTATCCAAGAGATGATACAGTTGGACAACTGACCTTGAATCCAGGCAACTATAACTAAGAGTATGGTAACCTAGTTAGCGTTCAAGGAAAACTCTTTAAGCATAATATAATTATGACATACATGGATCACGTGAATGTGTACCAAAGTTTAAACTTTCTGATAAAGGGATCAGTTGAAGTTACAACTGGTTCCAAAAGAGTCAGAGTGTCACACGTTATAGTTGGATAAAGAGAAATGAATTTACAAGCCGCCTTAAACTCAAAATGCAAAACAGTTAAATATCTCCGGGGCAATAGCAATTGAATTTTACCAAACCCAACTTTCTTTTTAACGGATATGAATTATGTGCATTCCTCTAAGCTTCTTTCTAGAGCTCTGAAATCACAAGGCAAAAATCCCACAAAGGCAGAGCTGGGGTTGACTGAATGAGTCAGTTGGTGCATCGTACACTTCAGCCTTTACAATCTTCATATGGAGCTCATGTCACAGTAAACCCTACATGAAACCAAAAGCAAGGAGATAAACATGCAGAGGGCACAGATCTATGGCATTGTGGGCATATCCTTAAGTTCTGAAATTGTCTCATAGCACACAAATGTTTGCTGAGGTCTCAACAGGTGTCAAGGCTCAGATGGACCAACTGATCGATGCTCAGTCACTATTGTCTACCCTAACTTGGGTGTAAACTGTATTATGGTGAGGAGAGAATCCATGACTCACAACTGCACAAAATAGCTTTGGGTCAAATATTAGTGTTCAGAAAGTTTTAGGTCAGATTTCTTTGTGGCACTCACTGTAGCCAGGACAAAACTTCCCAACTCACATGCACCTTCCAATTTTACTTATTTCTTACATCTTGCTGGAGTGCAAACCCGTTGGCAGAATGCTTCATGCAGGTGGAGTCTGATGTCCCTGTGACATTCGCTGGTTTGAGCAAGAGCTCTTCAGAGTTAAAGGGGTCATGAGAGGACAATGCAGTGCCTTGGAAAATGCTGTTTCCATGGCTCATTACCAAGGTATGAGCAGCCTACTAGAAAAGCAACACTCTATCCTGCCTGCCTTCCCTACCTCTAAGAGTAGCTATCTTTACACACACACACACACACACAGAGAGAGAGAGAGAGAGAGAGAGAGAGAGAGAGAGAGAGAGAGAAGAGAGACCGAGAGAGACAGAGAGAGAGAGAAACACATAAGAGTCACATGTTTCTAGAATATTGATCTTCCTAGACTGGAACAACAAGAAAAATATTCAGGAAGCACTCAAGCTTCCCAGACATCGGTTAGCAGTGTTTCCTATTAGCTATCCTATCATTGGACACAGTCATTAGATTTTGTAGTTAGTGTTTTAAAATGCCTAAGTACCTGATTAATTACCCAGCTCAAGCACCCTTCATTTACAACCAACATTAACTACTTAACCGCCAACAGACGTGGCAGAACTCACCAGGTCAGTTCACCACCGTCCTCATACAAGAGTCTAGAGACTAGCCTGATCTAGCTCTAATGACACAGCTTCAGTATTTAAGGTCAAGGCTTTAACATGTGCTTGGACTTACAAGCTAAAATATGACATGAAAATATGACACTGAGCCAAATAAGAATCTATAGAATAACAAATATTAAGCTTGGTGCTCACACTTGGGTACCAGAACCATAGGCCAACAGAATCCTTCACCACGGTTTCTGTTTTGATGCACGAAATCCTTCTACAAACATCTCTCAAGGGTTGCTCTGGGGTTGAGTGTAGCAAGCATCTGTGTGGGAAAATGAGTGTCTGCACTGGTACACACAAGCAGATAGGACAGAAGTCCCTACTGTCCACAATAAATACATTCTAAGACACCTCCTCCCAAAAGATGCCTCAAAACTTAGACAATACAACTCTGTATATGCTGTCTTTCTGCATATGCATACCTATGATGAAGTCTAATCTGCAAATTAGACAACTAAATGTTAATAATATGATGGTTCTACAATAATAAAAAAGAATTTTCCTATTTTATTGTTAAAATCAAAAACATACGACACGCTGTTGGAGCAAAGGGGGAACCAGGTGCTGAGTTTGAGGTGGTTTTCTCAATCACCCTTCACCTTACTTTTGGAAAGAGCCTCTCTCACCTGGATCTTGCTATCTCAGCTAGACTGTCCAGCAAGCCCCCTAATCCTCCTGTGTTCACTCCCAGCACCAGGGCTACAGGTATGGATACTCAGCTTCTACAAGGGTCCTAACAATCTCTAGGCAGGGCCTCGTGTGTGCGCAGCAAGCCCTTCACAATTGAGCCATCCCCTCAGCCTAAATGTACATTTCTTCATACATCCTAACACGCCATTCATAGCATCTTACACTCTTCCTTGAGATGTCTCGCTCAGTCTTTCCAATGCCTCCCATGATGCTCTGTAACGCAGCGTAAATTCAGAGATCCTCCAGAGATGACAACCATGGGAGCTAGTAAAACCAAAACTGCTCCAAATTTGTACCTCTAGAATTGTCCTAATCAGGGTTGTCCCTGCTCTGATAAACACCATGAGCAAAGCGACTTGGGTATAAAAACACGCCATCTGCTCTTCACTCTAGTGTGGTACGAGAGCTGGGAACTAGGCTGGAGACGTAAAAACACACGCACATAGACAGACAGAGACACGGGGACACGGGTCATCCTTGATACAAGAATGCCAACTTTATTGTGCTCCAAGGCAGCTTATCTAGGGATCCTTAACTGAGAGCCACACCCCAGGTCTTGGAATTTTCAGCTGTAAAACCCACCAGAATCCATTCCCCTGCCGTCAAAGTCTCATGCTCAGAGCAGCTGCAGGCACAGGCAAACAAGTTGTTTTGCTCAGTTCACTCCAGCAGGCAAAGGGTCTGAGGCGGGCAAAGAAAGTTAAGGGCCAGGGGTCTGCAGCCCCCAACACTTGGGGAGGAAAGAGTTTATTTGGCTTACACTCCCACATCACCATCCATCACTGAAGGAAGTCAGGACAGGAACCGGGAGGCAGGAACTGATGCAGAGGCCATAGAGCGGAGTTGTTTACTGCCTTGCTCATCATGGCTTGCTCAGTCTGGTTTCTTTAGAACGCAGGGCCATAAGCCCAGGGATGGTACGACCCACAAGGACTGGGCCCTCCCCCGTCAATCACAAATTAAGAAAATGTTTGACAGGCTTGCCTACAGCCCAACATTTTGGAGGAATTTTCTCAGTTGGGGTTCCCTCCTCAGATGACTCTAGCCTATGTCAAGCTGGTATAAAATCAGCCAGCACTATCGACCTACCTGTTGTCAGCTTGGCACACAGCACTTCTTAAGACATAACCTTCCCTTTTCTGGTTCATCCTCAGACTAATAAGTATCACAAATATGAAACATATTAAATGTATTACAAACTTAAAATCCCACAGTCTTTACCAATTCTGACACTCTAAAAGTTAAAGCCCTGGAAAAATGCAGTCTCATTGAAAATCCAAAATCCCCTTTAAAAATTCAAAGTCTCTCAACTCTTAACTACTGTCCTACTTCAAAGGGGAAAAAAACAGGCCACAGTCACAATTTTAAAAAAAAAAAAAAAAAACCTTTTCACAGTGTAAATAACTCAGTGTCCAATTACCTGGAATTCACTTAAGATCTGGACTCCTCCAAGGGGCTTGGGTCACTTCTCCAGCTCCGCCCCCTGCAGCACACACAGCTTGTCTTCTGGGCTCAGGCTGGCTCCACTCCACTGCTGCTGCTGTTCTTGGTGGCCATGCCGGGTACCAGCATCTCCAAACTGCTGGGGTCGCATGCAGCAGCTGGGCTGCAGTTTTGCCAATAGCTCTCAGTTGTTCTCCATGACCCCTTCACGCCTTCAAAAACAGTACCACTTGGGTGACTCTTACAGGACCAAATTCACCTGCCACCTCTGAACTCAGTTTGCTTGGTCTGACTCTGAGGAAACATTTCCCAGAAGACTTCACCTCAGTGATGTTGGTCTCTTCTTAGTCACAGCCGATTCTTCAACCCCAGTTGACCAACATCCATTGTCCCAGAAAAACAAAGTTTACTTTAGTGATCCTGGTCTCTTGTTTCACAGTTAATTCCTCAGCTCCAGCTGGCAAGACTACCACAAATTCTTTCCACAAATGGCCTGGTGGAGTCTCTGCTTCCCTCTGAAATGTCACAAGCAGGCTTCCATCACCTACACTGCTCTCAACATTCTGTCTTCCAAGCTCCTACAGGACAGCTGTCTGAGCCCTCAACTCTCAGTGACTTTTCTAGCCCAAAGTTCCAAAGTCCTTCCATGATCCTACCCAAAACAGTATGGTCAGGTCTGTCATAGCAAATCCTACTATCCTGGTACCAATCTCTGTCCTAAGTAGGTTATCATTGTTATGGTAAAACACCATGATCGAAGTAACTTGGGGAAGAAAGGGTTTGTTTGGCTTACACTCCCAAATCAATGTTCATCATTGAAGGAAGCCAGGACAGGAATTTAACAGGGCAAGAACCTGAGCTGATGCAGAGGCCATGGAGGGTGCTGTTTACTGGCGGCTTGCTCCTTATGGCTTACTCAACCTGCTTATAGAAACCAGGACCACCAACCCAGGCATGGTACCACCCACAATAGCCTGAGTCCTCCCCCATGAATCACTAGTTAGGAAAATGTTCTACAGATTTGCCTACAGTCTGATATTATGGAAGAATTTTCTCAATTGGGTTCCCTCATCTCAAATGACTGTAACCTGTGTCGAGTTAACATAAAATTAGCCGCTCAAGAATTGCCTTATGAAACATCCTCAAGTGTATTTATTGTGGTTTTGGGTTTACTATAACAATAACAAATTAAAGACTCAATTATGACCATTTCAATTTGTATTTTTTTAAAAATTTCCTCTATTCTTGAGCATTTCATATATGTATACAATGAAATGCAATTATATATACCTTATTTCCCCATACCAACTCCCTCACATCCTTCTCAACATATTTCCTAATTTCATGTCTTTTATAACCCACAAGTCCAGTTAGCACTGCTTATATGTACACAGGTGTGGGGCCACCCACTGGAGCCCGGGAAACACACAATTGGCTGTATCCTCAAAAACAAATTGTTCTCCCCGCTCCAACAACTGCCCGATGCCAATAACTCTTCAGGAAGGAGTGTTGTGGTTCTGGTTGGCTTGATCTTGGGCAGATTTTGAGAAGGTAACCTGCTCCAAGTTCATGAGTGTGACAACTGTGTCATATCAAAAAGACAGCACATCACAAAACCCTCCTACCCTCTGGTCTTTACATCCAATCTCTACATTTTTGATATTTTGTTCCAGAATGCAACAAAGCACAAACAGCAGAGGACCAATGTTGAGTCTACCATGTTGTGGTATGTGGTATGTGTGTGGACATGTTCCTGTATGTGTTGTTTTCTTTACTCTTTTACTCTTACCTCTTTGGTCTTTGGGGGTCCACCACTCAGTTCCCAAATATATCACACACAGAGTCTTATTCTTTCTTATAAATTACCCGACCTTAACTTGTCTTGTTTCTAGCCAGCTTTTTTATCTTAAATTATCCCATCTACCCTTTGCCTCTGGGATTTACCCTTTTCTTATGTGATCTTGCTTTCATTCTTACTCCGTGACTAACCGGTTGGCTATGTGGCTGACCCCTAACATCCTCCTCTCCTTGTTCTATCTTGCTCCTTCTTCTCTCCCTTGATCTCTGATTTCTCCTTCTGTTTATTCTCTCAGCCTGTCAGTTTTATCTATCCTTTCCCCTGCCTCCCTATTGGTTGTTCATTTCTTTAGTAGACCACCAGGTGTTTTAGACAGGCAAAGTATCACAGCTTCACAGAGTTAAACAAATGCAGCGTAAAAGAATGCAGCACATCCTTGCATCAAGAAACAAATGTTCCACAGTGTGAACAAATGTAGCACATCTTAAAATAATATTCTACGGCATGTGTGCACACATATGTGCTTGTGCTTACCGGAGGCTGGTGATAGGTGTCTTGCTCAGTCACTCTCTGGCTTATGTTTTGAGACAACATCTCTCACTGAACCTGGAGTTCGCTGATTCAGCTAATCTTGCTGGCAACTGAGTCCCAGGGACCCTCCTATCTCTATCCTTCCCTTACTGGAGTTCCAGATACATGCTGCTACTGTTAGTTTGTCCTTAATAGATGGGGGCTGGGGATTGAAGTAAGGTCTAAGGATCCCTGTGCCCTGGGCTTGAACGTCTACAGCACGAAAGAGCACTTTCTGCTGCCCTTCTGGCCGCCTGTCCACTGCCGCCACTCCAGTCTCTAAGAAAGAAAAGCCAGGCACAGAGTTCCAGAGCTCAGAGAAGACTCCAGGTTGACCGTGTAACGCATGGAAAGCACACTGCAAAGAATGAAGAACAAATGAGCATTCTCAGCACCTGAGACCATCTTAAACACTGCCCACTAAGTACATCCACAGCCCAGGGATATTTCTCTTCTCTGCGTGAGAACACAAGCGCTGCCGTCTGCCTGGAGTGACATCTGCCAAGACCGACCTGCACAACAGGAGTTCAGACTCTTAAGGCAAAACAGACTAGAGCTTGCTGCTAGGATTTCCATATCCACAAAACCGTTTTGTCTGCTAGTGTCGTACGTCAACCCTGGCCTTCTCCAGCTGCTCCTTGCCTCCTCTTGGTGATTTCTACTTTGAGCTATCTGCAGGACTGGGCCCAGGACAATGACGTCACAGTAGCCTATCCTGGGTTCTCTTGGCCAGGGATGGGCTCCTAATGTAGTCTGGACCAAAATATTCCAGAAATGAAACTGCTGAGCTCCAGGGAGCTCCCAGAGCCTTGCAGTAAAACCAGGGGTCCCAAAAGAGGGGAGGCCAAGAAAACCTCGAATAAATGGACCAGAATGCCACAGAAAAGTGGGGCAAAGACTATAATGATATTTACAGTAAGAGTCTCTGAACCCCGTCACCCCTGAGGTCCAGCTGCACTCCACCTAGAGCCGCCTCTAAACAAATGTCCGAGCTTATTTGTGGTAAACTCCCACCACTTACATCCCGTAGAAAATCCATCCAAGCCGCGAGGAACCTCGAGCCTATCGTTTGACACTGAATGCATCTTTCCATCAATGGCATCTTACTTCCTTCCGTGTAGAAACAACTGCCACCGTCTGTTACAGGAGACATATTTTAGGCAAAACTTCAGAACTTAATAGTAACCCAAATTCTTCTTGTTAGATCTATTCAGTGAGAAAGAGAATCAAAGCTATCTTGGTGCCTTCGTAAAAAGCAGCTACCACACAGCCTGCTACTCGTAGCGACACAGGCTGGATTCTGGCATTTATGTTTTAATTTTAGCAAATGAAAAAATTGGAGAAAAAATAGATTACTCTCTCTCTCTCTCTCTCTCTCTCTCTGTGTGTGTGTGTGTGTGTGTGTGTGTGTGTGTAAGAAAAGATGGTCAGTTCAATGCAAACTAAAATTTCAACTGTATATATAAAGGTACCAAAGTTAGACATAAAATAATTCCAAATATCCAAGGGTCAAAGAGGTGAAGACTAATTCTATTCACTCACTTGGGACTTTTTTTTAATGATCTTGATGTTGGATAAATAAAATACGTCCTGAATACTCAACCACTTTAGCAACAATGAGAGACCCAACTTCTCAGCTTGGGTCAGAACTTGCTGAGTAGATTAAGTCAGCTGTATGAAAGGTCTCAGATGAGAGTGTTCCAAAGCACAAGCCTACAGCCAGGCTCTCTGGTGCACCTGGAGGTGGCAGGGAAGGAGGATGGAAACAGAATGTGTGGACACCAGGAGCACTTTGACATTCCCAAGATGGAAAACCCTCTTCCCCAGTGAGAAATCCAGATACCCAGAAGCCTGTTTGCTAGAAATTTGGACATGTTACCCTTGGTAGGAATCTTTTCCAGGCTGTGTGACAGAGATGTGGGCCTGCAGGTGTGACCTGGGAGGCAGTCTGGTCTGAAGTTTAACGCTGCGGTGGGAAATAGTGATCCAGTTGTGTGGGGCTCTCAGACCACAGCCAGGTGGATCTATTGTGATGATCATGCTCGTCTTCCAGGTAGTCACTCTACCTTTGGCACCTGGTTTGATGATTCATTAGCTTCCTAGAGTCTTCCTGCCTTGAATTCTGATCTTCCACACTATGGGCCGACCCATCATTGTCTGAACTTCAGTTTCATCCTGTAAGATGGGCTAGCAAGTTTTTAGGACATGTCTGCAATACCAGCATACCCCTATGGGGATATCATTACCCTGAGGAATGAAAAAAGAAGTCATCAATCCTAGACAACAAGGAGTAGTCTAGAGAACATGATGCCCACATTCCCGTGTTGGCTGGGTGATTTTTTTGGTCACTTGATGTTTGTCATTACTTAGGGTCATTGGTCACAAGTTGTTAATGGTCATGACCAAGGAGGACACTAAACAAAGGAAATTAGATTCAGGGATCTCATTCTGAAAAGAAAAAAGGGGGATATAGAAATGATGGGCTAAAAGGATAGATTATTAAATCTACTTTTAAACTAAAAAAATCAACTACTAGTCTTAAACATTTTATATTGGTATGCATTATTGTGAATTGATATAAATTGAAGATTATTTTTGTTAGAAAATATTGTACATACATTTCTATTCTTGTTTAAGGTACTGTACCTATGCAACTCATTTAACAATGTAATGTAAATTTCTAGTCCTTGAAATTGTTATTGAAACTATTTAGAATAATAAAGAAATGCAGGTTATAAGTCAACTATAACAATCAAACTTATAGTCACATTAAATATGCTTTCAAGATCAAACAGAGTCATATTTTAGATAGACAAGTGGTCCTTCAAACACTTCAGAGATCTACATAATATGGCATTTAAGATGTTTTAATAACCTAACACTTTTCATGGCAGTGAGAGACATCTGCTCCTGGAAGTACCAATCTACTTCAGAGAAGATGATGGGCATCAAAGAACCTCCATATGGAACTCACTTTCAATGTGACAGAGCTAATCATTGAAGAAGAAACTGCCCTTTCCTCAACTAGCGACCATATGATGTCCAAACTTGACAAGCAGGACACAAAAGAAAGCAACTGCCAAACTTTGGAAAGACAAGGTAGGAAAGTTTTTCAAAATTCCTGTCTCACAGAAAGGTCTATCAGATATTCTAGGTCTGTAGGCTGAAGATGGATGCCCAAGTGTTACAGAGGAAACTTGTGTAACTATTCAGGCAACCAGTTGCTTCTGACATTCCTATAGTTTTGGAAGTTGTTTGCACAGCACCTCCTGTTTACTCATGTAATATTATATCTTTCTTGGGTCTCTGATGGAGTTAAAGATTAGATAGTTATACTTACAGTTTTCCTTGTTACCAAATTCAGAAAATAAGGTCACACACAAAAAAGAAATTCACAAAAGTATAAAGTGTATAAGGTTGAGAGACATAAAAACTTAAATTGTTTATCTAAGAAAATGTTTTCAGGTCAAAAAGATAGTTTAGATTAGTAATACAAGTTATAATAGGAAATAAATTAGGTACAAAATTTGAACTCTTCAAGATAATACAAATTATAGAGTAAATTCTCCAAATTTGCCAAAAGCAAATGGACTGGACATTGTAAATGTAATTCTTACTTGATAATTGTCCTTATTGTATACAATTTTACAATGTTAGAGTTTAACCTTTCCTTTTTATTTAGACAGAAACGAGGAAATGTTGTGGGATATTTGTACAACTGTGTGAAAATGTCTTGCTATGATGAGTGTAGTAAAAAGCTGAATGGCCAATAACTAGGCAGGTAGTATAGACAGGTCTTCAGGGCAGAGAGAGAACTCTGGGAAGAAGAAAGGCAGAGACACCAGGAGATGCAGAGCAAGCTGTATGTGCAGGAGGAAAGGTAACAGGCACAAGTCACATGACAGAACATAGCTTAATATAAATGTATTAATTTAAGTTATAAGAGCTAGTCAAGCAAACCTAAGTGAAGGCCAAGCTTTCATAATTAATAAGTCTCCTTGTTATTTTTTGTGAGCTGGTGTCTCTAAGAAAAATCTTTCTACAGTTTAGACTTTTGGAAATCAAAAAAAAGTTGCCAATGGGTGGGGAAGAGATTATTTTCTGACTGACCGATATCCACGTGTTTTAGTACCCAGACAGTGGTGACAAATGCTGTGTTTTTTAAATCCTCTCCATAGAGACAAATGAATGTATTTTTCATAACTGCATCACAGCAGACCAGGCAAAGACTTGTCAGATGGCCTGAGAATGTCAGATTTGCAATGAGAAGTGCCAAGCGGGAGCAATGCCATGGCATGCTGATAAACAAGCTAAAATAATACCATTTGCATGGTATCTGCATACTGGCAGTGCGTAGATCATTCCTGGAATCAGTCAGGATAAATCCGTCATGAACCTGAATGGAATGGCCATCTGTAAGCTGCCCTCAGATCTCCTCAGACTTGGTTAGGGATGGTTAGTGGATGGTTCTCCAGGCTCAGCACAAATTCCTACTTCTGCTTCCATTCAGCAGTGTTGACATTTAAATCTGTTGCCAACAGGGCAGCCTCATCCTGATGGCAAAATTTCTTGTGCTTTGAGTCCCAGTTGCATATTTAATCATAAGAAGTGCTCATGGGAAAGCAGACAGAAAAATTGGACTACATTCAGTATGTCCCAGAGGGACAAGCAAAAATGTTTCCCGTTGGGGTTGGGGTTGGAGAGATGGCTCAGTGGTTTGAGTCATTTACAACTGCCTGCAACTACAGCTCCAGAAGATCTGGTGCTCTCTTTGGGCCTTTGTAGGTACCCACATGCACACACACACACACACACACACACACACACACGAGTAAAAGTAAATCTTTTCTTTCAATGTAGTGCCTCTTTGGAAATAAAATGAGCTGAAAACTTGGAATCAAATGTGTGTGTGTGTGTATGTGTGAGAGAGAGAGAGGGAGGGAGGGAGAGAGGGAAAGAAGAAAGGAAGGAAGCGGGGAGGGAAGGAAGAGAGGAAAGAGGAAGGAAGAGAAGGGAGGGAAGGGAAGGGAGGAAACAAAAGAAAGGGAAAGTTGGAGCTCTGCACCCCTCGGGCTGACCGCTTTCCCATTATTCTGTTATTTCATATTATTCAAGGCTGTGCACTGATGAAATTAAATTCAGGTTAAAGATACTTAAGCAGAAAGCCATTCGTTTCCTCCATCTTCTCCCAACAGGCAAATTTACTAAAGTTTATAACTATCTAGAAAAAGAATCAGATTCTTAATGGAGAGAGAGAGAGAGAGAGAGAGAGAGAGAGAGAGAGAGAGAGAGAGAGAGAGAGCGCTCCCTTAAAGTGCAGGAATCCTATCTCTCAGTTCTCTGAACCTAGTCCTTTAAAATGCCTGAGATCTAGAGTAGAGTAGACCTGAGCTGGCACCAAAAAACACAATAATAATAAAAACGTAAGTAAATCTGAAATGTTCCTCTAAGCCCAAATTAAACTGGCGCCATCTCATTTTCCTGAGTTTGTGTTTATTCATTCGTTCAGCCAACAGACCTTTATTGAGTCCTTTGCCAGGTACTGAAGGGATGAGCCAAACCTACTGGGTGAAGCTTATGTTTTAGAGAGAGGCAGGCTCCCTGCTTGGTACCAAACGGATGGACCCTGAGTCAGCCTGTCTTGGAAACTTCCGCACATCTGTGTCTATTGCTGTGCTATGCACAGCAGCTACAGAACCTGCCTGGAAGTCCCCCCACCCTCGTGCCTACTGGACTTGTGGACAAAGGCTCTTCCTGTGGAGGAGATGGCATTGATACCATGTGAATAGGAAAAACTATCTTCCCTTTCTGTAAAATGGGAAACAGTGATGCCACCCTTCTCATGGAGGACAGCATGAGTAACAAAAGAGACATGGCAGTGGCCGTGATGATCTGTCCAAAATTCCACGTTTAATTACATTCCGTTTGATTATCTGCAAACAATGGTTCTAAATGGAGGAGGGAGAGAATGCTATTTTTTGGAACACTCCAATGCGTACCAAGCCCTAACTCCCCTGTTTTCTTCCTTCACTGTGCAGTTACATTTGTCATATCTCTGTGATGTCTTTGCATTTAGTTTTGGAGTGAAATTAGATAAATAGAAAATAAAGGGCCAGTGCAATAGCTCAGTGGATAAAGGTGCCTGCTACCAAGCCTGATGATCTGAGTTCGAACCCCAGAGCCTACGTGGTGGAAGGGAAGAACTGACCCCTACCTGTTGTCTTCTGAGCTCCACACACGCACCATTATGAGTCTCTCTCTCTCTGTCTCTCTCTCTGTCTCTCTCTCTGTCTCTCTCTGTCTCTCTCTCTCTCTCTCACACACACACACACACGTAAATTAATAAATGCAGTAGAAAAAATTCAAGAATTCCATGTCCTTTTCAGAAAACAATAAATAGGAGACGAAACAAAAACAGAAAGAAGGAAAAACTGAAAGGAAACTAGTAAAAAGAGAAAGGAAATGGTGTTCATGGTATGGTTCTGCCACTTTTGAGTTGGCATAGTTCATCATAGTTCATCTTAATGCAAACCCAGGTTGTTTCTTGCCATGAAAAACAAACAAGGGAAACGCTCTGTGAACCCCTGCTCAAGTCAGTCGTGTGCCGGAGTTGCTCAGCCTCTGGCTATTTGTGTGGACAAAATCAACAAAATGAAGTGAAATAAAGGAAATGGAACGAGACAGAGACAAGTGTATCACCAGCCACCCTAATGGCAATTTTACCTTGGCAGCAAAAGGGCAAATTCAATTATCTCATTCAATAGACAAAGACGATCCGCACCTGGAAATTACATATTTGCTGCCGCAGCTCACAGTACAGCCAATCAAATCAAGCTCTCGATTTTATTATTAGCGAGGTTAAGCTTCAAAGCCCCAGATGAACACCCTGCGGTCAGACTTCCCTGTAAACCTCATCAGATGCCTCCCAAAGTCACTGAAGAGCCGATAAATGGGGTTATGACACACTGCTCAAATCAGCGAAGTGTCTTTCCTATACTTTTAAGTGGTTATTAATCTTGGAATTAGTTTAGAATACATTACCCTTCAAGGTAAATTAGATCAATGAGGAAAATGACTCACATGTCCTGGATTGCCTTTTTTGATGTTTTCACATCCAGTTCATGGGCCAAGAATGCCAGACAGGCACGTGACTGTGCCAGGCATCATTAATGATGAAGATCTCAAGTTGCGGAAGGACCTTATTTTTGCTGTGTCTATTTCTTCCTGGAAAGTGGCCAGGACATGAACAGGCATGGACATATCTTTACACCCTCAGTCTCAAGAAGATTTAACTATTATCGAGGAAAAACGACTTGTCTGGTCCCTGTCACTCTTGCTGGTGTCACTTCAGAGCTCCCTGCTAATAGCTGTGGGATGGGAGAAAGCTAAAAGTGACAACTTTTAAGGGATCCAACATGGTTGCTCAGGGTGTACATGTGGAGGACAGTCGACAATGTGTACACTCATCCCTGTGGAGGTCAGAGTTCAACGTGTGCACTCATCACTATGTTGGGGTCAGAGTTCAATGTGTGCACTCATCACTATGGGAAGGACAGAGGACAACGCTGTGCACTCATCACTATGGGAAGGACAGAGAACAACGCTGTGCACTCATCACTATGGGAAGGACAGAGGACAACGCTGTGCACTCATCACTATGGGGAGGTCAGAGTTCAATGCTGTGCACTCATCACTATGGGAAGGACAGAGGACAACGCTGTGCACTCATCACTATGGGGAGGTCAGAGTTCAATGCTGTGCACTCATCACTATGGGAAGGACAGAGGACAATTGGGATGAGTGCACAGCGTTGTCCCCTGGTGCTGAGCCTGGTGAAGTCACCCAGGATCAAACTCAGATTTTCCAGCCTCTGAGTGACCTCACCAGGTCCAACACCAGACATCTTAACTTAGACACGTTAAAGTAAATCACAACATATTTTTCTCAAGACTTTTTTTTTGATCCTCTTTCCTTCAAGATGAAATAAGAAGACAAAACACACACAGAGAGAGAGAGAGAGAGAGAGAGAGAGAGAGAGAGAGAGAGACTGAGAGAATATTCGACCATGATTGTTTTAAGCAGGGAAAAATAACTCTATTTTTCTAGTGTTTCAGAGTAATGCATGAAGCCAGCAAATTGCTACCAAATAAGCGCAATTGTTTTTTTAAGTTACATAAAATCTGGAAATTAAAACTTTGTTTTGAAAAATCTTCCGATACATTTGGTAGTACAAGAGAGAACTGGAAAGAACCTGTGTTTATGAAGGATGAGTAACAGATTAAAATTTCAAAAACTGTGGAGAGGGTAGAAGACTGCAGGTCCAGAGCCTAACGCCAGCTTCTTTGGGGCTGTCTTCTGCCCCCTAAACAACTACTCCTTCACCCCCTCTGTGTCAGACCTAACACTCTGATAAACATAAAAACCTTGGAACATACTAATTTAACAAAACCCTATTCTGTGCCAACCAAGGGGCTGGGCACGCATCAGATGGCACACAAGACCCAGAGCTGAGGCTCCTGAACTTTGCAGGAGAGCCCATTTAATGTTCCCACCAATGGGTTTGAAAAGCATCTTGGTTTATGACTTTTCTTTGTTCTGTTGCTATAAAGCCCTCATGAAACTGCTTGCCCCGTGGACCATGGTATTTGGAAAGAACAAAAATGTAAGTCCCTAGGCCAGAGTCACTCATATTTGACCCAGGATAAACCATCTCTGGGTCTCTTTGAGGGGAGAGCTGTGAATTTGCATGGACAATGGAATCTGTAAAATAAAGACCATCACAGAGCTTAGTCAACAGACACTAAAAAGAAAGTTAAACCAGAGCGGGATTACTGTAATGAAGGCAGGGACGCCTGCAGGAACTATGGCTACCAGTGCTCCTCGTGGCCAGGCTGAAGGAAGAAATCCTGTAATTACGACATCCAATGTGGAGCTTGGCATGACAAAGAAACCTTTACTTTCTCCTTTGTCAAAAGTGAGGCGTTGCCGACTCCCCGAAACGAAAACAATGTGCAGAACCCCATCTTAGATGAGTAAAATAACCCACGATTTCCCTTGTTCCTGCTTCCTTTCCAATTAGAGGCAGTCGGGAGCTGGCTCCTGTGGGGCCTTGTCTCACAGCGTAGAAGACAAATAATCCCTTAATAGTCTTGTTTCCCACACCAACGCAGTGACTGACACAGCATACGGCAATTAAAAATGAAGGGGACATTTATTTGAGATAAATCATACTTTAATTGGCATTTTAAGTGAGGATGTGTTAAGCGCGATGTCACAGTGCGAGGGCAGACGGCACTCTTTAGGCAAAGCCTCATGCTACTGTTGGTTGGTTGTTGGTACATCTGAGCCGGTAAAGAGACCTTTATTTGACAATAACTGTCAGTATTTCATGCTTGAAAAGTACGTATCGTGATACCAGTGAGCCAGCTTCTGCCAGGTTTCTTCTGCGGTGCTCAGGTGACATTTCACCACCAGGGTCCATGCTTCTGCACTTTGGGGTCCCTCACAAGGGTCGCTGGGACCCTCCCAGGACACCTGTCCTACCAATCACTCACCACAGTTTCTGTGTCTAGGACACAGCCCTCGTGGGAAGGTGCCAGAAGGAAAGTGCTAACCCAGCTTACCTACTGCTCACGGGACATCTGGCTTACACACAGGAAGCGCAGGGTCACACCAGTGTCACCCCAAAAGGGTGTGTGTGTGAATGATATGAGACTTTTGTGTACGTGTATGTGTGCGCATGTGTATGCACATGTGTGTGTGTATGTTTGTGTGTGTGTGTGTGTGTGTGTGTGTGTGTTCACTGTGCTTTCAGGAATTTGTGTATGTGTTGCGAATGCATGTGGAGGTCAGAGGTCAACATCAGCGGTCTCCCTCGGCCTCTCTGCCTCCTTGTCTGAGACAGGGTCTCTCGCTGACCCTGGAGCTCATCGATTCAGTTAGGCTGCATGCCAGTAGAGCTCTGGAGATTCACCTGAATCTACCCCACCACCCTGCCCTGGGGTTACAGTTCAGTAGCACCATGCCTGGATTTTTATCTATGTGTTGGGGATCAAATTCAGGTCCATGTTTGTAGGGCAATCACAATGTCCACTGAGCTATCTCTCCAGTGTCAAGAGTTTTTTTTGGTTTGGGGGGGGGGGGGGGGTTGTTGCTGTTGTTTAAAATTTAAAAAGAAAAAAAAAGATCCTTTTTGTCAGATTTTGTTCCAGGCTGCCTTTGCATAGACTGTGAAACAAAGGCCTTGGGACAGAGTTGCTCACTCAGGGGCAGGAGGTCAATGGTTTCTGGACCAACAGAAGAATGATAATGTTTAGTTCTTGGCAATGTTTGGGCAGATTCACTACTGACCTCGCTAAAAGCCTGGATTTCTCAGCTCAGGCTTCCTTAGCTGTGGCCTGCGTGCACACACACAAAAATACACACACAAACAAATGCATGCACTCACACACACATCCAAATGTGCACACACGAGTACGCACATACACACAAGTACACACACACACACACACACACACACACACACATCTAAATATGCTGCGTCCCAGTCTTGCCAGGGACTCTGAGAAGAAGAGACCTTACACACCCAGGAAGCTCTGGTGGCTCCTTCCGCCTGGAGTGTTCTGATTAGCAAAGGCCTCTTGTATCTGAACTAAAAGTTCTGTGGCTCCGGCCAGTGTCTGCAGAGCAGTAGCAGAGCAGAGTCACTGACAGGATGCAGAGTGAGGATCCTTTCACAGTTCTTGTCAGAAAGGAAAGACTTCCAGAAGACAGGGGTGTGGCCCAAAAAAGGCAAACAGGGTTGATTGTCCTGCAAGTGGTGTGGTACAGACATCGGACGTTGGGAGTGCCCCTGTAAAAAGCTCATCAAAGTCGGCAAAAGCTACAGGGCCCTTGCACTTCTCCATGCCCCATTGTCTGTGTTTCGAAGGTCTCCAGTGAGGACTCCAGGGGGGACACCACGGGATTGTCCCTTTGGGTTACCCGCTTACTAGAAGAGTTGGGAATGTTGTAGGAAACACTGTCAGGCGCGTAGAGAGCTGCAGGCTCTGATGAAAGTTCCTTCAGGTTCCTGAAACCTCTTCTCATGACTCTCTGCAGGAGGGAGGGAGGTATCCCTGATTCCCAGGCTGCCATGGAAGAGGTGAAAGTTCGTGGGGAGGAGTCTTAGACCCTAACTCTGAGGGTATGAGGAAACTGAGGAAGGGCACATTTAGGTGAGTGGGAGAAATGTGTCACCTCAAGTGGCCTTTTGATATCTGGAATTCTGGCAGGCTCTCAGGATGTCTACCTCTCCTTGTAGCATCAGGGACCCCAAAACTAAGGATGAAGCTAGAGGGCCGCAGAGGGGTGCACTTGAGCAGTCCTGGCCTGGAATTCGGGGATCCCAGAATTAATGATGAGGTTAGAGGACTGCAGAGGGGTGCACTTGAACTGCTGTGGTCCCCGTAGAAGAAAGCCTGTCACTGGGTACACTGGGTGTCCATCAGGAGGTGTGTGGCTGCAGAGAAATGTGGCTTGGCCCTGATGTCACTACCCAGCAACAGATCATTCTGGACTTCACTCCCTTGACTTGCAAAGGAAGACTAGACTTGTGTACTCAGTAGTCTAAAGGTATCCACACCCAAAGTTGTTCTAAGTGGCATCAGACTCTTTTTTTAAGATTTATTTATTATGTATATAGTGTTTTGCCTGCATGTATGCCTGCCTGACAGAATAGGGTACGAGATCTCATTATAGATGGTTGCTGGAAATTCCCATGTGGTTGCTGGGAATTGAACTCAGGACCTCTTGAAGAGCACCAGTGCTCTCAACCTCTGAGCCATCTCTCCAAACCCAGAATCAGACTCTTAAAGAGCTGAAGAGATAGCTCAGTCAGCAAAGGGCTTGCAGTACAAGCATGGGGACCTATGGTTCCCGCCCCCCAGAACCCATGCTTTCTTTAAAAAAAATGCAGACACAGTGGAGAAGTGTATCTGCCCCGGTGCCAAGGGATAGAGCCAAGACAAACCCTGGAATTCCCTGGCCAGCCAACCTACCCTACTTGGCAAGCTCCAGGCCAGTAAGAGACCTTGACTCAAAAAAACAAGTTGAAGTTCTCCCTCCCTCCCTCTCTTCTTCTTCTTCTTCTTCTTCTTCTTCTTCTTCTTCTTCTTCTTCTTCTTCTTCTTCTTCTTCTCTCTCTCTCTCTCTTTCTCTCTCTCTCTCTCTCTCTCACACACACACACATACACATGCGTGCACACACCCCTGACCTACAGTATCACATTCATCTTAAGCAGATATGCAGAGCCCTCAGATTCCCAGCAAATAACACATAATAACCCAGCCTTGTCATTAAGTCGTCGTGAGCAGAAGCAGAAGGAGCTGTGTTTTAACTGAGATGTAAAGGGTCGTCTTTGAGTGACCTCCACTCCTGGAGAGACCATCAGAGCTGCCTGCAGACTACCTGGAGTTCAAACCAGCTGCGAGACTGTGCCCCCGTCTCCACGGGCAGCAGCGTTTTCCTCCCCGTCCTCCCCTGCATGAAGCAATCCGTGCACTCTGTAATTAAGAAATCCACTAATTACAGCACAGGTCTGAGATGAACGTAGCTGTGTTCCACTAGAGGACTGTCAGCTCCCCTGGAAGGGGGAACACGTTGAAGTGGGTGGGTTCTGACAGGCAGCTCGACTGCTTCTCCCGAATGCCTCACCTCAAAGTGCAGAGACTGATTGTTCAGCTCTCAGGTAGAAACCCTAGATGGTTTCCGAGCATAAAAATTCAAGAGGCTAGACCCAGTTATTAGAAAAGGTAGTGTTATATGGATGGAGGTATTCAAATGAGTATCCGTAGCACTTGAGATTATACATGCATGGGTGACCACACAGGGGTATGCGTGTGAGTGTGTGTGTGTGTTTCTGGGGCTTGAACTTTAGGGAGTTCATGCATTCTAGGCAAACACTCTACAACTGAACTGTAAGTCCAGCCCTCTCTTTTCCAAATCTCAGTAAATTGCTCAGGCTAGCCTTGAACTCACTACATAGTCTAGGAAGGCCTCCGCTGGGTAATAAGCCTGTCCTCATCGGTTTTGAAAACTCTTAGCTTCGTATTTAGTGATTCCTTTGTTTTCAGATGATGTCAACTTGCCAGTCAACACTAAGCATCGTCACACTTCCCTCTCCTGTCCTTGTCGGTAACCTCACTAGCAATGCGATGCCACTTCTTTTACTATTTACTGTACTGTCTTCTGCTTGCCCCTCGAGAACCCAAACTGCCACAACAAGGCTCCTTTTATGGAGTATTTTAGACAAACACCTCCATAGAGATCTGCCTAATTGGGTCGTGTGGTCTTCAGGACTTCACAGATCATGTCTCTATACTTTCACTAGCACTATTTTTGTGGAGTTTTTAAGAAAGATGTTCTGTTGGCAAAGGGCTATTTGCTGACTATAATTACCAGATTTTCCCACTGAAAGCCTCTCTGGGCCAATCTACTCACAGCTACGGCGATCGCTGTGAAGGAAGGTTTGCTGTTTCTGCTGAGGAATTAGTGGAGCTGGGGAGGTTATTTACACCAGCTGTCCCATGCTAGACTATTTTTTTTATCTTTTAATTTTTTTTTGAAAAAATCCTGACATTACATAACTAAACTGAAATATATTAATATTCCACTCTTACATTTCCATGACAAACAAAAATTCATGAGCCAAAAAAAAACCCAAAAAAAGTAAAATGGGGGAAAAGCTTATAAAACTAAATATGGATATCTCAGCGTAACTGCTGAACAGGGAAAGAATTAAAACACTTTCAATTAAAAAGTCATGAGTGAATGAAAAAGTGTGTAGAAACTGAAAATTTATAAACCGGAATCGCTGACTGCTCAGAAACTACACAGATGGGTCATGGGTGGTGGTGAACAGCTAAAGGGATTGTGGATGAATCTGCACTGTTCTAGTTGCTCCCCACAACACCTGTCTCCGAGGAAAGCCTGACATTGATTAGATACTGAGCCAGGCTGATTTGGCAGCAGGACTAGTGATGGATGGTGACCTGCCTATCGGTAGATCCTTCCACTAGGTTTGCAATTTTGATCTGCGCCCTAGACATCTGACAGATCACACTGATTTGAACATCCTGACACCCAATTATGCAGCCAATCAAATCATTTGGAATGGTGAGTTCATGAGAAGTAGTTTGAGCAGATGCATCCAAACCTGCCCAATAGCCATTCACCTCTGGAGAGCTGGATCCAATGCCACTGAATCCAGTTGCCATGGGTCATGGGAAAATGAAACTGTTGCATTGCCAACTGGTGCAGCTTGGTCAAGTCTGGCTGGGGAATGGCGTACTTTCCTTGAATGGTATAGGCCTGACCACCTGCAAAGATGACTGGAGATCTCGAGGGCCTGGGCTGGTAGGGGATGACCACGCCCTTTGGGGGGACTCCACCATGACCATGGAGAACTGTTTGACACACTCAGTGATGGATTGTGGAATGCCACAGTAGTGATTGCCGCTCGGTTGAGTTGCAGAGCACATCCCCTGTCACCTGGACCTGAGTTCCTGTTCTGTCTCCTATTTCCTTGATCTCACAACCCCCTTTTCCAATGAGAGAGCCACACTGACTTGCAGGGACCCCAAGCCGTCAGGTGACTGGGGTCTGTTGGCAGCTGTACTATTGGTCACAGAGCTGCTTACGTCCTCTCCCAGTTTATCAATGACCATAGCGAAGGCTTTGAAGATGGCTTTAGTCGGTCCAGTCAAAGTGATAATTCTCTCAGGACAGTTCCCTTCTGAGATGTGGATCTGTACACCACTCTCCTCGCACATCTTCTTAACAGAGTCTCCTTTCTCTCCCATGATACCGCCAACTTCCTTTCCTGATAGTAGCCTGACAGTAAGAGGGACATTTAATCCACCTTCAATTGACTATATTAAGAGAGGGAAAGACATTTTTTCAACAATATAATTAATGAAATCATTCAGAAGGATATGTGTGTGGACTGCTGGAAAGGTGTGTTGTGCATTTCTTCTCCATGTCCATGTAGGGAAGCTGAGAAGCAGAGAAAGTAAAGAAAGCAGCTGGGATTTAGAAGGCTTGGAGCCAAGCTTGTCATTGCCATTCCAAACTCTGGGCACCCTTGAGCTCAGAGTTCTGAGCTCCGTTTCGGGAGGGGGGCGGGCAGCACTTCTGTAGCACCTGCTATAGAACTGGAAAGATGTCAGACACCCAGTTTTCTTCATTTCAGAGGGAAACTGGTAATGTTCCTCGCTCCTCCGTGATTGGACAGAGAAGCCAAGAACCTTAATTGGGTTCCTAGTTGGTATAATTTGTGTGTGTGTGTTTGAGAGAGAGAGAGAGAGAGAGAGAGAGAGAGAGAGAGAGAGAGAGAGACGGAGACAGAGAGAGAGAGAGACAGAGAGACAGAGAGACAGAGAGACAGAGACAGAGATTTAGTTTTCAACTGCAACAGGATTTTTTATTTTATTTCATACTTAAAAAAGAAAGGCATGACATTGGAGAAAGGGGAAACAATGAGCTCTCGTTTTGAAATTCTGCATGTACCACATCAGAACTCTTTTGGGAATATCCTCTAAGAGTTCCTTCCCACCCTCACAGAGCTGCTCAGAGTTCCACAGGTGAGGATGCAGGGTTTGTGGTGAAGGCGGTCAGGACAGAGCTCCCATTCACGGCTCCTACAGCAGGAGAGTCATCCCTTGGGGGTCCTTAAACACAACCCGAAGGCCACCAGCACACACTTTGAAAGGCAGCCACACAGCACTGGGAGTGTGCGTGCCCACAAATAGACTGTGGGAAAAGCTCAGTTCATTGAAGCAATCGAATGGAGAACAGACGGAGATGGACAGGAAGGTGCTCTGGAGAAGTCATCCAAGGTGCATTAGGAAATAAAGTCAACTCCAATACAGGTCAGACGGACACTTGTCAACCTCTGCAATATGCGTCCCTCAGTGCAGATTAGCAACCTTCATGAGACAAAATGTCTAGCAACAAACACGCGTTGTCATACTATCTGCCAACTAATTAAAAAATAATAAATACTGACCGTGAAAAGAAGCATGACTACTACACATCAATGGGGAATAAATCAATAATACGGCTGACCGATGTTAGAGGCAAGCAGAGTGACGTCAGAACACTTCTTATATAACCCCTGCTGATGCCCAAAAGGACACTGAAAGAACCGAGTAAGACTTTCAGAGATGAAAACTAGAAAATATGAGATTTTAAAAAAGTACATTAGGGGCTGGCAAAATAGCTCTGTGGGTAAAGATGTCTGCCACCAAACCAATGACCCGAGTTCAGTCTTAACCAGGAGCCAGCTCTCTTCTACCTTTGAAGATAATATTTCATTTTGTTTATTTTATTTGCATTTGTTTGTTTGTGGGAGTGGGCACAGGTCGGGACAATAAGCGGGAGTCACTTCTCTCTTTCTACCGTGTGGGTCTGAGGGATTGAACTTAGGTTAGCAGGCTTGACAGCAAAGCCGCCAACAGATGAGCTACCTCACCATCTGGTTTATTAGGAGCAGCCCTGATTTGACTGTGAACTCTGCTGCCAAGAATGATGAAAGCCAGGTTTAATGTGTTTTCCCCTTTGCTGCTAGGTCAGGCAATGTATTTGTGCAACACACACACATACATACACATACACATATATGCATACATATACACATACACAATACACACATATATATACACAAGTGTACACATACACATATACACACATACAAGCACACATGTATATACACATACATAAACACATACACACATATACAGACATACACACACGTATACATGCAATACACATACACACACGAACACATACACAGACATACACTCACATATACACACATATGTGTGTATACACACACACACACCAAAACTCTCAGAGTGCAGTAATTCCTACCCTCATTGAGCCTGCACAGAACCAGCTGACCTCTCTCCACAGGATGGGATCAACCTCCGAGGAACAGCTGGGTAACTTCCTGTACAAAGGGCAGAGATGGTTGTGAGTGCCCTGACTTAACCAGCTCAGTTCACTTCATCTGCACTATAGCCTCACATGGGAGACACATGAGGGTCTCAGCAGCATCTCAACAAATTCATGATCATCAGGGGCAGGTCCTGAAGCTGGGCTGGGAATGGGGTTCAGTTAGCAGAGCGCTTGCCTAGTGTACAGGAAGCCCTGGGTTGGACGCCCAACATTGCGTAAATGAGGCATCACAGCACACCTGTCCTTCTTGCAAAGGACTCTCCATAAGATGCCTTTGGAAGGAGGCGAATCAGAAATAAACCGACTCCCTGACAGTCCTCTGTGCTCAGAGCAATCACTGGGGTCAAGTAAAGCTCTGAGCAGTTCTTGGGAATCCACAGAAGTTTGGAGGCCTTTTATTTTTTTATCCATCTTTTCTGTTGATGGCTTTTAACCACAAGCTTGATTATACTTCCCTCATAAAAGAAAGGTCACCTTGGTCCAATGTGGTGCCCTGGATTTCCCTCCCACAGCTCTGCCACCTTCAGTTTAATCTCTGCCACCCCTGAGCCTGACCCTTCCAACAGCAGGTTATGCGCATAGCTCTCCTGCCTCCTGCTGCGATCTTTCTGTAAATAGCTTCAGCTAGCTATCAAAACTGATGATAGAAGTAAGGACTTGGGGGACAAACACAGCGATCTCTCCAGGTTCCCAATGGGTATATTCAGAGACACCCCTCCCCGGTGAATCTTTGAAACTGCCTATAGTAGCCAATCTTACATATAACTAGGGATTCTTTTTCTATGTCTATCACAGATAACTATGATAGAGTTCAATTTATGTTCTAGACACAGGACTCTTAGGCCATCTTCTTTAAGTCACTCTTAAGAGGCCAGAAAACACAGTCATAAGAAATCAGGTCACACACCCTACAATTCATTCTCTCTCTCTCTCTCTCTCTCTCTCTCTCTCTCTCTCTCTCTCTCCTTCCCTTCCTCCCTCTCTCCCTCCCTTCTTCCCTCTCCCCCCCTCCACCCCCCTTCTCTGGGACAGAGTTTAAAACACACACACACATAAGATAGCTTCTTCAGCTCTATTTTATTTTTAATTTTATGCACATGTGCCTGTGTGTATGTGTGCATGCCTGCAGGTGCCCTCAGACACCAGGTGCCTTAACCACCCAAAGCTGGAGTTTCAAGAGTTTGTGACAAGAGATCCCGACATGGTGTGCTGGGTAGTTTGATGTCAACTTACACAGCTAAAGTCATCAGAGCCTCTGATGTAGGTGGGTCTTATATCTATCTGTTGCTTTCATTGGTTAATTAATAAAGAAAACTGCTTGGCCTGATAGGTCAGAACATAGGTAGGCGGGGAAGACAGAACAGAATTGTGGGAGAAAGAAAGCAGAGGCAGGAAGACGCCATGGCTCCCCTCTCCAAGATGGACGTGGGTTAGAATCTTCCCGGTAAGCCACAACCTCATGGTGATATACAGATTATTAGAAATGGGTTAATTTATATGTGAGAGTTAGCCAATAAGGGGCTGGAGACAATGGGCTAGGTAGTGTTTAAATGAATACAGTTTCTGTGTAATTATTTCGGGGGTAAGCTAGCCGGGATCTGGGCAGAACACAGCCCACCGCTCCTTCCTCACTACAAGCCTTGACTGAGAAAATGCCTCCATAAACTAGGACTCTAGGCATGCCTGGAGAGCATTTTCTTACTTAGTGATTGATGTGGGAAGGCCCAGCACATTGTGGGTCGTTCCATCCCTGGATTGGTGGTCCGGGGTTCTATAGGAGAGCAGGCTGAGCAAGTCATAGGAGCAAGCCAGTAAGCAGCACCCTTCCTTTGCCTCTCAGTCAGCTCCTGCCTATGGGTTCCTGCCTTGAGTTCCTGTCCTGATTTTCTTCCATGATGAACAATGATATGGGAGTGTAGGCCAAATAAACTCTTTCCTCCACAACTGGCTTTTCCAGTCATGCTGTTTCATCACAGCCATAGTAACCGTAACTAAGACACGGGTGCTGGAAGCTAAGCTTAGGTCCTCTGTCAGATGAGTGCATTCGTAAGCACTGCGCATCTCTCCAGTCCTGGGCTGTGGCTTTATACCTGGCTCCTTCGTGTTCCTTGTTGTATTGAACCAAATCATGTGGTACAAAGCTTCCTGAGCCCCCATGAAAGTATGTAAAAGTTGAGTAGCCCCTCTGTTTGGGTAATTACTGAAGACTTCTACAGAGGATCTCTCTGAGGAGGCTTCTCTGCCCCGCCCCAAGTCTTCACACACACACACACACACACCACCACCACCACCACCTCTCTCTCTCTCTTTCTCTCTCTCTTTCCCTCCCTTTTCCTCTCCCTCTCTCTCTACGTAAATAAATGTAATGAAAAAGAAATTACAAAATAAACAAAACGGTGTGCCCTACAGAGAGCTAAAAGAAATAGAAACCCACTGGGCCATGGGCATCATGAGCATGGTGGCCCTTGCCTACAATCTAGCACTCGGCAAGGAAAGACAGGAGAATCAGGAATTCAAGAGCAGCCTCTGGTACATATTGAGTTTGAGGCTGGCCTGGGCTACATGAGATTGGCTTCAAAAACTTAGTAAAATAAAAGCCTAAAGTCAAGAAAACAGAATCAGGAGGTTTAGCAGCTGGATAGAAGGTTGGCACATCATTAAAGGGTCCAAAAATTGCATGGTTTAAATCCCGTCTAGGAAGACATGTAAAATTCACACTTTTTCTTTTTAACTTTCAAGTTTTCTCGTAGCTTTTTATGAGACATGGTTTTGGCCTAAATCTGTCATCCCCAGGCAGACATTAGCATTTCCTGGGAAGAGCTGACGAGGAAAGGAGTAGAAGAGAAAGCAGAATAAGCCAGATGGAGCAGAATTCTTTTAAAGGTCTGTGTACATCAGAAAGGCTTCCAGAAGGCGCAGACTCAGATGCTCATCTCTGAGGAGTGGCTACAGGGTAGAGGCTCTGGGCAGCTGATTTCCAGGTCACTGAGAAAAATGCATCTTAAACAACAGTACTGTGCTCGCCATTCGCCAGGCAGGGCGTCGCTGATGGCCCTTGCTGACATTTGGACCCTGCCTTACAGGGTGCTGTCCCTTGTGACAAAATCTTATTGGCATCTTTAGCTCCTCCCCTTTGAGATGTCGGCAGTACTCACTCACATCAGGCTGCTTGGCAGAACTGTCTCTAAATGTCACCAAATTTTACCTGGTAAGGGAACAGAGAGAGAATCAATTAAACTATCCATTCAATCCCTCACTGTCCAAAGATGCCTCTTCCCCCCTCTCCCTCCTCTCTGCCTAAAAAGGTTCCCATTTAGTTATAAGGAGAAAAAATATATATATATACATATATATATACATATATATATTATTGCAATATATATAATTACTCTGAACTTGTTCATGTCATTGATTGTTTGTCTGTGTGCATGTTACATAGGAAAACCTGCAATGCACAGTGGTTAGCTGTGGACAGAACTAGAGACCAGCTTGCAAGTGTGAACTCAGTACCAACTACCTAGTAAGTGTGTAATTTGTGGCATGCCATTTCACCTATCTATAAAGACCATTTGCCAGAAGAGTGCCAGAAATGAGCCAGAAAGACGGCTCAGCAGTTAAGGGCACTTGCCAGGCAACCCGGATAATCTGGGTTCGACCTCTGGAACCCACGGAAATGCACAAGGAGAGAATCTACTCCGCAAGGTTGTCCTCTGACCTCCACACATGCACTGTGGCACATGCGCCCCTCCCTTCTGTTGTTGGTTGTTTTTTTACTCTTTGGCTCTGTGGGTGCCCACCACCCAGCTCCCAAATAAATCACATAGAGTCTTATTCTTTCTTATGAATATCAAAGCTTAGCTTGGCTTGTTTCTAGCCAGCTTTTTTTTAACTTAAATTATTCTGTCTACCCTCTGCCTCTGGGCTTTTACATTTCTCTATTTCTGAATATCCTTTCTTTCCTTCTTATTTCCGTGTCTGGCTTTAAGACTGAGTGACTAGCCCCCAGAGTCCCCCTTCTCTCTCTCCTAGATCTTTTCCTCCCATATTTCTCCTCCTACTTATTCTCTCTGCCTGCCAGCCCCACCTATCCTTTCTCCTGCCTTGCTTATTGATCATTCAGCTCTTTATTAGATCATCAGGTGTTTTAGACAGGTAAAGTAACACAGCTTTACAGAGTTAAATAAATGCAACATAAAAGAATGCAACACAGCTTTGCATCATTAAACAAATGTTCCACAATGTTAAAAAAAATGTAACACATCTTCAACAAATACTCTCCAACAACTCTTCCCAACACATACCACACTTCAAAAAAGATTGAGGCTGGGTGTGGTGGCGCACACCGTTTATCCCAGCATTCTAGAGGCAGAGGCAGGCTAATTTCTGGGAGTTCAAGACCAGCCTGGTGTGTACGGTAAGTTCTAGAACAGCCAGGGCTATGTAGTGAGACCCTGTCTTAAAGAAACAAAACAGTAGCAGATTATCGAAAGCATTAAGCAATCAGAGATCGACAAGCACAGCCTGTAACATACGGTCAGCAGCATAAGTGAGCTGCTGATTCCCAAGGCAGGCAGAAAGGACCCCCCAGGTCTGTAACAAGTTGTGCACAATATGCTTTACACACAATAAACTCTGCAAAAAAGGAGGGTATGCATGTCTGTCACCTGACCCGTTCTCATTCCCTAGGATGCTGTAAGCACCAAACAGAGCTGAGTGGTGCTGAGAACAAGAAAATCCTCGGTCCATGAGGGCTCCTGGTACCAGCATGTGGGACTCTCCCGCCCTTCAGCTCTCATGAGAGGTTGCTGGCTGCCAGTCACCAAGATCTTTCCTGTCCGAGATTCTTACCAGAAGGCCGCTCAGGCAAAGGTTTACAGATTCGGAGACCTTCACACACTTTGCCTCTAGTGCCAGAAAGGTGCCTTCAGGCTCGCCAGGAAGCTGGGATGTTGCTAGCACAAACTGAGGAGGAGGAGGAGGTGGGCGCTCACAGCACTCCACTGCAGACTCTCGCCCACTCCGACCATCTGCCTGTTTATGTTCTTGGCTTCATTGAACACAGTGAAGATGAAGGATGGGAAAGACAAAAACGAAAATCTGACTTCAAGTACACAGATTTGGAATTCTGTCTAGAGCGCTATCTCTCAGTCCCCGCCTACCTGTGACACTCTCCGGTTTCCAGACATCCTGACCGGAGGGCAGAGATGGAAGCAAGAAGGGTGAGATGGGAAGAGTCATCGCAGAGGAAGACTTGGGGTGTTTTGTGTGTTCTGGATTCTCCCCGGGTCCTAGGGTCCCCCTGTAGTTCTTTAGTAGAATGTTGAGTGTCCTCTCGCCCCAATTCATCCTTAGCTGCAGGTCTGATAGCTGTATGCCCTAAACACATTAGATTCTCCATGAGTGGTCAAGGAAACCAGGAGGGCATGGATTAAGTTTTCTCATTCCTTAAATGTTCCTGTAAGGTCTAGAGAACAGTGGTTCTGAGAACAGCAGGAGACCACCTTTGAGATGACTGACGTGGTGCCAGCCCTGGTAGTATCTGTAGAATCCGCAAAAGTACTAAGTCTTCCTCCTCCTCTCTGCAAAATGGGAATCACGTGGTCATTTCTCTACCATTGCTGTGGCTAGGTCACTTTAATACAAACCTCGGCCACCATATCATTGCAACCCTTTGTATTTCAATACACTTCTCCAAGGAAAATGGGGACTTAGGTGACCTCAAAGCCATTGTCATCAGCAAGAGTTACTAAATCCTTGATACTATATAATACCAAGCCCATATATAAGTTTTTCTCATCTTAAAAAAGTCCTTAAATTATACTTAAGGTGTATGTATGTATTATGTGCTTATGCAAGTGTGTATGTGAGCATATGAGCTTGCATGTGTGCATATGTGTGTGCATATGAGTGTGTGCATATGTGTGTGCACATGGGCATGTGTATATGTGTGTATATGTGTATTATGTGTGTGTGCACATGAGCATGTATGGATGTGTGTATGTGTGTGCACATGAGTGTGTGTCTGTGTATATATGTGTGTATGTTTGTGTGCACATGAGCATGTGTGTGTGTATATGTGTGTGTATTGTGTTAGAGGACAGCATGTAATTTACAGGGTCATCTCTTTCCATTGAGTTCCAGGGTCTATCTCACAAAGAAGAAAGAAAATGGAGGAAAAGGAAACATATCTTCCATTTTGAAGTCCAGAACTAGAGATGCTGGGCCCAGAACCTACAATCTCACCTCAGTGCCTTTGATATAAGCTGTGGCCAAAAATTCTTGCCTTCCAGCTCAGTTCTCAGGTAGAACCTGGGGAACAAAATTCATGAGTCCATCTTATATGCCTGGCACTGAGCACAGCACTGTCACCCAGAAGCCAGTTACTATGTTAAACTTACCCAAAAAGTATCTGCTGAGCACCTATGATAGCCTGTACTGTGTATACTGTACAGACTAATTATTTAAGGTCCTTGACTCTGGGACTCGGTAGACAGCTCAGTCAGGAAAGAGTTTGCTACCCAAACATGAGGACCTAAGTTAAAGTCCCCAACCATGATGTAAAAAGACAAATGTGGTGGCATGTGCCTATATTCCCAGTGAGGAAGCAGAGCTAGGTAAATCTCTGAAACAGCCAGACTAACCCAGTCAGTGAGCTCCAGGCTCAGTGAGAAAAAAATAAAACAGAGACAATTAGTTGAGGGAGATGCCCAAAAATCTGGTCTCTACATACATACATAAATACATATATGTGTGTGTGTGTGTATACACATACACACGCGCACACACACATACACCCCAACATGCATACACACCGAGAGCCTTGATTCTACAGAACTTGGATGTTGATGGAAACAATCCATTAGCTGAGTGACAAATAGTGACACAAACCAGGAGACTTTCATCCTGGCTTGGATGAAGCCAAGAAGTGGCTTGGAGGCCACTCCAGGCAGAGCCTAATTATTGCACATTGAAACTCTGCAGCAGAAGCAAAGGTGGGAGGTCAAGGAAAGGGGGCTCTGGTGGCAGCAGAGAGTACAAGGCACGGGGGGAGCACACAGGGAGGCAGGGTCGTGCCATCTGGAGTGGGCTAGTAAGCCCCTTCTCACAGAGCCAGGCTGAAGTAGTTAGACTCTGTAAGTCCTTTGGTCTTCATAAAACAACTCATGTCTGCCATCATCGAGGTAAACCTTGGCAAAGACAATATGTAAATAAATGGGCGTAGTTATACTGCAGTAAACCCCACTTATGGTACCAGGTGAGATTGGCTCAGTCTCCTACCCTGTGATCTAAGGCTTATAAGACCCGGTAATTAGCACGGATTTAATTAGAAGCACAGTTAGAAGCCACTGGAGGATTTTAAACTGGAGAACAATACAATTTAATTTACTTTTTAATGATGGCCATGGCTGTTCTTCATGTACAATAGAAAAGCAAGCTCGGAGACCAGAAGACAAACAGAACACATGGGATGCTGTGCCGGTTAATTTTGAAGGACCACTTCATGGAACTTAGGATCATACCAGAGATGAGCCAATTTGAGTCTCTAGAAATATTTAGCTGAGGGAGAAGGCCCACCCTCCATGGCTGACACTCTCCTGTGGACTGGGATCCCTCCCACCATGAATAAAGGGAATGTGAGTCATGCACCAGCCTTCTTCTGTTTCAGTGTGAGCAGCCGCCTCAAGTCCCTGCCACTATGCTAGACTGGTGCCTTAAAACCATGAGCCAGGGCCGTGCGGTGGTGGTGCACGCATTTAATCCCAGCACTCAGGAGGCAGAGGAAGGGATCTCTGTGAGTTAGTTCAAGGCCAGCCTGATCTATAAGAGCTAGTTCCAAGACAGGCTCCAAAGCTACAGAGAAACCCTGTCTCGAAAAACAAAACAAAACAAAACAAAAAAAAAAAGCCGGAGTAAGCACTTCCTTCCTCAAGTACCAAGGTTAGGTACATCCCAGGCAAGAGAAAGTGGAGTTTTGACAAGGTATCAGGCCACAGCATGGTGAGTGGTTATGGTTATGGTCAAGAGCATGACATTGGTTAAGGATCAAATGTGGGGTGTTGGAGAATGGGTGACTTGCTTGTTATTAAAGAGAGAAGTGTCACCTTCTGAGACATCATAGAGTAACCACCAGAGTTTACCCAAAGAAAAGCAAGGAGTGAAGTCCCATTTGTGGTTCCAGTGCCAGGGAGGCAGAGACAGGTAGACCCCTGCTGCTCACTGGCCCACCAGCCAGCCCAGCCTCTTTGGCAAGCTAGAGCAGTGAGAGATCTTGCCTCATTAAACAAGGTTGATGAGAAGGAACATCACCCACACAGACCCACGTGCATCTAAACACACACAAAAACGTAGCACTCTATTTACTGAGCTTGAGTCAGTGACTTCTTGGTGGACGCAGTATGGCATCTGAGTCTTTTTAGCTCCTCTCTTTCTGAGTAAATTAGAGAGAGAAGAGGACACTGAAGAGGCTCCCTGCAATAGCCCTGTCGTTGCTGCCCTATTTCAGCCATCCCCGCCCATTTCCAGGATGGTTTTCATGACACCTTGTACAGTGATGGTAGGAAGCTGTGAACACCCAGCCCACCTCCTACCGTCCTCCCCCTTTCCCTCTCAGTGGCCCCCATCCTATAACCATTTCTAAGCACCACCTGCCTTCTCGCACCTCCTTTTCCTTTCTTCTTTTTTAATTCACATTTTAACTGGAAATGGTTTTTCATTTCCTAACATCTCTTTGGCATTTTAAGCTCAGTGAAGGGTTTTCCTTAAACTTTAATGCATTTCATCAGGATAAAATAAAGCAATCTTGCCAGCTTTTATGAATAATTAGTGACTCAGAAAAGAGCCCCGGAATGAGTGGGAAATTCACTGTGAGGTGGTGAAGCGATAAAAATACACCGCGGTATACACTTTGATGCTCTTTAAAGAATTCATCACGGACTAATAATACACTGTGTCAAAGGAGCCCATCAGGCTGACGGGAAAATTGTTTTTCAGGAAACAAAGTCAGTACGACATTTGAAGCAGCCCCTCTAGAGGTTTACAGCACAAGAGAAAGAGGAGGCTTAATTCCATTATTTCCCTGCACTTAAAAAGTAACCAAGCCTAAAAGAGAGATTGGTGGGCCAGCACACACACGTGCATGCACGCACATGCACACACACACACACACACACACACACACACACTCCCTCAGAAAAGTGGGACATGTTTTCCTTCACTATCATAACGAGGAATGAATCACTTTCTGGCCATGTTTAGCCTCTCCTAGAAAAGTCTGATTTTTGAATAGAGTCAAAGTCACACTAGATGCTAGAGAGGGACACAGTAGAGGGGCCTCTCATGAGCCATTTATGTAATATGCTGTCATGAGAATTTCTGCCCTAGGTTGGGGTTGGACAGGGGTGGGCATCTAGGCAATGGCTCTCTCCTCCCTTCCTCAGTTCTAGCAACCAATCAAAGTTCTATTTCATGAAAAAGGTCCCCTGGAAAAACAATGAGTTTATGGGGTTTCCTTTACAGAGCATGGGTGACCCCAAAACAGCCACACTGGAAAGCCTACACCTATCATGAATGATGACCTCACCATGACTGTGTTGATGGGTCCCCTTATTCTAGTCCTTACCAGTCTACATACCCTAGCCCCTCCCAAAACCTAAATGCAATCTGCAATTAGGGCAGAACTGGGAGGAATGGCTATATGCTTGGGTGAGGGTTCAACGACTTTCCTCATTCTCTTCTCCTTCTTCGAGGGAATGTGACCATCCACAGACCCAGTTGTAATATTTTTCAAGTTGGCACAGCAGATCTGATGAGGAGGGCGGCAGTTGGCTTCTGAGGCTAATCCTGTACAATGTATGCCACATCCCTAGACAGATACCCTAAAGAATTCCATCCACACCTCGTAACATCTTGGTTATAGCAAGAGTTGCTGTTGACAGTCAACGCAAAGACAGAAGATGATCATCTTAAATAACAACAGCAACAACAGCGGCCAGGCTTCGAGCGATGAGCGGGCTGGGACACGGCACACATGGTATCTCATTAGCTCCCATTTCTTATTTTTGGAGTTCACTGGTCCACCAATCTAGCTGGGTACTGAGTGCTGGCACAGGCCTTTAATCCTAGCACTCAGGAAGCAGAGGCAGGAGGATCTCTCTGAGTTTGAGGCCAGCCTGGCCTATAGAGTGAGTTCCAGGACAGGCTCCAAAGCTACAGAGAAATCCTGTGTCAGAACAGAGAGAGAGAGAGAGAGAGAGAGAGAGAGAGAGAGAGAGAGAGAGAGTCATGCACACCAAAGGGTGGGGGTCATGGGAGTCGAGTAAGAAGCTTGTCTACCACTGGTATGGAATTAAAGTTCATTCTGCTTCACTCTTGACTCATAGAGTCAGCCACTGTGGACCTCAGTTCTCCTTTCTCTAAACTTTGAACTCTATAAAATCTCCAAGGTCCCTGTCAGCCCCAGTTAAATTCAAGGAGACCCCAAACATTACAGACAGCACACCTGAGAGCCACTCTAGATTCCAAAAGAGCTCTACCCTCTCCCTTCCACACAGTGAGGTTAGTGTCACCTCCTCCCGAAGCCATCAGTGCTAACGAAACTCATAGTGAGGAAAGCACTAGAATGCTCCGTCAGCTCACCTGCTGGGCCATGAGATCAAAAGGCACTGCTATGGTTATGTGCCAGTTTGCAGCCTTTGAAAAGAGGGGACCATGAGCTTCCCAAATTTAATTGAAATATGAGGATAGTTTTAGTGGCTTTCCGGAAACTGTCAATTTAAAAAGAAAAAAAAAAAAGGCAAACAAAAGAAGCAGCTGCGCATCCTAAGGTTAACAACGTCCCTGCCTTCTGGACTGACTGGCAGACTCTCTGGTGGCGGTGAAATTTGTCTAGATGTTCTCCTGACCATCTTTTCAAAAACTCTATACGCTACATTTTTTTGAACTGCTTTCCCTTTGAGTGGTCTTTGTAATCTCTTTGAACTCTTCACAGCACTGCAACTAAACAAGGCGAAGGAAAAGCCAGAGTTATCCATTCCTTGGAGGTTATTTTTCTTAAATCCTTGAAATGTTTATTTATTTAAAGAGGACCTCCTTGAGGTGGAAGATAGGAAACATTACTGAATAATGTTGTTTGATTAAAAATCTGAGATAGGCAAGATTTGATTTTATTCCGCAGTTAATTGAAAGGGTTGTTGTCAGTGTGCATGGCTCCCTGCTGCTGCTGTTGTTTCCTTTTGAACTGCTGTGTGGTGCTGGTTTGTGCACTAGAGTTTGCTGACGTTTGTCATCGAGTCCTTGCTTTCTGCTTCTGTCAGTGTCTTATCGCGAAATGATTTGATAACATTTGAAAACTGAGAGGCCTCACGTGGACAGTGTGATGGTTAGTGTCAGTCTCAGAGTCCGGAACCACATGGGAGATGGGCCTCTGGGCGTGCCTGTCAGGGGTTATCTTGATGAATGGATAGAGGTAGAAGACCTGTCCACAGTGGGTGACGCCATTCCTAGGCTAGGATCACAGACTATGTAATGCAGAAAGGGAGCTGAGTAGCCTGCATTCATTGCTCTCCACTTCTTGACTAGGGATGCATGTGACCAGATGACCAGCTCCCTCAAGCTCCTGCCACTCCGATGTCTCTATCAGGATGGATGGTACCCCAGAACCCTGAGCCAGAATAAACACCCCTTTCACTTGAGGTATTTTGTTTTCTTTTGTTTCATTTTTGTTTGCTTTTTGGTCAGAGTATTTCATCACAGCAACGGAGGAGAAACTAAGACAGAAGCAAACTGAGATGCCAGGTTCTCACGACCAATCAGAAGGCTTATCTGTTCTTGCATGCATTCCAACATGGCAACAGATGGCCAAAGCCAAAAGGTTGTTTACTCCTAGTGATGGGTTGGGTCACCTGGTACTGTAGTGAGGAGCTGCAGGCAGGCCTACTTTTCATCCCACCCAGCTCCTGCACAGCTAGCTTAGCCCCAGAAATAATAACACACAAATTGTATTCATTTAAACACTGCCTAGCCTATTATCTCTAGAGAGTTAGTTACTGGCTAACTCTCACATCTTGATTAACCCATTTCTAATAATCTGTGTAGCACCACGAGGTGGTGGCTTACCAGAAAAGATTCAGCATGTCTGACCTGGTGGCTGGCTCCATGGCATCTGCCTCATTGCCCTCTTCCCAGCATTCTGTTCTGTTTACTCTGCCTATCTAATTTTCTGTCCTATCAAAGGGCCAAGGCAGTCTCTTTATTAACCAATGAAAATAACACATAACAGAAGGCCCACCTACATCATGGTACACCCACCAAACTCCCCAAATTCCAAAGGTCTAAGCAAAGATGCTTTCAACATCAAACAAAATTCTCTCTTTGGTACAGAAGCCAGCAACTTGGTAGCTAAGACAGTAGGGTCGGTATAATCTATGGGGCTCTAGAAATTCCTGCCACCTCCAAGTCACACAGCTATTGCTTATCCAGGGTTTCATTCATTTAAATGAGCTCCATAGCTACCAGAGGCATCTGAGTCAGGCTGAGCAAGGCAATTCTGGTTTAAATATACCTCAGTCCAAGACATGATTGATTCCATTCATCTTGGTGAGCACCACAGGCACCCAATAATCGTAGATGGAGTAACCCATGTTCTTTGCATGATAGTGGCTTTTCTGGGTGTCATAGTTATCTGTTCTCAGATTTCTTGTCTGTAGAGCAACAAAAGCTTCCATTCTTGACTGTATAGGATGGTGTGTTATTGTCTTTGGCTGCCTTGGTTTTGTGTGACTAGCAGTTGTAATGCCAAAACTAACCTGTATTTTACCCTTGCTGGTTGTCCTGCATGAGGCACACAGCTGCCATTAAACACATGGAATGAAGACAATCTGATCACCCTGGCGGATCCCATGTAGCACTGTTTGATCCCAATTCCATGAAGTACTGGTGGATCCCATGTAGTGTTGGACTAGAAGTCCAAACATCAGGGAGGAGTTGCTCCAGACACCACTCACATAGCCACAATTGATGTAAAAGCAAGAGGATTTTTATTCTGTCATGACAGGGCCCTTCAGGTTTGGGATATGAAGGACATCCGATAGCTGTTACAGTCCATCTTTTAAAGCAAAAGGCCACAGACCCAAGGGAGGGAACCTGAAGGTTGTTTTTCAACTCATTGGCTTATTTAAAATGTTCCTAGCAGTGATTGGTCTATTCCAGGGCAGAATAGCTGTGTGGTCAGGTTAGATAAGAGCATCTGTGGTCCATCCTGACCTTGTTTTAGTGACTAAACCAATACATCAGGAACTGAGTCAACATCTGTGGGTTGTCTTTGCCTCAATTCCCAGAATGGAGTTATGTTTGAAGATTATTCACAAGAACACAGGAGGATGAGCAGTCCAGCAGGGGGGGAGGGCGGTGACTGTCCCGTTTCCAAATGCTAAGAGGCTTCAGAAAATGTCTTTAGAGCTGAGAGGCCTCAGAAATGCATTTAGAGTCTTTCAGTAGTACTGGTGGATCCATTGTAGCACTGGTGGATCCCATGAAGCTTTGGTAGATCCCATGCTATGCTGGTGGATTCTGGATAGCACTGATGGATCCCATGTGACTCTGGTGGGTCCTATATAGCACTGGTGAATCCCATGAAAAGCTGATGGATCCCATGTAGTGCTGGTGGATTCTAGATAGCACTGATGGGCCTCGTATAACTCTGGTGGATCCTATGTAGCACTGGTGGGTCCCATGTAGCACTGGTTAGCCCCATGTAGTGCTGATGGATCCCATGCAGCACTGGTGAATTTTGGACAGCATTGATGGATCCTGTGTAACTCTGGTGAACCCCTGGTAGCACTGATGGATCCCATGTAACACTGGTAGATCCCATGCAGCACTGGTGGATCCTGGGTAGCGCTGATGGATCCCATGTAACACTGGTAGATCCCATGCAGCGCTGGTGGATCCTGGGTAGCACTGATGGATCCCATGTAACACTGGTAGATCCCATGCAGCGCTGGTGGATCCTGGGTAGCACTGATGGATCCCATGTAACACCTGTATAACATTTCCAGTTTCTCAGTGTACAATTTCAGTCCAGTTCCTGTGTGTTTGTTTGCTTTTAAAGGCAACATAGACAGCGACAAATACTAGTTACCACTGAAGAGCTATTTAAATCTGATACACAAATACCATCTAAGCATGATGAGGGTTCCCTTCCTTCCATGCTTTTCAAAGGACTCCTGTAATAGTTCAGACTATAAGCAAATAGATATTTACTTTCAAGAAAGCATGTGTTCTATGTTACTTTCTCTGACTATTTAGATCAGCACCAACAAACTATTTAACCTGAGAGTAGACCTGTGTATTCTGTAGCAAGTCTGAAGGCATGGCTCATTATTTATACAAGGGCTATAGGGATTCTACCATTTTGTAGTATTTCATTAAGTCTCTGTTTCTAACTCCATCTGTAACAGATCACATCAAACAAAACATCCAAGCATAGTCATGAACCCAGCATCATCTTCATCATAGGGAACTGTGTACAAAACCCAACTTTTCCACGGGACACAGCTCTGAAAAGAACTTTGGTTCACAGGGCAATGGTGTTTGCTCTGCCTGGTGTAACAGACCTTAAAACTACTTCACTGAAACTTGGGGTGCAACACTGGCCTTTTAGTACCAGGCTCATTTTAGGGGCTCCTGGTGCTCAGTTCAAGTGTTAGAATGGCCCTTGGATTTTTATTTTGTTTTGCTAGCCTGAGATTCCCAATCCAGGAAGGAGTGCCTACCTTCTGGGAATGTGGAGCACAGGGGTGAGTGTCACCACATCCAGCAACTTTGTGGGGTTTGACCCAAATGCAGCAGGATGAGAGAGGAAGCAGAAGGTATAAGAAGTGATTAGCACCAGATGTCATGGTGCACACCTATACAATCCCAGCTTCCAGGAGGCTGAGACGTGCAGATACAAAGTTTGAGTCCAGCCTGTGTTGTAGAATATTCCTTTACAATGAGAGAAAGTGTGTCACTGTGATTGGTTTAATAAAAAGCTAAATGGCCAATAGCTAGGCAGGAGGTATAGGCAGGACTTCTGGACAGAGAGAACTCTGGGAAGAAGAAACACAGTCACCAGCCAGATGCAGAATAACCAGGAGGGGTGGCATGCTGGAGATGAAGTAACGAGCTTGTGGGAGAACACAGATTGAAAGTATGTGTTACGTCCTCAGAGCCAGTTAGAAACAAGCCTAAGCTAAGGCCGAGCTTTCATAACTAATAAGAAGTCTCAAGGTCACTCTTTGTGATCTGGTGGCCCGAAAAGAAAAATCTATCTACAGGCCTGAGCTTCCTAGTGAGATCCAAATCAGCTTGGGTTATGGAATGAGAGTCAGAGAACCATTCTATGAACCATACTGTCTCCTCCCAGGTGGTCTTAGGATTTTTCATTAAGTCAAAACCATTTCAATACCTTTAAGCCCAAAATGCAGGATAGACTGGAGCTGAGGCAGAGATAGTCAGCTGGGGGAGGGGGGCAGTAACATACTTGGATCAGAACCACTTACCTGCCCATGTTCCTTGCCGTGTATTTAAACCTAAGTCTCATGTCAGCGCTCTCAAAGGCAGACTTAGGTTGGGTGAGGTCACTGTACCTGTTGATTTGTCCCTCTTCCGATTGCAGCCACTGAAGAAATCTCCCTCCCACTCTATTTTTCACTCTTACATTGGCCTATTAAGCCCAGTTTGTCAGGGCTGGGGAGGGGGGCGGATCCGACCCTGGAGACACAGGTAACTGATGCACTGATGATCCTTCTAAGACTTTGCCTTCCACCCAGCACCAGCGCTTGGCTGCAGCTTTGCCTTCTTCCCTCCACGCTAACTCCCTTCTAAGAATATTTTCACATCCCCCACAGTTTAATCTTTGATGATCTGTTCCCTCCCAGAAGCCAGGGTGCCTGCAGCCACCCTCCACCCCTAAGTCCTTGGGTCCAATAACAAGATGCTCCTGTAGGTTACCTGGTCCACGGATGGGGCTGTGCTACAGACTGTCGGGTGGGGCTCTGGTGCCCCTGCGGACCCCTAAAGGATGAAATTACTTGAATCAGACCAGTTTTCTGTTTCAGAATCACCCCACGCTTGTGTTTTCGTTCACTTGTATGGTTAAAACCAATTGCCTGGGGCAGGTAATTTTTAAAGAACAGTCTGCCTTCTTACAACCCTGAGGTTGGGCAGCTCCAGGGCACACAGCCAGAGTTTAGCAGGGCCTTCTGGCTGGGCCATACCAAGGAAGGTAGAAGGACAATCAAGAGGGACAAGATTCATTCTATAGTAAATGGTTACAGTAGCACTGATCTATTTCTGCGGCAGAACCCTCATGCCCAAACCTCCTTCTTGGTTTGGATTTGGATTTTGTTTTTTACATTTTATTTTCAATGATGTATATGTTTCTGTGTGTGGGTACAGGTGCCCCTAGAGGTCAGAGGAGGATGTCAGATTGCCTGGGGCTTGAGTTCGTGGTGGATGCGAGCTACCAGCATGGGTGCTGTGTCCTCTGCAAGAGCAGCACTGGCTCTCGGCATTTAACCACTGGTTTGGGCTATTGAGACAGCCTCACGAATGGACCAGGCTAATTTGTTACCCATCTCCTGACTGGATTACCTCCCAGCCTCATTTCTCTAACAGCACATTAGCCAAATGCTTGAAGAAAGATCCTTGAGTCATTTGCTAGAATCTTCTTGCAGCAATTTAAGTTTGACTTGGATGTCAGGCCTGGTGGTGCATACCTTTAATTCAAGCATTTAGGAGGTAGAGGCATGTGGATCGCTACAGTGATGTCTTCTAACATTTATTATAAAACTCACGTTAAAAAGAGAACCTGAGGCAGTCACAACCACCACCACACACCATCTCCATCTCCTCCCAGCAGAAAAGGGGCCCTAGCCACCTCTGGGCCTGCCTCCCCTCTAGGGGCGTGGGAGTGGAGCATTGGCTCTTACTTGAGTCTGGGGTAACTCTAGAATCCATCCTGACCAGCTGAATGGAAACCCCGCCTTTCGAACCAAAACTGACTCTAATTGGACAACAGACCACAGCATAGATAAGATCCCCTTAACAGATCTCCATGAGTTCAGGGCCAGCCTGATCTATATAACGAGTCTCAGGACAGCCAGAGGAATATATTAGAGAACTCATCTCAAAATAAATAAATAAATAAAGTCTCCCTTGATGCTAAAGAGGTAGGTTTAGGGGTTAGGACTGCTTGCTGCTTTCAGAGAACCTGGATTTGGCTCCCAGCATCTTTGATCCCTCATCAAGCAGCTCCCAACTGCCTACAACTCCAGCTCTGGAGGATATGATGCTCTCTTCTGGCTTCAACAGGCACCTACACTATGTCAGCAGGGAAGCCCAGAGTGGGGCACACACAAATTAAAAATAAATCTTAAAACAAGTCTTGGTTGAGAATTTAGAAAACATATACCCATCCATCTTTAAGCTTATTTACAAACATTTACCAAAAATATTGCATTGCAATGCTGACCCTTGGAGTTTAAACTGAAAGTAGCCCCATTTTATCCTGAGTTCCTACATGATGACACTTTCCTGGGTATTCTGGCACGTGAGTGCCATCTGCTGGGAAGGTCGTGCACAGACCCTCCAACTCCAGGACACACTGGTGGTTTGTGCAGGTATTTGAGCAGGTGCAGGCATTTGAGCGGTGATGAGGAGCTGTGGCCTGGCTGGAGGAAGTACCTCACTGTGGGTGGGAGAAGGTATGGAGAATGTACGTAGCCTCTCCTGCTTCCAGTTCAGTCTCTGCTTCCTGCTGCCATACCTCCCCTGCCGACAGACTCTAAACTGTTCCTTTTGTAAGTTGCCTTGGCCACACAATTTTCTCACAGGAACAGATGAGTTACTAACAGACAAGCCTCTTAGGGAGGGGTTGGGAGTGTATGCATCTCAAAAATAAGTCTTGCTTTTAAACACAGTGGCCTGATTTCTATGTCTTTATCAATATGTACATCTGATCACAAATGTGATCTACACTACAAATCTAAAACTAACTCTAATTAAAAGCGTAAACATCTTGGGAGCAGCAGATGGCTCAGCAGGTAGAGGTGAGTGCAGCCAAGTCTGACAAACCTGAGTTCAATCCCAAGCCTATGAGGTGGACGGGGATAATCTCCGAAAGTAGTCTCTGACCTCCACACCCCACCCCGCCAACACACACAAATGCCTTTTTAAAAAATTTTCTTTCTATAGATTTCAATTTTTTGTTTTTGTTGTTTCTTTGGTCCTGTGTCTATCCATCGCCCCACTTAGACCCCAATTTCTAAAATATGTCTTTTCATTTGTAAGAAAATTGACATGAATCGTCAGTGCAGATATTACCAATATCCGAAACACAAAGGCCTTTAAAAGGCAGGCAGGTGGGTCTCTGTGAGTTCAAAGCCAGCCAGTTTCAGGCTAACCAGGACTACACAGTGAGATCCTATCTCAAAAGATATAAACTTCTCCTGGAGGCAGAAGAGCTGGCTCTGCTCTTAGAAGACCTGGGTTTAGTTCCCAGCACCCACATACTGAAGTTCACAACTGCCAACGCCTTCGGATCCAAGGGATCTCATACCCTCTAGCCCCATGGTGACTGCAAACACACATGAATAAAAATAATCTTTTGAAAAATGAAAAGAGCCGGGCGGTGGTGGTGCACACCTTTAATCCCAGCACTCAGGAGGCAGAATCAGGCAATCTCTGTGAGTTCAAGGCCAGCCTGGTCTACAAGAGCTAGTTCTAGGACTACAGAAAAACCCTATCTCAAAAAAAAAAAAGAAAAGAAAAGAAAAAAGAAAAAGAAAAGAAAAATGAAAAAAATCCTTCTTCTTCTTGCCTGAAGTATCAGCAGCTACTTCATTGCATTTTATGGGTGGTGCATTTGGAGGACAATTTGGGGGAGCTGTTTCTCTCTTTCCACCATGTGGATCTCAGGGATCAAACTCTGCCCTCAGATTTGGTGGGGAGCGCTCGGTCCAAAGTTTCTTTTCTTTTTTTCTGGTTTCTCTGTGTAGTTCCATTAGCTGTCTGGAATCACTCTATAGACCTTGAACTCACTGAGATCCTCAGGCCTCGGCTGGGATTAAAGGCACGCGCGGCCACACCCACTCTAAACTTTTCTTTACACAAATTGGAAACCTAGCTTGGGAGGGTGGGGATCCTGTCCTGAGGTCACCAATCACTGTAGCCCAGCTTCCGAAGGTTCCTTAAGAATGAAAATTGCAACTAGAACTTTAAAATGATAATGTGGAAACAAAGAGTGTTTAACTGCTTTTAATAACATGACATAAAGCCCCTAAAACTGATATAATCATTATGCAAAATACATACATGAATACTGTCTTCTTTGAAAAATATAAAATAAATAAGCAAGACATGTGAAAATAGGCAAGTTTCCATTAATTAAATGAAAAATTTAAAAAAAGAAAGTTTTCTTCCGTTTCATTTAAAGAAGGGAAATTATCATTTAAGACAATATTCAAGTTTATTAAACAAGGTAAAAAAAAGTATTATAAAATGTTTAGCTTTCATCCGCCTCAAGGTTTATGTTGCTGCCAAATTTCGCGTATAACTGCACTTTCAAGTCGGCTAATACCCGCTGGGTGGACGCCACTCTGGACTCTAAGGCGTCGATCTCTTCTTGCAAAGTTCTCTGGAAAAGAAACGGTCACATTAATTGGCTCCAGCTGGAAGACTATGAGCACGTGGGCTGGAGTCGTATTTGGCAGGAATTTTAGGTAAAGAGCTCTAAACTGGTCAGGGGCAAACTGACAGCAATCACTGGATCCAAGGCCAAAGTCTGAACAAGCACACGGCTCAGGCCGATACAGCCCATCGTGGTGTCATGGCTGCATTCCCAGCCGCTGCTGAGACTTGAACTCGGGGCCCCTGGAGAAGCAGCCAGTTCTCCTAACCACCGAGTCAACTCTCCAGCCCCTTCTCAAGGCTTATCAGACGCAGGTTCCAGCTCTGGAACTCAGAAATCTGAAGCAGAGACTACCATTCTAGGTTAACAGTCGCGCTAGGGAAGCAACAGTGTCAGGGGCGACTGTGGCCCACTTCTCAGCAAGGGCTGGAAGCCCTCTCACTAGGCCCTGCTAAAGCAGCAGCTTCAACCCCGAACCACACTTCTCCCTATTTCCTCAAAATAAGCTTCTAACTGTGAACCAAGACTTTTGCATAAGAAGGGGGGAGGGAGTAGTCAAGATCATGATGGGGAAACCCACAGAGACAGCTGACCCAAGCTCCTGGGAGCCTGCATGGGACCGAACTTGGCCTCTCTGCATGTAGCTGACAGTTGTGTGACTTGGTCTATTTGTGGGACCCCTGGCAGTGGGACCAGGATCTATCCCTGGTGTATGAACTGGCTTTTTGGAGCCCATTCCCTATGGTGAGATGCCTTGCTCAACTTTTTTTGGGGGGGGGGGGGGTTGATCCTGCCTCAACTTAATGTGCCAAGCTTTGTTGACTCCCATGGGAGGCCTTACCCTTTCTTAGTCATGGGGGGGGGGGGGGGGGGGGGGAGAGACTGTGGTTGATAATGTAAATGAACTAGAAAGACTTGTGTATAAGATCCCTCAGTGGAACGTTACTGCAGCAAAATATCGGAAACAAATTAATGCTAATAAGGGCGCAGTGGGCAAATCAATGCCCATCAACACAACATTAAGATGGCCTCAAACAAGTCATCAGACAGTGGGGTGCTGGAGGTCTGCATGGTTCCCACTCAGTGTGCTATGCTATATAGACAAGCATCCAATAGAGAAAGTGCTCCGGCACCATGTTAACTGACCCAGAGAGCAGTTACTCAGAGGGGGATGGGGAGGAGACGGGGAGGGGAGGCTAACAGAAGAGCAGGTTCACCACCGACAGCGCCATCAGATGGGGTGGCTCCCAGGGAGTCCTTCCAACTGTGTAACATGCTACTGCATACTCCATGTTCTCAGCTGGAACCAAAGTTCTGGGGGCCGGACAACCACAGCCATGCCCCATTTTGTAAGTCCTGAAACTTCTCTGGGCCTCTGCTCCTCACTCTAATTTGTGCTATTTGGATTGAATGAGACCACACTTGTGAGTGCTCAGAGCCTAAGCCGCTGCACCAAACACTTAAGTGCTAGCGGGCACCACTACTCCCTCCTCCAGCAATTACGTCTTCTTTATGACAGGCCTCCGATCTGAGAATTAGATTCCGTCACCCGGGGCAAGACGCCCACATACCTTTGCTTCTTCTAACATTTCTTGGGTTTCTTCTTGAGAGTGGCTAATGAAAACGTCTCCAATCTGGTACGGTATCATCAGGCAGTCGTCATCTGCCAGCATGATGTCGTCGCAAGCATCTTCTAAATTCTGAAGGTGTTTCTGTCAGGCAAGAGAACAGCCATGAAAACAGGGTCAACATTTCCTGAAGGAACCAAGAGTAGGTAGACTAAGTAGACTAATGCAAGGACGTGGGCTCTCTGAGGGACCAGCATCCTAGCTACTGTCAGACAAGGAGATGTGTCCATGGACTCGCTCAGGAGCCAGCATCCTAGCTACTGTCAGACAAGGAGATGTGTCCATGGACTCGCTCAGGAGCCAGCATGTCCCTGCGTCTGACTGTAGGGCTCCAGGATCAGTAAACACAAGAGCAGTTTATCCCCTGGCAAGTCCCCAGGCACGGGTACAGAACTGCACTGGGAGTCTCGCTCACTGTCCCCCCTCCCCCTTAGGAGCACAGATGACCTCTTGAGCTGGGCCTGTAGTCACCTATAACCAGACAAGTCAGGAGGCTGAGGCAGGACTATGAGTTTGAGGCTAGCCTCAGCTACATGGTAAACTGTAGAACAGTTTGACAGAGCAGAACTCCACCTCAAAACAAACAAAACAGACTTTGTATTTAGCTGATCAGACAGACAGTGTCACCAGGGACAAGGAGCCCCGAGGAAGCAAACACTTGCTAAATAGAGTTCGGGGTTAAGGGTGACAGTACAAACTTCTAAAACAGATGTGTGCATCCAGTACCTTCTTTACTTCTATTTCCTCCTTTAGCTCTGTGATTCGACTCGTATTTCGAGCAAATTTGTTTATTTTTTGTTGATCTTCGAAAGTAACATTGACATCTTCTGCAGCCTGAAAAAGATATTTAGTTTTCTGTAGAATTTCAATCAAGAAGTTATAGGTCGGCAGCTTACGTTGTGCTGCAGTGAGCAAGTACACCACACGTGCTAAGACAGCGGAGGGGCTCAAGGCTATGAGACACGGCAATGTGTCACGCTCATGAGCTGTTCTCAACTCTACCATCTTCTCCATTATTCTGTAGGACTATTGTGAACAAATATTTGAAATATAAAAAGCAATGACTAAAGGTCCTGATGATGATGATGGTGATGATGATGGTGACGGGTCGATGATAAAAGAAAAGACAACTTGCCCAAAGGCAGAATTTTCCAAGCTGGGTCACTGTTTCACCAAGACATTCCCAAGAAACAAAATGTTCCAGTCAACCCCGCTTAGTGAATCTCGCAGATTGTTTCTGCAGTACAAATCGTATGAGCGTGTTGTACTGGCAGGAACACGGTCCTGCTCCAGCTCTCAACCTGACACACGGCTAGAGAGTCACCATGCACTTCAGCGGTTCCAGCTCATACAGTTAGAATCTGTATTTATTTTAATGCAGTGAGCCCACTACAAGATGATGAAATTGAATGTTTCATAGCTAATACTTGATGCGACAGAGCTGGAGACAAAGTATGGAGACGACAAATTATCTATGAAATACCAAGAACAGCTCACACTGCCAGAGCTGAGAACCCTACTAATCCCCCATCCCATAAGGGTTTCACCAATGTCACCACTTCTTAGATGACCTAGATAACTTGTGCCACCCACAATGCCAGTAAATGGTTAGACCTTGATGTTAATGCAGCCATCTGTCCTCAGAGTCAAGTATACATATGCATGCCCAGATGTGTTCAGGTATATAATTCCTAATCAGTTAGAAGATGTGGCAAGAAGTTCTTAGATTGCTTCAGAATCTTAGAGGGGTTTCAGTATATTCAAAAAGGAAACTAAATACCAACTTTCCTTATAGAGTATTTATTAAAATAAGGACAGGAGTACTTGACAATCGCTTAAAATGGAGTAAAAGTGTGTGTGTGTAAAGACGGGTCCTACTAGTTGGACATAATGCCCATCTCAGCATGAGCGACTGAGGCAGGAGGATGACAAGTTTGAAGCTAGCTTTGGATACATAAAGAAACCGTGTCTCAGAAAGCTCATGGTTAGGAATGCCTGCTGCTTTTCCAAAGGACCCGAGCTCAGTTCTCAGCACCCACCCCAGGCAGCTCACAACTGTTGTAATGCCAGCTCCAGGGCACCCTAAGCCCTCATGAGCCCATATGCGCGTGCGCGCCCACACACACACAAAATAAATAAGTAAATAAATAAATAAATAAATAAATAAAACATTTTACAAAAGAAAGACTCTCAATGAAGCTACATTTATATATATATATATATATATATATATATATATATATCACATTTACAGATAATGTCTCAGATTGGAACTAATCAATTCAGGGACAGTAAGAACGGCTGGTTCTTCTGCCAGCAGCGACACTAACTCTCAACAACCACACTGCACCAGCTCCAGGTCTCTGGTAAGCTACGGCATGAGGGACGCACACAGACTTCTCCAGGGGATGAAAGGCAGCACAGCTCAGTGGTCTGGACAGAGACAGGTGTCAGAACTTAGGTCTCCCCTTCATCAGGCTCTCGTCCTAGGAAGCAGCTCTGCATACACTAAGCCGTCATCAGACCCAAAGTGTGTGCCGGAAGAGCCCTTCCCACCGTGGTGTGTATGGCACAGAGATTCAACACTGTAGCTTCTATCAACACAAGGAGGGGCACTAGACACTGAGAGACCCCGAGGCAAAGAGACTGGCATCCTGGTTGCTTTGCCTGTGAGAATTACAATCCCCTAGACGGAGAACCCTGAAGACTTCCTGCTTACCTTGGGTGTTTACAGTGTTTTGTTTCCACAGTGAGCCTCCAAGCCCTAGAAGGCATTTACAGAGGACTCTATCACCATGAAGTCTTTAACAGTAATTTAGGTGAAAGGCACTAATGCAACCTGTGGTCATGTTCCCATGGTGGGAGGAGGTTTGATGTAGGAGGGTCATCTGTCTATGTGTTACTTTCATTGGTTAATAAAGAAACTGCCTTGGCTTTTTGATAGGGCAGAATTTAGATAGGCGGAGTAGACTGAACAGAATGCTGGGAGAAAGAAAGCAGAGTCAGGCAGATGCCATGCTTCTCCTACCCAAGATGGACGGTGGTTAGAATCTTCCCAGTAAGCCACCACTTCGTGGTGGTATACAGATTATTACAAATGGGTTAATCAAGATGTGAGAGTTAGTCAGTAAGAGGCTAGAGCTAATGGGCCAGGCAGTGTTGAAATGAATACAATTTGTGTGTTGTTATTTCGGGGCATAAGCTAGTCAGGTGGCCAGGAGCCGGGCGGCAGGAACGCAGCCCGACGTTCCTTCTACAGAGGCTGAGCAACCTTTTCACAGGGGTCACCTAAGACCATTGGAAAACACAGATATTTACATTATAATTCATAACAGTAGCAAAATTAATTATGAAGTAGCAACAAAAATAATTTTATGATTGGGGTCACCACAGCATGAGGAACTGGGGTTGCAGGGTTAGAAAGGTTGAGAGCCACTGGTCTAGCAGGACCTGTTTGACAAGCAAGCAGACAGAGAAGTTTCTGAACTGGAATCTGATCTGATACTGGAATGTGATAGAGCAGAATATTAAATATTTGGATGCCAAAGAGTGCTGCAAGTTGGTTGGCTATTTTCTATCTTCCCAAAGCAGGCATTTCCCCGTGTAGCCCTACAAAACAGCAGCCACAAGCAGGCACTTGGCACCCCTAGGACCCAGTTCCCTGAAGTGTTTTTTCTCCCAGGGTGAAAGACTGTGGACAGTGAGTTAAAGGCAGGGTGCTGCTTCACCCTGAGCCAGCAGCAGCTAAGAAATAGGCACCTGTGAGCCCTGAAGGCAGACGCTTCTGCAACACATCTTGTTTCTTTTTAAGGTGCTAGGGGAAGAACCAAGGGGGCAAGCTGGGCAAGCACTCTACCATACAGCTGCCCCACCCCCACCCCGCTTCTATATTTCTTTCTTTTCTTTTTTTTTCCCCCTTGGTTCTTCGAGACAGGGTTTCTCTGTAGCTTTGGAGCCTGTCCTGGAACTTGCTCTTATAGACCAGGCTGATCTTGAACTCACAGAGATCCACCTGCCTCTGCCTCCCGAGTGCTGGGATTAAAGGCGTGCGCCACCACCGCCGGGCTTTCTACATTTCTTGAACTGCATTCTGGCAGGGAGACAGTAACTTTTAACTGGGATGCAAAGACAACAAAAAGTTGGTTTAGCCCCCCACACACACACATCATATGCACAATAGGCAGGCACTGCAGGGGTGTCCAACCCGTGGACACTGTGACTCAATGCCATCTACAGATGTACTGGGTCACAGTCACAGCTATCCTGGAACCGAAGATCACAAGGTAAGCATACCCAGGATACAGCGTGCACATTCTCTGGAAGGGTCTTGGTAGTTTTCCCCGGAGGGCAAGCAACTCCTGTCTTAACTGAAGCCAGATGTAGCAACTACTGAGACCCGTTCTTTTCTAGTACCGAAGGCAGCAGTGAAAGAGGGGCAGGACACACTCCAAACCGCGCATGCAGAACTTTAGGTAATTTGCTCAGATCCCTGGAGCCACCCCATCTGTCTGTCATCTGTGAAATGAAGAAGGTACTCCTACCTTTGCAGGGATGGTAAAATGAGTTCCAAGCACAGGGCCTGGGCGTGCAATCACCCTTCGACAAACGGTAACACCCTTGTCTGCTCAGTATTGCTTCAATACGGGCTAGCTCCGCTGCTGAAGTGCTCGCCCGGCACATGTGAAGCCGAGTCCCCCCAGAACTGTATAAAAACAGGCGTAGTGGAACAAACCTGCAGCGGCCTAGCAGTCAGGAAGTGGAGGCAGGAGAATGGAGAGTCCAAGTTCATCCACAGCTACACAGTGACTCTGAGGCCAACCTGAGCTAATGAGACCCCATTGAAAGGAAACGAGGGAAGGAAAGAATGGCGGAAGGGATCACAACAGATGTAAGGGAGTTCTGCGAGGTGTAAGAGACATGATTTGCTCCAGAGCCAAGAGAAAAGTAAAATGCCCCGAGCCCTGATGATACTGTTTTCTTGTAGCATCTTCTGGGAGTGTCAGAGGAAGCAAACCATACTCTATGCCAAGTTTAGGTACTGAGAGTTGGGTGCCCAGAAAAAAAAAAAAAAAAACTCACCAACTTCAGTTGACAGTCTGATCTCTGCTACAGACCAACCAAGGCTACAGTGAGACCTTGTCTCAAACAAACAAACAAAACCACAAACTTCACTGTTTATCATGTAACTAAACAGTATAACATCTAGGGGTCCAATCTAACAAAAAAAGGCAAGAGGAACCTGTTTGCTACTTGGCCAAATCACCAGGGTCCTGGACCTTACGCTGCTACTGTCTAACACTCTGTGCGTGACAGACCAGGAGGGTGAGCATCCTAACACTGAAGCCTTCCCAGTCTCAGCGATCATCCACTCTTGCATAAACTGGAAGGGCTGATCATCACCCTACGGTGGTCACTAGGTAGCAAAAACACCAACGACATTCTCAAGGGGTCTTAAAAAGTAAGATGAGCTGGACTGTGGTGGCGCATGCCTTTAATCTCAGAACTCAGGAGGCAGGGGCATGCGGATCTCGGCGAGTTCATGGCCAGCCTGGTCTACAAGAGCTAGTTCCAAGAGAGGCGCCAATGCTAAAGAGAAACCGTGTCTCAAAAAAAAAAAAAAAAAAAAAAAAAACCGTGGGATGAAATCAACTGTGTGCAGCCAGGTAGCTCTCATCAGGGAACTCCCCTTAAACACACACACACACACACTTAAAATCAAGGAGCCTGGAGTTAGAATGCTGTTTAAATCCCAGCTTTTCTTCTGTGCTTCAGTTTCCTCATCAGCTAAATAAGGATAAAAACAGAATCCCTCAAAGGTTTAAATAGTAAACAAAAATAAACAACACACAAACACTAAGAACAGTACCGAACACACCGTAGAACCCCAACTGTCATTTTTTTCCTGCGATTTTCTTTTCCCTACTTAGAATCCACACGTGGAAATCCCTCTGGGTTATAATGCCCACGTGGAAGCTGCGCTTGATGTAGTTGCTCAAAGTGTGACAAAGAGGATTGGATAGCCATGTAGTTTAGCTGCCTATCATGAATGAGGCCCTGGACTCACCCCACCAGCACACCAAAAGCCAGATGTGGTGGCAAACACCTGTAATTCCAGTAACTGCAAGCTGGGTGGTGGAGGCAGAAGAATCAGAAATTCAAAATCATCCTTCAGACTGGAACACCGTTTTATAATTAAGTAATAAAGAGCCATGGTTTAGGAACAGACAAAAATCCCCTGACACAGCACCTTGTCAGATGAGTCACCAGGGAATGGCTAACTGTCAAGTGCGGGGAGCGGAGTGGGGGGGGGAGGGTAGGGGAAGGGGGGACCCGCGTCCTTCCTAAGGAGTTGGGGAAATCCGGGATAAGCACCTCACTCCCTCGGGCCGGCTCCTCTAACGTCAATCAACACCAGCTTTCGCCTGAAGGGCACCGGGGCACGGAGCGTGCACGGAGCCCAGAGGCTGCGGCACCGAGTCCCCGGGGATGCAGAGACCAACCCGGTCCCGGAGGAGGAGACACACGAGCCCGGGCAGGTTAGACGCTTTCCCCGCACTGCGCATCCCGTGGCCCCGGGCCCTCAGATACCTCATCTCCTCAGACCCCCGGCCACCAGCGCCCCTCGTCTCCTCGGCCCCCACCCCGCCCCACATCTCCTCGGCCCCCCATCGCCGCGCCCACGCCGCCCAGGACCCCGGCCCAACCACACTCACCGCCTTCTTCATGGTGGCCGCCATCTTGGACTGGACCACGGGGCGAAGGGGAAGACCAGTCGGGCGCGCGCCACCCCGCGAGGTCCCTCTCGGGCCCCGATGAGCCAAGCCCCTCTGAAACACAGCCCTATCTCCACACTGCTTCTAACTAGGTCTCTGACGGTGAATTCCAAGGACAAGGACTCAGGAAGAAACTATAACCTGGAAAGAGTTGGTACCTTCCAATTAAAGGGACAGGCGGCTTTCCTCTCGGCCGGCATAAACACCAAGTGCGGCCGATAATCCGGCCAGAGAGTCCAGCCACAGGCGGCGGGGTGAGCGCTGGGTGCCACCCAGCTGGATGGGCCGGGAGGAGGGAGAAATTCTTTTCCCAGTTCTTCTACAAGCTTTGAAGTGGCAGTGCTACCTAAAAAGGAGCTACGGAGGCTGGGGGCGTGGCTCCGGCTCCTTGGGTAAAGTATTTACACGCAAGCATGAGCCCCTGAGTTCGATACCCAACGCCCACATTGAAAAAAAAAAAGGGGGCGGGGGGCGGGGGGCGGGGGGCGGGGGGAGAAGCTACAAGCTGAAGGCACTGGCTTGCAGACCACACTTGAAGTTGGCCTTAACTTGTGTGCCACTGGCCACTGCAGAGGGCACACTAGAATGGAATGAGCAGCCAGGAGTGGGTGAAGCCAAAGGCAGTGACCCCAAAAGGCTCTAGAGCAATATAACAGACTCAACGGCTCATATGATAGCTTGCTGGAAGATAACTGGATTTTAAATTTATTTTTATTTTTATCTAAGTATTTGTTTGTCTATTGGAGACGGTGTCTCTTTACGTAGTTCTGGCTTTCCTGGGACTAGCTACCTAGACCAAGTTGGCCTTGAACTCACAGAGATCCTCTTGCCTCTGCCAGAGCAGCAATCAAAAGTGAGTTCCACCACGGGCAGCTGAAATGAATTCCTTTAAGCATTTAAAACTAAACTGGTTCCGCAATATGTCTGCCGCTCGCTCAAATTTGGTAGCCTAAGGAGGCTGTCCACCCAGAGGCCTGGTGGACAGGAGGCTTTCCTCAGTAACCAGGACCATTGTTAACCGGCCCTGAGCCTTGAGACGTCGTCGCGCAGAGCTCTGAGCTCTGAGGGAAAAGAGCTGAGAACATTGGGGCAAGCGATGTGGGACAGGGATGGGCTTGGGCAACAGACAATGAAGACATGGCACTGGATTGGGCACTGGACTGGGCCCTCTGTGCCTTGGCCGTCCCTCCCATGGCTTCTTCAGGCGCCAGGTCCTCACACAAGGGCGTGCAGCGGAGGGAGGGGGACAGAGCTCACCTGTCTGCTTACAACGCAGTGTTTCTCAGCCTTCCTAACGCCGAGCGCTTTAATACAGTTCCTCGTGCTGTGATGCTGTGGTGACCCCCAGCCATAAAATTATTTCATTGCTACTGTAATTTTCCTAGCGTTATGAATTGTACTGAAAATATCTACTATGCGGGATAACTGATATGTGAGCCCTGTGAAAGAGTCCTTCGACGACCCCCCCATGGGTCATGACCCACAGTTTATTGTAGTATGTAATGTATGTACCCATTTGATTACAGTCTGTGTGTCCCGCGCTACCGTCTCGCCAGCAAGAACCACGCGGTACACATAGGATCCTTCTGCAGTAAAGCTTTATGTCTCTTGGGAGCTAGAGCATAAGCCACATGGCGGAGACCCAGATAAGATGGAACCCATCCCTTATATAGGAAACAGACCCTGCTTTGGACGTGTCACTCTTGGATAGGTCCATTGTTCCCAGTCCCAGGTGATGCCTCGGGAGTAGGCGGGGACTCAGTGGGAAATTACCGAGCACATGTGCGTTCACCTGGCGGTGAAGCCGGATGTCAGCGCCATCTTGATAATGGAGAATGTGGCTGCGGCCTTCTACATCTCCCCCTAATTTTACTTCTTTGCAGAAAGGCAACTCCCTAGGAAGGTAAAGATAGAGGTCGCACTTCCCAAAATGAAAACATAAAAATGGGCTTACACGGAATCTGTCCCTAGGCTCATGACACCTGGAACCTATCCAGCCTGCCCTCTGCCAATTTTCTGGGAAAGGGAATATACGGCAGGAAACCCTTAAGCAAAGCGACTTATCTCTCAGAGAGGGCCATTCTCTGTGCGATGTTCTTTAGCTCGACAACCTTCAGGGCTAGCTAAGCCAAGCATTCCACCCTGTGCAATGGACCACAGTCCTAGGGGTGCAGGAGCTGGTTGGCTTAAACCTTACTGCTTTAACATAAATAACCACACATCAGTAGAGGCCCCTGTTCCAGGGCAGCCAGCGCTTGTGCAATAACCATTTTGTCCCTACGATTTTGGGATTTGAGTCAGCAGACCATCCAGAGGAAAAACACTAATCCATAGCATAGGACTGTTCCAAAACATTTCCATCCCCACCCATTCTTTGAAGTAGGGGAAGAAAGACATGACCCAGGACTGTAATCCTATGGCCAAGCTTATAAATCATCTCTAGGACGGTAGGGAGGGGGCCCAGAGTCTTATTGGCTGTAAAAAATCGGGGAGACATCGCCATCCTATGGTTGACTGGTAACAGCTTCAGGAAGGCTGAGAGTGTCCTCAATCGGTGCTCTGTCATCCATCCGCAAAATGGCAGGAGGAACAGCAGCCAGGTCCTCAGGCGAATCCGTGTGTTGTGGATCACTCTTCATTGTTCGGGTCAATCGCTCTGGCAGCCAGAATGGGCTTTCTTGATCCTGTGGGAAGACACAAATAGCTCCCCTGGATCTCAATAAGATGGGATCCGGGCCTTTCCATTCATTAGAAAGCACATCTTTCCATTTAACCAAATCTTTGGGCCGCTGCGGATCCGAACAATGTCGTGTTGCAGCATTTTGGCCATTATCATCCAGATTTAAAAAATTTATGGTGAACAGAGCCATGGCGATGGCCATTCTGGCATCGGGGGCAGTTCCTTTATATATGGCGATGGCCATTCTGGCATCGGGGGCAGTTCCTTTATTATTCCCCCCCTTTTTGTTTAAATAGATATTTATCCAATTTTTAATTTAAATAACCATGGCATTTTGTAACCTATCTTGAAGATACCCATAGTGTTTAGCAGAAATAACTGACAGGATAAGGGAAACTGATAGCAAGCAATACCTGACAAAACAAGGGGAAATCCAGCAGCATAGCAATGGCATAGCAACAACATTGCAATGTACAACAACAACATAGCAATAACTGACAGACCAAGGGCAGGAGCTGGACCATCCCTCAGGAACCTGCCAGCTCTGTAGCAATCTGGTCAGACAGCTCCCTAGCAGAGGCTTTGTCCTCAGGCCTCTGGACAGATGAATCCACAGCATGAATAGTAGCATTTCTAGAAAAAAAAAAAAACAAACTCTTCTCCCAAAATAACATTTAAGAGTATTAAAAAACTCAGTGTAAAAATTTAGCACAGTCAGTACTGAAAGTAGGCTGGTCTTGAACTTAGAGACCTATAGGTCTCTGTTTTAAAGAGCAATCTTGTTTGTCTGTGTCATTACAGCAGGCCCTGTTTGTTGATATTAGATTTAAGATTTATTGGCTCCCGTATTTTTTGCTGGTACGGTGGCCTTGGGTTTCAGAGCCCGCCCGCCATCCAAGGGCTGTGTGCGGCCTTGGGCCTGCTCGCTGTGCGGATCCCCGTGTCCCAAGCCAAGAAGTGGCGGCTCCACCCCCAGGCGCCCCTGCCTTCCCCGTGGGGCTAGCCTCGTTCTCTGAGGTCTGAGGCTGTGTTGGTGGCGGAGTGTGGCGGGAGCCGACACCCAGACCAAGGCTGCACAGGCCGGCAATAACTCAAGGTCCGCGCCAGAGCCTTCGGCTCAAGGGGCCAATGGGAGAGGCGGCGAACAGGGCCGCTTCCCTATTAGCCAACTCTCAACACCTGTGCCATAGCAAAAGCGGCTATAAACTCTCACAGATCCAGCCAACGACCCAATCACCCCAAAATCCAAGGGCCCTTCGCATCCATCTCCCTGCGGAGCCCAAAACACCAGACAAGCCAAGCATATACACAGCAATCTTTCAGGAGGACTTGAGTTCTTAAAATGCTAAGCAGTTCTTAAAAACTTAAGTCACACTATGTAGATGTAATACGGTACTGCCTGTTTACTGCATTTAAACCTTAATTGTGCTTTTATTATGATAAATACGACCAGCCCTGCCTGAAGTCAGCATCGTTTAGCATAGCCAAATGGAATCAGAGCCATTTTACCCTCAGAGACCCTCACAGTTTTAGGTACATTGTAAGCCTTCTGGCCCGGCTGTCTGTGGCACCGCTGTGACATCCTCCAGGCCAGGCACCAACCGAGCTGCACCAATTGAGCCGGCGCAACGTGCTCCCCACCATAGCCACAGAGCAAAGCTCCGCTCCAGCCGCCCTCCAGCCCCAGCTGCACCCACTCCGTGCCCAAACCGGTGCATGGAGCAAAGCTGAACTCAGAGAAGCAGGCTTGCAGATCTGCGATCACTGAAAGGACCTCATTTAATCTTTTAGGGAATTTGGGCGTCGTTTAGTCTCTTTGGCTGCTTTCTGCTGTTATTGGGCCGTTGCATTCTTAGGGGTAAACATTACAACATTTCAGGAGGTCTCGGTGATTCAAACCACGTGGATCTCAAGCACGTACTTAGGCTCCCATCCTCCGTGGAGGCGAAAACAGAACCTCTCCTCCACAACATCACACTCTTAAGCCCATGCCTTAAATCTAAACTACCTTTTTTAGCAGCTTCCAAATTCAAATATCCCTCTCCTGTCCAGTACACAAAAAACAACATGAACAACACGACATAAAGCCTTCGACCCTGCAAATCAGCCTTTTCCCCCATCTCCACTCTCCCAAAATCACCGGGAGGTCCTTTTTAACTTATTTTTTTTTCTGTCTCCCCCATTCTTTACCGGAGGGTCCTTTTTAACTTATCTGGGTGCGCGCACAACCTCCCACTGCTGCTCAGTTTCTGATATGCTCTCTGGACTTTAGAACGTACCTCTCTGAGCACGCATGCCTACAGTTCTGAATCCTCCTTGTGTCCAAGGGGTCTCCGGCGGTGCAAAGTTCTTCTTTTTCCCGGGTTTCAGCACCAGATGTCCCGCGCTACCATCTCGCCAGCAAGAACCACGCGGTACACATAGGATCCTTCTGCAGTAAAGCTTTATGTCTCTTGGGAGCTAGAGCATAAGCCACATGGCGGAGACCCAGATAAGATGGAACCCATCCCTTATATAGGAAACAGACCCTGCTTTGGACGTGTCACTCTTGGATAGGTCCATTGTTCCCAGTCCCAGGTGATGCCTCGGGAGTAGGCGGGGACTCAGTGGGAAATTACCGAGCACATGTGCGTTCACCTGGCGGTGAAGCCGGATGTCAGCGCCATCTTGATAATGGAGAATGTGGCTGCGGCCTTCTACATCTGTGTCCTATCATTACAATGTATTCCTTGCTCATTATGAGCTTACCAGCAGGCTCTCTGAGAAAAGTGAACACAGACCCCTCACAGAAGATCTAACCCACCCTCCCAAGGAGTCTTTGCCGTTTGCACTCTGCTCTTTAGCAGCTGCACACAGAAAGTTGAATCTCGGCACCTGAGGCTCCCGGTGGCTCCGCTTTCAAAGAGCTCATCTGTATAACACCACAACCCGCAGACAATCCTTGACTCTGGAACCCTTGGAGCAGCTCAGAAGGGAGAGCTAGTGTTTGGCTACAGGCCATGGGAGACTCCATAGCCAGTGGCACATTGATTGGACCAAGAGGATGCCAGCACTGGGGATGCTGCATATCAAAAACAGATAAAACACCCTGTCCTCATAACTTGCCATCTAGCGATATAGGAGACAAACTAAACCAAATACTTAAATAAGGATTGTGTGCCCCAGCAAGCATGCACAGAAAGATGAGGAACACATACAACTCTGTCATGAGAACTCCACTGGAGAGGCATGAAAAACGATTCAGAAAACACAAAATCCACTGGAAACCAATGTTTACTAGTGTGTCCAAACACGTCCCAGCTTTAGAGTATGTCACACGGGGATAATGAGTGCATTCGTCGTTTTGTGGCAGTATGTATGAGAGTGTTCCCTCCCCCACCCCCAAAAAAGAAAAAGAATTAAAAAAAAAAAAACAAAAAGCCTACAGCCTGGCTCTGCTCACTCAGCTTGGCAAGGGAGCCCGTAAGTCTGAATGGCAGGAATGGGCAAATCTCGCTAGCAGGAAGTAATTTGATCCTGTGCCTGCAGGGGGCGCCCAAGGATCATGACTGTATTCCCCAGGCAGTCAAGTCTACCTCCTGAGAATTTGTATTTGGCTTAATTTTTTTTGTGTAAATTATTTTGCCCTGACAAGGTTTGAAATTCTCATGTCTTTCCACTGCACATAGGGTCTAAACTAGGCCAGACTTCCTCTCTGATTATTGTGTGGCACCTTTCCTGGAGAGTCGTGGACAAACATCTACTCACCTAGGCAGGGTGACAAAGTAAGGACACAAGAGTCCAATTTAGTGAACCAAGGGGTTTACTGAGGTTCCTTACAGGACTGTGGGGAGAGGTGGAGTACTGGGAGGAACATAGAGAACTTAAAGGCCTTTGGTCGAGTCAGCATGCCATGAGTCGTCCTCCTCACACACACACACACACACACACACACACACACAAACACTGACCACTGCAGCCAGACACTAGCTCTTCCATCTGAGCCTGGCCCAAAGGTTACAGCTCCCAGGACCCAGGTTTGAGGTGAACTACAGAAAGATGTGGGATAATGGGTTCTTTATTTTCTACCTCTGTTAAGAGGACACAGGGTCCTTTCCCTCCAGAAGATACAGGAGCAGGGCACCATCTTGGATGGCAAGGCCTCTTCCCTCTCCACACACAGAACCTTCCAGCACCTTGCTTTGGGATCGTTCTTCTCTACAATGCTGAGAAGTACATTTCTATTGCTTATGAATTACCAGTTACCCAGTCTCAGGGGGTGGGGGTTTGGTCTTTGTTATAGCAGCATAGACTAGTACAGACTCTTTCCTTAAACACTCCCACCCCTGCAAGCAACTCTATAGTTCTTTCTGGCCATTTCCTTGAGAACTCTCTCTTCTACTAAACCAGAAGTGCCAAGGGAAACAAATCATACCTGTTCGTTAATGAGTAAATAAATGCATGAAAGAATTTAAGAATAAGCAGCTGTGTGTTTAAGGATTAGAGAGTAATGTAAAATGCATAATAGTCGCTGGGGCATTCATTGAATTACAATGTTCAAGAGTCCATATTTGTGTCTGCACTTTTTTCCTTTTCCTAGGAGGAGTACCATGAGCCTCACACAAACTGTGGGCCTGTGGGCTGCTCTCCTGAATAACCTCACTTCGTCACCAGGGGGCACCACGACTCCAAACTTTCATTTTTCTTCTGTACAAAGCCTTAGAAACCATAAATACTACAAAGTGGGAAAAGCCCAAGTCAAGCAAGCCACTCTAGCCATCTCTTGCTAGTTTCAGTTTGTAATTTCTTTTTACCAAGAAAGATACATGTTTTTTTCCAAAGCTATCCTGAATATATGGGATTTTTAGACCTGTATGGAATAGACCATTCATTCTCTGGCTCTGTGTACAGCTCAGGGGCAGAGGGCTTGACTAGCTTCCATAATACTTTGTGATCAATCCCCAGAACCACAAAAAAATTTCTTTTAAAAAAAGGAAAAAAAAAAGTAAAATAACCCACTATCTAATTAATCTGTTTACATCAGTGGTACCTGGCCGAGCCACTGTAACTTTGAGAAAGGAATAATCACTTAGGATCAGCAGCTATTGCCTGATATCAGTTCTCTGGTGTGATCCATCCAGTGGGGATTTGCACTCTGCACGTAGCTGGGCACCTACCCGTGCACCCCACATACACACACACACACACACACACACACAGGGCTGCTGCTCACAAACAGGTCTGTTTGCACTGATGTGGACATCTTAGCTATGTATACTCTCCTAAAACACTTTGGAACTTTTTCTAGGGTTCATTCTTACATCTGTGTTCTAAAAGCCAGACCTTAGCTATACCTGTTCAGAATAAGTCGGTCAGATTCGTCAAGTCACTGCAAGCCCAGCTCAAGCCAATCAGATTCAGCAGGGCAATGAAAGCATTCTGGGAAAACAGTGGAGATGTGGGGGGCACTGCAGAGAATGGGTTCCCAGAGGCCAGGGTACCCGAACAGAGGGACCAGGAGCTCTCAGAAGCCACAGTGGGAAAAAAATGTTGACTTCAGGGACTTGAACTCAGAGTTGGGGAGATTTTAGGAGCCAGCCAACAAGCAAGGCGCCTTCAGTGTCATTCCCCGAGGTTTTCTGTCCCCGCACGCCCCAACCAAACCTAGAGTCTGAATACCGTCAGGCATCGTTTTCCTAGTTCCTCTGATGTTAGAGGATATTGTGCTGTTTGCCCAAAGCGCCGTGAAGAGGTTAATTTACATGTAGTAAAATGTTATTCCCCAAAACTCCAGCCAAGAAAATCAAGAAGACCGGGGAATGTGGCAATATTCCACTTGAGGCTGTGGTGAGGTGTGGATAAACAGCCGACTCCGGGGTGGAATTATATGTAAAGGGGGAAAAAGCCGCCCTCTCTTTGCGCATGGCTACAGGGCATGTGCCCGCTGTGTTCATGTTCAGCTTCCTGCTGTACAGACCCCACACTTGGGAGCTTGTGCAGTGTGTCCATTGTAAAGTGGACTCAGGCCATGCTGAGTGACAGGCTGAGAGAGGACGTCAGAGTTGCTCTGCGCTCGGGTGCCAGAATAGCAACCAGCGTAATGAATGGAACAAGCACCAATGGTAATGAGTAGGGATGAGTGGGAGGTACTCGCGCCAGAGCGGAAAAACAAGAGAAAGAGAAGAGCAGGCAAGATCTGGGCTTGTCCTGGGTGCCCTAAGTGAAATGGCCTGGGAGTGTGGCCCAGTGGGTAGAGTGCTTGCCTAGCATGCACAAAGCTCTGAATTCGAATCCCCAATTTTGGCAGAATTTCATGCTGGCCTGGCCCCAGAGGGTTAGCAAGTACCCCTCACTAGCCATGAAACCCTGCTGGGCTATACTTGTCCTAGCTCCAGAGTTTTCACTCAGCCCCTAATCTGCTGGGACAATGGTGTGTACCTTGTCAATTGTATTTTAATAAACGTTGATTGGTCAGTAGCCAGGCAGGAAGTGTAGGCGGGGCGACCAGGCGGGAAGTAGAGGCAAGGTGACCAAAACAGGAGAATTCTGGGAAGAGGAAAGGGTCAGTCTGCAATTGTCACCCAGACACAGGGGAAACAAGATGTGACTGCCTCGCTGAAAAAAATACCAAGCCACATGGCTAACACAGATAAGAATTATGGGCTAATATAAGTTATAAGAGTTAATAAGAAACCTGAGCTAACAGGCCAACCAGTTTATAATTAATGTAGACCTCTGTGTGTTTATTTGGGACTGAATGACTGCATTGGGGGGCGGACACAGAAAACCTCAGTCAACACCTAATCCATCCTTTGTGTTACAGATACCTTTTGTGGGCCCTGTGTGAATCTTGTCTGAGAGTTTCCCATGGATTTAAAATCCATGCAAAACTTAGTTTAGAGGAAACCCGGAAAATCGTGGTACCTCATGAATCGGGTATTTGCACCTGGCATTGTATTATCAGAAGCTTCATTCAGTTTGTTTTGAGATATGGAAATCTACTAGCTAAAGTGTAAATATAGGAAAAAATAAAGATGCCAAGAGGTGAAGGGAAAGTGCTTCCGTTCACTGTGATCAAGCCCCTGCAGCCACAGAGGCTAAGTTCTTTCTCATGCATCTCTGAGTCTTCATTTCACGGACCCAGGTGAACCCACACACCTGCATGGAAATACTCACAGCACCCAGTACCATGTAAATCTGGCATTGATGGTGCACACCTATAATCCCAGTCCTCAGAGGTAAAGAGATCTCTCTCTAACCTATCTAGTCCAATTTGTGCTATCCATATACTCGTAGGTGTGGAGCATGGTGACTATGGATTTATACGCTTTCAGATGCAAATTCATACTAATATTAATCAGTGTATAATATGATATGCCGTCCACAATGATACAAAGCAAAAGCAAGCCATAAAATTTGCATATTGTGATCCCAACTTAAAATCAAAACCCAACAATAAATAGAATACACAGGAAGAAATCCACAGAACTCTTAACAGTTGCTAAGAGGGGTGGCTTATTTTTTTTCTTAGTTGATCTTTCTCAAATTTCTTTTAATGTTGATATATTATTTCCATAAAACATGGGAAGCTCCAAGTTCACTACAGGATGATCTGTTCTTCAAAAATCAGCAGAGAAGGTCAGCTAATACTCACACCCCAATTGGGCTCAATCATAGAGCCCAGTTATCAAAGACAAGGGGTAAATAAGATCTAAGTCAGCCCTTTGTGTCTGCCTGGGGTTTCTAAGAAGCCACTAATTAACTACAATTCCTGCCTACAGGTATAATCATCTGTGTGATGAGCTCTGATCCCCTAAACCATGATGCTACAAGAGATTATAGTTATGCACTGAATCTATACGTTTTATTATTGGGAGCTATTTTGCTCACTTAAGCTGTTGCCTATGCATATGGTTTTGATAATTAACTCACCTTATTCTAAGATATGTGAAGGTATATGATCTCTTGTTTGTAAAGAGGTTTCCGACTCACACGTCCGTTTTCTTCTTTTTTAATCAGATGAAGTTTGACTTGAACAGATTAGAATCCAAACATATGCAGAACCTTGCTCTCCAGGGGTACCAGCGTTAGAGTGGTTGCTACTTAGTTTGCAAACTGAGGGAGGTTTATTTGAGTGATTTTCTTACACATTAAAACAACTTAAATAATGCATGCGTTGCTTTTCTTGCTAGATGTGCTATCCGATTTTAGCTCATTGCAGGCTTCGCTTTGTTACGTCTCTCCACCGATGGGGGTTGGAAACAAAACTGTGTACATCCGAGTCTCTGATTTTTGACTCGAGAATTACTCCCGCTCAATAGAATGTTTTCCTCCTAGCATCAGCTCCATCTTCCTCAGTCAAGAGCCTTTATTTCAATTTGGGGCTGCACTTGCTATAGGAGTGAATTCACTTGGGAACGGAGCCAGCACAAGAGGTAAACTGAAGAATGGAGAAAAAGAAAATAGGGCTGATAGATGTTTGCCACATGGCGTGAGCTGAGTATCTCTGCAAATCTGTTAGGGTCAGGAGTCAAGGAATTCTTTTACCTGAAGACATCCGATTTCCTTTTCTGACTAAAATAAATCGTATGGATCTCTCTGAAGATTTTAATTCTAAAGTGAAATCATCCTCTTTACTAATCCCACTTAAAACAGAAGGAGAGAAAAAGTAATTAATGTGTGTTGAACTTTGATAAATCTCTAACTCATACCCCCAAATAGAACCTTTGTGTCTAATTTTATGACATTAAGTAGTCCATGATTAGCATGTTTTTTATTTCAAAAAAATGATTCCATTTCGGTGTATATTAAATTTCCATAAAAGCTTTGTAGCAATTCCACCTAACTGGAAATGGTGGTGGGTGATTCATGTTGCTTATTTTAAGCTTTGTTGAGATTCTTCATTGATGGGTATGACCTTCTGAATGAGAATGGGCGCAATGGGCTCACAGATTTGAATGCTTACTTCCCAGGTGGTAGGCTGTGTGGGAGGATTAGGAGGTGTGGCTTTGAGGAGGTGAGAAACTCAGAGTGGGCTTTGAGGTTTCAAAAACCCACACCAGGCTCAGGCTTGCTCTCTAGCTCGCTCTCGCTCTCTCTCTCTCTCTCTCTCTCTCTCTCTGTCTCTCTCTCTCTGTCTCTCTCTCTCTCTCTCTCTCTCTATCACTTTCTCGTGTGTGTGTGTGTGTGTGTGTGTGTGTGTGTGTGTGTAAACTTATACTGTACGTTCTCTCAACTCTCTCCTTCCAAGAGTTCAAATGTGATGCTTCAGTTGGGTGTCTTTGTCTCCACGAAACTAAAACAAACTTGAACTGCCATAAACCATGAGTCCTAGACAGTGAGACTGGAGAGACCAGCCACCCCGCCTCAGTGGGCGAGCACTGACAGACGTGAAGGAGGAGCCTTCAAGAGGAATGCAGCTCCAGTCACTAGCTGTAGGACCCTGAGTGAGGACAGCTGTAGCTGGTCCAGCAGGCCTACCAGAGTGGGCAAGGTAAACAGTAACAAGAAATAACTATTTCCCATCTCTTTATGGCAGAGAAAGAGCACCCAGCAGTGACTCAAAACCATCCACTACAGAACAGAAGTCAGGAGGATGGCGGTTGGCTCTTTGCTGTCTTTCAAGTGTGTGTTATTTGACTTTGGTTCGAGTGCAGAGGGTGCACCCTCACTCAACAGGCCTCCCTATCCTTGCTAATCCCTCACACACAGTGCTGGCTGGGTCTGGGGCCTGGCAGGCAGGAAGCACTCAGCCAGGTCTGCTGAGGACTCCTCCAAAGAATTCCATTCTGACTGGGGAGAGTGAAAACAGATCAAGCAATCTCTGGAGATGTCTACTAAATTATTTTTCAATGGGAAATGCCACCAGGGTGGGAGAATCTGGATGCTCAAGTGTAAACACATAGGATTCCAATTATCCTACCCACGCAGTAGTGACCTTGAAGCCGGAGCCAGCCCCGCCTCATCGCCGCACACTCCTAAGAAGGAGAACAGAGGGCTCTCACAGCTGCTTTCCCTGGGTGGACTAGCCAGTAGTACAACCTCTGTCATAAGAACAGTTGGGCAATTGCTGCCACACAAAGTTTGAGTACATACTCAGTTGACGGAGCTTTTTTTAATTTTTTAAGAGAAAGGGACTCTTCCAGAATTGATCTGGAATTGTTCTGGTGGTCCTCTGTATGGCGATCAAGAAACAGCGGTGGAGCATCCACGTTCGCACCACCAGGTATTTCCTTTCCCTGACGACAGAGGTACTTCGTGTATCAGTCTCCTGGTAAGGTGAATGCTTGGTGGTTCGCTGCAGAGCTCTGGAGAAGGTTAGTCGGTGCTCAGGAACGCCCATCTAAGTCAACAGCCCATCAGATGCGTCAAGGCAGGCTCCTGGAATACAAGAGCAAACCAAACTGCTTCAGGGCTAAAGGATTTGCAGTTGGAATCCCAGCATGAAATTTCCCTGCATTACACATGGATGAGATTTAATCAAGTCATACCAGGCAGGAAAACGCACAGAATAGGTATCTGTGCAATGATGCAATTTTAAAAATTATGAAATGTATATGGTACCAAAGGAAATGAAGGAAAGAAGGAAGGAAAAGAAGAAAGAAAAGAAGGAAGTTCATGGTGGAGTCTGAAAAATCAATTCAAGATCAGACAGGGTTTAAAATCACTCCCAACTGCAAAATGAGCTCAAAGCCAGCCTGAGCGCCTGTCTCACAAAATAAAACTATACAAGGGGGGAAAAAAATCGGTGGACTTTTTCATTCTCTGGTTTAACTGGCCTGTGGATCAGACAGCTGCAATAGAACCTTCCAAAGTCTCCGTTTCTAACGACAGCTAATGGGCATGGTGGCCTCATAGTATCAACACTGGAGAGGCTGAGACGGGAACTGCCACAGTTCTGGGCCAGTCTAGGCTATTTAGGAACTACCAGGCCAGCTTAAACCACAGAAGGAGACTGTGTGTTATTTTTATAAAATATTAATAATGCCAGTCCTTCCAGGCTAAGTGGTTATGGTGTGTGCTTCTCCTGCAGAGCTCTGCACCCATGTGAGGAGGCTCACAATCAATAGTAAATCCAGATTGGACACACACCCTCTTCCGACTTCCGTGGGTTCCTACATACATGTGACATAGGTACATACATATGTACACATACAAATAAATTAATCTTTAAAACCCTGACTTGTTAACCTAGGCATTTATGCCTTGCTCTTCCTCTGTCTTATAACAAGGCAACTCTTTTTGCAATGAATCCACTCAACCCCATCCCCCTCCCGTGTGACCGTATTGGAGGTTTCCAGATACCTTTATCCACACTTGGAATAAAAATATTGACTGACCAACATGACCTACTCCTGCTCAGAAACCATTAAGCCAGTTTCCGTGCCAAATGGTCTCCATGAAGACAAAGGCTGTGTTTCACCTGCACCTTTAATTCCTCACCTTAGCCTACTGGGGATGAGCGTGCAATGACCTCCAGTGTTGCCAATGAGGAAACTAAGTTCAGAGAAGCCAGACACCTTCCCCAGCCCACAAGCCAGTGCAGCGGAGAAACACTGTTTCAGTCCAACCTCATGAGGCCCAAACTGTTATTTTTGTTGAGCTAAACTGTTGCTTTCCGTAAGGTGCCCGATAAGCATCCTCAGGGTTTACCAATAACTTCCTCAGAAAACAAAGGGTGTATTATTAGTAAACTCTCTGGGTTTTGCTGGAGAATGAGGAAATAATCAGTAATCAATTGCCTATTATTTGCTTATTGGGTGCTGTTCAACAGAAAGAGCCTGTGTCACGTGTTACAGGAGGGTTAATCAACAACAACAACAACAAAAAGACAGCAGCTTACAATTTCGAGGAGATGTAAGTAACTGGGCAGAAAAACACAGGAGAAAAGCCATAAATATTATGGCTTCAATGATGTAGGTGGGCCTTCTATGTGTTATTCTCATTGGTTAATAAAGAGACTGCCTTGGCCCCTTGATAGGACAGAAAATAAGGTAGGCAGAGTAAACAGAACACAATGCTGGGAAGAAGGGAAGTGAGGCAGACGCCATGGAGTCAGCCACCAGGTCAGACATGCTGAATCTTTCCTGGTAAGCCACCACCTCGTGGTGCTACACAGATTATTAGAAATGGGTTAATCAAGATGTGAGAGTTAGCCAGTAACTAACTCTCTAGAGATAATGGGCCAGGCAGTGTTTAAATGAATACAATTTGTGTGTTGTTATTTCTGGGGCTAAGCTAGCTGTGCAGGAACCGGGCGGGATGAAAAGCAGGCCTGCCTGCAGCCCCTCACTACACTTCAGTGATCCAAGAGTCTGTTTTCTATAGTTATGAATTCCATGGGCAGTCAGATTCAGGCCAAGGGCCTGCTCCTGTCGCTTTTAGAAAAATCCCGGCAGAGCAAGTATGGTTTTTTGGAAGCATCACTGTGGCTTCAAGCGAGGGGAAATTGACTCTGGTATATGTGCTGTTGAGTGACTGAGCTTAGCTTTGTCCTCACTGGGACCCTCTTTACTCGTCTGCTTCAGCTCAACTCGACTGCACAGTTTGCTAAACAAAACGACTTGATGTCAGCTGCTTGGACGGCCCAAGGCAAGAAGATGGCAAGTTTGAGCCCAGCCTAAGCAACTCAGTGAAACCCTGTCTCAAAACAGTTAAAGATCTAGAGACATAGTTCAGTGGAAGAGCGCTTCTCTGGCACGCAGGAGGTCATGTTTCCAAAACCCGCACCACAAGCACAAATTACAACTGTTTAACTGAGCACGGAAATAATAATTGCAACACCTGCCTTCCATGTAGCTTCAAAGAGCAGGGCCTGCTATACATGCTCGCTGCATGGTGAGTTCCTGCACACCTCATTTTGCTAAGGACTTTGCAGGGTCCTCACGGGAGCCTCTGCTGCTACCGTCCTCATTTCTCTGATGTTTGCATTTGGCTATGGTGTTAGTTCCAACACTCTCTGCTCAAGAAACGAAGAGTCAGCCCTCTGAGTTTCCACAGTCAAAAAGTGGGTCTGAAACTCTCGCCCTAGGTCGGTCAAAGTTTGAAGCTTGAAGCTGTATTGCCAATCCATATATTTAGAAGAGTTTTGTGTTTCCCAGTACAGAGGATCAAGCCTTTGCCTTCCAACAGGTTATACCACACACACACACACACACACACACACACATTCACACATATAAGCATATACACTCACACTGCACAAGAACATACCGCACACACACACACTCATATATACATACACACACAGAGTCATGTGTGGTTGCACTGTAGAAAGGCTAGGGTCTAATTAATCTTTTCAGGACTTGGCTAGGACTTCCCAGAACCACAGAGGTGGCCTGGACCAGTCTTGGAGATGGTGTTGGCACTTAGGAGCCACTTCCAGATCTTTTATTAGGAAATCCTGAAAGGCCCCCTGGCTGCATGACTCCTAGAGGCTATGAAATGAAGTAGGCATGAGGCCAAGGGAGAAGGATGAGTTCCTGAGACTGCACAACATAATCGTCCAGTGTTATGAACCTCTTCAAGGACTGAGGAATGTTCTACTCAATGGACTTTCAGTGAACTTCACGCTTTCCTTCCACTTCCATCCAGGATAGCAATGGCTAGAGACTTTCTCCAGTGCACATGAGGCACAAACTTCCATGACTAGCCATTTTCTTTTATGAATAGTAGTGTATACTCCTTCGGATACACTAACTGGTCATCTCCTGCCCTCCTAAGTATCTTTTTGGACTACATGAAGAAGTGAAGCACTAGCTAAGAGTGTGGGACATGAGTTTAATTCCAGCACTTGAGAGGCAGAAGAAGGAAGATCTCTGTGAGTTCAAGACCAGCCTGCTCAACATAGAAAGTTCCAGGGCATCCAGGGAGACATAGTGAGACCCTGTCTCAAAAACAAAACAAAAAGCACTAAAGTTCCTGCTATTAGTCATGGTCAAGGAGGAAACAAAGGAAAGAAAATTAGATTCAGGGATCTCATTCTGAAAAGAAAGGGGAAGATATAGAAATGATAGGATAAAAGGATAGATTACTGAATCTACTTTCAAACTAAAAAAAAAAACTAGTCTCAAATTTTTACATTTGTGTGGATTTTTGTATATTGATACAAACTAAGGTTATTCTGTCATACTGTGTATATGTTTCTACTCTTGTTTAAGATATTTTTGTATATTGGTAAAAATTTAAGGTTATTTTTGTTACACTGTATCTTATGTTTCTATTTCTTGCTTCAGGCATTGTACTTACACAGCTCATTTAAAAATGTAGCATTCTAGTCCTTGAAAGCTATTTAGGATAATAAGAAAATGCAGGTTAGTAGTTAGTCATCTATAACAAACAAACTTACGTTAGACATGTTTTCAAGATCAATCAGAGACATGTTTTAAATAGATAGATGGTCTTCAAACACTTCAGAGTCCTACAGAATATAGCATTTTAATGTTTTAATAACATAAGGCTTTTTTCATGACAGTAAGGCACATCTGCTCATGGCAGCACCAATTTACTTCAAAAAGAGAATGATGGGCATTGACAAACCCCCATATGGAGTTTGCATTCATTTATGGCAAAGTTAGCTACTGGGCAAGAAACTGCCCTTGCCTCAACTGTTGACAGTATGCTGTCCAAACTGAACAAGAAGGACACAAAAGACGGCAATTGCTGAACTGAAAAGATAGGCTAGGCCTTCAAAGTTCCTGCCTCACAGAAACATCTGCTAGATATGTTAGGCCTGTAGGCTGAAGATGGATGCCCCAGCATTACAGAGGAACCTTGGGGTGACTGTCTAGGCAGCCAGATGTCTCTGTTATTCCTTAGTCTTGAAAGTTGCTTGTTCTACACTTCCTGTTTACATAGGTAATATTACATCTTTCTCGGGTTTCTGATGCAGTTGAAGATTAGATAATTATACTTACAGTTTTCCTTGGTTATGATAGAAAGTAAATTAAGTACAAAACTTTGAACTCATCAAGACAGATGGATAAATTTCTTCAACTTTTACAAATACAAATGGATTGGACATTGTGAATGTAACTCTTACTTGATAATCTTTCTTATTGTATATAATTTTGCTGTATTAGAGTTAAAGCATTTCCTTTTCATTTAGACTTAAAAGGGGAAATGTTGTGGGATATTTGTACACTGTATGAAAACACATTGCTGTGATTGGTGCAATAAAAAGCTGAAAGGCCAATAGCTAGGAAGGAGGTAGAGGCGGAACTTCCAGAGACAGAGAGGACTCTGGGAGAAAGAAAGGCAGAGTCACCAATCAGATGAGGAAGAAGCAGCATGGGCAGTATGGAGAGATGAGGTGGCAAGTCTCGCAACAGAACATAGGTTAAAATAAATGGGTTAAATTATAAGAACTAAGTGAGACAAGCCTAAGTTAAAGCAAAGCTTCCATAATTAATCCGAATTCTCCGTGTTTGAGCAGGAAGCCCCGAGGAGAAAGCACAATCCCCAGGAAAATCTAGTTCATCTGAAACTTGTCTCCTTCTTGAGCACCCAAAATAAAAACAGAATAAGGAAAAATAGCTCACTGGCTGAAATAGGAAGACAGTTGCCACACATCAGTCTTTACAGCATCCAGACACTGTCGGAAGAGATGCTGAAACAGACCCTCCCTCTAGGGATGTGCTTTTCCATCACCAGCAGCACGAGACCTCTTACACCACACTCTATGCTAGATACCAAAAGAAAACATTCTAAAACCCCATCCTCCTCAGGAAAGACATTGTCACTGAAGGAATAGTTCCAATAGTCTCACATATTCGTGTTGAAGACACAGTGATATAATTCACAGGGTGGTGCTCGGCATGGTGGAGCAAACCTGTCATTCTGGCATTCTAGGGGTGGAGTCAGGAGAATGAGGAGTCTGAGCTAGCCTCGGCTATGAGACACTGTCTCATGAAAGTGATAGAAACGATGATGCATGTGAATGTCTATGCTGAAGAGTCAGGCCGGGTCAGAGACTGCAGGGTGTGAATGTCGCTGGGGCCACTGATGTCTGTGACAATGGGCAGGGAGGGTGTTTAATTTCTTAAGTGTGGGGGATGGGGTTGCATCTGCTTTCAGCTCCCATATTTTCCATATTGAGCTGAGGTGAAATTTTGGTGCAAAATTCCTATTTTGTTTCAAGTTCTCAGAAATATGACATATGATACCTTCATACAGTATCTGACTTGCACTACATTACATATAATAAGATGTATGTTTCATGAATACACAAAAGACTATATAAATTTATAGCTGTGCCTTATGTACACTGCAGTGCATATTTGAATTGATCTAGTAGATTACATCTAAATCATTATTTATGTGTAGCTACTGTTTTTGATTCACCCTGGCCTCTTAGAACAAATTTGAAATGACAGTATTGGAGCCCAAACCACAAATCAGACTGAAGATTTTTTGGAAATGGCAGATAAGTTTACGGAAGGCTTCACAGGGAAACATTTGCATGCACCTGGGTCACAATAACCTTAGGTCAGGTGACTGGAAAGCTGGAGGGGGTGGGTCTGTCTCCTGCCCGGGTGCTGGTGGCTTTGCACTGGATCAGCAGGAAACAATGCGAGTCACTTGGAACCAGCACTTTCCTTTCCAGAATTAAGAAAGTGAGTCCTATCCTATTGTAGCCAGCCACAAAAGTACGATTACATCTGTGGATAGCTCTGCTTGCCTTAGGTGGACTTTAGGTAGTGAGTGGAGTTCTTGGGAATCTGTGGGCGCCTCTACTCTGCATGGGGTGGGTGGATCGCCAGAAGGAAAGGCTTAGGGGAAGTGAGGGAAGCTGTCCAAAGGAAACTAAGCCATGCCCTCCAGCGCATTCCTCAATCTCCTGAAGAGCTAATGCCACTAGCACCCTTTATTGATTGCACTGCAGACACACACCTATGTAACACACATTGATTTACTCAGTTCCCTAACAACCCTCTCTGAAGCATCTAGGAATCTGGTAGAGAAATTCTGCAAACAGTACTGGACTTTCCTGCCTAACTTAAGACCCACGGTAAGAAGGTCACAGCCTCCCTTATTGGTGCATTCTATACTAGTCTCAAGTCCTCTTCTTCTTTAGTCGCTCAAAAAGGCAACTTTCGTCCAACAGTAGTCCAGCTCAGGCTGCGTAAACCTGTCTCCCGGGATGCTGGAAAAATCGCGCTCTCCACTAGGCTTGGCAGGCGCGGGCGGCCTTCCGGGCTGTCCTCTGGGACCTTGCCCGCCCTGCGTGGCGATTGTGCAAGCGCAGCTTCGGGCAGCTGCAAGGCCAGCTGCAGCCTGCAGGAGGGCAGGGAGGAGCGCTCGCAACGCACTCGCTGAACCCTAGGCTCGACGCGCCTTGCCCGGGTTATCTCCGGGGTGGAGTCCACGGTGCGCAGCGCACCGGTCACCCTAGGCCTTGGCGCCCTCATTCACCTTGCTGACTCCATCCTCTTCTCACTCCCGCCCCCCACTCCCCGCGTCCCTCCCAGCTTTGCCAGCAGGTCCCCCTCCGCCCTACTCAGCATGCTCATTGGCCATCGCGGCATGCCCTGTATCCATAAATACGAGGTCCCTGAGTCTGGGAGCTTGAGGAGGCACACCGAGGTGCATCCGACCTGGCGGCGTCCCTTCTACCCTCCTTGACATCCTGTGGCTTCAGATCGGAGAAGTCAAATTTGGAGACCCACAGAGGACTCTACTCAAAACTACCAAACCCCGGCTGCTCTTCTCCAGCCCCTGTGGCCAGCTCAGGGCAGGCACCTGTGCCCTAAGCCACTGAACCTTGCAGCATCCCTGGGCATCTGCCTCCTGCTCTATACCACTCCACCACACCCGCGGGTTCAGTTTGCCTCTCTTCCCAAACCGCCAAGACTTCAGAACCCAACACCACCTCCAAAACACTTTACCCCTTCCAGTGCCTGCTCCTCCTCGTGACTCAAGTGTCTCCTGCTACTATGAGCTGTCCCATTGACAAAAGGCGTTCTCTGATCGCCTTCCTGAGCCGGCTGCGGGACCTTGGGCAGCCCCCTAGAGGGGTGACATCCAAGGCGTACGCTTCCCGCGAGCCAAAAGAGGTGCCCCTCTGCCCGCTGGTGACAGGTGGTGAGAGTCGGGACGCCACCTCCCTGCCTGGACCAACCAACTGGCCACTGCTAGGCAGTCTACTGGAGATTCTTTGGAAAGGCGGCCTGAAGAAACAGCATGACACTCTGGTAAATAACTTGTCACTCCCCTCTTCCCTATTCCTTCCTGTCGGAGTGGCCAGGCGAGGGGAAAGGGGAAGGGAGCTCAGGCAGCCCAGCAGTGGCTCAAGGAAAAAGCTCCCCCAGCACCAAAGGGTGCGTGCTGATGGCATTAGGCCCGCCCCTCTGCAGGTTGAGTACCACAAGAAGTACGGCCAGATTTTCCGGATGAAGCTGGGCTCCTTTGACTCGGTGCACCTGGGCTCGCCGAGCCTGCTAGAAGCTCTATACCGGACGGAGAGCGCGCATCCCCAAAGACTGGAGATCAAACCCTGGAAAGCCTATCGGGACCACCGCAACGAGGGCTACGGGCTTCTGATCCTGTGAGTGTCCTCCGCGGGGTGGAGGCGGTGGGGGCCAGGACATGCGGGGCAGTAGGGAAGGGGGTAGTTAGAGTTTCCTAGGGTTGGATTTTTCTTACGCAGAACGAATACAAAAGCCCCTGCTCCGTTGAACGCCTGTGCAATCCTCAAATTATAGTGTAGAAGTGGATCGCCCCCCCCCCAAGAGCCTTACAGTGAGGGGATTTACACATGCCTGCATCCCCACCAGGACATACCTAACGCTCCAATCTCTTTTAATTTAGCTTCGTGTTCCTGGTATCAATATGGGCAAGATTTAACCATAATGTCAAATCAAGTGTTTTAACATTTATTCGTCAATTTCATACGTGTATATAATGTATATAATATATATGTATATATATATATACGTATATAATTTCTAGTCGCTTTCATTATGCGTCTTCTCTTCGATCCCCCTCTCACTCCCGCGAGGATTCTCCCCATCCCAACAACTCCCCATCCTAATTTTATGTCGCTTTTGTAGGTGTTCATGATTCCCTGAGGTTGCTTGCACGAGCATGGGTGGGGTTATTTAGCGCCCTGTCAACTTGGTCGGAGCCTACACTACTGAAGAAAAATGACTATCCCTTCCCCATCAACCATTAACAGCCATCAGCTCCCCCAGGGAGCAGAGGGACTCTGGAAGCCCCTCTTGGGTCCCTAATGGACAGCCGCGCATATTCAAAGCGTGCTAAAGTTCCAGAGAATTTCCCAGGCGACCTGCAGGGTTAGCTTACTACCGGTGCTCGGTGAATCGCTGCGCTGCTTCTTTCCGGGCGCCCTAAACGCAATCTGTCTCCGCAGGGAAGGAAGAGATTGGCAGAGGATCCGCAGCGCCTTCCAAAAGAAACTGATGAAGCCGGTGGAGATCATGAAACTGGACAATAAAATCAATGAGGTGTGTGCGTGTACTGGGTCAGCTTTCCCTGGGCTCTCCAGGACAGAGAGCTGCTGATTAGTCTTTGGGTCTCAACCTTTGAGGGGCCTTTGCATGCAGAATAGGCGCACCGAGGCGAGACTGAGGGTACCCAGTGGGAAGCGCTCCTGTAGGCTAGTCTTCTGACAATGGTGGGGGATGAAATGGCTTGATGTGACCAGAGATTTCACATTCCATGCCGATGGATGATCCGGAAAAGATCCCTGACAATGGGCAAACCTTACCCTTAAGAATGACTTTATACCATGCTAAAGGACTTTAGCAACAGCATCGAGCCAACAGGGGGCCATGCAGCAGGCTTAAGCATACAGTGGTCTCTTCTTACTCTTATTCACGTTGGAGGTTGATTTGAGTTGGACCTGGAACCAGATGGGCTCGTACAGCTTAGGAGCTCCTGAAAGCGGGATAATTAATATAACACAGTAATGCAAGCCCCAAGTCGGATGTTTAGCAAGTTGCATAGTTAAGCCTTTTCTAGAGGGGATATCTGCTCCAAATCCAGCTAGCTACTGTCATGTGGAGGTACACACCCAGGGTCATCCTGTGGTAGTAATAGAGATAACATTAATAAGCCAGATTATGGGAAATCCATACATGTATGTGAAATCTCTTGGGCTTTCTTAATCTTTTTTTTTTCCTTTTTCTTTGAGACAGGGCCTCCCCCCATGTAGTCCCTACCGGCTTGGAGTTTTCTATGTAGACCAGGCTTGCTTCAAACTCATACAGCTCCACCTGCTTCTGCCTCCCTAGTCTTGGGTTAAAGGTGAACCTCCATGCTCAGCTTTTCTTCTTTCTTGCTTTCTTTTTTTCTTCCCTTGGCTTTTTTATATAAAATTCTAATTACTTTTAAATGCATTACATAAGCAAGCTAAGCATGCCTGTTTGTTACCTGCAGGCTTCCGACCACTCACCCCTTCTCTCGGGTATAGTTCAGCAGGTCGTCAGTTATTTGGACAAGTGACTTAGTGTCTCTGAACTGTTTCTCATCTGTGATGTGGAAAATGGGAGCATTAGCTGTGCCTCCTGCCTTGCAAGGTTGCAGTGCAGGTCGGCTAAGATAACACACTTTATAACCACGTGTGGTCCCAGACACACTTCACAAGTGTGAGGCCTGAGTCTCCTCAGGCTCTGGTTTTGGATTCCAGCAGCTAGAGGCCTTGTATGGCTGTCCCAAAGTTGTGACTCTATCTACTGAGGAAGCTATGTCCAGAACTTGTAGGTTTCCTGGCTCCAGATTCCACATACTTCACACAAGCAGCTGGTGGGAAGACGGGCTTCTGCCCAGATGTGGAAGTGCAGAGTGGAGATGCCTCTCCCAACTCACCACAGTCCCTGAGCGGCTGTTTCAGTTAGTCTGACTCCGCCCTCGGGTTCACCCACCCTGTCTGCCCACAAAGGGTGCTTTTCTTCTTAGAAGATCAGAACCAGAGCTGGGGAGATGGCTCAGCCAGTAAAGGGCTTGCACTCTTTCATGGAGACCTGAGTTCAAACCCCAGAACTGGCGCGCGTGTGTGTACTCCAGTCATGGAGTTCAAATCCCAGTACTGGTGGCTGCGGGACTGGGGGTAGAAACAGGAGGATCCCTAGGAGCTCATTGGCCTGGCTGGTCAACCACATTTCAGAACTCCAGGTTCAATGAGAGACCCTAACTCAAACACTAGGATGTAGAGTAACAGACGTAGACACCAAATGTTGACCCAAATGTCAGCCACTGCCCTCCACACATGAGCACATTGACACATGCCACCCACACACATACCTACATACATACATATCTCTCTCACATACACACACACGCACACACGTGAACATAAGACAATTGCCAGAGATACCCTTAAGATGAGCCTGAAGTTTGAGTTTCAGTGGTGACAGGAAGAGCTTAGGGAACAGTGAGGGAAAGACCTGGAGAAGGCAGTGCATAATTAGTGCCAGCCACCACCAACAGCAGAGATACCCTCCAATGAGCTCCCGAGATTCAACCTTCTCTGTCCCTTCAGTGACGTAAAGATGTGTCTTTCCTGGCTGCTTTCTTTCAAGGTCTTGGCTGATTTTATGGGGAGAATAGATGAGCTGTGTGACGAAGGAGGCCGCATCAAAGACTTGTACAGTGAGCTGAACAAATGGTCCTTTGAAAGTAAGTTGACTTTGTAGTCTTGTTCGTTTAAGTTTGCAAGGGATCTGGGGAGTAAAACTGAGCTCTTCTTACACTTCCATAATGATAGATTATCAGCAACTCTGACTAAACCATACAAACCCATTTTAGTTATGACTTGTAAAATAGGTTGTTTATGAAGTCATCCAACAAGCATTTATTAAACAAATCCTATATGCCAGGCACTGTTAAGTACTAGGGACACGGCGAGGGACAAAGTGGACCGTGTCTTTGGCTTCACAACCTACAGTTCCAGAGTGACAGATCCAGGACATTTAAAGGACTAAAGAACAGACATGTGGGCCTCGCATGGACCTTCCTGAGGGGAGTCCTCTCCACTAAGCAGACGAAAGTCAGGAAAAGAGGACGCTGGAAAGGCCTCTTTGGATGAGAGCTCCAGACAGTGGAGTCGGGAGTGTAAAGCCCCCACCCAGGCACAAGAGTGAAGGATGTTCTTAGCGTGTTGGCTGGAGTCAAAGCAACAGCAGCTGCCCCTCCCTTGCCTCTGCACTCTACGCAGAGACAACAGGGAACCCGGGAGATAAAAATAGACTACTCTGCTGCCTTTGCATCAAGAGACCTCAGAGAGTGCTGAGGAAGTAACTGAGCAGGTAAAGGTCTGCGTGCAAGCCTGAAGACCTGAGTTCAAATCTCCAGAACTCACACCAAGTCAGACACAGGAGCACAAGTCTGTGATCCCAGTGCTCCTGTGGCAAGATGAGAGGCAGGGGGAAGGGAATCCCGGGAAGCTCCCAGGCCAGCTAGACTGGTGTAAGAAATCACAATCCATAAGAGACTCTGTCTCCAACAACGTAGAAGGAAGGACCAACATCAAGGTTGTCCTCTAATATCCACGTGCTCAGTGTGGGGGGCACATATGCATCTATAATCTCACACTTTACACAGGCACACACACATACACACACACACACACACACAGAGAGAGAGAGAGAGAGAGAGAGAGAGATCTAAAAAGTCAAAAGAGTAGATTGGTTGATTGGTGTGGTAGCTCATGCCTCTAGTCCTAGCATTGAGGAAACTGGGGCAGGAAGATGGACATGAACTCAAGGCTAGCCTGGGCTACACAGCAATATCCTGTCTCAAAAATAGGGGGAAAGTTTATTTTCCTTTATCAAAAAATGGGTCACATAGCTACTGAAGCTGTCCTGGGGCCTCAGGATTACTATCAGAATTCCAGATCCACCTTGATTTCTTGCCTATAGACCTGATTTCTTACCTGGATGCTCTGGATAAAACTGGAGTCGTCTTAGGGAAAAAGCGTTGTACAAGTCAGGGGTAAACTGGGGTAAGAGCAAGAGGAGAGCTGACCTTGTACAAACAGCAGCTGCGTTTGCGCAGGCGTACAAACTTTGTGGCATGAGTTTGCAGTGTGCACCCAAAATAATGCCCACAATTGGGAAAGCAGCACTTTCTGACTGAATCCACCTCCCTGCCTTGTCTTCAAAACCACAGAGAAGTGTGAGTGGGTCAGAACTGCTATGTCCATGGTGCCATTCTCTGCTGATAAGCTCAAAACCCTGTGATCTTAAGTAACTTTCCCAGAGAGGATCAACTAGTTATTAAACCTAGGTGTTCATGAATAAGGAAGTTTGATGTTGATTTTACTGTAGTTTTTGTGAGTGGTCATTTTCTAAACGTTCTTTACCCATTCATGACTCTTCCTATACAGGATTTTCCATGACCACTTAAAGCCTTTGTATTTAGTAGACAGTCAGGGAACATTCCCAATCACTGATCAAAGTTTACCTTGAAGGGAAACAGTAACGCCTCGTAACTTTAAGATGAGCTTCACAATTGTGTGCACGGCGGTGAGAATAAGTGATGGACACTGCTTCACAGTCAGGGGACGTCCCAGAGCTGTGCCACAGGCTCCTGGTGGTACCCAAGTCAGGCCTTGTGGGATAAAAAGGCTACTGAAAGCTTAAACAGGATGCATTCAGTCAGGAACGTTAGCAGTTACAGAAGGTACCCTTTAAGACAAGTGGGGGGCTTTCTAAACAACCACATAGTGGATCTAGTAAAGAACGGGTCAAGCTCTCAGGGACATTAGTAATGTATCATGGTCATGTAGGACAACATCGTCATTCTTAGATTAATGCTATGGTACAGATGCAAAGCATCATGGAACTAAACACTGTTGCAGATGCTGCCACCCACACCAACCCATATACATCCCTGTGTGGACACACAGTCAAGGAGAAAGTAATTAAAACAACATGTTCGATCATCACATCTAATTCAGGGGACATGGGTATCCTATAATTCAAATATTCTCTATGTAAAAGGGTTTAAAGACTAAGGAATCTTATTTGAAAATAGGTTGAACCTAGGAAACATTATTAAATGGAAAACAGAACAGAGAAACGCTTGTCCTGTGCTGGTCCAGTACCTGGCAGATACGGGAACTTAGTCCCTAGCTCATCTCTTTCCAGCCCTTTTTCTCATGGCTACTTCTGTATCCTGTGTTTGGCAGCAGAAGCCAATAACTACTCCAATAGCATGAATCAAAGCAGTGCAGGGCTCTGAGCCAGTGATACACCTCTGTCCTCACCTCCCTGGGACTGGTGTGGACGGTGCGTCTCTCATCAGGGTGGAAAGCAGTGCAGGGCTCTGAGCCAGTGATACACCTCTGTCCTCACCTCCCTGGGACTGGTGTGGACGGTGCGTCTCTCATCAGGATGGAAAGCTCATGGGTCATTTGCTCCCAGAAATGATGTCTCGAGGGGGAAGAGAGTGTCCCTGGCCTCCTTTCTCACTCTTTGAAATGTTGCTTTCCTTCCAGAAGAGACCACAATGCCATGAGACACAGGACTCAGTCTTTAAAAGCCAGCTAATCATAGACTCTGGCATGCTATGATTCAATAACAGTAGTGATTATTCTCAATGACAGGCATCTGCCTTGTATTATACGAGAAGAGATTTGGGCTCCTCCAGGAGAATGCTGAGGAAGAAGCTCTGACCTTCATCACGGCCATCAAGACGGTAAGCCGTCTCTCTGGGCAGCCTAACAGAACTTGTCCCTGTGTCTCCCAAGGAGGAGTGTACACACTTAAGTATTTTCATAATTAGTCCATTCACTTTGATATCTGTATTTTAATATATTCATGTGCACCAATCACAAACATACAAAAAAGCCTATTATTTATTAGTCTAAGCAAAGTTATTTTACTACAAAAAATCATTTTAAACATACTTAAGGTGTCTCGACTAATGGTCACTTGGTTCAAAGGTACCTTTTTAAAGTTTCAGAATATTTCAGGTTTTACACTTTTGAATAGTGTGGGTAACCTGAGATATCATAGACGCAGTGAAATTGATTTGGGATTAGCTAAGGATTCTGTGGTATTCAGGAGCTGGACTCACTAGACAAATTATAGTTGTCCAGTTCTTTTTTCTTCCTTTGCAATTAGACCACATAAAAACTGGGATGGTGGCACAGGCCTGTCATACCTGCGCTGGGTCGAGGTACTAAGGCAACATAATTCCAAGTCTGAAACTGGTTGGGACTGCAGAGTGACTGCAAGGGCAGCCTAGGAATGCAATGACCCTTTGTCTAAAATAAAAAAAATAAAATAAAAGGAATATAGCTTAGCTCTATAATGGATGCCTTTTTAGTAACCAAAAGGCCCTAGGTTTGAGTCCTAATATAACCAAATGTGTGTGTGTGTGTGTGTGTATGTTCGTGTGTATGTGTGCATATGTATGAATGTGTGTGTGTGTATCAGAAGGGTCATGAGACTTATACTTTTCGTTAAACACAGAGCACAAAGCCATCTTTGAGATATGAGGGAGCTGGAGGGCCATTGAGTCCCACCTTTTGGAGATGCAGGAGTCTAATTTAGGATCCTCCCCCTCCAAGAGAACGCTGGCTTAGAGAGAAGAATGCAGGGTCCGAGTTCTTGTGTTTCTTCCAGATGATGAGCACGTTTGGGAAGATGATGGTGACCCCCGTGGAGCTGCACAAGAGCCTCAACACCAAAGTGTGGCAGGCGCACACTCTGGCCTGGGACACCATTTTCAAATCAGGTGAGAGGGCCTCCCTTCCCCCTGCCCACGGCAATCCAGTTGTCCTGTATCCAGGACAGGCCTCGTGTGGTCTACCTGCCTGGGTCGTCATGATCTTCCCATGGCGATGCTTCCGCTCCTCTCTACAGCTTTCCAAAGTCATGAGCATAGCGGGGTGGGGGAGGGGCAGCGGGAAGCAGCTTTCTGTCATCCACTCTGCAAGCTGACGGTGGCTCAGGGAAGAGTTTCAGAGACAGCCTTGAGTCCATGTGTGGTGACTTAGGCCTGTGTGTCACCACCTTTTCATCCTTGATTGCTCCATCTTTAAAATAATGACTGGCAGCAATTTCCACTTTGGTACAACATTTAGTGCGCACAAGCATTGGGTAGATTACAGTATTTTGGTGGTTAGGGCTATTTCTGCTCCATGATAGAAATAGATAGGGGCGTTAGGAGTCGTGCATATGTTTAACCCTTACGCAAACCCTTCTCACTCTTCCAAGAGCCTGCAAGCAATGGTCCGGAGACACGCTTAAGCGGCTTTCCCAAGACTCCAGACCAGGCCATGCTTCAGACTGAAGTGTGAGCTACACCACAGGCAGTCACCCTGCCCACTGGCTCCATGGTGATTTTAATTCGGTGTCTGCCCACGTAACGAATTGGAGTGAGAGAGACAGTTGTCTGAGTGTTTCATAAATGCTAAATAGTTTGAGTGTCAACAGTATTCCCAGGCACTGTACTTGTATGAATGTTTAGTAATATCTACAGCCAAGCTTGGAATATGCACATAAGGCCAGTTCTCATCCCCTCTCATGCTGATCCCTTCTGGGCACTGAGCTCTTGTTCATCAAAAGGTGGCTACAGACCAGGAGAACCTGCGCAGGGCTTGATAGAAATGCAGACTTCAAGGCGATACATAGTGGCGCCTACACTATGTGGGTGGTACCAGCACTCTAGAGACAGAGACAGGCAGATAGCTGAGGCCAGCCTGGGCTACAGAGCACGGTCCAGACCAAGCTCCAGACCAGCTAGGGCTACATAGTGAGTCCCAGTCTGAAGAAAGAGAGAGACTGGCTTCAGGCTCCCCAATCACTGATTCTGAATCAACACTTTTAGAAGATGCCCACGGATCCTGAGAAATCCATCCTTGTCTGCCTTGACCAGTCCTTGCCAGTGTAGCAAGAACAGTCACTGGACACCTGTCTAGTAAATTATCAGTGTCCCTGAAAAGATTCAGTGTCGCAAGGTCTTCTTGGGTTCTTGCCCTCACGCGAATTTTCAGGCTCTCTCTCCTTTCTGACTCTGTCACACAGTAAAGCCTTGCATCGACAACCGCTTGGAGAAATATTCCCAGCAGCCTGGCGCAGATTTCCTTTGCGACATTTACCACCGCAATCATCTTTCCAAGAAAGAACTGTACGCGGCTGTCACGGAGCTCCAGCTGGCTGCGGTGGAGACGGTGAGGGTGGGCGGGGACTCGCTTGGCCGAACGCTGACTTTTTAAGCATATGCGGAAATCATTCTCTCCACCAGAATTACCCGAGTAGCTACAGTCTCACGAAACCAGCAGTAAGCATTCCATAGTGGGCGCCATGGGGGACGCAAAGCTTGGCCTTTCGGTGCTTAAGGGCATGGCAGGGATTGTGCGTAATAATGTGAGCTCCAATGATAGCGCCATGAGTAGGCTCTGCCCAGCACCATGACTGAATTTGGAAGCCCATGATCTGGCAAGATAACTTAAGTTTCTCAAGCTTGAGGGATGGAGAGATAGCTCAGTTGGTAAAGTACTGTCTGTGCCTCCATGAGGATCTGATTAAAAAAAAAAAGCCAGGTGAAGTGGCCCAGATGGGCAATGACAGGGCTGGGGACGTGGAGAAAGGAGGCTGCAGGGGACAGGCAGAGTAGCTAGACCAGTGAGAGACCCTGCCTCAAACAATAAGGTAGAGAGTGGTTAAGGAAGATACCTGATGTTAGCCTCCAACCTCCACATGCATGTACCTCCACATGCATGTACCTCCACATGCATGTACATACATGTGCCCTGACATGAACACACACCAAACACACTGATGCCTTTTAGTAATAACTCAGACTACCCCATGGTGACTGCCTGTGGGCTGATTATATTTTAAATAAGATGAGATAAAAATCGGAATACAGTCCTCCAGACTAATAATACATTTACTGCTTATAAGTATAAACAAGATGAGCTTGGGACAGCTTGGTTTTGATTTAAATGCAGCAGCTCGTGTGCAATTCATCAGCTGATTCTCCTAATTCTCCATGCAGCCGCCTCCCATTCCTGTCTTAAGCTGTCACTGGTGTGACAGGCACTCAGACTCTTCAAAGTCCCACATTCTGTGCCCCTTAAAGCCTCCAGGCAGAAACCTCCCCGGTTGATTGCTTCTTTGCATTTTTCCCTTTCAAGGCTTCTGGAAGGAGAAAGGCAGGGTTCCTGTATTAGGAACACACCCCTCCCCTCTCCCCCCCCACTGCAGGAGATTGACAAATGCAGTAAGTGATCTGATCTCCCTGTGAGATTGAGTGGCAGGCCTTTCCACAGAGCATCAAGGGCCATGGCTCCTCTGTTTGAAGTGTGAATTCCGTGAAAGCTGTGGCCTTGCTTTGTCTACAGCGTCATTCCAGAAACACAAAGGAGCGCATGGCATATATAAGGTGGTCAACAAACGCTTACTGAACAAATGAAAGAGGTCAAGAACTACAGAGCACCTACTATGGAATATATGTGTGTGAATGTATATATACATATTTATGAACATATACACATATATCTATATACATATATGTATATAGATATGTGTGTATATATATATATATATATATATATATATATATAGAGAGAGAGAGAGAGAGAGAGAGAGAGAGAGAGAGAACCACTACGAATGAGAGGCAAAGTCCCGTTCCTCATAGAACTTAGATGGCAGCGGTGAAGAGAGACAGTGGATGTGAAGGCACACACCCGTGGCTACTTCAGATAGTGGTTTACGCCATGAAGGAACATTTTCTAAGCAAGGGAGTAAGCTGGCCAGTTTAGGCTTTGACAAGTGGACTGTGGCTGGTGGGTGGAGAGTGAATTTGCTAGAGAGGTCAGTTAAGGAGACAGGTGCCCCTCCCAACCAAGGTCGTGCCAGGACAGGCTGAGCCCTTGAGGTTTCCTTACCCACTTCCCCTGGAATTAAGCTCTGCCGTCTTCCTGAGGGGCCCAGACAGTACCCCCGGGATGTGGTGAAAGCTGAACTTACCCAGCCCCATGGAGCCCTATTTGACACTTGTGGTGAGCTGCTCGCTGATATGGCTGTACACCTGATCCATTTCCTTTCCAGTTCCCTTCATTCTGAAAGCCACCTTGGGTGGATCAGAGAGGCTCGATTGCCTTTAATGTGGAGGCCCACACCCTCTTCCTGTCCTGTAATAACGCCATCCACGGTTTATTTGCAACCAAAGCCACTGGCCCTCTGACATGAAGAAGACTGCCTGGGAGCCATGTTCTTCCAAAAATAATAAATACCACCTGACTCTGGCCCGTCTTGTGCTCTGCCCATTAGTGTGAGAGTGGGCCATGGCTTCAGTTCCAGCGCCTTGGTGTCTGCAGAGGGAGGACATGACCGCCATGTTTAGGAGACTGTTGGGTTTAAGTCAGCTGAGGAGCCCCATGTGCATCTCGCTCCTGCTGGTGACCATGGTGACTGCTCCTGATTACCTCCGGGAAAGACACCAAAGATCCCCTTGAAAGGCCACCAGTCTTTGTCAAAAACAGCCTCTGGCTTCTTAGCGTACTCAATTCGATATTAGAATTTATCCTTGTCCCCCATTCTCTTTCGGCAGGGCATTGCATTCTCAAATGAAGACATTTTGCATGTGGCTAGAACCCTTTTCATGTCTGTGGGTAATTTAGGGTGTAGCCGGAAGAACTTGTGTTAGATTCCAGAAAGACAGTGCGTTATGCCTTCAACTGCATTGGGAAAATCTCTTTAGAAAGCCTTTCGTTGGCACCACTAGAGCGTTTCTGCCCTTTCTGTACTCAGTTTTTGCCCACTAAACAAGTGCTACTTCAATTCTTATTTTGAGGCCATGCAGGAGTCACGTTTAGGTCTGAAACGAGCCCCGATAGTCCCTACATTTACCCAGCTCTTGTCAGTAGTACGCGCATTTGTTCGCGCTCAAGCGGTTCCGCTGTGGTTCTAAACGTGACCTTTGGCTCTCCTGATGGCGGACTGATCGGCAGACTCTCTTATCTGTTTGCCTTTCAGACAGCGAACAGCTTGCTGTGGGTTCTCTACAATCTATCCCGGAATCCCCATGTGCAAGAAAGACTTCTTCTGGAAATCCAGAGCGTGTTGCCCGGAAACCAGACGCCCCGGGCGGAAGATGTGAGGAATATGCCCTACTTAAAGGCCTGTCTAAAAGAATCCATGAGGTAAGGACATGCCTCTGAGTCAATACTTGAGAAAGTCTCTTTTGCTTTGGGCAGTACATTATGTCACTAGAAAAGAATTCTCTTAGGACATAACAATGACACCTCTAGATGGCTCCCCTCAAGATACCTCCCCTGGCTGATTATAGGCATCTATAAAGCTAGAGACAAGGGCCTTGGTTTATATTCATCACTTTCCAAACCTCAGGGGCCAGCCCTACAGCCTGCCTGTGAAAGACGCTATCAGTAGGAGGGAGCCTGCTGTGGTTGTAGGGCTGGAGATGAAGGCAAAGCAAGAAAACACAGAGGCAGACCTCTTGGTCTTTTAGCCTCTAGCTCTTCCTGGAAAGGAAACTTCCAGCCTTCGAATCAAAAGGAAACAGCACCACATTTGTGGAGAGCAGACAGCCATAGAGTAGAAGAGATGCAGGCTTTGGGTGAGGCGCGAGATGCACACAGATTGAATGGAACAGAATAATCGATGAGCCACTAGCCAGCCTTGTAGAAGAAATTTAACTAACGTGATAAGAAAGAAGAGAAAAACATATTGAGAAGGAGGGATTTGTTTTTTATAAAAACTGAATTCTTTGTGGATTCATACACTGTGTCTTGATCATATTCACCCCCTCCCCCAACTCCACGCAGATCCTTTGCCTTCCCTCAGTTCCCCAGCAGCTGTCAGTGGCCAATAGTCCCTCAGGATAAGAAAGAGGATTTGTTTCTCACCCTGACTGGACTTTGACAGCATCTCCCCTTCTCACTCTGTCTCTGTTCCTAATGCCACATCCAAGTGTGGTCTGTGGCCACTTTTACAACTCCAGTTGTGATTTTTCAGGCTTACCCCAAGTGTGCCGTTTACAACTCGGACTCTCGACAAGCCGACGGTTCTGGGTGACTACGCTTTGCCCAAAGGAGTAAGTAGAATTTACACATCTGTTCCTTAGCAAAACCTGACAAGGTTACACTTCCTAAGAGTCTATCCCATCTTCCCGAAACTTTTCACCAGGAGAGCATTCATTCTGGAGAGCCGTAGAAAGATTCACCCTCCTCTTCATCGGGAAAATAGGAAGGAGGTGATCACGAGCATGAAACCCAAACATGTAGAGCTCTGGGAATGGGGAGGGGTTTCAGTAGGTCAGATTATGCTGTACATGTGTGAGGATCTGGATTTGAATCCCCAATACCCGTGTAGAAAATCGGATGTGGTTGTTTGGGTCAGCATCGTGCAGGACAGACAGAGGATCAGTGGGCCTTGCTGACTGCCAGCTTAAATCGAGGTTCATGGAGAAACCCTGTCTCAAAGGACTAAGGTGAAGTGTGATAGAGGACATCAGGTGCCCTCCTCTTGCCTCTGCATGTGCGCATGGGTATATGTGCTACCCCACACATAGACACATATATCATACTCTCACTAACACATGTCAAACAATCCACCATCGTTATTGTGTTTCTGTGAATTACTTTTGCTCCTAATTTTTGAAAGTATCGTCTCTTTCTGTGTGTTTTTTAGACGGTGTTAATGCTAAATACCCAGGTGCTGGGCTCCAGTGAAGACAACTTTGAAGATTCCAGTCAGTTTAAACCTGAACGCTGGCTTCAAAAGGAGAGAAAGATCAATCCCTTTGCCCACCTCCCCTTTGGCCTTGGGAAGAGGATGTGCATTGGGCGTCGACTGGCTGAGCTGCAGCTCCACTTGGCTCTTTGCTGGGTAAAAGTTCACTGGATTTCTAGAACCACATTCTGGGCTATTCCACAAGGCATGGAGAGAGAGAGAGAGAGAGAGAGAGAGAGAGAGAGAGAGAGAGAGGAGAGTTAATTCTGCTTTTGTCTCAATGCATGTTACAGATCATCCATAAATATAAGATTGTGGCTACGGACAATGAACCTGTCGAGATGCTGCATCTCGGCATCCTGGTACCCAACCGGGAACTGCCCATTGCATTCTGCCCACGGTAGGATGCTAAGGTGAGTTTCTGGGTCCCTATGCCCTCAGGTGCCTTACCTGGCCAGGAGCGAGCCAAGCTTGAAGATGTCTAGACTTATCTTTATTTCTTCTTTATTTCTTCCTACCTCCCCCTTCTTTTTCCTCCTTCCTTCCTTCCTTCCTTTTTAATAAATTTTATTTCGAATGAGTGTGTTTGTGTGCCACAGGAGTGTGGATACCCACTTAAGTCAGAAGAGGGCATAAGATGCCCTGGATCTGGAGTTACAGGTGACTGTGAGCTCCCCAGATGACATGGGTGCTGGGAACCCAGCTCAGGTTCTCTGCAAGGGCAACAAGTGTCCTTGGCCGTGAAGCCATCTCACTAGCCCCTCCTACTAGTTCTTTTGTAAACTACTGAATTGTTTTCTTTCTTTTAACTTGGGCCTGAGTATGTCACTGAAGCCCTATGCTAAGAAATCGCTTCTGCAGTAAGCCGCAAGCTTCGTCAGTCTGGTTGGGCTCTCATTACAATGAGCTCAAAACCAGTAATGTGGCCAGAAGTGAGATGGAAACATTTTGCTGTCTGATGTGGATGGTGACATCTCTGACTTGTAGCTTGACAATCTCTCTCGCTCTGTCTTTCCAACAATGTGATTAAGGTCAAAAGAGGAAGCCATGGAGGTGGGTGGATTATTTAGAGTAACACAGTTATTGTTGGAGCTTCTGAATGAGGTCCCAAGAAATACAGAAATACTTCCATGGTGTCTGTAAGGGACAGAAAACATGTCAAACTCTGAGAGGCCACATGAAGTGGTGATGGCGGAAGGCATGTTAATTACAAGCCCCAGGCATCAGCAAGGCTGGAGGGCACATTTCGCTCAGTCAGCTACACTTTGGGCAGACACCTGTGGTAATTTTAATTTTAGTTTTTTTGTTTTCGGATGATTGAAGTATCCTGTGTGACCTATGATGGGTGTCTACTTGATTTTCCAGATTTTTTTTTCCCACCGAGATCGAGACCAGCAATCTCTCCCCTTCTGCAAGAATGGTGCTTATGGCTTCGGTGTTCCTAGATGGCAAACGTCAAGGACCTGAGGATGGGACAGCCTGCCATGGATGGCTCACAGTGCCTTCTGCAGAACTATTCTAGAAGCTTTTGTCTACTCAATGATGTTTACAGAGACCATCAGCTCAGGAATGGCAACCCCACCCCCAGACCTCACCTGGTTTACATCAGCCAATCACAACCCTCCTCCCTTCTGTGGACTTGTTCAAGAACCTGCTGCCCATCCCTCTTCTGTGATATCACTGGGAGGCCAACAGTCAGCTATTCCTGATGGTCAGCCATTCTAGCAAAGGTTGCTAAGCGTTTCTGCTCCCAAGCCTTAATTCTCATTGCCAGTTTACAAAGAAAGTCCTACGATGGCTTAATTGTCTGGGGATCTGAGATGGTCTGACAATCCATTTATTATAACTCTGCTTCATGCCAGATTACAGACTGAACATTTTAAGAAGTTCTTTAGTGACGACAGCTCCTTGTTTGAGAATGCCTTGCTCATGCAGGGGACTCTGTAGCTTTTGTGTCATTGGTGCCCTTTCCTCTGTGGTCTTGGAGTGTGGATGAATGAAATCAGCAGTTTCTAAGCTGTGCGTGTGCTGGCACATGTGTGTGAGTGTGCATGTATGTGTGACTGTGGGCTCTAGGCTTCAGTCTGCTTTCACAGAGACAACACAGGGTACCCAATTTAGGGTCTGCAGTGCGGGGCTGTGTCCTGAGATTTAGCCACCGCTCAAAGGTACTCATTAAAACTCTAAGAATGGGACTTTCCGCGCCTTAATTTTTTTGTCTATTCAAAGTGATAATGGTAATAGATGTGTACTTTGAGACTATCTGCACAGCTTGTGTAGTGTGACTTGAGACCCCCAGGAAAGCATGACGTCATCAGCGCAAAATGTGGAATTATGCACGGCTCACAAACTTAGAAATGTTTACGTGTGACTTGCACATTTTCTAACCAGCACTGTTTTCTATAAAGTTTACTGTTTATGTCTGCATATTTGGTAAAGATTTCCCTTTTAGGTTATGGTTTTAGGATAATTCAAAATATGCATCCATATGTACATTTGAATGAATATGTGTGTATGACTAGTACAGGTATGTGCCTTCTCTCTCTTGTGAGATTATTTTTAGAGTTATCAGTCCAGAGACTAAAGATGTAGTTCCATGGCAAGAGTGTTTGCCTAGTCTATGTGAGACCTGGGTTCAAGCCCCAGAACTGCCAGAAAATAAAAGGTAAAATAAATAAGTACACCCTTGTTGTCAGATTTCGTTTTTATACATTTGTCTTTCTAAAAAAAATCATTCCATTTACTCATTCATTTATTTATTGGAGGGAACCCCTGCCACATCACACCTGGGGAGGTCAGAAGACAACTTAGGGAGTCAGTTCTCTCTTTTCAGCATGCATGTGCTCAGGATCAAACCCGTTCTCAAGCTTAGCAGCAACCACCTTTACCACCAAGCCCTTTAGCCAGCCCTTATATGTTGTATCTTTGAATTCTTTGAAAGTAAGAATGAACTTTAAATTTAAATTTAAATACCAGAGTTTTTTTTTTTTTTCTCAGAAGAGCTTCAGACAACTGCTCTTCAAGGGTTGAACGTTGTTTTAGTAGTAGAAACTGTGTGGTCATCTTACAAGCCCTCACCGCCAGGATGGAAGTTCAGATCTTGGCTGAAAGAGGGGCCTTAATAACGAAATAAACCCCAGCTTCTGCTCTTCCTGGCTTTTCAGGTCATTTGTCCATATTCCTACCACAATGTCAGTGTTTACGTGGTCACCATGACCTGGTAAGAGACAGCGTAAGGAGGTGGACTTATCTGGCTCCCAGTTTGAGGATACAGTTAGTTCCCCATGGCCGGGAAGGTAGACGGGCAGGAGCCAGGCTGTGTCTGCTGGGGCGGGAGGAGCAGAAAGCGGCTGGCTCACATCTCTGCACACCAGAAGGAAGTGGGACCAGGCTACAACCCTTAGCGGTTCCTCCAGCTAGATCCCACCTCCCAAAACAGCACCAGCGGGGGACCAAGTGTTCAAACACATGAACACCTGGTATTTTACGTTTATTTATATTTACATTAATATAGTATGACCACCATCGCCATCCTGCCAGCTGTAGCCTCTACTGTTTCTCCCCTCGAACACTGGAGTTATAGCTCTAGCAACTCACCCTCAGTGCTTGTCCTCCAATTGTGTGTGTCTGTGTGCATGTGCATGCGTGCGTGCATGTGTCTGGCTGGCTGCTGGCTGCCTCTCCCTGTCTCTCTGTCCTTCTGTCTCTCTGTCATTCTTGTTCTGCTCTGCCCTCAGGTAATGCAGGCTGGCTTCAGACTTGCTATGAAGCCAAACTTGAACTTTTAATCCCGCCTCCATCTCCCGAATACGGGATTACAGCCACGTACAACCATGCCCAACTCTGCTCAATCTCGACTCCATCTCATTCCTACTTTATGACTGGTTCTCCACTCCTTTAACATAAAGATCCAATTCCGCAAACTGACCTTCCCTGCCCCCTAAAGCCTAGATCCGCCGACTGGATAGCTCAGCCCACGTCAGCTATCGCCAGTGCCTCTGGACTCTGACCACACAGCCTCTGACCTTCTTTTCTAATCCTTCAAAACTGCCCACTTCAGATCATGCACACATGGCATGGGGATATATTCCTAGTCACACTTAGCTCTCACTAGCTCCAGGTCCAATGGGCAAGACCAGCTCAAGGATTGTCTTTAAGGACTATTATAGAGGCCAGCCACTGGGAGTGCGGGAGACCAGAGAAGGCCCACAGAAGGGAAAAGTGCAGCAGAGGGTCAAACTGGAGCGAGGACAGTGCCTGCTGCCCCTTGCCTTGCCATGAGAATGTCTCCCAGAATTTACTCTGATCTTACTGGTTAGAGCCATGACAAGTGTCTCTGAACTGCTCCTCTGGGTAGAAGCGAGTGATTGGTAGAGAAACTGCCAAGCAGGTGACAGAGGAAAGGCAGGCTGGAATGGCCTTTTAACCAGCTTCAGCCGGGGTCCATCAGTCAGTCCTAGTTGGAGCACAAGGCTGACTGGCAGAGAGGCTCATGCAGATCCAGGAGCCCCAGCGGAAGCAGAGCGGTAGACAGGAGATGGATTCGGCTACACTCCAGCCTCGTTTCTGGTGTGCATCTCAAAGTGGGAGCTCCTTGCCCTGCCATGTGGTTCCAGGATATTGGCGTGTGTTACTTGCAGAACACATGTGGACCCTTGACCCGACTGGATCACATCATGTCATTTTTGGAGCGGAAACCCCCTCTAACACTGTTGATGTGTATAAGCTCCAGGCTCAGCTTACTGTAAGCCTTGGGAACCATACCTCACTGTAAGCCTTGGGAACCATACCCCTGCCTGCTGATTTCCAAACCCAAATCCGTCATGTCACTCTGCTCCAGAGAAACACCCTTGAACTCTGTGGCCTACAAAGTCCAAGTTGGCATAAGTGGGGAAACTCGGCTTTCAGAAGTGATGGTTACCCCTGGGTTTCTGCCACAGAGAAGCCATTCCTTGGTGTCCATGTCCCTGTGTTCTCATGAGGCTTAGAAGGATGGGGATGTATTTTGTTCAGGACTTGATTCAGAGGAAGAATGGCATCAGAACTCATATTTCTCACTCAAATATGTAGAAATGAAACACGTGCCTTTATAGGGGCAGGGAGTGTCAGACAAGATGTCCCGGGCCCTGGAGGCAAGGAGATGTGGGAAAGCAAGCGTAATCAGTTTTCTCTACAAATAGATGGTATCTAAGAGACTTGGTGGCAATTATGACTTTAACTCTCCTGGAAAATTATCAAGACAATTAACAATCTCCATTTTAGTCCCAGTGTTCTGTATGAGATTTTAAACCAAATATTAAAAAACTAAAAATCTGCACATTGAATTTGACATACAGTATGTGATTCAGTGATGGGTACCCACTAGCAACGTTTCTGAGCCCATCCATCCCTCCAGCTTCCTCAGCTGATGCTCTGTCAGAACTGCCCACCAGTGTGAACTTGCTGGAGGAATATGTTGTTTAATGAACTATAATCTGTCACTGCATTCCTTGTAACATCCCAGCTGTCCTTATGTAACCAGTAGGTCCTGCTGAGCACTCGATGTACTACATTTTGAGCTTCCCATCGCCAGGAACAATAGGATGTCATAATCCGTTCTTCTACCTGGCCTGTTCCAGCTCAGGAAGCCTCTCTCCTTTCTTTTTTTAAAAAAAAATCCAAGTTCATTTCAGCAGAGAATGGCTTTCAGACACCAAGATCTGGGTCCTAGGTGTAGTAGTCTAGATACTCTGGGAATTTAGTCTTCAGATTTGTGATGTGGGTTTCCCCTTTGTAAGCTGTGAATATGATTGGTTAATTAATAAAGAAAACTGGCTTGGCCTGATAGGGCAAAAGAATAGAGGTAGACAAGGAAAACTAAACAGAATGCTGGAAGAAAGAAGGTGGAGTCAGAGAGAAGCCATGTAGCCCCCACCGGAGACAGATGCTGGACAGAGCTTTGCCAGTAACCCACTTCCACATGACGATACACAGATTAATGGAGATGGGTTAAATTAATATGTAAGAGCTAGCCAATAAGAAGCAAGAGCTAATGGGCCAAGCAGTGATTTAAATGATATGATTTCTGTGTGATTATTTCGGGGCTCTGAGCAGCGGGGACAAACAAGCAGTCCCTCCTACTACAGATTTAGGTGTGTAGAGAAGAGGGGAAGGAGGAAACAGACATCCTGCATTGGGAGGAAGAGAAAGAAGAAATACAGACGATCAAAGTCTGGTTGAATAGTATGTGTGAAGTTTTTGTATTGTTCTTGTAGCTTCTCTGACATTGTGTCAATATAATACAACCTCTAATACAGTGTGGCACGAATCAGTGGTTCCATCAGGAGGCCAGGGCTGAGTGCAGAGTGGGTAGCTTCACTCTGAATTCCAGGTTCTCCACTGTGGGATGCTGAGCACATGGTTTTAATCAATTTTTCCACCTTCAAAAACATCACAATGTGCTTGACAGCATTATTGAAAGACTGAACTAAAGACAACATGTCTAAACCCTTAAGGCTACCTTTCTGAACAGTGAGTGTCTGTCCGCCCTTTGCTGGTCTGTTGTGTTGACTGGTTTATCCCTGTGTTAAAGTGTAATGCCTCAAAGATAGGATGAATCTTTGCATGCTTCTGGCTTTCACAGAAATCAGATCCAGTCTGCATGACTCAAAAACCCCGAGGCAAACCACAAGTGGGGCCGCATGCCTGTAATCCCAGCACTCAGGAAGTAGCTGCAGAAGGATCGGGAACTCAAGGTCCTCCCCAACTATGTAAGGAGTTTAAGGCTAGCCTGGGTACACCAGGTCCTGTCTCAGATGAAAACCAAAAAAAGCCTGCAGGCCACCGATGACCACCAGAGCCCTGCACAGACAAGACAAGCGTCTGACCTTGACTCACCCTTCACTCTAGGTCACCTGCCATGGCTGGCTTCAGATACCTGCAGACTGTTTTCCTGGATGTTTCTATTCTCTGTGTATTTCACCAACAAACTAAAAATGTACTAATATCCAGTATGATGACTGCGTGATCAGCTTGGCCGAATCCAGAATCACCTGAGAGATGGGCCGCCAGGTCGGCCTATGAGGAACACACTAATTGAGGTGAGAAGACCCACCATTTGGGATGGCACCATTCCCTGGGTGGGATCCTGGACTGTAAAATGGGGAAATGCGCCCATTGTCCTCTTCCGCTGTAGACCACAGTGACCAGCTGCTTCAAGTTCCTGGTGCCTTGAACTCTGAGTCAGAATAAACTGTTTTCCCCTTAAATTATTTTTGTCAAAGTATTTCATTGCAGCAGTGGGAAAATAAGCTAAAACATCTAGATTAAGTGACTGATATTTGTTAAGCATTTTCTAAGCATTTCAGAAGCTTCTGTTACCTTTCCTCAACTAATCCTCAAGTAGCCTCTCCAAGAAGCTGGGAGTCTGCTTCCTGTGTTAACGGCGTGGAGAAGTTAAACTTCTGGCTCAGAGAACCACGGTGAGCAGGAACCTCGGGTTCACACCGAGGCTCCACAGCCCTTGATCACTATCCCCTACTCTGTGGCCCTTTAAGTACCTCAGTGGGTCAATGAGCCTATTGGCAAGTATCTGGGATAAACTGACCGGCTAAGAGCCAAGACTCTGATTCTGAGATTCAAGCTAAAGTGTTGACTTGTCTCTAATCTCCTGAGCAGGACCTTGACCTCGGTGCAGAACCACTCACTGGCCACCCCATGTTGGCTCTGAACAACACCCTCCTCTGTTGGCACCAGGCCTCTTTCATCTTCTTTATCCATGGCACGTGATGCTTGTAGACCATTCTGATCACCTTGATGTCCCAGACCTTCTAGGTGCATCCGTGCCCAGTGCCAGCGCTGTCAAATGGCTTAGACTTGCCCGGCAGAACCCTTTCCCTGCCATGTATTCATTCTTTTCCCAAGTGAAAACGGCGAATGATGCTCTTAGCAAACCTAGAACAAAGTGAGGAGGTGACCGAGTTGCCCTGGGGGAGGGAGGGGCTAAGGGGCCAGGACATAAGGATTAATATGGATTAATATGGAGCCAAGAGCTCTCTCTACATACCCAGAAAATGGATGGTTTGTTTTGCCCTTCTGTATCCGTCACCCTCTTTTCCCCTTTTTAAAGATTTATCTCTTTTACAATTTCCATCATACATATTCATCCTGCATTTGTTTTCCTTTCGACAAGTAGAATTTACTTTAATTTACGTTTCAGTTCATTTATGGTGAATGCTTCTTCAGTCATTTGCTGGTACTTCAAGTAAGCATGGAAACACACCTCTGGTGTATCTTTCGGTGTGTTTTTAGTTGGGTGTGACTGAGTAGAGAATGTGTGTGGCCCCATCTCGTGGGCTGGGGTCCTGGAGTGAATAGAGAGGAGACCAGCTGGGCACCAGCATCCATCCCTCTGCTTCCCCACTGTGGACACGGTGTGAGCAGCCCCATCACATGTTTGGTGCCAGCCGTGCCTTCCCCACCAGGATGGCCCACAGCCTCAATCGCAAGCCGAAACAAACCCTGCCTTCTTCAAGTTGTTTCATCTGGTGTTTTAGGACAGCAATAAGGAAAGTCACACACACACACACACACACACACACACACACACACACACACCCCAACACCAATTGGCTGATGGCAGCCCTGTGAAACAGCCCAGAGAAGCCCGGAGAAGCTTCTGGAATTAGGTGAGAAGGCAGGATAGAGGTTCCCAAGTTCTGGGCAATGTTTGTCAACAGAACCAGAAGAGGGAATCAGCCTGTTTTTCTATTTGCTCATCTAGTATTCTTGATATCAAAGCTGGAGCTATGAAGTAACAGCTGGCCATTATCCTGTGCCCACTGGTTCTCTCCATGTAGCTCAGACTGGCCTCAAACCTGTGCTTCCCACCTTACCTTTCCAGTACGAATGTGTAGTACCACCCTTGACTTCCAGGCATAGTGAGTCCCAGGCCAGCCAGAGCTACATATTGAGACCCTACCTCAACAAAACAAAAAGACAAAACAACAACAAACAGAAAATCCAGTCTACAAATTCTCCTTGCAAGGAGGAAAACACAGAAGTGGGTAAAAGGTGAGACACGGGGCTTTGAGGTCGTGGTGATGTGGATTTTCACTCAATAATGAAAGCAGGTTATTGATTCAAATGAACAACTGAAATTCTCTTTTTTTCTTTTCTTTTGAATTTTCAAGACAGGGTTTCTCTGTGTAACAGCCTTAGCTGTCCTAGAACTCACTCTGTAGACCTGGGTAGCCTTGAACTCACAGAGATCCGCCACAATCAACCCATGCACTAGAGGAACAGTGCTGGCTAGACCATAGCTACAGAAAACTGCTTGGTGAGGTTCCTAACACTACGATTCAACCTGCTTTCTTAGAGCTTCCGGAAGAGTCATGCTGAATCCTCCCTTGGGCAAGCATCATGTCAACTTGCCAAAGCTTTTCGTGGTTCACTAGCCAGTGACCTGGAAAAAAATTCGTATTAAGACTTTAAAAGTCTCCAAGTTCCGGAAAAGCTTAAAATAGTTAACTCATCAACTGCCCTAGCACAAACTACAGAAAGCTTGTCCAGCATATTCTTTGTTGGAAGCAGAAGAAGAAAATCAGTAAACATCCCTGAAAGATGTTTATCCATTGTGTAGGTCAATATAATACTTCAGTGGGTCCTTCCTACCCTGGCAAGTCCAATGACATCACATTTTACCCACAGATTTCTGCATGACTTTTACCAAGAGACCTTGGAAGTTTGCAAAGAACACTAGTAACACTGATCTTGTCAAAAACAAATTCAGCGACGTTTTTCTTTTCTTAAGGCTTTAAATTATCTGTACCTTAAAACATAACTTGAATCTTGTCTGTAAAATAATCTGTAGTGCCCAGAACAAGATAAATATGAGAGACTCTAAATTTTAAAAAATTAAGAATTTCAATATGGTAGCCACTGAGCAATGAATGCAATCTAGGGCTCCTGGGAGCACATCCTCCCGCTAGCCAGCCCTGGTCCAGGCCCTGTGGGCATTTGGACACCACTTCTATTCTCTCATGGCTGCGGTTTTGTTCAGGTTTCTTTGTCTTTTGGGATCAGTTTAAATAAGTTGCTTTACTTTATAGAAAATTGTCAGCCTCAGACTTACAGACATGTCACAGAGATGCTTGGTATATTCACTTGTGGTTTTTAAAACACCTTACAATTTTAAGGGATTTTATTCTTAGCAGTGGTTCTTTGTTTTGTTTTGTTTTTTGTTTTGTCTTGTTTTGGGTTTGGGGTTTTGTTTTGTTTTGTTTTGTTTGTTTTTTGAGACAGGGTTTCTCTTTGTAACAGCCCTGGCTGTCCTAGAACTCATTCTGTAGATGATGAGGCTGGCCTCAAATTCACAGAGATCCACCTGCCTCTGCCTCCCAAGAGTGCTGGGATTAAAGGTGTGTGCCACCACTGCTGCCTGGCTCTTAGCATTGCCTTTAATGCTTCCCCTACGCCTCAAAAACCAGACTACAGTTTTTAGTTTTTTCAAAGGACAAATCTTTGGGGTCTGTACTTCATTTCAATGGTAAATGTCTTAATTTCTTTTTTAAAGATTTACTTTGATTTTTAAAACTATGTGTACATGTGTGAGTGTGTGCGCATGAGCACAGGAGCCTACGGCAACCAGAAACATCAGGTCCCCGGGGACTGGCCTTCCAGGTGTCTGGGAGCTGCCCAGGGTAATGTGAGTGATGAGAACTGAACCCCAGGGTCCCCTGAAAGAGTGGTCAGCACTCTGAACTGCTGAGCCCTCTCTCCTGGGTATTTCATTTATCTGTGTTTCTTTTAGTTTATCTTTCCCCTGCCCACCCACCCACGCCATCCCCATTTCTGTAGCCTGGGCAGAAGACACAAGAGATGAACCCTTTTCTTCCAAATCTAGATGACGTAAAAGACATAGTTAGAGTTTTGACGTTTTAAAACTGATCACAGGAATGGAGGAGAAGACTGGGGTGCGAAAGGACGGGTTAGCAACCACGATGTCGACCTCAGCCACAGCTGTCTGTTTCCGGCTGTTCTCGGAAAACTGCTGTGGAGCCCAAGTCCGTGCTTCGGCCTTCCAAAGATGGACGCCATTCACACACAGTCGCTCACACTTGTGCCTGTCACTTAGGCATAAAATTTCTGCAAGTAAGATTTAAAAAAAAAAAATTAAAATGTCCCTTCTAAAATGTTTGGTGAGAGTTACAGAATTAACAGCTGAGAATAACAAACGCTTAATAAAACTTTATTTAAAAATGAGGGGCGGCCTATATGACTCTTCTGCTTTTCTGCTGCTCTGATAAAGACCAGACCAGAAGCCACTCAGGGACAGAAGGGGCGGCTTGCAGCTTATGGGTCCGCCATCAATGGGTGCCATTGCAGGCCCCAAGGATGGAGCTTGAAGAGGAAACCAAAGAGGAACACTGGCAAGTGACTCGCTGCCAGACTCATGCTCAACTACCCTTCTTCCACAGCCCAGGCCTCCCTCAGGGAAGACACTGCCCACACAGGGCTAGGTCCACCTATGGCATTTAGCAAGCAAGAAAACGTCTCACAGATAGGGCCATAGGTCAGCCTGATGGAGGCAATTCATCAACTGAGGTTTCTTCTCCTTGGGTATGTCTAGGTTTGTGTTAAATTGGCAAAAACTAACATAACACACACACACGCACACACACACACAGGACAGACATGCACATACACACACAAACACACACCACCAACACTACTACCACCCCAGAGTTCAAAGAACACCATGTAAAGGAGAAGGGAAAGTAACAAAAGTCAGAGGGCGGGGAGACTGGCTTTAAAAGTGTCTTCCGAGTCTGACATGCCTGTGCCCTTGTGAATTCACAGCAAGAACAGTCGACGACACCCCTTGTAAAGCCCAAGGTCTCAAACACTATCCTTTCATTATTTAAGTTGCCTAGGCTTCTGTGTCTGTGTTCATGCGTGTGTACATGCATGTGCTTGTGTGTGGAGGACAGAGTTCAGCATCAGGCGTCTGCCTCAGTCCCTCCCTCAGTTTGCTTTCTGAAGCAGGGTCTCTCACTGCACATGGAGCTCTCGGATTCGGCAGGCTGGTTAAGGAGCCTGGGGGAGCCTCCTGTCTTCAACCTTCACCAGCCCTAGGATTACAAACGCAAGCCACTGCGCCAAGATTTTCTATGGGGTGGGTGAGTGGGAGAATCAAGCTTAGGTTCTCATACTTTACAAACTGAGCCATTGCCTCGAATCTGCATAGTATTTACTTTTAGTAAATTATCCAGGACAGTTCAACACAGTACTAATTAGTCTTACTAAGTAAAAACCCAGAGTCAGATATTAAGGGGCGAAGAGCCAGCCATTAGTTCTTACCTCTCCAAAATCTTCAGAAGCAAGGGGCCTCAGGCTTTGATCCTCTGGTGAGCTGTATTTGTTACAGCACAAACAAGACACCACCACAGGCCAGCGCTTACCCTCAGCATCTACTCTCTGCAGGTTGGAGTGTCTTGACCTCAGCACGACTGGAGTTTAGGGCCAGCTGGTTCTTTGCTGAGGGACTGCCCTGTGCATGATAGGACATTTCACAGCCACTCGGCCTCAGCTACACTAGAAGCCAAGGGCACCCTCTCTCAGTTACGACAACCAAAGACGTCACACATCTCCCGGGAGGTGACAGCACCCTGGCTGGGAAGTACAGTCTAGAGCTCTATGACCAACACTTTCTGACTTTAACTACCTTTGAAGGATACGACAAAATACCGAGCATCAGATGCTAACTCTGTTCAAGGGAAGGAGTGCCAAAGTGAATACGTATTCTTCCTGCACACGTTTACATCTCCCCTGAGACTTCACAGATGTCCACAGTAGAAGCTGAAACCCCAGAGATTTGTAGAAATAGTTACCAATTGCTGGCGATCGCATTCTTCAATATGGCTTGACAGTAAAATTGGCTTTCTGGCCAAATTCTTTAGGCCAACCAAATTGTAACCCATCAAGGTAATTAAGTTTATCCTGACCCCAAGTGTAGTTTTCCTTTATCCCATCTAGAAAGAATCTTTCCAGGGCATTAGGCAAAGCTTGGGGAATGCACAGACTTTCCTGCCAATGTTCAAATTCCTCTGGAGATATATTGATTAGTAAGTAGTGTCTTCCAATAATAGCCATTTCTGTGGACCTTACATCAGTACTCACCGTCAATGGGGGGAATGGTTTGGGAACAAGATGTGGTTAGTGTGGTTTTTAGAGACATATTCGTTAAATATGTTAAGTGAGTTAACGTATTTATATAAGTTAAAACATCTTATTTCTTATTACATAACCAGGAGCCTCTGCTAAATGCTACTGTAGGAAAAAAAAGATTCCCCCACCCTGCCCTAGGTGACTATCATGCATTTACGTGGCCCAATGGATGCCCCCTCAAATTTCCAGCAATTTCTGACAGTTTGTAGAAAATTGAGGTGCTAAGGTGAATACTCATTCTGCAGGCTCGGTCTGGGTGCTGGCGTCACCTTTTTTAACCATGAAAACTGGGCTCAGATAGGCTTCTAAGGTACTCACCCAACTGAGCCTGCAAGCTACTGTATATACAGTAGGTGCTAAGGAGCCTGAACTAATGGGTGATAGTCAAAGATTCACTAAGGTCCGCTGTGTGTGGCTCCTAAAATCCTGGCTTTTAGAAGTCTGAGGGACCACGGGTTCAAAGCCAGCTTGGGCTATATCCCAAATTCCAGACCATTGAGATGCTGTCTCAAGCAAACAAATGAACCAACAGTAGCTATCTATCATTCTTATTTTCTAGAAGATTCACCGAAAGAACTTAAAACTTCGTTTCTTACTATCTTCCCAGTAGTCGTGAGTTCAGTAGTCTTTTGACTCTGGGCGCTGATTGCACTTCGGCACTGGGATTGGATTACGGTGCCCCTGAGCAGGGAAGGATGAACGCTGCGCCTGCTAAATTTGACCCAACAGAAGAAGAAGGTGTAGAACAGGCTTGCACCCAGGATCTTGAAGCAACATGACGAGACCTCAAGAAACTCACTATCCCTTCAAGTCAACATGCACTGGGGGCACAGAGGTCCTTGGAGAGAAGCTCTGGGAGAACCAGGAGTGTTAGTCACGCTGGGTGTCTGTCTCCTCAGTGGGGGAGATAGAAATCAAACACCCTCATTCCATCCAGAGAGCTGAGAGTGGATGTTGTTCATGACCTGGTGACCTTTGTGCTATCTGAAGCCTAATTCCCGAGAAGAATTATCCCAGACTCTTTCCCTAGCCCGTTGCCCATCCTTAGAGGAGATCCACACGTACTGTGTTGCCTCTTGCTATCGGCCAGAGACCACACGAGACTGTCAGTCTCTTCGCCATGGGACCCACCCTCACAGTCACAAGTTTCTATGGAGTCCCACCTTAAGCTTTATTGTGCACCTGGAATTGGACTGATTGTTGCCTAGAAACCTTTTTCCAAACCTTTGTTCGAAATTAAATATGCTGACACTGAACTGCCTGGCTTTAGACTCCCCAGAGTCTGGTCCTGGTTGACGAAGTCCATCTGCCCTGGGTTCTCATTGTCATCTCTGTGCAGGGTTCACCTTCCTGCCTGACACCTGCAGGGGCCTCCTCAAACACCAAACTAAGGCATGCCTTAGTTTGCAGAAGCACAAAAACACTGTGCCTATGCAGAGGCCGGAGGGGCAGAGGTGGAGAGGAGGAGCTACTACACCGGAGGCCTCTTTCTCAGCCCTCTCTGCATCATTGCCTTAAGAAAGGGGGAGTCTCACTGGAGCTCACTGTTTGTAAGGCTGGCTGGCAGGTGAGATCTCAGGAGCACCGTCTCTACCTCACAATGCCAAGGTTAGAGGCACAAGGAATCAGGCCCAGCTTTTTACATGACTACTGGGGATTCAAACTCTAGTCTTCATGTTTACCGGCTGAGCACACTTACCCACTCAGTCGTCTCCTGGTCCCTGGACTCTCCCTCTTTAATCTTTCCTTTATCATGGGCTAAAGTGATCTGTAATCTCCCGCTTACAGATGAGGAAATAGGTGATTACCAAAGGGATGGATGTACCACGGGTTACCGAAATAGTAAACGAAGGGACTCTGGCCAGCTTGAACATGGCAACCATGGCTCTGGCAGGCCTTGCCATCGTCCCCCATTCCTAATGTCAGCCACCAAGGTCTATTCCCTTATTTGGCCACGTCCTCCTCCTGAGGCTGACTACCAAGGTCCAGCTATCAAAGTATTGAAGTCCAGCAATCAATAGCCCCCTTTGGCTCACCTAATTAACATAGACAATTAAAATTAAGCACCTCATCCTAGCACAGGGGTTCCCCTTTACCTCTATAAACCGCCATTTTCGTACAGGCCATGTCAGTCTCCTTTCTACCCAGAGGCAGTCCTTTGGCCTCTGGGACAAACATCCCTGTTCCCTTTTTCTACTTCCCTTCCCCTTCTCCCTCATCCTCCACCTCCTGTGTCTGTCTCTTACTTGCTGTCCTCTGTCCCTTCCGCACAAATACATCTCCTGTGTGCTGGTACTTTTCCTTTCAGTGAATGATGTACCTGGCCCGGGAACCCAACATTCCTTACGGCCCCGGAATACAAACTCATAACAACCTGACGGTTTTACATCTACCTCACACATACCCCTGAATTTCTGAGGGCTGTGCAATTGTGAATCTTCTTGGCAGGGGAGTCTATCTTGGTTATTCACCGTGCTTACTCCATTGCACACAATGGTCCCCATCCGTACAGAGATCACCCTAGATAACCACGGCTCTGTGAATGAGCAGATGCGAGAACAGGGGAACCTCTAGAAGCCGGGCTTACACAAACAAGGCAAAGTCCTGACCACAGGAAACTCCAGGTGAAGGGAGAGCAAGGAACACCACCCTGGGAGAGCAGCCATGGCGAGGGGAACAGAGGCACCTTTTGCCTTGCAGGATTTCAAACAGCCATTCGTGACTCAGCACTGGGAGGGAAGCCAGGTGCAGTGAAATAGTCTTAGCCCTGAATGGGGATGGCATGGTAGTCTGTTAACGAAGAAGGTTATAAAGACATACGGTTGGAAGGAACTTCGTACTCTACCCCTGCCCTGATCCCAATCTGTTAGGAACCCACTCTGCAGCAGTCATGGCTCCTTCCGCACTCTGTAGCGGTGACCAGTTACCTGGGAAGCCTTCCCTGGGGGCTTCAAAGAGAACTCCATTCAAACAGGAATGATCTGTCTTTACTTTGCCATCCTACATTGTTCCACACCCCATCCTGAGTGCTCAGCATCTAATATGATCACATGATTGCCAACTAACCCCCCCAGCAGCCTCACCCTGATGATGGGGGTACAAGCTGTGCACTCCTCAGGTGGGTGTTTTAGTCATTAAAGATCAAGTCCAGGGATAATGAGGATTTTCCACCCCACGATGTGCTGCACAGGGTCTGTGGGTGGGCGACTCTGGCTTGACAGTGTGTGGAAGCGACTCCCCCTGTGTGGGAATCATGTTCCTCCAGGATCAGAGCTCTGTAGCCGGCAGGACCCTTACATGCAGAATGGTTCCAGGCGTCAACCAGGAAAACGAGCTCTCACTTTAAAGGGGAAACAATTTGAACTCTTTGCGATGAAGACTTTAAATTCTTTGTGATGAAGACTTTAAATTCTTCTGAAAACCGTTGCTGAAGCAGTAGTGAGTTCTTCTTTTCGTGTGGACATTGAGACAATTAAGAACCAATAATGCTCAATGACCTTGGCTGGGCAGATTAGCTCATTGTATATGACGGGACCTCTGTGACCTGCAAGGTGCTTTCCGGTAGGGGCCATAATGAAGGCGTTTCCCACTGCTTCTCCTCTCTGAGTGTTCCTTCAGACACAGCATTGGCAGTAGAGATTAACATATATCCACCAGTGTCTGATGAGACATAGGAAATAGACGGTGGCAACCTGAACTCCAGCCCCTGAGTCTCTCTTCTCCACGTGCAAAACTTTCCAAAACACCATGTGGTTATACATATCACTAAGATACATTTTGCACATTTGTAAGGAGAAAGTGTGGTCAGGTCTTGTGGTACACCCCTGTAACTCCAGGACTCCTGAGGCTGGGGTAAAAGGGTGGCAGTTTCAAGGCTGGATTACAGAAAAAAGCTCAGGAGACTGTTTCTTCAAACTAAGTGTTTGCAGGTTGCAGATGCTGGAAGCTTGGCTCAATCGCTGTTACTAGCAATTCTTAAAAATGTAATATACATCCTTCCTTTCCTTGATCCAAATTTCTGGATGACTTATAAAGGACGAAAAGAGTAAAAATGACTTACACGTTATCTCTAAAAATAGAGTATACAGCTCATCAAAAACAACTCAACAGGGGACTGGAGAGACAGCTGTGATAAAGGGTACTGGCCGCTCTTGCAGAATAGTTTGGTTTCCTCCCACCTAAGGAGGCTTCTCACAAAGACCTGTAACTCCAGCTCCAGGAGTTCTGGCGCTCTCTTTTGGCCTCTGCAGGTACTGCACTCATGTGCACATACCCACATAGACACACATACACTTACTTAAAAATAGAGAAATTTAAAAAAAAAGAAAAGAAAAGAAAAGAAATTTGAGAGAAACAAGAGTCTAGGGTTTAAACATGTACGTGTTGAGCTACTATTCTGTAAAGGAACCCAAAGCCTTCCTTTTATCTTGGCTACTTATCTTTTCCATATTTCTTTTAATTAATTGTCAGAGTTAATTTAACTTAATTTAATTAGCTGTGGCTTGTTTGAATGGTGTATTCTTTTGAATTCATGCCCAGGTATTTACTGCCTGCCTATACTGTTGAGTGACAGTCACATTCTTCATAAGGATTAAGACTCATCAACATTTTCAAAGCTATCTTGGGTTTGCTCTGGCACCAGGAGACAGAGACAAAAATCCACATCATCTCATTACCTGGTCATATTTGGCAAGAGACAACATGATTTCGCCTTCACAGGAAGGAATGTTGCCTGTGTGGAGCAAACCAGCTCTCGCCAAACTTTTTACCCTGCCAACTCCCCTCCCCTCAGTGAGTAGGAGGGAGGCTGCCATGTTGGTTCCCCTTGCTGGGTTTGGCACTAGAAAAACAGGTACAGAAGTGTCTGGGACCTCTGATGTGTCTAGACACAAATGACTCAGAAGTCCCTTCTCCAGCTTGCTCTGGGACACACAGGATGCCTTTACCGTCCCCACTGGGCAAGGCCAGCACGGTCAGGCATAAATTCTCTCAGAATTCCTTCTCTCTCCTCCTGTAGGAAAAAAGAAGAAGGAGTCACTAACATGAAGGAGTTTTCCTCATAAAAAACTAGAACCTTCAACCATGTTTTTTAAAAAGTCAATCTGGTTCCCTCACACAGTGCCTATTGTTCTTGCCATGGCTGTCCTATCCAGGACCAAGATGATTTACATATGTAAACATTCCTTTCCGAATCATTTTGGGGTGTTTTCTGAAACAATGAGATAATAAAAATACCCCAGTTCTCCCCAGGGGTGCGTGGCTAAGAGGAGACCACCAGTGTCTCCTGTTACAGGTTTACAGCTCTGGTCGCTTGCAATTGTCCCCCATAATCTCACAGGGAGTGGCGTATAATAAAACATGAGCTTTTTAATTTGTTTTAATCTGTTTTAATTGGACTTTTGTGTACCGGCGGAGTGGCTCGTCTTAGGATTTTTTTCCTAACAATGCAGAATCTACTTCTGTCGGGAATGTCACATGACTTCTCTTGGTTGTGAGCTGTGATGAGGAGAGCATGCACTGACTGCCTCACTGAACAGCTAGCAGCACACTCTCTAGGGAGAGCTGGAGAGGTGGCTCAGTGGTAGAGTGCGTAGCGCTATTGCAGAGGACCCAAATTTAGTTCGCGGCACCCATGTGGGGGCATCTCATAGTTGCCTACAACTCCAGCTCCAGGGGATGTGTGATGCCTCTGGGCTCCCCAAGTATCCACACTTAAGTGTACATATCTACCGATGCGCACACACACACACACACACATACACACGATAAAAACAATAAAACAAATCTTTAAAAATATACAAAGATGGTGTGGGAGAATTGTCTGTATTCTGTCAATCATATTTTAATAAAACGCTGATTGGCCAGGCAGGCAGTATAGGTGGGAAAGCCAGACAGGAAGTAGGGGTGGAGCAAAGAGACTGGGAGTATTCTGGAAAGCAGGAAGCTCCCTCGACAATTCTGCCCAGACCACCGGAGAGGAAAGATGTAAGCTGACAGCTGGAAAAGGTACCAAGCCATATAGCTAACATAGATCAGAATAATGGGTTAATATAAGTTACAAGGGCTAATAAGAAGCCTGACCTAATAGGTCAATCAGTTTATAATCTTATGGAGTCTTGTGTGTGATTTTCCTTGGGAGTTGCCGGCTGTGGGGTACCAGGCAGGACAGAAACCCTAACAAGCCGGCCCTCATGTTACACAAAGACATGAGAAGTGCAAGCAAGATCAATGCTATGGTTCAGCTGCTAACAGCACTAGGCACACAAGTTTGAAGACCCAAGTTCAAACCTTAGGACTCACATAAAACAGCTGGGTGCAGTGGAACTGACTTGCAATCCCAGAGTTCCTAATGTGAAGTGGGAACAGAGCCATAAGTATAAGGACATCCTTATATAAGTATAAGGACATAATTATATAAGTATAAGGATATAATTATAATCCCCGGCTCCTAGGGTGAGGTGAGAACAGAGACCCCAACACTATGCTGGAAGCTCATACACCGGCTAGATGGGAGTGCAGCTGAGCAGAAACAAAACTCGAGACCCTGCTTCAGAGTGCAGACACAGAGAAGTGACTCAGATCACTACACAGTTGCCATGGCACCTGTCAGCCCCTGTGTCCTCTCTCACACATATGCAATAACAAATAACAAAGATTTAAAAACAGAAGGGCAACAGCAGTACTCGATGGTGGACCTGAATCTTGCGCGTGAGACAATGTGCCACTTCTGTCTCCACCCAGAGTGCCGGGGTGACAGTGTGCACCATGACCCTGGTTTTTGCCATGCTGGGGGTGAAGCCAGAGCCCCATGCAAGCCAGACAAGCATTTTGACAATGAATTATAACCCCAGACTATTAATGTTTATTCCAATGAATTTTCCCATTCTGAACAGGTTGAAGTATGATCATTTTGAAAATGCCTTGCTCTATGTAAACAAAATATACATGCCTTGTACATGTGACTTAATTAGTAAAGTGGGCACGTGTGTTCACTAAATGGGGTAGGGGCTGTCACCTAGGGACTGTCTTAAATGAATCGTCTCCTCTTGAAATTGGAGTTCTTGAGTGTGCAGACTTAGAGTCAGGCTGGGCATATGCTCTGCTTTAAAGATGTTTGAGTGAATGAATATATGAATGAATGAAGAACGAACGAACGAATGAATGTCAAGACATAAAATAAACTAGACATGAAAAGTGGAATGACCTCCACACCCCAAGTCAGCGCTGTATTCCCCGTACAGAGGGAGATGCCACCACAGTGGCCGTGGTAATCAAGAGAAGGGATAGTGCTGGGGGAATTAAAGATTTGCCAAGCTGTGGTTTTTTTCTAATCTATTTTGGGTTCTGCTGAGCCAAAAGCCTCTGTACTCTCTGAACCCAGACTCTGAACATCCTCCATCTAGTTTACTATAAAAAGAAAATTCTTTAATAATAAAAAAGTGCTGGCATGAAAAATTCAAGTGTTCTCTGGTTCTTCACAGCTCCTGAATTCCTGGCTGAACAAACACAAGCTGGTGAATGGCAGGAAGGAAACAGAAGTGAAACATTATCTTTGTCCAGGGCCTGAATCAAGGTGAAGAAAGTGTGCTCAGTGGGCGCACTGGCTCAGTAAGTTCAGGACACGAAGGGGAGGGGTGGGGAGGGGAGGGAGAGGGGGGAGGAGAAGGGAGGGGAGGGAGAGGGGGAAGGGAAAGGAGAAGGGAGGGGAGGGAGAGGGGGAAGGGGAAGGAGGAGGGAGGAGAGGGAGAGAGGGAAGGGGAGGGAGAGGGGGTAGGGGAGGGAGAAGGGAGGGGAGGGAGAGGAGGAAGGGGAGGGAAAAGGGAGGGAAAAGGGAGGGGAGGGAGAGGGGGAAGGGGAGGGAGAGGGGGTAGGGGAGGGAGAAGGGAGGGGAGGGAGAGGGGGAAGGGGAGGGAGAAGGGAGGGGAGGGAGAGGGGGAAGGGGAGGGAGAAGGGAGGGGAGGGAGAGGGGGAAGGAGAAGGGAGGGGAAGGAGGGGGAAGGGGAGGGAAGGGGAGCATGCATGCCCTGTTTTGGAGCTGAGCGAGGCACTAGAAGGTTCTTCAGCGCCAGTCACTAACACAGGTTCCCAGCCACATGTGGCCCTCAGAAATCCTTTTCTTAGCTCACATGACTGTGTTACACTTCATCAGGAAGTCCTAGAAACTCATCTTCAGATTTGAGCTTTGAGTTGTGTATTCAAGGCTTTATCTGTCTGTGTAGGTGTGAGCCCACTTCCTGCTCACTGCTGGTTAACAGAAGCTTCCTTGCCCAGTTTCAGAGCGCCCATGTCCTCCCCTGGTCCATCTTCTCCAACTCTTTCCCCTGACTCTCTGGACACTGGGGATGCCAGCAAATGCTACAAGTCACGAGAAGGTTGGGTTTTTTGTGTAGTGGCATTTCATTTGTGTTTTAATAAACAAAGCTTGTCTGCGGATCAGAGAAGTAAACAGCCCCACTGACCAGCCTCACAGACCAGGTAGTGGTGACACACACCTTTAATTCCAGAAGCCACACTAGTTTGCCATAGAATCCTGGTGGTAGTGGTGCACACCTTTAATCCCAGAACTAGAGAGGGATTTAAAATGAGAGGAGACAGCTCTCAGTCTCAGTCTCATTCTGGGGATGCCTGGAGGTAGGATCTCCATTTTCTGGCTGAGGTCGAGGTAAGAGGCAGTGGCGCAGTGGCTGGCTGTTTTGCTTTTCTGGTCTTCAGGTTGAACCACAGTATCTGTCTCTGAGTTTTTATTGATCGTGCTTAATTTTTGTTTTGTTCTGTTAGTTCGTTACTATTCTTACCATCTTTTTTGCCTCAGAAATGAAGACAAGAACAAATAAACAAAAAAGTTGAGAACAACCTCTGTACTTCTGTTGAGCTAGGAGACAACCCCTCACAGTCTCAAAAGACATCCCCGTGTAACAGGGCAAGACGACGGCGCAGAGATTCCTCCATCTCGTATCCTTGATGAGGCCAGCCATTTTAGGTTTAACTATAACTGGAATTTGATCTCCTTGATGGAGAATCCTGTGGAAAATTACTCAGCTCTATTCTAGAAAGCCAAGGTCAAGATGCCCCAGCTAATTTATCTTAGCACCTATTAAATTGCTTGCTTGCACAAAACCTCCCCCTGTAGCTGCCTAGTGAGATGCCAGGCTGTGGTTTTTGCCTTTAGAAACCCTTTACCGTAAACACTGGGTGCTACATCTGAGTCCTGAATACCTGTGTGTAGTTCCAGTCAGCTGGAATAAAGACTTTCAATCGGTTCTTAACAATCTGATGGGCTCCCCATAACAACTGGAGAAGGTAAAGAGATCAGAATGCCAACCTGGGTATTTGTGGGGTCCTAGAATTTGCCGATTTGAGCTCTTTGGTCTCTAAATACGCAATCCCACTACTGAGGAGACTCAAGCCAGTGCGGGAGGCAGATTACAAACTCAAGTCTTGCCTGAGCTACAGAGTTCAAGGTCAACCTGAGCAATTTAACGAGACCCAGAGCAGCAGGACCGAGAATCCCATGATTGAGCACTGCCTCGTGCATGTGAAATGCTACATTCAACGTCCAGTGCCAAATAATTCATTATGTTCTCCCATTGCCTGTGGAAGTCAATGGTTGAACACTTGCCTTGTGTGTGCCAGGACCAGATGTGAGAAGGGGTGAGGCAGACCTGGAGCTCCCATGCGGCAGGTCTAAGCTCTGCAAGATGCCCCAGGTCCCTTATTGTTCATCGGTCCGTGAGTTCCATTCTTCCGATCTTTGAAAACACAGGCATCTGATCTGCAAGCTTCTGCTTGACTCCGAAACTCCATTTTTTTCTCTCACTCATCCAAGATAATTAGGATCTGCTACACCTGGCTTCAAACTAGGCCTGACCTTTAGTCACAGGAAGGCCGTGCAAGGCAGCAGCCTCCAAGCCAAGCCCTGCAGGGGGCGGGTCTGTCAATGATTGCCCGCTGAACCACATCACCTTCTGGGCTCATCCGGGAGTCACTGGGTTCACATATTGCAAAACCAGACCTGAGATGCTGCCTTGCATCCTTCTTGGGCAAGCAAACAACACAAACATCTTTGTGAGACCCTGAGGGGGGAGAGAGAGAGAGAGAGAGACACCCTCCCACTAGAACATTCTTCTTGATGACTACTGAGATTGATTGGTACCAGGACAGCTAAGAGCTTAAGAGTTACTTTTCCTTACTATTTTAATATTTTTCTAAAAACGTTAGACTAGAAAAACAGAAGAAACGACAGGATTAATAAGTACATCGATTTAGTTACTATGCTCAGGGTGTGTTCGGAAGCAGAGGAGGAGGGAAACATTGTCAGGGTAGGGGGACACTGTTGGGGGAGTGAATTATGAGATGCTGAGACACATGTTCTTATCCGAGCTGGCTCCTGAGGTCAGGAGGATGTGCAGCAGAGAAGATGGACGTGAAGCAGGAGAGACAGGGGACAACCCCAAACCTCCAAGATGCCCGGAAGCTGTGTCTCCTCCCCATCTCTCAACGATGCCCATGTGTGTGACCTGCATGAAAGATGGCCCCTCTCCGTGAAGTCAAACAGCTATCCGCACAGAACAGGATTCAAATGAGAAAAGGCAGCGGGGCACATGGATGTCAGGAGCTGTAGCAATCACTGCTCCAATGCCAAGGAAAGAAGCCGGCAGGCCCAGCCACGGCCTGTGAGAGCTGGGCAGGCCCTGCCACTGTGGGCCTCCAGAGGGCTTTAAAACGCCTGCTCTTCCGCTTTCCTTTCTGAACTGTGCAGACTTCCTCTGTGGACTACCTCAGTCAGGCAATAGAGAAGAGACTTAACTCAGAGGAGCACAGTCCCATCATAGCTCAGGGCAAATGTGCCACCAGTGTAAGGGGATTTCGGCGCTTGGCAGGAAGACATCTGAAGGGATGTAGTTTTGCGTTCTCCCATCCAGCCATGCATTCATTCAAACACAGAGTGACCTTTACTGATCACTGAAAAACACTGGTAACCAAAACAGAGTCACGATTCCCTGGAACATCCCGGATCGTATCTCCCTGCTTCCTTCCCACCGATTTCTCTACAAAGTAGGTGTGACACTTGAATATATGGATGGTGCCAGGCATGGTGGTGCACACTGTCCAGGCCAGGACTTGGGAAGCAAAGGCAGGCAAATCTTTGGGAGTTTGAAGCACTGTGTGAGCATGGGTGCACATGCACACACACACACACACATACACACACACACACACACACACCTAATTATCTTAAAATGTAACCTATGGACCCCAGAATAAATGCGTATGAGGTACATCTCTGAGGCACGGGGCCAGGCTTCTGCATCTGAATGGACTTGCCAGAGATGGAGCGCTGGGCACGCTGAAGCTTGACAACCTCTGCCCTCTGTTCACTGTGCCTGTAGGCGACGATGATGGGACTCAAAGGGCTGTCAGGGGTGCTGTGGGCAGTGCATAACTAAAATCTCAGCATTCAGGAGGCTAAGGTAGAGGAAGAAAGAGCGCCAGGCCAGCCTGGGCTACACAGGGAGACCCTGCCTTAAGACAAACAAGCAAGTCTGCCAAGAGCATCGATCCTTCCATAAGCATTTTCACTCCACATGACAAAATTTTAAATAAAAATAACGAAATGGAATGAATTAATCACCACCAATCCATCAAAGGGAATAATTGGTTTGATCCCCCCTGGCTTCCTCGCAGTGGTAGGGGGCACCCAACACGAGTCTTTGCCTGCTAAGACCGTGTGTGAACACCTCACAGCCCACTGAGCCTGAAGATTATGCAGTCCTCAAGCCAAAGCTGCCCGCCTCAGGATGGCTTAGGCACAAGTGAGTCATCACATGGGATTCGCTCCATTGACACAACTCTGTGAACTCAATGCCCTGTGTCCTCTTCTGCTGAAGTCACACTTTAACTGGGAAGCCACAGGCCTCCCTGGCCTCTCTGACCCCCCTCTCAGTAGGTCAGTGCTCTGTACACACTTCGCTTCCTCTGAACTAGAATCGGTGGTTGATTCATTCATTGAAGAGGGCGGTAGGATGCCCTGGAGTGGCAGGTGGTTGGCAGCGGGGAATGCTGTGGGCCTGCCCTCTGTGTTCTGCTCCTAGACGCTCCCCTGGGCTCTGAATGTGTGAGTCATTTGGCAAAAGGGCTCCCAAACATGCAGGGCCACATGGGAACTGATGAGGTAACTCATGCCACCCCCTCTCCAGCCCGTGTGACAGCCCTCACTTCTGAACCCAGAATTTAAGCCTTGGCCCTACAAACTGGAATCTGTAAACCAAAACATTTTGTGAGAGGCTTAGATCTGTGCCCAGGATGCTCCAGAAGGTACGAAACAGTGCTGAAGCAGTAAAGAAGTAAAGCGTGGAATGTGGTGCCTGTCTTTATTTCCAGAGCCGACCAGACCACAGCAGGAGGATTCCTGCATGTCTAAGGCCTGTCTGAGATGCACAGAGACACCCTGTCTCAAAACAAGCCACACAAAACAAGGGTCTGGAGACATGGCCCATATGTTAAGAGAGCTTCTAGGCAATCACAAAGGCCAGGGTTCAGATCTCAGCACCCTGGTGTCTCCTGCACACCTGAAACCTCAGGTCTAAGGAGGGTGGAGACAGGAGGATGACCCAGATCCTATCCCAAACCACCAGTGGAGAGAGATCACTATGGACATCCTCTTTTGAAGCCCCCTCATATGTGTGCACATACACACATAGAATATAAATTTGTTTTTCTATTTATTTATTTTAGGTGCCATGTGTTTTACCTACATGTGAGTCTGCGTAAGGGTGTGGGATCCCCTGGATCTGGAGTCACAGACAGTTGTGAGCTGCTGTATGGATGCTGAGGATTGAACGCGGGTCCTCCGGAAGAGGAACCAGTGCTCTTAACTGTTGAGCCATCTTTCCAGCCACAAAATGCATCTTTTCCAAACACACACATACCAAAAAGGGAAGGGGCTGGGGAGATGGTTAAGAGCATCTACTGCTCTTCCAGAGGACTGAGTGTGGTTGCAGGACCTGTGGCAGGAGGCTTGAAGCCACTTGTAACTCCTAGGAATTCCAGAAGATGCCATTCCCTGTATCTCATCCCCAAGGGCATGTACTACCCTGCCCGCCCCCATTACACTTCAAAATAAGACAGCAAAAGCCAGTCGTAAACAGGATTGCTTAAAAATAAGAAAATGTTCAGCAAACAGAAAGAAGTGGTCATCTGCCTTATTTGGACTTTCACACTTCAGCACTTCAATGAGAAATACAATACGCCAGATGCCGTCAGAGCTCGCATCTTCCCATAAGGCAAGCCCCTCCTGCTGTCTCTCCCCCAGAGGCCACACCCATCCTAATCCCAGACTGTGGTGTCTAGCCTTCAGAGCCTTTTTCACGTTTCTGAAATTCCATGAGCTCAGACAACACCAGTACCTGTGTCTTCTTTTGCTTTCAAATTCAGCATCTTGCTTTAACAATGTTACCTTGCTGATAGGTCCCTAAGATTTATTTGATTTTCATTTGAACATAATATCGACTGCATGAATAAACTCACTCACTCCCTTAACCATTATCTTGGTGCTGAAAGTTCAGCTTGTTTCTGTGTCTTAGTGTGTGTGTGTGTGTGTGTGTGTGTGTGTGTGTGTGTGATGTCCATACACCTCATGCATGCCTGTGAGTACATTGTCAGGTCATTAGGGAACTGCAGGTCGCAGGCACACAGGCCCTTTGTAAGAGTGACCAGATGGGTCTCCATCAGGGTCACAGCATCTGAGCTCCCCATCAGTATTCCAGGGCTCTGCATCTCCGTATCCACAGCGTGGTTCAGTTGGAACAGTGATTTCTTAGCAAGCATGCTAAGCTATGGACTCTACTCCGTGGAACATACAAGCTGAGCATGGGTGGGACACACCTGGAACCCCAGCAGCAGGAAGGAAGGCAGAAAGCTCAGTTTAAAGGAATCCCACACTTACCAGGAGGTTTGAGGTCAGCTTGGGCTACATGAAACCCTGTCTCAAAAATGGCGAGTTCTGGTCTTACACCTTAGTATTTCTCTATCATGACGGTGTGTCCTGGGGTGTGCTTCAGAACCCCGATGACTTAGTTTCCTGACTTGGCAAAGACATCCCTGACACCGTGTTTGGCCTGTACACTTGGTCATCGATAAACAGACTTACTTCTCAACTTGTGTACCTGGTGACCCTTGTCTGCCTGAACCCTCTGATGGCTTTGCACTCATTGCTCTGACTCCTGGCACTTTCCCCACAGCAAACACAAACTGACTAGGGAGGGAACTCTGTGTCACTATCAGTGTATCCCAGTCACAGGCGGGGACGCTCTCCACACTCAGTGACCACAATGACCTGGAGAAAACAGCCATCCCCAAAACCTCAGTGACCCTGCCTGGGGATGCTCCATGCTCCCCACTAAGGCACACCCATGACTGATAAACCCTAGCTAACTCTTGGCAGTGTGCCTGCCCAGGGAGCACGCACTGTTGCTGAAGGTCAAAGATCAAAAGCTACTTCTTCAGCGTGGCCTACTAGAATAGTCAATGACATCTGCTCACCTCAGCCTGTGGATTGCAGTTAAAGAAGAAGACCACCCTGTACCGCTGGTCCCATTTATATTCGATTAACTCAGTTGAAGGTCAGCACAGATGTGACATATTTGTCTCATGGGAATATTCATTTCATCAATTGTACCGTCCCTGAGGTCTGTGATGGGGCTTTGCTACCATTGCAATGAGAAGGAAATTGGTGAGGGTGACACCAAGGGGGATGGTATTTAGTCAGTGGGACTGAGACCTCGTATGCAGGGAGTTAAACATAAGGGAAATAAAGAGGCTCAGCTCAGCTCCAGTCCGTGTGTCTCCTGAGGATGAGGACACCCCTCTACAGTTAAGTGTCCCTGATGCTGCAGCTGTGTGGACTCCATGGTATCTAAAGAAAGATGCGGGGCACTTTCCCAGTTGCCATGGTGAGCTATCTGTGAGTGTGTTTTCCACTGGGATGGTGTTTGCCTTGTACTTTCCCACAATGTTCTCTGTACACTTTTCAATGAATTCTGGAGAGAAATACCCAAAAGTGAGATTTGCTCCATCACAATTTAGGTACCTTGTCTGGGTGTGCTCTCCCTCCTCCCTTTCTTGCTCCTCCCACTCACCTCTCTATTTTCCTATTTATTCTCTCTGTCTGGCAGACCTAACTATCCCTCACCTGCCTACCTATTGGCCATGCAGCTCTTTATCAGACCAATCAGGTATTTTAGGCAGGCAATGTAACAGCTTCAGAGACTTAAACAAATGTAACACATCTTTGCATCATTAAAAAAAATATACCACAGCATTAGTGAATGTAATACATCTTAAACTAATATTCCATCGTCTCTCCATCAGTCTGTCTGCTTTTCTCTTTTCCTTTGCTGTACTAGGCGAACTTCTTTTTAAACTGCCTATGTCTCTTGGCTCAATTCTTTGCATCCATAAGGTAAGAACCGAGGAGAGAAATTCTTCACTGGAAAAAATTTACATGATTAACAGCACCTGCTGCTCTTGCAACTGACAGGGTTTATTTCCCAGCAACATATGACAGCTCACAACCATCTGAATCTTGAGTTCCAAGGGATCTGATGCTGTCTTCTGAACCCATGGACACCAGGAACACACAGTACACAGACACCATGCACACAAAACAGCTATCTCCATAGAATAATAAATTGAGTATGTATATTCAGAGATCTTTGACTTCAAGGGTTCTCACAGGCTATTCCCCGACTGTGTGCTCACAGGGCTTGTTTTGAACTTTTCTCTTTCTTTTTCAGGATTCTAGCTCCAACTTTCTGGTCATTTGTGGAAAACTCTGGAAACCTTCATCTTCCACCCTCTTCTGTTGTGACTCCAGCTCTGCTGTCACTTCCTTGTGCGCTCTCTCTTCCTGGGTCATTGTGAAGCTCAGATTTGTCTTTCCCATGGTCATTCCTTGACTGTCTCTCTGAGCTCTTAAGTCCAGCTCCCTTGGTCACTCTGCGACATCACAGCATCAGAACCTAAGCCTGGCTGTCACTTCAATTCACACACTCATTCAGCAAGGCAGGTTTGCACTGGGCATGGAGCTCTGTCTGTAAAATACTTGGCTGTCATGTGTGAAAGCCTGGCTTTGGTCCCAAGTCCTGCACGAAACCGGGCTTGCTGGCTGCATTTGTTATACCAAAACTTGGAAGGTAGAGGTCAGAAAATCAAAGTCGTCCTACATGAGACAGTGGAGGTCAGCATGAGCTACTTGAGACCCTGTCTCATAAACAGAAATATTTGTGGTCTCATATCTTGGTGTTTCTTCATCGTGATGGTTTGTCCTGGGGTGTGCTACAGAATACCCATGACTCAGTTTTCTCACCTGGCAATGACATCCCTGACACCATGTTTAACCTGCACACTTGGTCCTCAGTAAGCAGATTTGCTTCTCTTCTTGTGCACCTGATGACCCTGCCTGCCTATCATCTCCTCCTGGCTGTGCACTCAGTGCCCTGACCCTGGCACTTTCCCCACGGGACACAGGCACTGACAAGGGAACTCTGTGTCACTATCAGTGTATCCCAGTCACAGGCGGGGACGCTCTCCACACTCAGTGACCACAATGACCTGGAGAAAACAGCCATCCCCAAAACCTCAGTGACCCTGCCTGGGGATGCCCCATACTCCCCACTGAAACACACCCATGACTGATAAACCGTACCTGACTCTTTGGCAGTGTTCCTGTCCAGGGAGCACGCACTGTTGCTATAACTCAAAGGTCAAAAGCTACTTCTTCAAAATGGCCTACTAGAATATTCAGTGACATCTGCTCACCACAGTCTGTGGATTGCAGTCAAAGATGAAGACCACCCTATATGACTGGTCCCATTGTTCTCCATTCACTCAATTGAAAGTCAGCACAGATGTGACACATTTGGCTCATGGGACTATTCTTCTCATCAATTTTACAATCTCTAAGGTTTATTTCCACTTCAACGAGAAGGAAATTGTTGGGGTGACACCAAGGGGGATGATATTTAGTGAGTGGGACTGAGACCTCGTATGCAGGGAGTTAAACACGAGGGAAATAAAGAGGCTCAGCTCAGCTCCAGTCCATGTGTTCTGAGGATGAGGACACCTCTTTACAGTTAAGTGTCCCTGATGCTGCAGCTGTGAGGACCCCATGGTATCTAAAGAAGGATGCAGGGCACTTTCCCAGTTGCCATGGTGAGCTATCTGTGAGTGTGTTTTCCCTTGGGATGGTGTTTGCCTTGTACTTTCCCAGAAAGCCCTCTGTACACTTTTCAATCAATTTTGGAGAGAAATACCCAAAAGTGAGATTTGCTCCATCACAGTTTAGAAGCAGGAAAGGGTCACCTCAGACCCCTCCATGATGTGATACCCAACTCATTATTAGTCACTGAAATTTTTTAAAAATCCACATTGAAAACATAAAGATTCTGTTCCCCTTTTGGTCAGTCTCTGTGTCTCTCTGTGTGAGACTCACTCGTTGTCTTCTCTCTCTCTCTCTCTCTCTCTCTCTCTCTCTCTGTAGTCTCTCTCTCTCTCTGTAGTTGGTTTTTTTTTCACTCTTACCCTTTGCACTTCGGGGACCTGTCAGCCACCCCCAAATAAACACAAGGACTCTTGTTCCTAGTTATGAATGCCTGGCCTTGTCTCTAGCCAACTTTTCTTCATTTAAATTTTCCCATTTTCCCATCTACCTTTAACTTCTGGGTTTTTACCTTTCTCTACTCTGTATTTTTCTTTAATTGTTGCTCCACAGCTTACTGGGTGGCTGGGTGGCTGGGTGGCTTGGTCCCTGCCTTGGTGTGCTCTCCCTTCTCCCTTTCCTGCTCCTCCCACTCGCCTCTCTCTATTTTCCTATTTATTCTCTCTGTTTGGCAGACCTAACTGTCCCTCACCTGCCTACCTATTCATCATGCAGCTTCTTATCAGACCAATCAGGTGTTTTGGGCAGGCAATGTAACAGCTTCAGAGACTTAAACAAATGTAACACATCTTTGCATCATTAAAAAAAATGTTCCACAGCATTAATGGATGTAACACATCTTAGACTAATATTCCACGGTCTCTCCGTCAGTCTTCTGTTTTTCTCTTTTCCTTATCTGTGCTAGGTGAACTTCTTTTTAACCTGAGGTGAGAACGCCTTCACTAGATGAAATTCCATATGGCTAGCAGCACCTGCTGCTCTTGCAGCTGACAGGGTTTGCTTCCCAGAACACAGCAGCTCACAACCACCTAAACGCAAGTTCCAGGAATCAGTGCCATCTTCCGGCCTCCACAGACACCAGGAACACACACAGTGCACAGACGTCATCCGGACAAAGCACCCATACCCATAACATAATAATTAATTATGTATGTTCATAGATCTTTGTACTTCAAGGTTTCTCACAGGCTCTTCCCCCACTGTGTGCTCACAGGGCCTGCTTTGAACTCCTCTCTTTCTCCTTCAGGATTCTACCTCCCAGTTTCTGCATCTTTATGGGAAACTCCCCAAACCCTCAACTCCCACCCTCTCCTGTGGTGACTCCAGCCTCTGCAGTTACTTCCCTGTGTGCGTTCTCATCCTGGGTCATTGGGAAGTTCAGTTTGGATTTTTGAATGATCACTCCTTGTCTGTCTCTCTGGACTCTTAAGTCCAGCTCCCCTTGGTCACGCTGTGACATTACAACATCAGAGACTAAGCCTGGCTGTCACTTCCATTCACACACTCATTCAGCAAGGCAGGTTTGCACTGGGCATGGAGCTCTGTCTGTGAAGTACTTGGCTGTCATGTGTGAAAGCCTAGATTTGGTCCTTAGTCCTGCACGAAACCGAGACCAATGGCTACTTTTGTAATTTCAGGAATTGGAAGGTGTAGATGGGGTTCAGAAAATCAAAGTCATTCTACTTGAGACAGTTGAGGTCAGCATGAGCTACTTGAGATCATGTCTCATAAACAAAAGGAGTTGTGGTCTTATATCTTGGTGTTTCTCTATCACTATGACTTGTCCTGGGGTGTGCTACAGAACACCCATGACTCAGTTTCCTCACCTGGCAATGACATCCCTGACACCATGTTTGGCCTGCACACTTGGTCCTCAGTAAGCAGATTTGCTTCTCTTCTTGTGCACCTGATGGCCCTTTCCTGTCTATTGTCTCCTCCTGGCTGTGCACTCATTTCTCTGACACCTGGCACTTTCCGCACAGCAAACACAAACTGACTAGGGAGGGAACTCTGTGTCACTATCAGTGTATCCAAGTCACAGGCGGGGACGTTCTCCACACCCAGTGACCACAATGACCTGGAGAAAATACCGTCCCCAAAACCTCAGTGACCCTGTTCAGGGATGCTGCCTCCTTCGCACTGAGACCCACCCATGACTGATAAATCCTAGCTGACACCAGGCAGCATGCCTGCCATGGAACATGCACTGTTTCTGCAGGTCAAAGGGCAAGTGCTCCTTCTTCAAGTCACCATCCTGGATATTCAATGACATCTGCTACACCGTCTGTTGATATCACACAAAGATGAAGACCCCCTGGATCACTGGTCCCATTTGTCTTTGATTAATTCAGTTGAAAGTCAGTGTGAATGTGATAAACTTGGCTCACAAGGATATTTATCTCATCAACTGTACAGTCCCTAAGGTCTGTGATGGGGCTTTGCTTCCACTGGAATGAGAAGGAAATTGGTGGAGGTGACATTTACTGAGGGGGACTGGGGCTACACATGCAGTGAGTTGAACATAAGAGAAATGAAGAGGCTCAGCTCCGCTCCAGTCCATGTGACCCCTGAGGATGAGGACACCCTTCACAGCTAATTGTCCCTGATGCTGTAACTGTGTGGACCCCATGACATTAAAAGAAAGATGCGGCGCACTTTCCCAGTTGCCATGGTGCACTATCTGTGAGTGTGTTTTCTCTGGTGTGGTGTTTGTCTTGTAGTGTCCGGTAACACTGCTTGTACACCTTTCAGTGAATCGTGGAGAGAAATACCCAAAAGTGAGGTTTGATCCATCGTGATTTACTAGCAGGAAAGAATCACCTTAGACCCCTCCATGATGTGCCATCCACCTGAGAGTTATTCATTGAAATTCCTTAAATATTGAGCCGCTCTCTGTTCTCTATCTATCTATCTATCTATCTATCTATCTATCTATCTATCTATCTTGTTGGTGATTTTTTACTCTTTTTATTTGCACTATGGGGGCCTGCTAGCCAGCATCCAAATTAACACATGGTGACTTATTCTTATGATAAATGTTCGGCCTTGGCTTGACTTGTTTGTAGCCAGTTTTTCATCATTTCAATTTTCCCAACTGCATTTTGCCTTTTCATTTTTACCTGTCTCTATTCTATATACCTTCCATTCCTTCTTACTCTGTAGCTGGCTGTGTGCCTGTATGCCTTCTCTTCTCTCTTTTTTTTTTTTCACTCCCTCTCACAGTTCTCTTGTTTCTATTTGTTCTCTGTCTGGCACTCCCGCCTACACCCTTCTGCTTAGCTATTGGCCGTTCAGCTTATAATCAGACAATTTGGGTGTTTTTAGGCAGGCAAAGTAACACAGCTTCACAGAGTTAAACAAATGTAACATAAAAGAATGCAACTCATCTTTACATCAAGAAAAAGCATTTCACAGGATAAATGAATGTAACTAGTCTTAAAATACCATTCCACAATCTCTCTCTCTCTCTCTCTCTCTCTCTCTCTCTCTCTCTCTCTCTCTCTCTCTCCCCCTTTGTTTTGCCAGGTAAACTTACGTTAAAATGTCCACGTCTCTTGGTTCAAGTCTTTCCTTCCATAAGATAAGAACTGGGGAGAGAAATCCTTCTCTAGAAAAAAATTTACGTGGTTAACAGCACCTGTGCTCTTGCAACAGACAGGGTTTATTTCCCAGCAACATATGACAGCTCACAACTATTTGAAACTAGAGTTCCAAGGAATCTGATGCTGTCTTCTGGCCCCCATGGACACCAGGAACACACAGTACACAGACACCATGCACACAAAACAGCCATCTCCATAGAATAATAAATTAAGTATGTATATTCAGAGATCTTTGACTTCAAGGGTTCTCACAGGCTCTTCCCCGACTATGTGCTCACGGGGCTTGCTTTAAGCTTTTCTCTTCCTTCTTCAGGATTCTAGCTCCAACTTTCTGGTCATTTGTGGAAAACTCTGGAAACCTTCACCTTCCACCCTCATTTGTTCTGACTCCAGCTAGGCAGTCACTTCCCTGTGTGCTCTCTCTTCCTGGGTCATTGTGAAGCTCAGATTTGCCTTTCCCATGGTCATTCCTTGACTGTTTCTCTGGACTCTTAAGTCCAGCTCCCGTTGGTCACTCTCTGACATCACAGCATCAGAGCCTAGACCTGGCTGTCAATTCCATTCACACACTCATTCAGCAAGGCAGGTTTGGACTGGCCATGGAGCTCTGTCTGTGAAGGACTTGGCTACCAATCATGAAAGCCTGGGCTTCTATCTCTCATGGCCTGGTCATATATATTCCTCATGCATGCCTGTGAGTATGTTGTCAGGTCAACAGGGAACTGAAGGTCACAGACACACGGGGCCTTTGTAAGAACAAACCAAATGGGTCTCCATCAGGGTCACAGCATCTGAGGTCCCCGACAGTATTCTAGGGACTTTGCATCTCAGTATCTACAGCATGGTTCAGGTGGAACAGTGATTTCTTAGCAAGCATGCTAAGCTATGGACTCCATTCTATGGAACATAAAAACTGAGCATGGGTGGGATACAAAGGAATCCTAGAACTTGGAAGATAAAGCAGAAAGATCAAAAGTTCAAAGACATCCTACATTAACCAGGAAGTTTGAGGTCAGCTTGAGCTACATGAGACCCTGTCTCAAAAATGGAAAGAATTCTTGATGGTTCTCTATTATGATGGCTTGTCCTGGGGTGTACTATGGAATCCCTAGGACTCAGTTTCCTCACCTGGCAATGACAGCCCTGACACCATGTTTCCTGCACACTTGGTCCTCAGTAGGCAGATTTGCTTCTCTTCTTGTGCACCTGATGACCCTGCCTGCCTATCATCTCCTCCTGGCTGTGCACTCAGTGCCCTGACCCTGGCACTTTCCCCACGGGACACAGGCACTGACAAGGGAACTCTGTGTCACTATCAGTGTATCCCAGTCACAGGCAGGGACGCTCTCCACACTCAGTGACCACAATGACCTGAAGAAAACAGCCATCCCCAAAACCTCAGTGACCCTGCCTGGGGATGCCCCATACTCCCCACTGAAACACACCCATGACTGATAAACCGTACCTGACTCTTTGGCAGTGTTCCTGCCCAGGGAGCACGCACTGTTGCTATAACTCAAAGGTCAAAAGCTACTTCTTCAAAATGGCCTACTAGAATATTCAGTGACATCTGCTCACCACAGTCTGTGGATTGCAGTCAAAGATGAAGACCACCCTATATGACTGGTCCCATTGTCCTCCATTCGCTCAGTTGAAAGTCAGCACAGATGTGACACATTTGGCTCATGGGACTGCTCTTCTCATTGATTTTACCATCTTTGAGGTTTATTTCCACTTCAACGAGAAGGAAATTGTTGGGGTGACACTAAGGGGGATGATATTTAGTGAGTGGGACTGAGACCTCGTATGCAGAGAGTTAAACAGGAGGGAAAGGAAGAGGCTCAGGTCATTAGAAGTCCATGTGTCTCCAGAGGATGAGGACACCCCTCTACAGTTAAGTGTCCCTGATGCTGCAGCTGTGAGGACCCCACAATATCTAAAGAAAGATGTGGGGCACTTTCCCAGTTGCCATGGTGAGCTATCTGTGAGTGTGTTTTCCCTTGGGATGGTGTTTGTCTTGTACTTTCCCACAATGCCCTCTGTACACTTTTCAATCAATTTTGGAGAGAAATACCCAAAAATGAGATTTAATCCATCACAATTTAAGAGCAGGAAAGGGTCATCTTAGACCCCTCCATGGTGTGCTACCCAACTCATTATTATTCACTGAAATTTCTTAAAAATCCACATCGAAAACATAAAGATACTGTGCCCTCTCTGTCGCTCTCTGTGTCTCTCACTGTGAGACTCACTCATTGTCTTCTCTCTCTCTCTCTGTCTCTCTCTGTCTCTCTCTCTCGTTGGTTGTTTTTCACTCTTACTTGTTGCACTTTGGGGGCCTGCCAGCCAACCCCCAAATAAACACAAGGAGTCTTATTCCTAATTATGAATGCCCGACCTTGTTTCTAGCCAACTTTCTTCATTTAAATTTTCCCATATACATTTAACCTCTTGGTTTCTACCTTTCTCTACTCTATATTTTTCTCTACTCTATATTTTCTATATTCAGTTACTCCATAACTGGCTGGCTACCTGGCCTGGGTGTGCTCTCCCTTCTCCCCTTCCTGCTCCTCCCACTCACTTCTCTTCTTTCTATTTATTCTCTGGCAGACCTAACTATCCCTCACCTGCCTAGCTATTGGCCATGCAGCTTCTTATCAGACCAAACAGGTGTTTTAGGCAGGCAATGTAACAGCTTCAGAGAGTTAAACAAATGTAACACATCTTTGCATCATTAAAAAAAAATGTTCCACTTCTGCATTGCTGGTGAGAGTGCAAGCTGGTACAGCTCCTTTGGATGCCAGCGTGGCCATTTCTCAGAAAATTAGGAAACAACCTTCCTCAAGACACACTAATACCACTTTGGGTATATATTCAAAGGATGCTCAATCGTGCCACAATGACATGTGCTCAACTATGTTCGTAGCAGCTTTGTTTGTCATAGCCAGAACCTGGAAACAACCTAAATGTTCCTCGACTGAAGAATGGATAAAGAAAATGTGGTCCATTTACAAGATGGAGTACTACACAGCAGAAAAAAAAAACAATGACATCTTGAATTTTGCAGGAAAATAAATGGAGATAGAAAACATCATTTTGAGTGAGGTAACCCAGATCCAAAAAGACAATTATCACATATACTCACTCATAAGTGATTTTTAAACATAAATCAAAGAAAACCAGCCCAAAAATCACAATCCCAGAGAACCTAGACAGCAATGAGGACACTAAGAGAGACATACATGGATCTAATCTACATGGGAAGTAGAAAAAGACAAGATCTCCTGAGTAATTTGGGAGTATGGGGACCTTGGTGAAGGGTTGAAGGGGAGGGGAGAGGCAGAGAAAGGAGCAGAAAAAAAATGTAGAGCTCAATATAAATCAATAAAAAAAAAGTTCCACAGCATCAATGGATGTAACACAGCTTAGAGTAATACTCTGTGATCTCTCCATCAGTCTGTCTGCTTTCTCTTTGCCTTTACTTGCTAGGTAAACTTTATCTATCTATCTATCTATCTATCTATCTATCTATCTATCTATTTATTTATTTATTTAAACTCTCTATGTCTCTTGGCTGAATTCTTTCTTACCATAAGATATAAACTAAGGTGAGAACGCCTTCACTAGAAGAAATTCCATATGGCTAACTGCACCTGCTGCTCTTGCAGCTGACAGGGTTTGCTTCCCAGAGCACAGCAGCTCACAACCACCTAAACTCAAGTTCCAGGGAATCAGTGCCATCTTCCTGCCTCCACAGACACCAGGAACACACACAGTGCACAGACATCATCCGGACAAAGCACCCATACCCATAAAATTATAATTAATTGTGTTTGTTCATAGATCTTTATACTTCAAGCTTTCTCACAGGCTCTTCCCCCACTGTGTGCACACAGGCCCTGCTTTGAACTCCTCTCTTTCTCCTTCAAGATTCTAGCTCCCAGTTTCTGGACCTTTATGGGAAACTCCCCAAACCCTCAACTCCCACCCTCTCCTGTGATGACTCCAGCCTCTGCAGTCACTTCTCTGAGCGTCCTCTCTTCCTGGGTCATTGTGAAGCTCGGTTTCTTCTTTTTTATGATCACCTTTCGTCTGTCTCTCTGGGCTCTTAAGTCCAGCTCCCCTTGGTCACTCTGCGACATCACAGCATCAGAACCTAAGCCTGGCTGTCACTTCCATTCACACACTCATTAGCAAGGCAGGTTTGCACTGGGCATGGAGCTCTGTTTGTCAAATACTTGGCTGTCATGTGTGAAAGCCTGGCTTTGGTCCCCAGTCCTGCACGAAACCAGGCTTGATGACTACATTTGTTATATCAAAACTTGGAAGGTAGAGGTCAGAAAATCAAAGTTGTCCTACATGAGACAGTGGAGGTCAGCATGAGCTACTTGAGACCCCGTCTCATAAACAGAAATATTTGTGGTCTCATATCTTGGTGTTTCTTTATCAGGATGGTTTGTCCTGGGGTGTGCTACAGAACACCCATGACTCAGTTTCCTCATGTGGCAATGACATCCCTGACACCATGTTTGACCTGCACACTTGGTCCTCAGTAAGCAGATTTGCTTCTCTTCTTGTGCACCTGATGACCCTGCCTGCCTATCATCTCCTCCTGGCTGTGCACTCAGTGCCCTGACCCTGGCACTTTCCGCACAGCAAACACAAACTGACTAGGGAGGGAACTCTGTGTCACTATCAGTGTATCCCAGTCACAGGCGGGGACGCTCTCCACACTCAGTGACCACAATGACCTGGAGAAAACAGCCATCCCCAAAACCTCAGTGACCCTGTTCAGGGATGCTGCCTTCTTCCCGCTGAAGCACACCCATGACTGATAAACCGTACCTGATTCTTGGCAGTGTTCCTGTCCAGGGAGCACGCACTGTTGCTATAACTCAAAGGTCAAAAGCTACTTCTTCAAAATGGCCTACTAGAATATTCAGTGACATCTGCTCACCCCAGTCTGTGGATTGCAGTCAAAGATGAAGACCACCCTATATGACTGGTCCCATTGTTCTCCATTTGCTCAGTTGAAAGTCAGCACAGATGTGACACATTTGGCTCATGGGACTATTCTTCTCATCAATTTTACCATCTCTAAGGTTTATTTCCACTACAACGAGAAGGAAATTGTTGGGGTGACACCAAGGGGGATGATATTTAGTGAGTGGGACTGAGACCCCTTATGCAGGGAGTTAAACACGAGGGAAATAAAGAGGCTCAGCTCAGCCCCAGTCCATGTGTCACCTGAACATGAGGACACCCCTCTACAGTTAAGTGACCCTGATGCTGCAGCTGTGAAGACCCCATGGTATCTAAAGAAGGATGTGGGGCACTTTCCCAGTTGCCATGGTGAGCTATCTGTGAGTGTGTTTTCCCTTGGGATGGTGTTTGCCTTGTGCTTTCCCACAATGCCCTCTGTACACTTTTCAATCAATTTTGGAGAGAAATACCCAAAAGTGAGATTTGCTCCATCACAGTTTAGAAGCAGGAAAGGGTCACCTCAGACCCCTCCATGATGTGATACCCAACTCATTATTAGTCACTGAAATTTTTTAAAAATCCACATTGAAAACATAAAGATTCTGTTCCCCTTCTGGTCAGTCTCTGTGTCTCTCTCTGTGAGACTCACTCATTGTCTTCTCTCTCTCTCTCTCTCTCTCTCTCTCTCTCTCTCTCTCTCTGTAGTTGGTTTTTTTTTTCACTCTTACCCTTTGCACTTCGGGGACCTGTCAGCCACCCCCAAATAAACACAAGGACTCTTGTTCCTAGTTATGAATGCCTGGCCTTGTCTCTAGCCAACTTTTCTTCATTTAAATTTTACCATTTTCCCATCTACCTTTAACTTCTGGGTTTTTACCTTTCTCTACTCTGTATTTTTCTTTAATTGTTGCTCCACAGCTTACTGGGTGGCTGAGTGGTTGGGTGGCTTGGTCCCTGCCTTGGTGTGCTCTCCCTTCTCCCTTCCTTCTCCCTTTCCTGCTCCTCCCACTCGCCTCTCTCTATTTTCCTATTTATTCTCTCTGTTTGGCAGACCTAACTGTCCCTCGCCTGCCTACCTATTCATCATGCAGCTTCTTATCAGACCAATCAGGTGTTTTAGGCAGGCAATGTAACAGCTTCAGAGACTTAAACAAATGTAACACATCTTTGCATCATTAAAAAAAATGTTCCACAGCATTAATGGATGTAACACATCTTAGACTAATATTCCACGGTCTCTCCATCAGTCTTCTGTTTTTCTCTTTTCCTTATCTGTGCTAGGTGAACTTCTTTTTAACCTGAGGTGAGAACTCCTTCACTAGATGAAATTCCATATGGCTAACTGCACCTGCTCATCTTGCAGCTGACAGGGTTTGTTTCCCAGAACATGGCCGCTCGCAACCATCTAAACTCAAGTTCCAGGGATTCCGTGCCATCTTCCGGCCTCCACAGATACCAGGAACACACACAGTGCATAGACATCATCAGGCAAAGCACCCATATCTATAAAATAATAATTAATTATATATGTTCATAGATCTTTGTACTTCAAGGTTTCTCACTGGCTCTTCCTCTACTGTGTACTCACAGGGCCTGCTTTGAACTCCTCGTTTTCTTCTTCAGGATTCTAGCTCCCAGTTTCTGGACCTTTATGGGAAACTCCCCAAACCCTCAGCGTCCACCCTCTCCTGTGGTGACTCCAGCCTCTGCAGTTACTTCCCTGTGTGCTCTCTTCCTGGGTTATTGTGAAGTTCAGTTTGGTTTGCATGGTTGTTTCTCGTCTGTCTCTCTAGACTCTTAAGTCCAGCATCCCTTGGTCACTCTGCGACATCACAGCATCAGAACCTAAGCCTGGCTGTCACTTCCATTCACACACTCATTCAGCAAGGCAGGTTTGCACTGGGCATGGAGCTCTGTTTGTCAAATACTTGGCTGTCATGTGTGAAAGCCTGGCTTTGTTCCTGGCACTGCATGAAACAGGGCTTGATGGCACACTTGTAATTTCAGAACTTGGAAGGTAGAGGTCAGAAAATCAAAGTCATCCTGCATGAGACAGTGGAGGTCAGCATGAGCTACTTGAGACCATGTCTCATAAACGAAGAGTTGTGGTCTTATATCTTGGTGTTTCTCTATCACGATGGTTTGTCCTGGGGTGTGCTATAGAATCCCTATGACTCAGTTTCCTCACCGGGCAATGACATCCCTGACACCATGTTTGGCCTGCACACTTGGTCCTCAGTAAGCAAATTTGCTTCTCTTCTTGTGCACCTGATGACCCCGCCTGCCTATCGTCTCCTCCTGGCTGTGCACCCAGTGCCCTGACCCTGGCACTTTCCGCACAGCAAACACAAACTGACAGGGAGGGAACTCTGTGTCACTATCAGTGTATCCCAGTCACAGGCGGGGACGCTCTCCACACTCAGTGACCACAATGACCTGGAGAAAACAGTCGTCCCCAAAACCTCAGTGACCCTGCCTGGGGATGCTGCCTCCTTCCTACTGAGACACACCCAGACTGATAAACCTAGCTCACTCTTGGCAGTGTGCCTGCCCAAGGAACACACACTGTTGTTTCCCCTCTTGTTTGCAGGTCAAAGATCAAAAGCTACTTCTTCAGAGTCACCAACTAGAATATTCAATGGCATCTGCTCACCCAGTTTGGGTTTATTACACCCAAAAATAAACCCCCTCCCCATGATTGGTTCAATTTGTCCTCAATTCACTCTGCTGAAGGTCAGCACGGATGTGACACATTTGTCTCATGTGAATATTCATCTTGCCATTTGTACAGTCCCTGAGGTCTGTGATGGGGCTTTGCTACCACTGCAGTGAGAAGGAAATTGTTGGGGTGACACCATGGGGGATGACATTTAGTGAGTGGGACTGAGACCACATATGCAGGGAGTTAAACAGGAGGCTAAGCCCCAGTCCATGTGTCTCCCGAGGATGAGGACACCCCTTTACAGCTAAGTGTCCCTGAAGCTGCAGCTGTGGACCCCACAATATCAAAAGATGCAGCCAAGCTGTAGGGGAACAGGTCTTTAATCCCAGCACTTGGATTAAAGAGGCCACACTGGGATTTCTAGGACAGCCATGGCTGTTATACAGAGAAACCATGTATTCCAAAACCAAACCAAAATAAAATAAATAATAATAAAATGGAGAACACTTTCCCAATTTCTGTGACTCACAAGCTAAAAATGTCTTCTCTCAGCCCCAGAGAGTGAGAGCGTTATCTGGGAATGACGTGGACTTTCAAAAACTCACAACCCACCCCCAGTGACACACCTCTTCCAACAAGACCACACCTCCTAATCCTTCCCAAATGGTTCCACCAAATGGAACCAAGTATTCAAACCTATGAACCTACGGAGGCCATTCTCATTCAAATGACTCCAGATAGTGTAATTCTCTCAAGCAGCACACACTCCTGGGAGGGAGAAACTTAAAGATCTGTGATACAAAGTGAGAGAAAAGAAAGGGGGAGGGAGAGAGGAGAGGGACGGGGGAGATTTGCAGTGACTTGAGCGTAGGCCAGGTATGCAGGGTTGTTCTGACTCAGCAAGGTGCACGTCCCCATACACCCCAGGTGGGCCCAGCAGCAGAAAGAGGGTGAAAGTCCTAACAGAACACTGATGGTGGAGGATGGAAGGGGACCTTCTCTCTGACCCCATCACCTTCAACCTGTAGCTTCTCCTCAACCTACTCCATAGACCACTTTGCTCTTCCTGGCCCTGGCCACACAAACTCACTCCAGTCCCTTGTGCTCCACGCTGCCTTTGCCTGGAAGCTGCTTCCTATGCACAGCGAGGAGTTCACTCGAGTCTCTAGGTGGATGTCATGTATCAAGATGGTTTCTCCAGGTCAGGCCATCAAGCTCCATGGCTACCTCTTCTTTGCTGAAAGACCCAAGGCTCAGTGTCTCAGTCCTTGTCCTTCCCGCTGGGAAAGGGTGATAGTTTAAGAAGTCTATGAGATGAAGTGTGGCGTACAGTCCTGCCAATATACATCGCTCTTTTCACCTGCGCTAGGCTGGACCACTTCTTAAAGTAACTGGGGGAAGGGAAGTCTAATGACACATCAAACTCTCCTCTCTTTTTCATTCCTCTCAAGTTCAAGGTTGAGATGGGCTCTCAGAGAGAACTTGGACAGACAGGGAGGCCAAAAGTAGCTTTGTACGCAGAGTTGGGTTTTTTTTTGCTTGTTTTTTTGTTTTTTTTTGTTTTTTGGTTTGTTTGTTTTTTTTTTTTTTTTTTTTTTTGGTCAGGGCCGCCGATTCCCCAGTAACCACACAGAGACATAACATTAATTATAAATGTTCAGCTGATAGCTTAGGCTTATTTCTAACTAGCTCTTACAACTTAAATTAACCCATATTTCTTATCTATGCTCTACCATATGGCAGTACCTTTTTTTTTAAACACAGCATGTTCATCTTGCTTCTTTCCATGACTCCTGGCGTCTCTGCCCTCCTTCCTCTCAGAGCTCTCTGTTTGTCCTCAAGTCCTGCCTACCTTCTACCTGCCCGGCTATTGGCCAGTCAGCTCCTTACTAGCCAATGAGAGTAATTCATATTCACAGTGTACACAAAGATTGCTCCACAGCATAGCTTTGCTTTGGGGAACTGTCTTGGGGTTAGTGGTATGCAGCTCTGTGCAGATGTGCACTGTGGTTCTAATTAGTCTCTATGAGTATTAGAGAGAGGGACCACTGGGGACAAGGGGAAGGAGCAAAGCCAAGGATCTCAGTGCTTCCAGTCAGGGAAGAGAGAAGCTGAGTTCTGTAGCACACCTGACACCTGTCTGGAGAAGAGGATGCTGGCACATGGGGAGGGGCTAAGGGCTGGTCTGAGAACAGTTGGGTGGGGTAGATGGATGACGACAAGCCATTTGCTGGGCAAATGTCTAGATCTAGAACATACACACATCTACACCGCCTGTGGGCTGATCCGCTTCTCCTTTATCACAGGTGAAGTTACACTAAGGCCCATGGAACACAACAATATGCACAGGACCTGGGGCGAGGTCTTTATTATTATTATTATTATTATTATTATTATTATTATTATTATTATTAGCTTTTGGTTTGGGGGTTTTGTTTTGTTTTGTTTTCTTAAGACAGGGTTTCTCTGTGTAGCTTTGGAGCCTGTCCTGGAACTCACTCTGTAGACTAGACTGGCCTCAAACTCACAGAGATCCACCTGCCTCTACCTCCTAAATGCTGGGATTAAAAGCATGCACCACCACTGCCTGTAGTGGTATTTCATTTGTATTTTAATAAATAAAGCTTTCCTGAAGATCAGAGAGTAAAACAGCCCCACTGGTCAGCCTTACAGACCAGGCAGTGGTGAGACATACCTTTAACCCCAGTAGCCACACGAGTTTGCCACAGAACCTGGGCCCTAAAGAGGAATATAAGATGGGAGGAGACATCTCTCAGACACAGTCTCATTCTGAGATTCCTGGAGACAGGATCGCCATTTTGTACTGAGGTTGAGGAAAGAGCCAATGGTTGGTTGCTTTGGTTTTCAGATCTTCAGGTTGACCCCCAATTTCTCTCTCTGAGTTTTTAATCATTTGTTCTTCAACTGCCCTGCATAATAATAGTTATCTAAGGCAGGGTGTCTCTGTGGTATCCTGGAACTCACTCTGTAGACCAGGCTGGCCTCAAACTCAAGAGATCCATCTGCCTCTGCCTCCCAAGTTCTAGGATTAAAGGCATGCACCACTGTCAGCCAGGGAAAGGTCTTCTTGGCCCATTCTTTGCCTTGTGTAGAAGGGGGAGTGTATGGGGGTGCACACGGGGTTAGGGTATGCAGGTGAGCATGTCCAAGTCAGCTAATAACCTCTTGTGTTGGCCTTTTATTTGATAAACGGCTTCCCGTTGGCCTGGAACTGAACAACCAACCCAGGCTATCTGGCCCATGGACGTCCAGGGAGCCCCTTATCTACCCTTCCTTTCTTGAAGCCCTGGGATTATAGTTGCTCAGAGTTTCACACAGCTTTCTACATGAATTCTGGGGATCTGAAGTCAAATCTCACACTGGCAATGCAGGCACATTACGGACTGGGACATTTCTCCACCCCATGAACTTTGGTTTTCAGAAGCCCCCTCAGACTTGGGAGGCACAAGACATTCTGAGCAGCTCACAGTTTGCCACAGGACACGGCTCTGTCTTGTAACCCTTGCTGTCTAGCTTCTGTCCACCCCAGCAGCACTCCCCACCCCTCACCCCTGCACTCAGGGGGTGTAGCCTGCCGGAAGTCCACAGCCTTGTGCAGACAGAAGGCAAGCTTGCTAAGACAGCTGAGGCCTCAGGAAAGTAGACGTCTGAAAGCTCAGGCCAGGAGTTAGCTACTATCCTGCTCTTCTTAACAATGATAACAAAACACAGTTTTGCCGTCACCTGGCAGCCATTTAGCAGAACGTTCGACTCCCAGAACCTTAAACTATTGGAAGGTTCATTGTCTTCTTAAATGTGAAGTTGGGGCTTGTACCTCCCAGCAAGGCTAAAGATGCAGGACACTGACATCTTAGAACCAGGGCAGTAGCCAGGATGGTTCCTTCGTCTGTTTCTGTCTCGTTAACTGACAAATACACATTTGTTTACCTCAGAGGCTCACCACTGGAAAGAATTTGCTTTTGTTCATTAACCCCAGGGCAGGACTCCCCAGATTCGGCTCCCTAAAACTGTGATCTAACTACGCCACCTGCTGGCAATGTCAGAAAGTACATGTGGCGTCTGGTTACTGTTTTAGAATGACTGAGGAAAATTAATACCTGGGCAAACACAGGACCATGTTGGATACCACAAGGCTGTTCACTTGTATTCCCTGAGGAAATTACTGGGTAGTTTTTAAAAAAATCAGCTTCTTGAGCAGGGCGGTGGTGGTGCATGCCTTTAATCCCAGAACTCAGGAGGCAGAGGCAGGAGGATCTCCGTGAGTTCGAGGCCAGCCTGGTCTACAAGAGCTATGACTATGGCTCCATAGCTACAGAGAAACCCTGTCTCAAAAAAAAAATCAGCTTGCTGATCCAGTGACATGGATCAGTGGGTAAGGCGCTTGCCTCCAAACCTGAGTTTTATTCTGGGAATCCACATAGTGGAAGGAGAGAACTGGCTCCCACAAGCTGTTCTCTGACCTCCCAACCCATACCGTAGCGGTGCACACATACACACACATACACACACACACTGGAAGAAAGAATACATACATCAACCAATAAACCAGCTTCCTGATTCACACCTAGTGGTGCCTGGCCCGTTGTCATCAACTGATACTGTATACCTGCAACACACCAGGCATCTCTGTGGGGACATTTGAGATCACTGCTCCCTGCTTCCACTGGGGAAGCACAGGGAACCCAAGTAACTTCTTTACAGTAACACAGCTCCCTGCTGTTCAACCTTCCAAAGTGGGGAGGGGGCAAAAGTAGCAGTAAAAAGTACCCCTAAATAATTTATTATATAATTAGCTTTAAAAGATGTCTTAACACGTAAACTTTTTCTATCCCATTTCTCTGCAAAGCTCCAAACAATAACACTGCACCACACCTAAAAATCAGGCAGTGATGTTTACTCCAATTTTTTGCCTGAATGAGGAGCCAATTCTGGGAAGGGAATATTTTCTTTTGGGTCAAAGGACAACAGACTGTGACCTCCCAAGGCCCCTTTCCGAAAGAGTGGCCACCCGTCCTGAAGATGGGTTCTCCACCATTCATGAAGGGTAATCACCTGACTCTAAGAATACAGTGTTCATAAAAAGAAACTGTTTAGAGTTCCTAATTTCTCCCATCTGTTTGAGGGAGGGCTTCCGATTTGGAACTCAAGGGAAGGATTCCAATGCGGATATATTCTCTGGGCTTTTAGTGCCATGGATTTGAGAAGGCAAGCCTTAATTTCAAGGCAGGCTTCATAAGCCCAGGCTGTTGAAATAATTACACACAAACAGAACACAGGGGTTATTAAAACCGGCTCAAGTTCAAGCCACAGATTTCCTCAATGGGGCAATGTTCCTCCTGCAACGGTGGAGCAGAGCAGGCATAAAGAGTCCAGATCGTATCTAGAAATGGCATCTCATGTTTTTCTCTCTGCTGTTTACACCACGGAGTTGTGCTCCCACGAGCCAGTTGAGGGAGGAAGACACAGTACTGCATTTGAAGGCACGCAGTGGTTTACACCGTGTTTGCTTTAGTAACACGCCCAGTGTCCGGCTTGTGCACATCATCTAACTCTGGCTCACACCCGCCCCCAGCAGATTAGCTAGCCTGCTTTGCAATCTCCTCCCGGAACTAGCTAACAGAGGAAGCCGGAAGAACCGATAAGGCCCCTTCTTTCGGAGACTCTCAGCCTTTGTGCGGGCACACACACAAAGTTCCAGCAGACTTTAAGTAACACGAAGTATGGCTGCCCAGATTTAATTACCTGGGAGGATGGCTCCCTGCTCCACACAGCAGGCTTTGTGAACTACAGAGTCAAAGGCACCTCTGCCTCCGTCAAAAGTGGCCGTGTTGTCTTTGGGATATCCAGAAACTTCTCTTTGGGGTCTTGAGATGTAAAACTTTATCCAGGAAAGGAGGAACTCTAGACACAGAGAACCTGGATGCTCTTGTGAGAGAGGGGTCTTAATTCAGAATTCGTACATTAAAAGCGAGTCTCTCCATGCATGTCCTCCCTGAGGCGAAGATCTTGTGGCAGCAGAATTTGATTCTCTACCTCTTTGTAGGCAGAGCCCTGCTCGTTTTCCCAGGCAGCGCTACATGGGTGAGCAATGGAGCTTGCTTCAAGTCAGCTCTAGCATGTAGTGGCACGGCGAGGGGACAGCTGCCAGTGACCTGTCTCCGGGTGAACAGTTAATTCCATTGGCTCAGACATGACCTGACCTGAGCAAGAAGGAAACCTGGTTAGGGTTTCTAAGAATAGCTCCCTGCTCACATCCAGATAGGCCACATGGGGGGAGACCCTTCTTTACCATCCTTCCTCTTCCAGTGCCCGTGTGACATTTGGATGGGTGGTCACCATGGGTTACGACAGGGCTGGGAGCAAAGTCCTTTGCTCAGAACATGAGTCCATGGAGAGATGGAAAGATAACAAGTCACTGCATCAGCCTGGACTGCTCGTCTGTGGGCTTCTTAAGAAATAAATAAGGGGGTGTTACCATTAGAACCTCTGTGTTCTGGTGTTCTGCTACTTGGAGCCAAAAGAATTCCCTAAAAATGAATAGATTTGCCAAAGAAGAATAAGTAATTAAAATAAGAAATGAACAGAACTCTAGGCCCTGTCTATATGGAATTAGAAATACATTTTTGTGAAGATTTATTTTTCATTTTTTTAATGTGTCTGTGCATTGAGTACAGTTGCAGATGGTGGCCAGCAGAGGGAGACAGATTCACTGACTTTACAGGCCTTTGGGAGCCACCAATGTCGGTAATGGGGCCCTGAACTTGCAGCAAGCTCTCCTAACCACTGAACTACCTCTCCAACCACCCCCCAAAACACCTCATACTCTCTGTCTCGGATGATTTGCTTATTCAATCATGGCTCTCAACAAGCTTAGCTCTTTCTAATTTGAAGGATTTGGATAGCGAGCCAAGGGGTTTTTCTGAGGAATGCTTCAAAACTTCCAAAGAATGTACAGCCTTTTTTGGTGGCTTTGAGCGTAACAAAGGCTTTTGGGAAATGTGGCAACTGAGATGCACGTGATGCATCCCAAGGGCTTATTATTTTTTTGAGGTCATATTTTATATGACCCCTAGCAAGTGCTTCAGGTTTGTAAGCAAGCCTAGAACAAACAACCTCATTCCGATACACAAAAAAATTCAGTAGATGAAGACAAAGAAGCCCAGAACTCGCCATCTCCAGATGCTGTCATCTGCCAGGGACAGCCTGGGTGTCTTACAGGCCACTATCCCCAAACAAAAGACTTGCTTATTGACAGAGTGAGTGAGGAAATGGCTCTATCACAAACACGAGTGACAAGTTCTAGTTAACTTCAGGCAGTCCTTCTCTTCGCTGGCCTCTGTAATTGACTTCCTCACAAACACCTTGTTTTTTGGATCACGGGGCAGCACGATACTCATGTTGGCTTGAGGCTTTGCTCAACTCTGCCTGCCGGCTGATCCACTCACTGGACAGGGCTGTTGATTGACCATGGGACTGAGAGCAAAGTCCAGCACCTCTGGGACCACCTAGTCCAGGCAGCTCATTGGCCTTGGCCCTCCTGCTCTCTAGATAAGTCAGTTTGTCCATCTGGATTTTCTCTCCACCTTCTCCCCACTCCCTTCTCCTGTGGTCACCCCAGATTGTACTGACACCCAGTGATGAGCTTCTGCACCCATGGGCTCCTTGCTGCTTTGGCTGAGGTAGATGCCAAGCAAGAAACTAGAGATAGGGGAGTGAGGGTGGGGACCTCCAGTTGACACATCCTTCAACAAAAAAGCTATTGCTCTTACCCCGGGCATACAGCTCATGCATCTAGTGCAGAACTCAGGAGGACGAAAAACTGAGATTTCCAGCCAAGCCCAGGCTGCATAGCGAGATGCAGTCTAGCCTGTGCTACCCTGGGAGACCAGGTTTCAAAAACAAAGTTACTGTTTTTAAAGTAACCAACTTCAGCCTACCCTCTCTCCTTCTTGGGGCATGACTGTTCCCCATGGGTTCCCGTGCTGTCCTGTCCTGCCGTACCCACTCACTGTAATGAGTCTCTCTGGAGATGGCCCTTGCTTGGATCATCTGCTATTGAAACATGTCACCTATTTCCTTTCGACCCTTGTCGTGGATGGCTCCCAGGATCTCTGGGTAACTTGTGGTTATGAATCGTAGGAGGAACTGAGTGGGCGGGGCGAAGCAGCTACTGAGATGCATTCCTTTTAGCAGTAGGTGTTAGGGATCCAAAGTCACCCGCCTGAGGAAGCAAACTTGGCAGTGAGGGCGTGCTGTTGTTTGCAAAACTCCTTACCACACATGTACCTGGACAGCTGTTTCCACGGGCCAGGCGCTCTGGAAAGTTTGCACACTGTAACTCGGACAAGAAAAACACAGAGTTCCCGGGAAGTCAGCAGCCATAAATGTGTCACTATGGAAGATGGCAAGGTCAAGAATCATCAGCTTCTGCTTGTTAGAAATCTTTTTTCAGACGCCTAGAGGAGGGGACGTTGAAAATGTGCCATGCCAGAGCCTATGAGTGGTTAAAAAAAAAAAAGTAAAGGGGGCAAAGACCCACAGACGCTAACAAAGCACCTACTGTGGGCTAGGTCCTGCTGCACTTTTGGGGAGGAGGGTAATGGAGATCAATCCATTACCCAGCCAGCAAGCAGGAGATCTGTGGCTCCAAGCCTGCTTGGGGATGGGAAAGGGGAGTGCCCGTGGGGTCCAATACCGTCCTTGTCGTAGAGTAATCGATGCCAAACCAACTGGAAGACTCCACTGATTCTGGCAAGCTTTCCTAGAACAGGAAGGTGTTATGCAGGTTGTGGGGGGAGAAAGGCCGCTCATGATCTTAGCCAGCACTAGAGCACACCCGCGGTAATACCGACCTAACAGAGATGACCCCTGGTATAACAGTAGCATGACTGTTGTGGAGTAGCTAACCACTTGCTGACTGGACTTGATGTCTACTACACAGGAGGGATTGTCAAGCCTCACACTGTAATCCTGAGCAAAAGCCCGCGGCTCGGGAGGTCATAGGCCTAAGGCAGAACCTGCTGATGCTGTCTCGCTAAAGGATATGCTGCCAAATTGCCCTCTAAATATTTATTCTTATACCCATAGCCCTGGGATATTCTCAGCCTTGGCCAGAGAGTGGGCAGCAGTCAGTGCAGATTCGTAATTGTCAAAGTGCTGAGCAGGAGACTGGTGTGCAGCTCCACAGGGGACATGTTGACTGACTCCATGGCATGGTATTTCATTTGTACTTTAATAAATAAAGTTTGCCTGAAGTTCAGAGAGTAAAGCAGCCTCACTGATCAGCCATACAAATCAGGCAGTGGTGACACACACCTTAGTACCAGTAGCCACACTAGTTTGCTGTAGAAACCGGGCGATAGTGGTGCACGCCTTTAATCCCTGCACTAGAGAGGAGTATAAGACGGGAGGAGACAGGTTTCAGGCTCAGTATCATTCTGAGGATTCCTGGAGGCACCATTTTCAGGCTGAAGTAGAGGAAAGAGCCGGTGGCTGGATGCTTTGCTTTTCTGGTCTTCAGAGTGAATCCCAATATCTGTCTCTGGGTTTTTATTAATTTTGCTATGTTTGGCGCCCAATGTGTGTTTCTTTGGGACTGAGCAGATACAAGACCAGGTGGGACAGAAGCTTCTGTCTACAACTCCAGCATCGCCAAAGCTCAGGAAACTTCTGGGTGTGGGGGGGTAAAAGCTGGAGGGTGGGGAGGGATGCTGTGAAATGTGATCCGGACACAACACGGCTATTGCATTAGCGAACCTCTGACACCTGTGGTTCCTTGCACACAATCAAGCCAGCCAGAATCCCAGCACAACATGGGTAAATGATCTCCAGGACACCCCCCCCCCTTACCGAGGAGCAACTGGAAAATGATCCGTGCTGAGAGGGCAGGAGATGATTATATTTTTGAAGATGTGGTTGCTGGTTGAATCCTCGTGTACAAATGGGAAGTCTTTTTAAAAAAATGGCATGAGGTTGAATGTAGAACATGTTAGAGAAGATATGGGGTGAGTTAGGGAGATGGGGGTAAAAATGATCAGATTTCATTGTATACAAGTATGAACATCTCAAAAACAAAGAAAATAATCTAAATTACCGTCCTTGTCCCTTTGCATCTGTGTTACCTTAGGCAGATCATGAGGCGGCATCCCACACTGGTCAAATTAAGCAAATACTACCTTCACTACAGGTCTGCCACCAGTATTAACTGGGGGCCCTTTTTCCTTGGTGCTCCCAACACTTAATGAACATTCAAGAATTTTCAGGAAGCAGAGAATTGCCAGGTGCAGGGCTTCCCTTTTCCCTTGCATATCTAGTTACATAACTCTTTTTTAAGATGTATTTTTATTGTATGGGTATGAGCACTTGCTTCCATGTATCTATGTGTACCATGTGGGTACAGTGCCCCTGGAAGCCAGAAGAGGACATTGGATCTCCTAAAATTGGAGTTACAGATGACTGTGAGCCCCCATGTGGGTGCTAGGAAACCAAATCCAGGTCCTCTACAAGAGCGTGTTCTCCTAACTCGTGAGTCATTTCTCCAGCCCCTGGTTATACAATTTTATATAATTTTTGCCACTTCAACTGGAACAGAAATTGATGAATAATAACCATGAATGAAACAAAGAACCAGAGCAGGACACAGGTCACCTCATCTCCACTTCACACTATCCTGGAAAAAGAGAACCACGAGGATCCCTTACTTATTTTTTTGAGTGTGTGGTATACATGTGCATGCATACTCGTGTATATGTTGGTTCATGTGGTGTGTGTGTGTCAATGTCTTCCTTACTTTTTGAGGCACTGTCTCTCACTGGACCCAGAGCCCATGGACTTGGTTGGACCAACTGGCAATAAGCTTCAAGGACCCATTTGTCTTTGCCCCTCTCCCTCATTGTCAGAGTTGCAGGCATGCAGCATCGTACTGGCTTTATACCTGGGTGCTGGGGATTCAAACTCAGGTCCTCATGCTTATTCAGCAAACACTTTACAGACTGAGTCATCTCCTCAATCTATGCCCCTGCTCCTTTAGCAGAGTCTCACAGATGTTATTAATTCCCCCAAGGGTGCACAGGCAGGAGGAAGCGGAAACGGGAGCCACATGTATGGTTCCCATACAGTCACTCTTAACCACTGCCCTGTACTTAGTCCCTGTTCTGTGTGTGTGGTGTTTTTACAAACCTTCCTATCCTTTTTTTCTTTATGCAAAAAAGTCCCACTGTTCTGGACACTTTAAATATTAATTCTATACTCCTCATAAAAATTTCCAATATTTCGACAGTTAGCATTGCCCAAACATACAAACAGAATATTCAGGGCCAGAGATATGAAGAAATATCCCAAGGTTGCACAGTCTTTCTAATCCAAACCCAGCTTTGCTCAGATTGACATCCGGGTCACAGCGTTTTAAAACAGACAAGGCTGAAACTGCCCACACCACTGTTGATAGGAATGAAGACTGTCACCATGCTGTCACGCTGCGACTTTCCAAAGACTGCATGACTAGATACTGGCTCTCAGCCATCAGCCACACTGTAAAAATATATGAGAGTGGATCGTGGCCTCCTCGGGAACATCAAGAAAATTCGCAAAGCAGCCCTGCGCTGGTCTAACCTCAGACTTGTGCTAAAACCACCACTCCCTTGGTGGACAAAATAACTCAGCAACTCTGAACTGCAGACATGAGCCGGAGGAGAGCCTGGCCCCTTGTTCTAGGCTCTGTGGGATGAACATTAAAGGTTAATTACTCCAAGGGAGAGTCTGGCATTTGATCCTGGTGCCAGTCAAACTTGGCCAATATTGACGCCAACCCAGCCAACATTGGAATGCAAACACAATGAAAATCTAACTTCTTGGGCAGGAAAAGGCCAAAAGAATCTGAACACCCAGGAGGACTGATCAAGGACTGAGGCAGTCCCCTCAGGACCTGATGCCAAGGCCTCTGTTGGACACGGACACTGGACCACTAGAAATACCATTTGCACAGATGCGCGGTGGGCGAGGTGTAGGCTCTCTGCCCCTCACTCCCTGTGTGTTTCACATGACCAGTGCCCACCAGAGTGTTTGAAATTCGACTCTCAATTTACAAAGTGTTTGTGTCAACCCCAGGCTAGGGTAGTGTTGGGACTAATTGAGTCCTGGCCTTCAGCTGCTCTTCGCTGCTAGAGCCTTCTAATTGAAGTTACTAGAAACTGTGCCTAGCCTAGAGGATCAGAGGATGGGATTTTCACCTGTTAGCCATTGACTGTAGGGTATTTAAGCCTCCATGGTGCTATTAAAGTAGGGCTTTTGTACCAGCGATTGGAGGTTTGTGTGTCTGTCTGTCTCTACATGTGTTTCCTCAACCTCCAGCCCCTTGCCTGAAGCTCGCAAACTGGATTGGGGGGAGGGGTTGCGGGGGATGGGTTGCGGGGGAGGGGGGCGGTGCGCGACAGGGTAGAGCATCTAGAGCATCTCTTCTCGGATTCTGTCTTTCCCTTGGTTAGTCTTCGAACATTTCTAGTTCCTACACACGCCTCTCTAGACAGAGTTCCTTTGTGAACCACACAGAAACTACTCTGTCACTTTCTCTCTTTCTGTTGTGTGATATTTTGTTGGTGTTCTGACAAATAAAGCTTGCTTGGAATCAGAGGGCGGAGTTAGCCACTAGTTAACCATAGAGGACTGGAGGACTATACAGAGAGACAGGAAGTGATAAGACAGGTTTGGGCCGTTTGGATGGAGGAACGGAAGAGGTAGGAAGCAACTGTAGCTGCTCCTCTGCTTCTCTGATCGTTCAGTGGGCTGGTATTTCAGCAGCTATTGGCTGACGGAGCGGAAGGCGCTCCCACAGCACCGTGGGCTCGTGCTTCAGCGACTATTGGCTGAAGCAGCGGAAGATACTCCCGCAGCAGAGCTATGTTGCAGAATAGCACTCTAACTAGACAAGATGTGTTACATTTGTTTATGCTACATTTGTCTGATGATGTAAAAATGTGTTGCTTTGCCTGCCTAAACCACATGATTGGTCTAATAAAAAGTTGACCGGCCAATAGATAGTCAGCAGAGGGATAGGCAGGGCTGGCGGTAGAGAGAATGAGTAGGAGGAGAAATCTAGGCTAGAGAGGACAGAGTAGAGCCAGCTAGCCAGGCAGCCACCAGGCAGTCAGAGTACAACATATAAAAACGAAAGAAAGGTAAAAGGCCCAGAGGTAAAATGTAGATGAAAAGAAACAGGTTAATCTAAGTTATAAGAGCTAGTGGGACAAGCATAAGCTAAGACTGAGCATTCAGCACTAACAATAAGTCTGTGTCATGATTTGGGAGCTGGTTGGTGGCCCAGAAGAAAGCCTGCTACAGCCTTGAGAACCCTAACAGGATGTAAGGAAGGTTGGTGTGAGGATAAGAGGAAGCAGGCGTGGAGGTGGCAGTGGGTGTGCCCATAGCAGCTCTGACCTGGCAGCCTGCAAACAGCAGATGTGAAGACAGAACAGCTGGTGGAGGAGGGCGCGCCCTAAGATCTGGGGTGTTAGTTTAGTTATAGCAATACTTCCTTTGTGTCTTCTTTAACTTCATGACTTTTTATGACAATTTTGTTTGTAAAATCTTGAAATCAATTATATCTTAAGACTTAATAATGGTATTTTAAACACATAATACATGTGTGCTGTCAACCCAGTATCCAACAGGCATGAACATAGATAGAGTGAAGCAAAACTCTCAATATATATTGTGTGTCTTCAAGCCGGTTATGTAGTTTAAAGATTCTATCATCTTCCACGTTTATATTTATACACACACACACACACACACACACCACCTTTGAAAGAGATGGGAGTAGTTATATCTCCATGCACTCACTTTATAGCATGGCCGCAGATCTCACTTATGTCTTTATCTAAACTTCATAAGATCGCTCCTGCTGGCTTTCTTTTGCTGTGGTCAACACCAAGACCAGAAGCAACTTGGGGAAGAGAGAGTTTATCTTGTAGCTTGTAGTCCATGATTGAGAGAAGCCAGGGCAGGCGCGCAGGGCAGTAACAGAAAGCAGAAGCCATGAAGGGGCATTGCTTACTGGCTTGCTCCTTCTGACTTGCTCACCCAGCTTTCTTAGCCAGCCCAGAACCACCAGCTTAAGGGATGGCACCACCCACAGAGGGCTGAACCCTGATTATCAATTAGCAACAAAGAAAATGTCTCATAGACATGGCCCCAGGCGAGTGTAGTGTAGGCAATTCTTCAGCTGAGATTCCCTTTTCCTAGGTGACTCCAGGCATGTGTCAAGTTGTCAAGCTAAAGCTAACAAGGACAAAAACATGGAGATCACAGACGACAGATTGCAAAAGCCCTTAGGGACACACACGGCACATTGGCCAGCACATTGAAGCACATGTAACTCTTATATTTAACCGTTGATTGAATAAATGTTTCTGAATTCCCTTTATGAGTTTTTTAAAAATAAGTTAGTTTGTTCTGTTTTGGTTTAGCAGAGCAGAGGAATTTTGCTAAGTACCTTTGCATCCCTCTATCTCTGCTTCACTTTTCAAAAGACTGTCCATCATTTGTCCACTGCTGAGTGAGGGTGGGGTTAGGGGTTGGGATATCAGATTTGTGGATCCCCAGAATGGGGAGAGGAAGAGAAAGGGGCAGAGCAGGGGAATTTTTGCAGATGAGAGAAGCAGTTTGCAAGCCTGTGGGCTAGACATAGACCAGCTTTTTAAAAACTTGTAACTCAAGGTATGATTCAGGCGGGGCTGGGCCCGAAGGAATGGGGGACTTGGTGTCTTGTTTCTTTTATGGGGAGTGAAACCTAGTTTTATGTCAGCTATAAGTCGGCAGTGGGGGCGGTGTGGAAGGGTAAAGGTGGACTTTCCATTCTGGAGGGGCTGACAGGCATTGTGGGAGAAACCACAGCTAGCTATGGCCAGGGCCCTGGAGGCAGATCTGGGCAGTGCACTCCCAGGAAGGGGACCAGCCTCTTGGCAAATGTCAACTTCTGGTCCAGGTTGGGGGTGGGAGTGCAGAGCCGACAGAAGTGAGAAGACCCGACAGAGAAGATGGCAGGGGAGCAAGGTGGCAGCTGAGAGCATGTGGGATCTGAACTGGACCAGAGGAGGAGCTGGACAGGGTCACCTGATTAGAGCAGGGACTTTGGCTTCCAGGGAATCGCCTGGGAAAGAAACCGCCCGGGGTAGCAGTTGCTCTCCAGCTAACAAGAGGAAAGAAATTTTTCCGGAGAAGAATCTTAGTAACGGGACTAACAGAAAGTGGCACCAAACTGGCCGAGAAGTGGGCAGTTTAAAACTGAGAGAAGGGATATGTGGCAAGTTAGGAGGAAGGCCAGACTGGAGAGCAAGGACCAGGACCAAGGTGGAGCAGGGAGAACAGAGAGAAGGGTGATGGGGGTGAAGAGAGAGAGAGAGAGAGAGAGAGAGAGAGAGAGAGAGAGAGAGAAGCATGGAGCCCCTGCCCATCTTCCGTCACATTAGAGAGAGCCCTTCCAGTTTTAATGAATTTGGAAGTGAGATGGACCACCCTATGGGATTTTGGAGCGGGTGTTTTGGGCAGGCCATGTTACAGCAGGACATGAGAAGTTGTAGCTTCAACAGAGCCCTTTTTAGAAGATTGGTGGCCCATGATGGCTCAGCAGAGTGAGGAGGGAGATTCAACAGAAATGAGGCCAAAGGGAAGGGTGTCCCTGAAAACAATGGCTCTGTTTAGTAGCAGCGACTGAGGAAGACGGTCATTTCCATCAGTTTTCACGAGGGAAAGCTCCCTGCCTGGTGTCTGGGTAGTTTCCAGGGGGGGGGGGGCGGGGGGAAGATCTCAAGGGAGACATAAAGTTAACTCAACCAATGGCTGCACGGTCAGAGCAATGGAAATAGTCCAAGTCAGAATTGATCAAGGAGCAGGGGTAGAAGGGGTTGGGCAGCAAGAAGGGAGTGGAGGGGAAGTCCTCCAGAAAGAGGAACTCTATCAGAGTGTAGGCTCTTGACTCTCCACGGGGGCCACCAAAAAGAAGGTTGACAAAAAGAAAGACAGACAGGACAAGCATTTCATTTGGGAGGAAAACCTTCCTAGGGGTATCAGAACCACAGCCTGCCAGTTTTTATCTGGGAGAATTATGGAGAAGACAAGGGATGTGGAGGGAGACTGAGAAGTTTCCTTTTGTGGCCGCAGCTGCTCACCGCCAGGGAGCAAGCAATGAGCCAGTTAAAGAACACAGAGTGATTAATAACCATCTTTCCTGGCCAGTCATTCCTGGGGTATCAACAGAGCGGGGAAGGAAGAATCTAGAAGAACAAGTTACTTTAGTCCAGGGACTGAATTACTTTGGTTTCAGCAATTGTTTAACCCAAAAGGGGACTTTACAAAAACGGAGTGTCCATGACTAACAAGACCTTGTCTCAAAGCAAAACCGAAGCAGTGTTTTGGAATAAGGACTAAGTGTATAGCATTGGTATGGAAAGGGACAATTTTCAAAGAGAATTATCTTCTCAAGATGGGCTCGTTTTTGTTTTTGTTTTGCATATGTCTTTGCATAATTCTCTCCCCATTAGCTTTATCTGAGTCGTAATGAGTTTTGAACCCAGGACTTGCTGGATTCTCTCTGCCCTTGAGCTACACCCTCAGCCCCTGTTCCCTGTATGCTTTATAATGAAAATTTACTTCTTCTAGAATCATGGAAAAATCCATTTAAAAGCTTTGTTCTCTGGTGTTACATTAGCTGCCTTTCTCCTTGAGACAGAAAACCCAACAGAAACAATGTAAGAGGTGCAGGAGGATTGGGGCTCAGTGTTTCAGAAGCACTAATGCATGCCAAGGGGGAAAGACATGAGTGAGGTCAGGGGCAGGACGAGCGTGTGCTGGGTTTCTTACATCATGGTGGCGTACAGGAATCTGAGGACACAGGACCAAACCAGCAGTGGCTATTACCTTCATGGGGCAACCCCCTAGTGACTCACTTCCTTCAAATGTTCTATGCCTCCATCTCCAGAGTATCACTGCCTGCAGGAGACAGAGTTAGAGACCTGACTTGTGGGCACAAGCTCAGATTCATTCCCTGACACCATCAGAAACAGTCGAGGACAGAAAGGACTTTTCGGTTTTGTTTTTTAATTAATTTATTTATACTTTATATATGAGCGCTTTGTATGTACACCTGCAGGCCAGAAGAGGGCATTGGATCTCATTACAGATGGTTCAGAGTCACCAGGTGATTGCTGGGAATTGAACTCAGGACCTCTGGAAGAGCAGCCATCTCTCCAGCCCCTAGACTTTTTGTTTGATTCGGATGAGATCTAGCGATATTTGTCGTGTTGAAAATAAGAACTAACAAGGTTTAAATATTCATAAGCTCCTTTAAAAGTATAATAAGTCCATTGATGTTAACAAAAACATTAGTATAAAATATAACTACTTTTTCCAATAACCTTCCAACAAAACTACTTGTTTTGCACCAAAATTTTAAAAAAGCAAAACCAACAATATGATTTCAGATTTTTGCAAGTTCTTGGGATTCTACCCTGATGGAAGACTCAGAAGATTCCTTCTGCCTCTGCCTCTGCCACTTCAGCTAAGGTGGGAAACAGGGTTCCACACGTATGTAGTTGAGAGACATATTCTAGGAACCGTTTTTACATAACTATGAGCCCTAGGCCAAACCTGAAGAGTGATCATGTCTCATTTTATTATTTGATTTTATTTTATTTGATAAGAAAGCAGGGATGGTGAGCCGGCCAGCAGCTGAGGCTGAATCCTGCTGTCAAAGAACCACAGGTCAGCTCCCAGCACCCATGCTAGGCTGCTCACCATGGCCGTAAAGTCCAGCTCTGGGGATTCCATACCCTCATCTAGCCACTGTGGGCATTTGCATATATGTGACATGTAAACACACAGGCACTCACACATACATAAAAATAAAATAATAATTTTTACATTCATTTTTTCCTATTCAGTCATTCTAATATTCACTGTTTCCTGGATGGAGGTATTTCTTTTTTTAGTATAATATTTTTAATTCTTTCGGAATTTCAAAAACAAACCTTTTGAAAAAGAAAAAACAATTTATGAAAAAATGGAAACTTATAAATTGTTCTTAAGAATGCCCAATGCTATAAAAATGTAAAACTTTTTCAAATATAACAGAATTTGATTTCGTTTTGAGTAGAATCTTTTAGGGGGTTTCTTTTTCCTTTTTGCATGTGCGTATATGCGGATCTGTGTCTATGTGTGTGTGGTGTGTATGTGCGGATCTGTGCCTATTTGTATGTGGTGTATATATGTGGATCTGTGCCTATGTGTGTGTGGTGTGTATGTGCGGATCTGTGCCTATGTGTGTGTGGTGTGTATATGCAGATCTGTGCCTGTGTGTGTGTGTGGTGTGTATATACGGATCTGTGCCTATGTGTGTGGTGTGTATATGCGGATCTGTGTCTATGTGTGTGTGGTGTGTATATACGGATCTGTGCCTGTGTGTGTGTGGTGTGTATATGCGGATCTGTGCCTATGTGTGTGTGGTGTGTATATACGGATCTGTGCCTATGTGTGTGTGGTGTGGATGTACGGATCTGTGCCTCTGTGTGTGTGGTGTGTATTGCGGATCTGTGCCTGTGTGTGTGTGGTGTGTATATACGGATCTGTGCCTATGTGTGTGGTATGTATATGTGGATACGTGCCTTTGTGTGTGTGGTGTGTATATGCGGATACGTGCCTATGTGTGTGTGGTGTGTATGTGCGGATCTGTGCCTATGTGTGTGCAGTGTGTATATGTGGATATATGCCTATGTGGGGGGCACATGTATAGGCTTTGCATGTGCATGTGTGTGAGGAGTTCACGCTGGTGTGTGAACGTATGGAAGCCAGAAGAGGGTGTCAGGAGTCTCGCTCTATCAACCTCTGCCTTGTTCCCCTGAGACAGAATCTCTCGTCAAAACTGGAGCGAGGCTAGCAGCCAGAAAACTCCAGCCACCATCCTGTCTCTGCCTCCTATAGAGCTGGGGTTGCATGTGCACCACGCCTTTCCTGGATTCTTACATGGGTCTGGGGATTTGAATTCAGGTCCTCATGCTTGCACCACAAGTGATCTTACCCACTGAGACATTTCTCTAGACAAGTCTACATTTTCTGCCTCTTACTAGATGTGTTGTGAAACAAAAATCGCTCAGGAATTCATTGGATGAGGGAAATTATTAGGACCTCTGAGTATGTATTTCTAACTCCATTTAAAGTATTTACATATGTATCTAAATCAAAACAACTTTCTGACTGGATGTGATGGCTCATACCTGTCTTTCCAACACTTGGGAGCCTGAAGCAGTGGTGTTGCTGTGGAGCCTGGGTTATGCAGCGTGACCCTGTCCTAAGAGAAGCATGAAGAACAGCTTTCTTTGTCTTCCCAGGGAGAGGATGAATCACGTGGTTCATATTCCCTTTTATACAGCCTTGTTTTGCCCTGTATTCTTCAAAACCATGTCTTAAAACCAGATGGGAAAGTAGCAGGGAGCCGTTCCCATCCTCGTTTTTATATCAACCCCCCACACACAAGATCAGAACATTTCTCCCGGAGGCCAGTGCTCTCCCCATGGCCATGTCTCCCTGCAGATTCTGACTGCCCAGAGTTCACTGCAGTCTACGTGTGGTTTTGAGAGGGTGAATTTGCTATCTTTTTTTCCCTTTCCTATGTCTGAGGCTTTGTTTATTCAGATGTGCACATATTAAACTTTTTCATATAACTGGACCTTCAGTTGTTAAAAAATATATGACTTCTAAAATCATATGGTGTGTGTGAAAGAAATTTCAATGCTGCCCCTTCATGGTTATGATAATTTAACGTTGTCAAGCATTTTCTGTGATTATCCCCTGCAGGAATTCTGCAGCAGACGGGTGCCACTGTACCCACTTCATATACGTGAAAACCAAAGCACAGAGAGGGTAGCAACCTCCCACTGTCACATAGTTACTCGCCCAGGAGAGCTAGACTTTTTGTCACATGCGGTAACTCTAGGCCCCACGTTTCCACACCAGAGTGAGCCCTGGATCTGGCTGTGAGCGTTCTGAATCCAGTGTCAGACCACAGAAGGAAATAAAGACATCACTCGATCTTCTCTGAGCTTCCATTCCCATCTTCCCACATTCACCACATGATCACGGAAAAGGGAGCATTAGATGGAGTAGGGGAGCATCAGAAGGAGTAGGGGAGCATTAGATGGAGCGGGGGAGCATCAGATGGAGCAGGGGAGCATCAGATGGAGCGGGGGAGCATCAGATGGAGTGGGGGAGCATCAGATAGAGTAGGGGAGCATCAGATGCAGTGGGAGAGCATCAGATGGAGCGGGGGAGCATCAGATAGAGTAGGGGAGCATCAGATGGAGTAGGGGAGCATCAGATGCAGTGGGGGAGCTGACCAGGAACCTACCAGGCCACGAGTGGGACAGAAAGACAAAGGTGACACCAGGTTTACTGTCCCAGCTGGAGCAGACTGACCAGCTCACCCAGGCAGAAGGATGACGTCATCAGCAGTTCACATGACCACCCTGTAATGGTTCATGCCACCCTCCAGTTCAGATCCTTAAAGCAGAGCAAAGAGGCTGGAGAGATGCTCGGTCAGTGGAGTGTTTGCTTTGCAAGCTTAAGGGTCTGAGCTCGATCCCCGGGAACCATGTAAGTAAATCAATCAATCAATCAATCAATCAATCTGGGGATAGTATAGCCCACACTTGGAAAACAAGCACTAGGGACATTCTGCCTAGTGGGTGCCTAAGGCTAGGGCTTGCTGGCAGCCTAGCCTACTTGGCAAGCTCAGGCTAATCAGAGACTCTGCCTCAACTATTGGAGGAGGCTGCTAGTTCGTTTCCTGACTGTCCTGACTCAAAATAATCATGCAGAAACCATATTATTTGCAATACTGTTTGGCCACTAGCTTAAGCACATTTTTAAATAGCTATTCTGTCCTAAACTAACCCATCTCCATTAATCTGTGTCTCACCATGTGGTTGTGGCTTATGGAGTAAAATTCCATCTGGTGTTCTGCGTCGGTCTCCTGACTCCACCTACTCTTTCTCTCTATCTCTTTCACTCTGGCTTTACTCTATTAAGCCATTAATAAAACAACTTCTTTATTAACCAATGGCAATAAAACATATTTACAGCATCCATCTCCTCGCACATCACCCAACAGCAACAAAAACAGTGACACCTGAGGACCTGTATCAAGGTTGTTCTCTGGCCTATACATGTGCACACGCACACACACACACAGAGAGATAGAGAGAGAGAGAGAGAGACAGAGACAGAGACAGAGACAGAGACAGAGAAATAGAGAGAGAGAGAAGAGCTGACAGCAGCTAGGTGAGCGTAGGCAAAGCTCTACACGGGGGAGCATGGCTTTGTGCTGGGCTGCTAGTGACTGCCTTGGAGAACAGTGCTAGCTAGGATGTATTGGATTTCTGGCTTTTCTTCTGCAACCAGTTCCATCCAGATTCTGGAGACAGGAGCTGACAACGGAGTGGGTCGGTCAATATTTGAAGATGGGTGGAGATCCTAGGGAGAGAAGATTAAAACGTGAATCATCTCAGGGGTGTGTTGTGAGCACCTCAAGTCTGTATGCCGAGTGGCTCTGCTCAGTGTCCGGCTTGTCTTCGCCAGGAAGTCTGCGCTCCGGAGGCTCACTGCTGTCTCCACCCAGGGTGTTCTACTCTGCTTACCATCCATGGTCACCATCATGAAATTCCTTTCTTTCCATATGTGTGTGTGGGTTCTGTGTACACGTGTATGTTTGAGCATTCACATGTATATGGGTACACATACATAGGGGCATGCATACATGTGTGTGCATACATGTGGCGGTCTGTGCTGGCGAGTTTTATGTCAGTATCACGAGCTCTAGTCATGTGAGAGGAGGGAGCTTCAGTTGAGAATATGCCACCATAAAGTTGGCTGTAGACAACCCTCCAGTAATTGACGGAGGAGTGCCCGGCCCACTGTGGTGCCATCCCTAGGCTGGTGGTTCTGGGTTCTGTAAGAAAACAGGCTGAGAAAGTCATGGGGAGCAAGCCAGTAAGCAGCACCCCTCCATGGCCTCCGCATCAGCTCCGGCCTTATTTGCATTCCTGTCCTGACGTCCCTGGGTGATGGACTATGATGTGGCAGTGGAAGCCCAATAAACCCTTTCCTCCCCAACGTGCTTTGGTCATGGAGTTCATCACAGCAATAGTGACCCTGAGACAAGGTCCACGGCTGACCCTGGGCATCTTCCTTGGTCACTCTCCACTTTGTACATTGAGGCAGAGTCTCTCATTTGAACCAGAGTTCACTGTTTCAGACTGGTCTGACTCCCAGCTTGCTCTGGCTACTCACTGCCTCTGGCCCCACACACTGGGATTGCAGGTGGGCCACCATACCCACCTGACTTTCACAAGTGTTGTGGGGATCTCAACCCCAGTCCTCACCTTTGCATGGCTGAACCACCTCCCTAGCCGAAAGTCTTCTTTCTTTTAAGCTATTTATTTTATTTTTAATTGTGTCTATGTTTTTGTTTGTGTGAGTTTGTGCACCTAAGTACAGGTATCCAGAAAAGTTGAAGATGGGATCAGATCCTCTGGAGCTGGAGTTACAGGCAGTTTGAGCCTCCTAACATGGGTGATAGAAACTGAACTTGGGTCCTTTGGAAGAGTCCCAAGTGTGCTTAACCACTGATCGTCTCCCCGGGCACCCCCCCTTGGTATTCTTAATAGTGTAATCTATGAGCTGAGGTTGTGTAAGTAAAGCTGACGGTGCATAAAGGGTGTGCATGGGGTGTATGCACAATGGCTGCTCTTACACCCTTCCACACAAACCACTCAGGGTACTACCATCCACATGGGGGTGCTGTGCAAGCCTGTCAGTTAACCTGCTTGTAGCATAGTCAGGATGATGTCAAACACAGGGGCTGGGGAGGGGAAGAGAATAGGTTCTAAGAACCACAGATAGGGGCTGGAGAGATAATTCAGCTGGTAAAGTGAACCTAATCCCGGGAGTCCATGTGGAACAGCCAAGCACAGTACTACACACTTGTAGTCCCCAGAACTGCAGAGGTGGAAGACAAATGAATCCCTGGGGTTCTTGTGTTACCTGGTCAGGGGTCAGTCTACTCAGGGAACTTCAATTTAGCAAAAGGCTCTCTCAAAAGGAGAAGGTGAGCAGCTTTCGAGAACCAGGAGCCAAGGTTGACCTCTGGTCTCTACATACATGCACACACATGTACAAGTGCACCTGCATATACACAGACACACACGCACAAAGGATATACACATACATACACATGTGCACATAGGTGCGCGTGTGCGAGCACACACACACACACACACACATACAAGCTGCTGAAAGAGCCATTGTGAGGTTTCTAGTGTTCCATGCCAGAGGTCCTTGTATTTCAAGCCATCTTCACAGTGTAAAGGAGAAGGGAGGAGAGGATTCTTACTCGTGGCTAAAACCTCTGACTCCACTTTAACTTGCGACTTGAGCACCCGATGTAGAGGATGTAGAAGGAAGGGGAGATCCTGTTCTCGCTCCTTCCGCGGTGCTTCTCCCTGCTTTTGGAACAGGCCTGCCTTGTTTTCTCTTTATACTGCAAATTCCAAAGCCGACAGCTATGGTTGGGATAAGGGACCCCTAGAAAGCCCCAAGGTACAAGCTTGTTCCCCAGTCCGGTGCTATCCTAAGTGCCTTGGCCTTGAGCGAGTAGGGTCTTGGGGGGGGGGGCCTTACTGGCCCTTCAATCTTTGGGAACCCATCTGCAAGGGGGATTAAAGAATCCCTCCCTGTCTCTTCTTCTTTACTTCCTTCTCCCAGGAGGTGAACAAGTTGGCTCAGCCACTCCATCCCACGATGAAACTTCTCGAAGCACTGTGGCCATTTGATCATGAACTGGAACCAAGTCGTGATCCAAACTGAACCTTTTCTCTCTATAGACAACTCCCACCCCGGCATTTTGCTGTAGTGATGCAGGACACCCGGAGTCCACACTATAGCTGCTGTAGGGATGCGGGGCTGGTAACACACCAGGAGCCCACACTACAGCTGATGGCTGAAGCACTGGGCACTGAGGGCCAGCCTACAACCTGCTGGCACTGGGAGGCGAGCCTCAGTGAGCGTCCTCAGCCAAAATCCCACTCCAGCCTGAACACAAATGAGGCCCAACGAGAAGGGCGGGCAGTAGGTAGCTGCAGATGGGGGTGAACAGAGCCGGGCAGCTCTCCGCTCTGGTACCTTGCCCCTGGAGTCTTGTTCACCACCGGCACTTTCCAGTGGACTATGAAGTCAGATTCAAAAGGAATGTGGGGCTTTCACAGCCAGGAGGATATTCGGGGAGTTTGTGACTCACTCACAATCACCCAGCTGGTCCGTAAGCCTCTACCCTGGTCCTGGTGAGCCAGCACCAGGGTAGAGGCTTGCATGGCACGGTGTACCCCGAGGGTCACTCTGCAGTGGGTTTTTTGTATGCCTGGGGCATAGTCCCGAGCTGAGTGCTCCCGATTGGAAATTAAGTTTATGTCAATCCTGTGTGACATCTCTGCTGTTTTCTGGCTCTGACTTCAACACTCAAAGGCTCCAACTGTTCTTAGCCAGCAAGACTTGTGTCCTGTGAATTTAGTGTTTATGTTGTTAGGATTCTGTGTCCGGTAACAATAAGCCCAGGCAGGCGAGAAAGCCCCACCCACCAGCCTATATATATATATACAGCCTGATGCTGTGCAAACAGTCACAATGAGCGCCTGCATGACTGTGTTATTGACTGAAGCTGCGGTAATTACTGGCTTGCATTTCTCTTGAATGTTTTCCCAGGAGTGTCCTTAACACATTCCCTTTAGCCCTGGCCATCAGGAAGCTCAGAGTCGTGACTGCAAGACTCCACAGCAAGCCTATAAATAACACGTACACTTACATTTTGTGTCCCTCCTCATCCTTTCGTGTCCTCCTCACATGCACACTCACGTATATGGCGTACATCCTGGCGAGACCCTTTAACTTGGTGCACACTCTAGCTGTCTAGACTTGAGGATGAAACTCGTTGGGAGAGCGGCTTGTCTGGTTTGCACAAAGCCCTGAGTTCCATCTCTTGAGTCCCATAACTTGCATGTGAAGGTGCGTATGCATACCTGGAGTCCCAGCACTGAGGAGGCAGAGGCGGGAGGATCAAATGATGTCCTTAAGCTGAACAAGGCCAGTCTGGGCTACATGAGACCCTGTTTCAAACAAGCAAGCAAACAAATAAAAATTCCTATCATGACCTTCTGGCCAGCAATGTCACATTGTTACAGCAATTAGCCACTCTTTGTCTAAGTGGCTTCTGGTGTTCAGATCTTTCACAGGACTAGGTATTGTGTGGTGTGTGTGTGTGTGTGTGTGTGTGTGTGTGTGTGTATGTGTGTGTGTGTGTGCAGTGTATTGTGCAGTGTGTGTGTATGTGTGGTGTGTGTGCAGTGTGTGTGCAGTGTGTGCAGTGTGTGCAGTGTGCGTGTGCGGTATGTGTGTGTGCGTGTGTGTATGGCATGTGTATGTGTGCAGTGTGTGTGTGTGCCGAGTTTGCCGTATGTATGTGTGATGTGTATGTGCAGTGTGTGTGGTGTGTGTGCGCAGTGTGTGTGGTGTGTGTGCAGTGTGTGTGGTGTGTGTGCAGTGTGTGTGCAATGTGTGGTGTGTGTACAGTGAGTACAGTGTGTGCAGTATGTGTGTGCAGTATGTGTGCAGTGTGTGTGTGTGGTGTGTGTGTGGTGTGTTGTAGTGTGTGTGTGATATGTTGTAGTGTGTGTGTGTGTGTACAGTGTATGTGTGTGTGCAATGTGTGTTTGTATGCGGGGATGTGTGTGTGGTGTCCATGTGCGGTGTGTGTGGTGTGTGTGTGCAGGGGTGTATATGCAGGGTGTGTGGGGGGTGTAGTAGGGGGGCATCCTCTAGTGAGGTGGTCAGGTTATGGGGGAGATGCACCCTGGAACCAGTGCAGGTAAAAGAATACAGAGCTGCAGACCCTCACAGAGCATCATCTCCCTGCTCTTACTGAGATGTACACTTGTCACAGAGAGTTGCTGCATCCCAGGTCACGGGGTCAAGGACACTGCACAAGATGCTTGAAGTGCCCAGGAGGCATGAATGCAAGAGAATTCAGGTGCTCTGTTTTTTACTGGGAGGAGATCTTACCTGGATCCAGGAAGAGACGCCTTTCCATGGGGCAGGCAGGGGAGGGGAGGACTCCTCCCAGGTGCGTGTTTGCCCTGCTCTGTGTATTCAGCCAGCAGGCCCTACAAGGAAGCAAAGGGCAGGGGACAGGCTCTGCACTTAGTCCGGTACTGGGCAGCAGCAGCTGGAGAAGCAGGACCTTAAACAGAGACAACTGCTGGAAACAGCAGGGGACACAAGATACTCTCAGCAGCAACTCAGCAGGTAACCGCCTTCCAGGGTCTTGAAGCTTTGCTGGGGTGTCTGTTGCTTGTGGGGGGTGGTGAGATAGAGGCTGGGGACCCGAGGGTTGAATCTGAGCCGCCCACCCCCATCTCACTCATTTGCTGTGCAGTCTTGGTTTGCAAGACCTTTGGTTTTACAATCTGGGAAATGGGCTTAGAGATTGTGCTTCCTAAAAGTTTCTGTAGCCAGGCAGGCTATGCTGGATAGGGAACAACATAAGTCACTCCTGTCTGTAGGACCCTGGAGGGTCATCGAAGATTGGGGACCAGGGTCAAAGCAAGACTCTCACAGCCAAGCAGACTTCAAATCTGCGGCTAAGGACATTGTCTAAGGACCTGAGAAGACAGGGAAAGAGACTCTCTAAATGTTATATGTGAATTTGACTCTTTCTATGATCGTGGTGACTTTCATGGTGACACACAGTGAGGCAGGTACTGGGTTCAAATCCCTGGGTATTTACGTCACCCTCTGAATCACTCCCCTACACTGAAGAAAAATGATGCTTAGAGGGTGGTCTCAGCCCTATCACAAGCTGGCCAGGTGCCCTGAGAGCAGGTTCCTTCAGCCTTGTGGGCCTCAGTTTTCTTCTCTGTAAAATGGGCATCACCACAACTCTGAACTCAGAGGATAAATGTACATGAACACCCATGGCTAGCCTCATCCATGGGTCTGCTCTTGGTGTCAGCCTCGCGTCTGCTTCCCAAGGGAGAGAAGGACAGACAGTGGAGAGAGGAGGGAGATGGTCCTAAAGCCATAGGGGTGATGCTGTTGGGTCCCGCCTGGGAACCCTGGTTCTTCCCGATGCCTGGGAACCCTGGTTCATCCTGATGCCTGGGGTTCCTGCCTGTCTCCACACCAGAAGCCACTTCACTGGCTCACCCCGCTTCCAGCCCCGCTGGGATCTGAGTCAGCTGCCCTCAGCCCTGGGGCGTGTATTTTCCTTCCCTAACAAGAGAAGGTGTGTACTCTGCATTGGTTTCAACCCAGGCGGAGTGGAAGGAAGAGTCCAGCTCTCAACCACAGCAATTTCTTTTAGACTTTACTTTTCTGAAAGAACTCCGAGACCCCCAGGAGCATTTCTGGTTTGGTTTGAGTGTCTTGACAGCCTCACTATGAAGCCCAGGCAGTTTCCAAACTCAGAATTCTCCTGCCGTAGCTTCCTGAATGCTGGGTTTATAGGCCTACATCACAGAGTCAGGCCTCCTGGTTATGTTCTCTTTAAGGAAGTGGGTATGTGTTCTAGGCAGCAGTGGGGATGCGAAGGCTGATGCTCGCTGCAGGGGGACAGACAGACAGCTCTTAGGGGGACTACCTCTCAGACTCTGCTCTTGCTGGTGTCCTACACAGTGCCTGGCAGTGGCGGTGGCTTCTCTACTTCAACCCAACCCTGTGCAGACAAGTGACTGAAGTCTGCTGAGTTCTCACAGACCTAGGTTCGAACCCAATCTCTGCCCCTCTGTAGCCTTCTTCTTCCTTCTCCATTTAACGAGCAAGCAGGATGGATACAGGAAGGGATGCAGGAAGGAAGGATGCAGGAAGGACAGACAAGGTACAGTCTTCTTAGTGACCACTGCTTATGGGGGGCGGCAGTGGCTGCATATAGGACCAAGTCTCGGTTTCTTCTTCTACAGAACAGGGAACCAACGCTTTTGGAAGGAAAGCAAACATCCAGAATTGGGAGCAGACTATGTGAGGTGAGCAGACACCTGCAGTGATCTGCAGGGAGCCACTCCCTTCTTCACTCATGTTGTGACTGCCCAGGCTCTAAGAAAGATATCCGCATGCCCAGGTGCCCAGGTAGGCTAGTACTGGCCCTGCACAGAGCACCAAATGCTTCCAGTTCATGGCACTGCCCCATCCTTCACTTAAAGATGTTTGGGTCAGTCCTCAGAACAAGAATAATCAAATAATCTAATCTGGACCTCGTAGTACAGACCTGTTCTCTCGGCTACTCTGGGATGTCTAAGGCAGGGGGTGCAAATTCAAGGCCTGCCTGGGTTACAGAGTAATCCCAAGGGTAGCCTAGGCAACCTAGTGAGATTCTCTCTGTAAAATCAACCTGGGGACTGGGATGTAGCTCAGTGATAGAGGGCTTGCCTAATATGCTTGAGGCCCCAGTACTAAGGAGAGAGACAGAACAAAAGAAAAGACCAGGAAGCTGTCCGCCCTCTAGAAGCAGTCACTGTATAGGCAGAAACAGTGGTGTGTCCCAGAAGCGGCACACGTGTCACGGAACATTCCTAGACACCCAGCAAGAAGCCCCTCCCCTGGACTCCAAGCATCCCATGCAGGGCTGGGGGTGAGGAATTCAGAGAGGGAGCCTTTCTATCCTGAGCCCCATACAGGAAACAACCTGCACCACTGTGCACGGCCCCCTGAAGGTAGCCGCCGAAGCCCCAGCACTGTGCCAGGCACCCAGGAAGGTGGATCTAAATGATGGGGCTGGACACGGGGGGGTCCACTCTCGTGGTTCACCAGCCATACTGACCTTGCTTTGGGGACTGGGAAAGAGGCTGGTGCTACCCGGAATGCCAGCCTGGCCATGTTGGCCCCACTCTCGGCGGAATGGTGGGTGGCTTGTGGTTTGTCTGCATTCCAGTGCATTGATCAAAGGTGGTTTCCTGCTTGCCCGGTGACTAATTCTGTCACCATTCCACCCTTCCAGGCCCTCCCCTCGCACCCACAGTCATTTAACTGCCTGCTGGGAGGAAGTTCTCAGAAATACTCCTTTGCTGTGGCAGACTTGAGTGGTGGGGATCACTGCTAATCCACAGCTGAAATGGGGAGCAAGGGTACAGCCATGGCTGTCAATCAAGAGGTTTCCTTAGCAATACTCAGAGTGGTACGTTCCATGAATCAGAACCCAGAGCGGCTGAGCTCAATGCATCATGATGAGAAATAGAGATTATTCGTGATAACTAGCTCGCATTAGTAATGTTCATGGCATTGGTAATAACTGACTTTTTTATTTATACACCCAAGTCCCGTGGAGGTCAAGACCCACATGGAGACTTTATGAGTGTGTGTGTGTGTGCGTGTGTGTGTGTGTGTGTGTTTCTTCCCATATTCAGTGTTGGGATACATGCCCAGGTATATCCCTGTCTTCCCCTCCTCAGTGCTGGCATTAGGGGGGGGTCACATCACTGCAGCTGGCTACATATGGAACTACTGGAGATTGAACGCAGGACTCATGCTTGTGTGGCAAGCATTTCACCTCCAGAACCATCCACAAACCCTTTAGTCTGCTCAGGCTGCAAAAACAAAAACGTCCCAGACAGGAGTCAGGGGCCTTAATGGCAGATACCTGTTTTGTCTCGGGTCACGTGGCTGGGATCCAAACACAGATTCCTCCGTGGAGGCTCATCACTAGGCAACTCTGAGGGAAACTGGCCAGAAATATAAAGGACAGGAACAACGATGACCTGTTTGTGGCGAGCGTTTGGGTGACACTGTCATGTGCCAGCCTCTGTGCAGAGCCCCCTGGCTATATTAACTCTCTTAATTCTCACAGGAATCTCTTGAGATGGGGCATATCGTTCTTAATTAATTACATTTTAAATTAGCATAAATGTATTAGGTTTCAGTATGACATCATTGAACTTTTTGTTGTTAATTCTCCTGCCTTTTCTTCTCCCCACCAGTCCTGTTACCCCTCAAACTCTTCCGCACCCAGTAGCTCCCTGTCTGCTTCTATGCTGTAAGCAAGAACTTCCTGAACTGGGCTCCAATCGCACAGGAAATAGCCCCAAGAATTACCAGATAAGACTCCACGAAGTTTAAACCACAAGGCTTGTGGTTTGTTACCTCTTGCTTCTTGGGCAGCTACATAGCGTCTCCTTGACTCCACCTACTCTCTCCCTTTCCATCTGTTGTAATTTCCTACCTGACTTTATTCTGTCCTGCCATAGGCTGAAGCATTCACAGTGTACAGAGGGGAACCCCACATCATATAGTTGAGGAGGCTTAGGAAATGGTCCAGAGTGAAGGTTTTCAGTGCGTGGTGAGCAGGAGCTGACTGTATACTCTCGCGCCCACTTTGCAATCCCATGTTCCTCTGCATTCGTCCAGAGCCATCTGCGGCCTCTGTATGAGCTCTCTAGTTCCATCAGGCATGGCTGTCATTCTTGCTTTATCAGTCACAGCCATGTTGTGCCCTGGAAGCCTTGCCACCCTCCTGCCAGCTGTTAGCAGATGTTATTTCCAACCATCCAAAGACTCCCTTCAACCTTCAGGTCTTTGTTTCTGTTGTACTTATATCTGCCAGTAGGTGGCAGTAAACCTTGTGTTTTGGTTTGATTTAACTGCTGCTGTATAAAACAGTTGATGGACAGGCTAGGATAGCTTTAGATGGGAACATTCTGATTGCTGGAGAAAAAACGTGTTATCTGATTCCAGGTGATCTCAGAAAAAAGTCCTGCATTTCCCACTGTTTGCTCTCCATGGCCCTGAGGTTGCAGAAAGACTACAGCTCAACTCTGTGAGATGAAAAGGCGTGTCCCCTGATTGTGGGGATCACACATCTCCCAGCCAAGATATTTCCTAACCTTAACCGTGTACTGAAAGCAGTTGCCAAGGGGCTGGGGAGATGGCTCATTGGCCAAGTGCTCTCACACAAGCGTGAGGATTTGAGTTCATTCTCACACCCAAGCAAAAAGTCCTGTGTGAGGGCATCCCGGCACTGAGCGATAACCTCAGAACGATTGCTGAGGTCTGTTCTCCAGTCCAGCTGATCTGGGGAGTCCAGGTTCAGGTCAGACTCTGTCTCAAAAATGAGGTGGAGACAACTGAGAAAGTCACCCAGATGTGAACCTCTGACCTTTGACACATATACACACACACACACACACACAGAAAGGCCCCCACAATAGCCACCTAGTAAGATCTAGCTTAGATTGAACAAGTGAGCTGATAAGTTTACAAACCCCATTGTTGTATGGTTAAATAACAAACAGTGTTTAAACTTGTACAAAGCTAAATTTGGAATTTGGATAGAGCCGTTATATATGTCCTGTGTATCAACATATTTTGTGTGTGTGAATATGTTTATGCATGATCTCTTCCAAGATATTCAACCCACATGCCTCAGTTTCCCCATCTGAAAATTCAGGACAATATTCTTACGGTCCTGCTGATGTGTTGCAAGGAGTCAATGAGTTATCCTCGGAGTTTCTCGTTGGGGTCTCCACAGGGATCGGCCTCAGCAAATGCTACCGCTGTCAGCATTTTTTCATGACTGTGCTTGCCTGAGCTCCATCCTGCCCTGTCAGGAATAAAGATGCTCTGGAGACACTAGGCTCCTCCCTTTGCTCTTCCAAGCGACCTGGGTTCGATTCCCGGCACCCACATGGTGGCTCCCAACTCTATAACTCCCATTCTAGGGGCTCCTGAGCCCTCTTCTGGTCCCTGAGGACACTGCTTGCACATGACGCACAGACATCGTGTGTGCAGGCAAAACACACCCATACACGTAAAATACAAATTAATAAATCTTTCTTTAAAAAATAATTTTTAGGGCTGGAGAGATGGCTCAGTGGTTAAGAGCACTGACTGCTCTTCCAGAGGACCTGGTTTCAAGTCCTAGTACCCACATGGCAGTTCACAACTGTCTGTAACTCCAAGATCTGACATCCTCACACAGGCATACATGTAGCAAAACACCAATGCAAATAAAATAAAAATAAATTATATTAAAAAAAATAAAATAAAATAAAAAATAATTTTTAAAATGGTACCCAAGAAATGGGGATTTTTCCCCAAGAATTTCATTGTGGAAAAAAAAGACTGAAGCCTGGTGCTAGATTGCAGTCCATAAAGGGAGCTTGTCTCTACAGCTTGGCTTCGCAAGCAAGTGTTCAGACTTAGGTTTGTGTTTTGATTTTTTTTCCTCTTTTTTGTCTATTGAAGGAACAATGGGAAACCAAATGAGTGTCCCGCTGAGAACAGACATCCAGGAGAAGGAACCGGAAACAGACACTTATAAGGTAACACTCTCGGTCACTGGCACATGGGTACTAGAAAGCAGAGTCCAAAGGACTCTACTCTGCCTTCCCAGGGCTCACTGAGGAGATAAGGTGTGAGGGCCCCTGCTCACTGTTGGTCCGTGGTAGCCCAAGTCCTAGAGTCTACCAAGGAGCTGGGGGAAACTGCAGGTCCAGTGTGTGTGGGGTTGGTGTCTGGGGGAGAGGTTGCTTAGTGGGTAAAGCGCTTGCCGTGCAAGCATTGAGACCCTGAGTTCTGACCCCCGGTACCCATGGGAAAAGTTGAGTGTGGCAGCACAGAGATATGAGGGTCCCAGTGTGATCTCTGACCTACACACACACACACACACACACACACACACACACACACACACACACATGTATGAGCACACATCCACCACAAAACACAGACTCTGAAACTCCATATAAAACAAGCAATTCGAAGAAATGGTCATCTATGACACTGGTGGCCATGGGTGATGGCCAGGAAGCCAAGTTAGTAGCTACTTCAATGCCAGTTGGTTTACAAAAGCAGACTTGTTTCTCAGCACTCCCCTAGGGACACTGGACAGTATCTGAAGATGGTTTTAATAGTCAACTCAGGAAGTGGTTGTTTCTGACATTTGGTGCATATGCATACAGGCCACAATTGCCACCGACTGTCCTACACAAGACACACACACACACACACACACACACACGGATTATCTAGCCCAAATGCCCATAGTGATGAGGTGAGCAACCCTGGACGTATTTTAGTGGTTCAAGACTGATCTCTAGGAAACACCTGAAATTACAGCATCTGACTTCCTCCATAGAGCGATTTAACCAAAATTGTGTGGAAACCAGAGTGGATGGGAGTAGTTTCAAAACTCCTTGATAATGGCCCACACAGTACTGAATAGTTAGGGCTCTCCCCAAAAGATGCCTGTCAAGAGCTGAGGCCAAAGCACTAGGGAGTTAGATCAGTTGGTCATGTGTTTACCTTACAAACACAAGGACTTGAGTCTGATTCCTAGAGCCCACAAAAAAAAAAAAAAAAAAAAAAAAAAACAGACTTGTACATAGCAATTCTGAGGAGGTGGAGACAGACAGATCCATGGGCCTTGTGGGCCTGCTCATGTAGATGACTCGGTGAGCTCCAGTCACTAAGCCACTGTCTCAAAACAGTGGATGTGACCAGAGCAACAACAATGAAGCTGTCCTGTCCTCAACCATGCACACACATACACGTGCACACACGCACATGTGCATCTACATACACACGTAAACATACACACACAGTGAATTTCCTATATTTGATTGGTGTGTACATTGAAGGCATGGCTAATGTTTGCATTTGTGTGGCCAAGACAGATGGGTGAACTTAGCCTGCAGGTCACTGAATCGCCATAGAGTCTTTCTCGGTTCCCTATTAGACAGGGTGTCTTTTGGGCCTCGGCACCCTACGCGTGCTGTGGGGCTTACCATCCTGTGTGAGACTGATGAGGTGAAGCGTGAACCAGGGATGCTCTTCCCATGACAGGAATCCAGCCTCAGTGAGTCCTTTTGCTACTCCAAGGTTGGATAGAAGGCTAGCAGTTTCTACAAACACAGCCTTTAAGTTTGCTGTTAGAAGGTACTCCTGTAGCCTTGAGGGTCTTCTGTGAGTTTCCCCCTTCCAAGACCTGACCACAAAACCAACTCTTCTGTTGCAGGTGATTTCGGACAATGAGTGCGTTCAGAATGGGAACCCGGTGATGGTGTCCACCCATGTGACCCAACACTATGACGAAGGTCAGTGCCGTGTGGGAAATGGCTCTGCCGGGGTGTGAGGTCACCTGTGGCCCTATTTACAGTGGACAGAACAAGGGTGGATCCACAGCTTCTCCTCAAAAGCTCACATGTTCATTTCCTGAGATGACAGAACCCTGGGCCCATGCTGGGTGCTTACCCATGGGAAACTGCCTGCCTGAGGGTATTAGAGCCAGAATCTAGTTATCATTAGTCTGTTGAACTCAGGACCTTTGGAAGAGCAAGCAGTGCTCTTAACCACAAAGCCATCTCTCCAGCCCCTAGTCTGTTGTCCACTGAGGACCTAATTCAGGCCATTCTGACTCTAATGGCTGACTTCTCCCTGGATCGCCACGACATCTCTAAATATATGTGGCAGCTGGGCATGGCTTTCCAGCAGATAAGAACCCACAATAGAGTGGGAGCCCCAAGGGTACCTGACTTAGAAGGCCCACTTGGCAGCTCATTGACTGTGTCACGTGATACAGCAAGGTGTGAATCTACTGCGGTTTATGACCATCTGATGGCTGATTCGGCCTCACCTTCCTGCTGCAGACAGGGCTTCCTTCCCTGTGTGACTGTGGAGATCAGAGTTACAGGGGATGAACCTCAACCCTCCCACATACTTCCGGACTGACCGAATCAATAGTCCTTGTAGGAAGATGAGCTGTTCTGGAGCTAGAGAGATGGCTCGGTGGTTAAGAGCACCTGCTGTCCTTTCATAGGATATGGGTTCGCTGTCCAACACCCACATGATGGTTCACAACCATCTATAATGCTAGTTCCAAGATTCTGATCCCTTCTTCTGGCCTCCACAGGCTCCAGCATGCCTGTAGTGTACATGTTCACACAGACACACACAGACACATTTAAAAAGATGAAGTATTGTACTTTCCGCTTCATAAGTTGTTGACTACAGAAACGCCACAGTCCCGCTGATATTTGACAGTCCTTCCCACCTGGTAAGGCTGGAGGACGTCAGCTCCCCAGCTTACCTTGTCACTAAAAGCAAGAAAGATAAGATGGCACTAAGCCCAGAGATTCGAGGAAGGAAAGTCACGGGGGCTTTTAACCGTTGTGGAAGATAATTGTTCTCGGGTTTGTCAAAGGGGCTTTAACCAGCGTGGATGATAATTGGTTTACTTCCGTTCTGTTTTGTTTCTGCAAAAGCCAGGGCACATGTCCCCTCGGAGACTGTAAGGTAGGGATTCACATAAAGCCACACTGTATGAGCAGAGCGAATGCTGATGCTGTTTAATTAACATTTTGTTCCTTAATCACAAAAATGTGCTTTAAAAAGACACATCTGTTCTCCAGAGAGGCTCCTGAGTCACCTTCACACTGAAACAGGCTTGAAGGTTGGGGCAGAAGCCAAAGGAGACAGGGAGTGAGCACCGGGGACAACGAAGGAGTGGGGTGGGTGGGGAGGATGCACTGGACACACAGGAACCCATCTTCTATGTTGTCAGATCATAGAGAGGTTGACTCAGACGAGTGTGTGACTTGTGTCTGGGTTCGTGTGAAAAGAATAAGGTTTTTATCCCCTCACCTGGGACCGCAGTATCCTCACTAAGAATGTATGCACTGGGGTGCAATGCACATCTGCAGGGTATATGTACTTATGAAGTCACGGGCACTGCAGGGGAGGGCCAGTAAGGTGCACATACATCAGCGTTCTTCCTCTCCCAAATGGTGTCACCCTGCGCCCTGTGAGCATGGTACCTTACCTGTGGGGGACCAAAAGAAGGCTCGCTGAGTGGGCAAGGTGGAAATGGTGGTCCTGAGCTATTCGGAGAGGTCTAATGTCATCTGATGGCCATTATAAAGAAAGAAGCAAGAGGCACAGAGCTGGAAAAGAAGACGTGACATTGGGAGCAGGTGTTAAAGGGAGGGAGAGAAGGGGGGAGGAAGGAAAGAGGGAGAGAGAGACTTAAAAATGGGTGCTGATAGATTTGACTGTGGAGAAGGAGACCATACGCTAAGCAGTAAACAGCCTCAGAACAGGTTTGAAAATTTCTAGACGCTGGCCCACTTTTAAAGTGTGACCTTCTGAACTCTAAGATACCTGTGTTGTGTGAAGACCCAAACTTTGTAGCCACAGTGTACGCAAGCATTGTAGTCTAACTAACTTTACTCGGGACCTGGGGTGTCAGCTCTGCGGGGTGTTAGCCGTATAATGGTGGGTGGAATTGTCACTGTCCAAGACTGACCTGTAAGACAGGAGTCATGCCATTCTCTCCAGCCATAAGAGGGCTGCAAGGATGGCAGCTATGAAGGATGAACTTGAGACAGAGGAGGGGAGGCCAACTACAGGCAACGTAGTCTGCAGCGCCAACCTTTGTCACTGGCTACCCCCGATGAGTCTATCTTTTATAAAAAAAAAATTAATTTTATTTTATATGCATTTGTGTGAGGGTGTCAGATACCCTAGAACTGGAATTACAGACAGGTGTAAGTTGCTGGAAACTGAACCCAGGTCCTCTGGAATAGCCAGGGCTCTGAACCGCTGAGCCACCTCCCCAGCCTGGATGAATCAATCTTACCTGGCCAGATCTTCCCTCTTGGGTATTTATTCCCAAAACTTCACAGATCTTTGGGGAAAATGAAAACGCCCCATTTCTCTCTTTCTTTGAATCTATTCTAGTGAATTTATCCTCTTTAAAAGGAAAAAGTGTCTGTCCTCACAGCTGAGGGATGGCAGACCCCAACACGTGACTGATCTGCCAGAGTGTGTCATTTCTCAGAAGCTGATACCTGTCTCTGTCACACATGGCTAAGGCATTTCTTAGAATTAATATCTTCTTTTCCATCCCTCGTCAGTTGTCCTTAAAGGAGGAACTGTCTAGTTTTGTATCTTTAAATACATGTGTGTATCTAGACATACACAGATGGGATCAGTTTAGTGAAGGGAAAATTCAAGACTCAAGTAAAAAAGGTTTCTGCTGATAAGACAATGAGTGAGAATTTGCCAGTTTTGATCCTTAAGGAATTCTCCCCAGACAATGCCCCAAATCACAGCCGCCTGACAGTGGAAAAATTACTGGGCCTGGGCAGAAGCTAATCTATGTATTCTCTTGGCAGCTGCCATTCCCAACTGCTCTGTGTTTGCTTTGGGTTTTGCTGTTGTTGTGGCTCATTTTGACCTTGAAGTCACAATTCCCCTATGTTACCCTACAGTAGCTGGGGTTATAGGCTTTAACACAGTGCCAAGCGACTACTATAATTTTAAAAATGCTTGAATGAGTTGGATAAAATTCTGGTAGGAGATTGGGGCTCAGTCAGTAAAGTACCAGGGACCTGAGCTGATCCCCAATATCCACGTTTGTTTTTATTTTTTTTTGTTTATTTTTTTTAAGGCTGGCATGGTGTCATGTACTTATAATCCCAGTACTGGGAAGGTGGAGAGACAGGTCCCTGGGGCTCACTGGCCAGTCAGCCAAGCCTACTCAGCAAGGGAGATCTTGTCTCAAAATAGCACAATAGGTAATGCTAGGGAAATGATACCCCAGGCTATCCTCTAGTTTACATGCACGTGCACACCTGTATGCATGCATGCATGTACACACCCACATGCATGCATGCACACGCATACCCTTATGCATGCACCACCTCACATACACCTGGATACATGTGAGTATGCACACAGGACTAATCAATTAATTTAAATTTTAGAAGCTCCTGAGAGCAAAGGGTTTCTTATCATCTGGTATAACATATCAGAACTCTGCACACACAACATACTCAAGGCCTAGACCAGCACAGCTTCTCCAACCTCCTGGGAGATTCTGATGCCGTGGGAAGGAAGGTGAGGATGGCCAAGGAGCAGTTTGAGGCTCTGTGAGGCATAGGAGCTGCAAGGAGCTAGAAATGAGTCCTGTCTTCACAGCCCCATGTGTGACCCTGGGAGGAGGTCAGTAAGAGATCTGAGGTGCTTCAGGGACAGCCTGAGGTTAGGGTTTTCATTTAGGATCCCCCAACTCAAGACATCTGCAACAGTATTCTGGCCAAACACACTACACTGCAGAACCTGTCATTACATTTGACTCACTACTTCAAACTTCTTAGAAGATTGTTTTCAGAAAATTGTAACTCATCCTAATTATGACCGTTATCATCACTATAATCATCAACCATTACCAGCAGCAGCAGCCACTGTCATCATCAACCATCATTATCATAATCATCATCACCACCGTTATCAGCCAACATCATCACCATCATCATCGTCATCATAAGAATCACCATTATCAATATTTCTTTCTTCTGCTTTGAGTCCTGTATCTCTTTTCTACACCCCTCTTTTCCTTTCATTTTCTTTTTCATTATCTGTACTTTTTTTTTGCTTTTTCTTCTTTTCATGTATATATAACATACATGTTTGCATGTATGTTGGCACGTGTGTGTGTGTGCACATGCGCACATGCATGTGGAGGCTCAGGGTTGATGTCAGCAATCATCCTTCATTTCTCTTCTATGTTATTCTTCAAGGCAGGGTCTCTCAAACCCTGACCTCACCCATATGGCTAGTATGGTTAGCCATCTTGCTCTGGAGACCCCGGGTCTCTACCATCCAAGGCTGGGACTGAGTTACAGGCAGGCTGCCATGCTCACCCAGCACTTATGTGGGTTCTCAGGACCTGCATCAAGTCCTCTTGCTTTCAGTCAAGTGCTTTTGAATCCCGAAACCTCTCTGTACATTTTAGCGGCATAAGGTTAGTGACTCTAGTTCATAGACACAGTAGACATTTCGAACAGTGTATGTAACAAGGTCAAGATTGTGTTGGTAGATGATGTCTCCATTCTAATTTCATGGATTATTGGACCCCATCCCAGATCCCCTTCAAAGTGCCTGGAGTTCACCTAGGTCATGGCAGGCATCTGAACAGCATAGCTCTCCTCTAAGGTAAATAGTGTTCCACTGCACAAAGGCCTTGTTTTCTTGATTCATTCACAAGTGAACGGACATTTTGGTGGTGGTTATTTAAAACTCTATTGCTTATAGATAGCATATCCCTGTGCATTTATGAGCTCAGTTTTGAGTAGATACAGATTTCGATTCTCTTGGACATTCTATCTAGGAACAGAACTGGGGGTCATAGGTTGGCTCAATGTCCACCCTTCTGAGGACTTTGTCACCGCTTTCCAAAGCAACTGCCCAGTAATGTACATAGATTCCAGTTGCTCAGCGTTCTCACCCAGCTGGCTGCTGGCTACCTTTCTGTTACAGCCATCCCAGTGGGTGCAGAGCAAAGCTGCGCTCTCTTTTAGACTGCATTCCCTCAGTGACAATGATACTAAGCATCTTCGGATGTCCCCGGTGACTGTTTGCTTATCTATGTTTGGAACAGTGCCGCCATCCTAACCTGACGGCTTTCCTACCTCCTGCTCCCCTGGGTCCCTTGCCTCCTACTATCTGCTCAGTGATTTTCCTAGAATCCCAGATTAACACTAGTTAGCCTTCAGCCGTTTCCTGTGTGCCAAGAACTTGACTTTTTACCGGACCTCCATCTCCAGAGCCCACCCTAACAGCTGTGTGCACAAGGAGAGCGAGGCGCCACCTTTTGTCAAGCTACTTAACAGTTAAAATATGCTCAACATAGCACCTGATCAGCTTCCCTCAACAACAGGTAAGGGGGGCATTTCCGGTTGGCCAGGAGACATCTTCAGTTGGTGAGGGGGACATTTCTGGTTCACCTGCTGCTCTGAATCTCCAGACTGTTTCTGGAAAGCAATCTGGCACCATCTTTTTTTTTTTTTAATTGCATATTCATTGGTTTGGGGGGCAGCAACTCTACATTTGCTCTTGTAGTTTACAGAAGAAGGAAAAACGTTGGCTTCGGATTGTTAAACACGATGTTTACTCTGGAATTGTTAGTAGGGGAGATGAAAGAAACAATATGGAAACTACTGGAATGTTCGTGGAACAGACAATAGCTTACACAGCTTTTGCAGCATTGATATTAAGAAATATTATGTGATGTCTAAAAAAGAGAGAAGACAGATTTGGATATTTTGGCTATGAGGGACAACATTTTTATATAAAAATCATTAAATAAAAATTAAAAATATGTCTAATATAGAGTTGGAAAGATAGCTCAGTTGTAAAGTGCTTGTGTTGCAAGAGCGTTAGCATCTGGGTTTGATACCCAGAAAACTTTATTTAAAAAAAAAAAAACGGGTATGGTGGTGTATCACTTTAACCCCAGCACTCAAGAGCCAAAGGCAGGTAGATCTCTGTGAGTTCAAGTCTAATCTGGTCTACACAGCCAGTTCTAGGCTCACCAGAGCTAAACAGTGAGACCCTGTCTTTAAAAGCAAACCAAATCCTGGAGTAGGGGCATATTTGTAATCCTAGCATGCTGGAGACAGAAACGGCTGGTCCCTGTGGCTCAATGGCCAGGGCAACAATACCTGACATTGTCCTCTTCTGACCTCCATACCCACTCACAATGACAAATGCAACCACCATATACAAATATGCAGAATTCTTGAGAAGACACATTCAGGCTGCAGATATTGGTTGCGAAAAGGATGGAAGGCAGGTAGAAAGGAAAAAGACTAAGAGAGAGGGGTCAGTTTGGGGAATAAAGGCACGTCAAATGCATACTATCACTGATTTAAGAAGGAAAACCAAACAAAGCCCCACAAGACCAGCTCAAACATCCACTGCATTTGCTCCTGTTGGAACAATTGACTTTGCATCTGAAGTAACCCTGCATATTCCACATTTTCGCAAAGCATATGAGCATTGGAAGACGCTGGGGAAAGACAAGAGTGAAAAGTGGTTTCGCTGCCATCTCGTCCTCTGAAACTGAAAGTCACTCTTGAAAATGTCCTCTGGGCAGCACGGGGTTAACAGTGCTTTCGGATCGGTGACGTCACTCACTGTCCAGGCAAATCAAGCTGATAATCAAGACTCCATTCCCAAGTCCAAAAGCCCTCTCTGTTATTTGTGCTAGGATTTCCTGCCAAGACATCCTGGCTCTTCAGAACTGAGATGAGAAGCCTGAAATGTGATCGCTAGTGAAATTTCCAAATCTACCATCTTCCTCCAAGCCGTAAGCATCGCTCCCACGAAGCCTGACTCTGACACTTCAGAACAACAAATGCATCAGCCTGGGACTGGAAACCGCAGTTGTTTGAAGTGTCATTTGACTCTTGCAATGCGACCCGCAGAGGGTCATTTTTGCATACTCTCAGAGGTCCTCAACATCGCTTTTCTTCTCCCAAGGGCTTCCCATAGACCTTTGATATTTAAATAGAATTCTCTTTTGAAGAAATCAGCAGCTCCTTCCCTCCCTCTGCAATGAACTGCTTTGCCCTGTGTCTGCGTTTGGATCCTGACACGATAGCTCTATGTCTGATCCATGTGTTTTATCCATGTTGGCCCATAATTCTACAAACTCCCGCAGCAGCTGCAGGATTTGTACCAGCGCCCCTTCGAGATTACTGAGCATCCTATGTCCACTCTGTGGCTTAGCCTGAGAGATCAGAATATCCGTGTGTGAGACAGGGTTGCATAGGACGTGATGTTGGAGGTGCGGCAGAGATGGTAAAGTGCTTGCCTTGGGAACAGGAGGACCTGTGTTTGGGTCCCCAGCGCTTACATCACAGAACACAAAAAGCCCAGCCGCACATCTAGAATCCCAGTGGTTGAGACAGGAGGATCTCTGTGACTTGGGGAGCCATCAGTCAAGCCAAACCAGTCTGCTCCAGGTTCAGTGAGAGACCTGCCTCAGACAGTAAGAAAATGAGGTGGAATGATCGACAAAGTCAATTGAAGTTGACCTCTGGCCTCCATATGCAGGTGCACACACATTTGCATGTACCCCCGACACATGTGCCCTTGTACACACACCACATACACAAAAGTGAGGTTCTGGGGGGGGAACTAGCACATGAATCAACAGAATAGGAATTCAGAAATGAACGCTTCATTGGGAGAGCTAAGATGAGTAGCCTCAGCTTTCCCTTGGAAAACTTCTAGAACCAGGACAGTAAATCTCGGAATCAGAGGAGCCTGTCCCCAGCAGCCCTTTACAGGGTGGCTGTTCTGCTGCAACCATCAGCTTCTTCCTCTGAGGGTATGCAAGGCTTCACCCAGGGCTTGACTCTGACTTACCTGTGTCACCTGACTTAGCCCTACCACCGGGTACTCCTAAAGACACCTGGGATTGTAATTAGACATCCTAAGACTGTTCACATGGGGCTCATAGACAGTGCAGAAGAAACAAGGCATTTCCAAAGTTCCAAAGTTATTTTACGGAGGACATACTCTAGGACCCCTACCCCCAGTGGTTGCCTAAAACACTTGACAGTACTAAGTTTGGGGCAGACTAAGTTGTTTTTTTATCCATATATACCTGTGGTGGTGTTTGCAGTCCAGCAAGACGGCAGAGCAGGTGAAAGCGCTTGTCACTGTGCTGATGACCTAGGTGCAAAGCCTCGATCTCACGTGGTGGAGGGAGAGTCCTTTGGGGTGTTCTCTGACCTCTACACATGTGTCATGGCACCTGACCTCATCCCCACATCCATAATAAACAAGTAGCCCCCCCAAAACCAGAAGAAAAATCCAAACCAACAGATGTACAAACCGTGACACAGAAATACAAAACACTGTTTAAAAAGAAAGAAAAGAAAGAAAGAAAGAAAGAAAGAAAGAAAGAAAGAAAGAAAGAAAAAGAGAAAGAAAAGAAAGGCAACAGAACCTCTACAAATGCCAGAACTCCCAACTCCCAAACTCAAGGCTCTGACTCGGGTATAATGCCAGGAAGATTTCAAAAGTTTTCTTTTAAAATGATTAATGACCTGAAACTGCACACAAAGAAGCCACTGAATTCAATCAAGGACCAGGAGAGGGAAATCAACTACACAGAGGGACAGTTAGCAAAATGGATGAAAAAACCAGCAATATGAGAGAAAAAGTCAGCAGCATAGGAAAACAAGCAGCAAAGGAGATGAAACTTTAAAAAATTAAATAGATATGTTGGAAGTAAAAAAAATGATGGATCATATTTAAGAAAATAAATAAATACCCACACACAGTGGAAAGAATCCTCAATAGAGTCCACCAAGCAGAAGAAAGAAATGCAGAGGTAGAGAATAAGGTTAGTGATCACCTTAAGTGTAAATGGTCTCTATCCAGGAAGAGACAGGCTGGGTTACACAGCTAGAACCACCTGTGTATTGTCTCCAAGAAAGACACTGTACAGCAGGACAGTGGGGGCACGCACCTTTAATTCCAGCACTTGGAAGGCAGAGGTAGAGGCAGATGGATCTCTGTGAATTCCAGGTCAGCCTGGTCTATAGAGAGAGTTCCAGGACAGTCAGGGCTATGAAAAGAAACCCTGTCTCAAAAAAACAATAGAAAGGAAGGAAAGAAAGAAGGAAGGAAGGAAGGGAAAAAGGAAAGAAGGAAGGTGACAGAGATTTCAGTCCTGCAGCCGTTCAGTCCCACAAAACACACAGAGGCCTACATTAACTATAAACTGGTTGAATTTTAACTTCTTACTAACTCTTTCTTACATCTTTAATTAGCCCATAATTCTTGTCTGTGTTATCTCATCTTCCTCTTGGTCTGGGTAACAACTGCAGACTTAGCCTTTCCTCTTCCCAGAATTCTCCTGTTCTGGTCGCCCCACCTATACTTCCTGCCTGACTACTGGCCAATCAGCATTCTATTAAACTAATACAAGTGACAAATCATTAAAGCATACAAGACCATGGTCCCACAGTACTCCCCCCATTTTTTTTCCAAAACAAGAATTCTGAATCTAATCTCCTTTGCATAGCTTTCTTCCAGACCATTATCCATAACAACTTGAAACCAACACTCTAAACAAAGACCAACATCCATAATCTATTTTTTAGGAATGTGAATGTAGTTTTTCAGGCTACTTCCTGCTAATTGGGGGTGCTGATAATCTTACAGGAACCTAAAGAAAATTTTGAATTATGGTCAAATGGAATATTCTGTGAGGTTTGATCATCTCAGCCAACAGTCTTAAGGCTGTTCTGGATGTAAAACTCAAACATCTGGGCCATCTGCTCCTATTGGAGATTTCTCAGGGGGTCTTCCTTAATCAAACCTGATTTTTATTACCCCAGAATGAATCCACAACCTCTTATTTCCTGTGAAAACAAAATAAAACCTCTTCTCCAAAGTAACATATCTTTTGACTATATATTTTGAAGTCAAGACATTTTCAAAGTATATATGTTGGATTAATCCAGCAGCATTTATAATCATAAGTCTTTTAGCAGCTGTTGCTCCTTCTTCAGCATTCTAGCAATTCAAAGACAACACAATAACACACAGTATCCAGACTCTTTGTGTGTTTTCCATCTTTACATGGCTTTATTTTAAACTTTATTTTTTTTTCTTTTTAATTTTTAATTTTTGGTTTTTTGAGATAGGGTTTCTCTGTGTATCTTTGGCTGTCCTGGAACACTCACTCTGTAGATCAGGCTGTCCTTGAACTCACAGAGATTTGCTGCCTCTGCCTCCCAGGTGCTGGGATTAAAGGTGTGTGTCACCACGCCTACTTCTCTCTCTCTCTCTCTCTCTCTCTCTCTCTCTCTCTCTCTCTCAGAACTTTATACTTTTTTTCTCTCGATCCGACATATATTTTTAAACACACTTAAACCGTTTAGAGGGTTTTTTTTTTTTGTCTTAGTATATCTTTACTGTATATCTTGTTTTGTTTGACACACGAGTCTTTAATTTGCTAAACAATATGTCTAGGATGAAAGCTGTGGCTTTGACGGCTGGATCCACCCCATCCTTAGCTTTCTGAGAGTCTAGCCTCATGGTGGAGGTACTGGCGGGGCCCATGTTCATTGTCACAACTCTATGGAGTTTTAAGGTCCCTGCCACCACCAAGAAGCATGCTGTCACTACTCATAAACACCATTTAAGTGTTTGCTGGTGGGTCCTCTTAAAAGAGCTGCAAGGTTTTTGCAGCTAAAGCTGAGTCAGGAAGCCTATCTTAAATGAGACATGTTTGCCTCTAGCAAACAGAGCCCACCTGAGAAAATGCCGCTATCAAGAAGCCGTGCTGAACTCTGTTCTTTTTTGATCTAGAATTACTTCCCAAGTTCTCTCAGGTTTTATGTGGATGGAGTTGTCCACATTGGTGCCATTATAGGAAGGAAAAAGAAAGACGCTGTGCTGGCAAAGGGCTCCCCACAAGCTGAGAGGCAAAGGATGAAAAATAATCTATACAGCAAACGAGAACCAGACAAATGAGCTTCCATCTATTATCTGGTATCTGTTAAAGAGGACTCTAAACCAAACATAGTCAGAAGAGGTTTTAAAAGACCATATTAGTAAAAAAGACAAGTCAATTCACCAAGAAGATATAATATACATGCACCAATTTCATAAAACAAACACTAGTGATCACGAGAGTTTGGACCCCTAAGATGAACTTGGGGAGGGGTGGGTGTCACTGAACCCCTAAGATGGACTTGGGGAGGGGGAGGGGTCACTCACTAGACCTCTTTATTTGTTCTTCTTCCCAATGTGAAATGTTGACTACATCTCCTTTCTCTGCTTTTTGATATTTGTGGGCTTTTCATTCACCTGTTGAGATGGGTGGCCAAGCCCCACTTGTCAAGGCTTCCAGAGCCCAGGCTCTCCCTAAAACTCCACTAACAGAAAGAACTACCCAGCCTACAGTGCAGAGCTTCAGCTGTTATGAAGAGAGCCAATCAGAGCTCTCCAAGTTCGGCCAAGCCACCGAGTAGCTTTACCTGATCTCTGGCAAGGTCCCTTGTTTCTTTCGGCTGTTGACTCTACATGTGTTGTGTTGACTCTACATGTGTTGTGTTGTGTCCTATTTGGTATTGAACCTTTCAAAGCAAAATACTGGCTTTATTTATTATTATTATTATTATTATTATTATTATTATTATGCCATGGAGAGTGTTGTCTTGTGTTATTTTCACCTTTTGGCTCCTTTGATTGCCAGCTAGGACATGAAGCAGGGAAGCCAGTCCATGCACTCAGGGGTTTGCAAAAGCCTCCCCTTGCCTTCAGTCCCAGGCTCTCCTTTCTGTGAACAGTTTCCTCTCCCTCCAGACCAGACCCACAATCCATTTTGCTCCTTCTGACAAGTTAAAGGCCTCCTTGCTCCTTTGGTCCCTGCTCTGCTTGCTTCTCTCTCCTCTCCCTCTCTCTTTCCCTCCCTCCTGCAGTGCCTTTGCCTCCGGTACCTGGAGTGCCTGGAGCACAGGAGGACATTGAAAAAGAGCTCGGTACCTGGAGTGCCTGGAGCACAGGAGGACATTGAAAAAGAGCTCGCCTGGTTAGCTAATGCATTGATGGCCTGGGGACCTCCTCGTGAGCCTCCCTCTGTCTCATCAGCTGACTGGGGGCCTTCTCGTGAGCCTCCCTCAGTCTGTCACTGACCTGTCTTATGCCACTTCTCTGTCTTCTGTGTACTAAGAGGTCACTGAGTCACGCAGAAAGAAGACTCTCCTCAGCTTCCTGATTCCAGACACTGTAAGATACTAGAATCTGGCAGAGCCGCTGTGAATGAATGTATGCGTGTCTGGGCATGTGTTTATCATTCCATGTTAACGTGTAATGGAAATATAATGAAGAACTCTCCGATCGTTTCCCCACCACCCCTTTATCTTGCCCCTTGGCTTCTTGCAAACATACCAGGACATGTCTGTCTAAGTGTATACTGAAGAAAATGCAGTGCTGGCAAGGGTGGAGAGATGCCTTCAACAGCATCATTACCATAGAATCTGCAGTCATTAAGTCCCTGCTGGGGGGGTGAGGGGCAGCAGCCTGGACCCGGGTGAGATGAGCTTCTCCACAAGTATCGCAACGGGCGGTCCACAGAGCTAACCATGCTCCCACTTGTTTTATGTCTTTTAGTCTATTTCCTGTGTGTATGTGTGTGCAGTCACACATGCTTGTGTGTATGCAGTGTTCATGTGGGTTCGGGTGCACGTGTGCACATGGATGTGTGAGGTGGAGGCCAGGGGACAACCTCAAGCATTGCTCTTCAGGGGCTATAACAGTCTCTTTCTTTCTGAGACAGGGATTTTCACTGTCTAATCAGCCTGGAACTCACCAATCAGGCTAGACTGGCTGGTCCCTGTGTCCCAGGGATTCCTTTGTCTTCACCTCCCAAGGGTTGGAATACCACACCCAGCTTTTTCTACCTGGGTTGTGGCAGCAGGGACACCACACACTGCCAGAGACAGGTCCTCAGGTCCTAATGTTTGTGAGGCAAGTCCTTGACTGAATGAACCACCTCCTTAGGCCAACATCGCCATTTTATAAATAAGGAAAATTCAAGCTGGTTAGGGATTTTCCCAGAATCTCAAAGCTTGTAGAAAAAGATCTTTAGAATCAAATAAGATTCTAAAATTCTTCCCCACTGCCTTCTTACCAAGGGGCCTTGAAAAGCAGGCAATTCAGTTGGTTCAAGGCAGGAAGGGTGGCTGTTTGGGAGTGCAGCTCCCGGGAGATTTGGAAAGCTGCCTCCTACACACCCAGAATGCGTGAGCTCAACACGTTGGTAGCCGTCCCGACCTTCCTGGATGCACCTGCTCTTCATGACTACGCAGTGTCGACCTGAGTACTACTGTTTAATCGATCCCAGGGTCTACACTAATAGATGGCTTACATTGAGACAGAGAGAACACGAACTCGGGAGTTGGTTTCCGCTCTCGCTGGAGACCAGAGGGAAGGTGGCTGGAGCTCTGTCACCAGGGACCAGAGGGACGGTCCCTTCAGCAGGGTAGCAGTACTCTCCCTCATCAACAGTGGCAGCAGCCAAGGTTCATGACGTGTACTGAGCAGTGAGCGTATTCCAGCCGTGCTTCCGTACACTTTAACATACTAACTAGTGTCATTTCCTGAGACAAGGGTGAGGGCAGGCTACTGCTTCTTCATGTTTACCAGAGAGTAAAGCAGAGAAAAATTAAATGGCTTGGAGTCAAAAAGGGTTTTGTTGTTGTTGTTGTTGTTGTTGCTGCTGTTGTTGTTTATTTGTTCGTTTTCTAGACAAGGTCTCACTGTGTTGCTCTGATTGGCCTGGGACTCACAGACATCTGCCTGCATCTGCCTGCATAATGCTGGGACTAAGGGGCTCCCTGCTAGAGGCAGTCCTCAAATGGGAGGGGACATTTATAAGACATGTTTGATGACCACAGCCATGGGGTGTGGGAGGCATTGAAGGGGCTGGGACCAATGGAAGAGCTAGGCAGATACACAGGACAGGGTCCCATGATAAAGAAAGGCCCAGGCCAGACGTCTAGAGTGTGGAGGGGTTGAAGGACCAACCTCCCAGCTCCTGAACCCAAACTCTAACCTACTGTGATTTCCTACTGGAAAATCTTAACACTTCTCTGGGTTCCAGGGAGATACACGGTGACAGCAGACGTTGGGTCTCACTCATATGGTGCCCGGCAGGTAGTGCCTTCTCAGGCACGGGCTTTTCTACCTCATCAGCCTCTGGGTTCTCTCTCCTGGGAAGAGTAGGATCAGAAGATGCCCATGGGGCTAGCAGCAGAGGACAAGGCCTTCTGTCTGCGGAGAAGACTTTGTGTATTAAAAGCTGGAGTCCATCATTCACCCTTGAATTTCCCGGCTTGATGAATGCCCTCTGTTTATGTTTGTGTTTACAGTCGATTTGGGAATAAGCATCTCCAAGGATAATGTGGCTGCTTCTTCCCCCAAGACAATGGAGGCCCAAGCTGTGGCCGATGCCAGCGGAAAGAATCTTGGGAGAGAAGCCAAGCCCGCAGCACCAGCTGCTAGATCGCGTTTTTTCTTGACACTCTCTCGGCCTGTACCAGGACGTCCCGGGGACCAAGGCACGGATTCATCGGCTGCATCGGGCAGGCTTGATGTCAGCCCCGGCACAGCGCCGGCGAACAAAGACCCAAGTGAGCACGGAGCACTTCCGGTGGCAGCTGCAACCGAGCCGGCTGCGGATAAAAGGCCAGGGTGCACTGAGGCCAAGCAGCAGGCCTTCCCTGCCACCTGTCCGCCCGCACCTTCACCACCTGAATCCCAGGCAGAAAGCCCCTCCAAGCCCAAAGACTTCAGCTTTTTCGACCGATTGTTTAAACTGGACAGGGGAAGAGAAAGTACACCAGTCGACAGCCAGCCCGAAGAAGCCAAGGAGGTGAGGGACCAAGACCAGGCTGCGGAGACTCCTGCTTTGCCAGGGAATCCCCATGGTGTCCTTGCTGGGGAGGTAAGTGTGTGAAAGCTTACCTACTTCCTCTCCAATGGGTGCTTCTGTGGGGGGACACTGACCGCATGAGACTACTACGCATGTCACCCCATGGTCTCCGAGGTCCTAGACAAGGTAAGTTTAGCTTCTTCTCTGTGTTTGTGTAGGCAGAACATCCAAAGAGCTAAGTATCTGTAACCTCTGTTTTATGGAAAAAAAGAGGTGGCAGGTGACGTCCAGAGAGATAAACCTGGCCTCCTTATCCAAGCCTGGGGGTACGGGGCCATGTTCATGAGCCCAGACAGAAAGGTACCTAGAGTAACGGAAATTACTTCTAACAAGCTTAAGTACCAGGCTGGGGGTGCTCTACATCCCCGTGTGAGTGCTCGCCTGGCGTATTTGAAGCCCTGGATTTGATCTCCAGTCCTGGATACACCAGGTATGGAGACTCAGGCTCTTAATCCCATCGCTTGGGAGGTGGAAGCAAGAAAATCTGACATTCAAGGTCATCCTTGGCTACTTAAAGCCAGCCTGAGATACATAAGGCCGCGTCTCAAAAACAAAAAACAAACAAACAAACCCCCAAAGAATTAATTATGCCATGACTATAAGACTCCAGACAAAATGTCCGGGCAGTTGAAGTTGAAAAAAAAAAAAAAACCAATTAGACCAACGCATTGATGCCTCTTGCTAGCAACACTCTCACTGCGCCCACAGATTTGGACTCAGGGTTTATTTTCAAATGCCCTGCCACGCGTCCACTCCCAAACAACTGTACTAGTTTGACAGTTCATTGAGCAGCGTGCAGGAGGGGTCTGGACTCGCTGCGGCGTCAGCCTTGCTGCAGAAAGCGCCTCGCCATGTGCACAAGCCAAGAGCCCTGCGCTGCTCCTCTGAGGGCTATGAGCTGGTCACCCATATCCGTGATTCACAATGGAGGGCAACTGTTCATCCCCATCGCCCGGGTAGAGAAGCTCTGGCTGGGTTTGCACCGTTGCTCGTGGGCTCCGAGAGCCACTCAGGGGTGGTGGCTTTGGAACAGCCCTAGGTTTATAAGGTGTAGGGATTCGAAGCCAGGCCGTCACCAGAGTGAGGGAAAAAAAATCAAGCTATTCGTAAGGAGATAGAGAAGAACTGCGCTCTACCCGTTGTGCCTGGCGGCCTAGTGACTGGACCAAATCCCCCTCAATTAAACAAATCAAACCAGCATCCGCCAGCCAGATCTTGAAGGTGTTCAGACACAAACCCCAGGCATACTCAGTCCACCCTGACTCTCTTGATGGCCAACGGTTTTGAGGTGGTGCTTTGTGAAATTGGCCTCCTCTGTTGGGCTGGGACGAGGGACACCCTCCCACACGGCAGCTGGACTTAGTTGTGGTTCCCAGGTGAGATTGGCTTCGAGATGTGATCTGTGGGGGCGACACAGCAAGTGTGGAGGAGTCCGGCCCAGGGGGGTTGAGGTTGAAATCATCTTTCAGAGCAAGTCCGCCCCCAATTACAAGCATACTTTCTTTCCTGGAGAAAAGACCTCTCCTACTTATATTTGCCAAGGAACTGTGTGTGGCTAATTGCGTTACACTTCAAATTTGCATTTTTGGGGGGTTGGCGATATCGCTGAAATCGGAAATATTGAGTGTCCATTGTGTACTTTGCTCATGTAAAGTATTTTTATTGCAAAGTATAAGATAACCATTTCTCCTTCAGCCCACAAGCGCAGATATTTGAATACATATATGTACAAAGTTTTTTAAGAATTGAACGGCAAAAAAAAAAAATTCCGTAGCCTTCTAATTTGTACAGATTTCTTATCTGGTCCCTGTGGCCTACTTCTGTGTTTTGAGGAAAACCAATTTGTTTTTTTTTTAAGTGTAGTGAGAAAATACAGCCCTCAGAAAATAACACGAATAAAACGTCCCAATTAATTCCATTCTCGCAGCTAGTACCACCACAACGCAAAGTTAAACACTGGATTAAACACTGGATTCAGAATTCTTAGGGTGAATTATGCGCTGGGTTCTGCCATGTCAGCTTTCCCTCCCCGGCTCCCATCCCCCACAGTTCTGTGCCTCCACCCCCCACTGTCACCACATGCTGGGTTTGGAATTCCAGCCACTGACCCACCGAGTCCTGAATTAGGGCCGAGATAACCAGCCCCCATCTCATCCTGGGGGAGGGGAGGGGAACACACAAATCTGTGTTTTCGGAATGACAATCTCATTTGTGTGCCTTATAAAACTACATTCAGACCATAGCATAATTAAAACAAGGCCAGAATTCACACACAAATGGAGCATTTACCCCAGAGGCCAAAGAAAAGATAAATTATAGACCTGAAAGTCTGACTGAGCTGTGATTCACACGGACCAACTGGTTGGCAGGGACGTGGCTTTCTTACCCTCTCTCTCCCCAGCTGAACCGAGCTTCCAAGATAAACATTTAATAGATTTCCTCGCACGTGCACAAAATGATCCTATGATGGAAATCAGGCCTTCCTGGTTATAAAAGGAAACACTGGGTTTCTGTTTCCCCCGTGGTCCTTCCAGGGCTATCTTTGTGGTGGTGGTGGGGGGGGGGGGGTGCCAGGGTGAGTGACGGGTGCCAGGGACGAGACCTTAAGATCTCAAAATGCTTCTCTTTGCTTTTAAATGTATTCAAGTTCTGTACTGATTATTTAAACACGACCCTTGTACAAGAGAAAGTTGTTTGGCTTCCCTAGTCCTAGTGTCTCATCTAATGAGTTTCCTTGACCCTCTCCCAAGTTTCTCATTGTTACATTTATTTATTTATTCTGTGTCCACGCATGCACATAGGTCAGAGGACAACCTGTGGGAATGATTTTCTCTTCCCATCTCATGGGGTCCCTGAATCAATCACTGGTCGTCAGGTTTGGCAGCAAGCATCTTTATTCGCTGATCCATCTCCTCAGTCCTCGTAGATTTTCTTAAGGGATGGCTTCAGTCACTGGGGCCCCACATCTGAAGAGCGAGCGAGCTTGCTGTTTTTGCTTCCTGCTCTCCTTTCGTACAGCAAGGCCCTCAGAAGCGCTCACCAAGCTCTGAAATGAGAAAGAAGCTGGATGTGATGGTGCCTGTCTGTAATCCCAGCACTTGAGAGGCAGAGAGGCAGAAGACTGGGATGTTCAAGGTTATCCTCTGCTAGGCAGTGAGCGAGAGGCCAGCCTCAGCTGCACAAGATCCTGTCTCAAAAAAGCAACACAAACAAACAACCACAAAGGAAACAGCGAATGAGTGAGCAATCAGCTCCTGAGGGTCTAAGCTGTAGGTGGATTGGGGTTGGGAATAGAAGAGTGGCCATTAAAATGGATGGGAGGGCAATGCGGAAAGTGTTATCTCAAATGACAAGGAAAAGAGTGTATGTGGGGGGGGGTACGCGCGCGTGTACGTGTGTGTATGCGTGCATGTGTGTGTATGTGCTTGCTTTCTTTCTTTCTTTCTTTCTTTCTTTCTTTCTTTCTTTCTTTCTTTCTTTCTTTCTTTCTTTCCACAACACCAAACAGTGCTTAGAGAGTCTACTGCCCTATTTCGGCAGCACTGAAAACCCTTCACACTGTTGGGAAAGTTTGTTAAGCCCACAAACTATCTGTTATGAACAGTGGGTTATGAGTTTGTATTAGTCTGAGTCTGTTATTAATGCTGAGGTTTTACCCCACTAATAACTGTGAATTCAGTTATCAGTCTAGAGGGACGCAGGTGGCAGAGGTGCCCCCTGCAAGCCCGCGTTGCCCTCTCCCCTGTTAACATGTGTGTCCTCCACACCTTGCCAACCGCAAAACTCATATTCCATTTCATGCCCTAAGTAAGAGTGAGCTCACGCATGTGTCCCTAGGTGCAGCCCCAAAGTAATTACTAATGCCAAAAACAAAAGCCGAAAGCTAGGGTTGTAACTCCGCTGGCAAAGTGTCTGTCTAGTGTGCCTGAGACCCCGGGTTCCAGTCCCAGCATTGCGTAAACTAGGCATGGTGGCCCAAGCCGGGAAGCCCAGCATCAGGAAGATGGAAGGTAGGAGGATCCGAAATTCACAGTTGTCCTCTGCTATACAGTGAGTTTGGGTCCAGCCTGGACTGCATGAGACCCTGTTCCAAAACAAAAACACAAGCAAGAACATTCCACTAAACTAAAAATCTCTGTTCACTTGTCTGTGCTGATGGGAATGAAGCTAATAAACCGCTAGCCTTCGGGTCAAGAAGAGCCACTGAGACACAGGAAGGAAGGGAGGGAGGGAGGAGGAAGGAGACTCTTGGGACAGGAAGCAAGGGGGAACCATTGGCCTTCTTCGATGCTTTTTCTACCCCCTCCATCACCAGTTAGTCACAAACAATCAGTATGGTTAATAGAAGAATTACGTTCCCCAGTGAGCCCATGGCTTTGGGTGATGTAAATCCAGTGTCTGGAGCCCTTGATCGACTTCTCTGGGGAGACACAGACAGCTTTACACAAGCTAAGGTTTGTCTGCAGAGGAACAAAGACGGATGGTCGTTTTCAGTGTGGCACCTCCGCAATGCCTCAGTTACTGGGCTCAATTAGAAAAAGCAAATAAAGTTGGCAGAATTGCCTCTTTCTTCCCCCATAGAGGAAGGCAGAGGGAAAGTAAGAATTCTTAGATCTCTTTCAGAAAACATGGCAGAGGATATGTATGTATGTATCATGTATGTACATACATACGTATGTACATATATACATATATCATTCTGTTTTACATATGTATTTTTCCTGCTTGATTATCTGTGTGCCATATGCATGCAGTGTCCTCAGTGGCCCGAAGGGGGCGTCAGAACCCCTATAGTGGGAATTACAGAGGAGATATCTGTGAACCACTGCGTGGGTGCTATACTTGCCTTAATAGCAACAAATGCTTCTAACTGCAGAGCCATCTCTCCAGCTCTTAGGGTTTTATATTTTCAGGTTAATTTTATTTCCTTTCAAAGTCTGGTCGACATGGATCTCTATGTAGCTTGTTTCCATCCTGTATGGTGACAACACACACTTAAGCTATTTTTTTCCAAGCACACTCACCTTTAGAGTTAAATTTATTTTCTGAGGCATTTAGCATCATTTTATCCACAAGATTATTTATTTGCTTTTTATTTATCGCAGTGCTGGGAATGGGAACAGGGCTTTGTGGATGCTGGATAAACACTCTTCCAATTGAGTGTTTGATTTTTCCAATCCCCAGTACCGGGATTTTTTTTTCAATTCTAGGGTCCTTTGCAAGAAAAGTTCAGAGTGAGAAAAACCCACTATATCTTAATTCTCCGCCAGCCTCTGCATGCACCAACTCTTCCACAGAGAAAAATAGAATGAAAAATACTGAAATTATTAGTAGTGATTTCTTTTCCATGATGGCTTAATGAACGTAGTTTTCCTATTTGTTTCTTTATATTTTCCATTATTTTTAGGCTGTTTGTTTTAATTTGGGGAGGGAGATTGAGACAGAGTATTGTAATATAACCTAAATTGGCTCCAAGCTCGAGGCAATCCTCCTGCTTCAGCCTCTCAAGTACTGGGATTACAAGTATGAGTTAGCAAGCCCTGTTTGTCTGTTTCCCAAAATGAGCCATGGAGTGAATCCCCCAAGCAAAATACAAACCAAAATCCACAACCCAACATTTCCCCGATTCTTCCAGTAGGTGGCGCTATGAGGCTGGACCATCCCAAGTCACACTGGACATCTAGATCCCTCTCTTGCTGGTCACGGGGTGCCCAGAGATGGTTTCTCTCTCTCTCCTCAGTTCCCAAACTCAGCGATCCAGACCTTGGGTGACAATTCCTTGCTCTGAAACAACGCTGGCGTTTCAAAGAAACCTGTCTTCAGCGCGTCCGACAGTGGCAGTAGAAATGCCCTTTCCTGATGGACTGTTCCTAGGTTGCTTCATTTGCATTCTTTCCCTGCCTGGCCCTGTGCTTAAAGCATGAGAACTCATTTTTATCAATCAGTGAAAATTGAAGTAGGAATTGTGAGAAAAATAAAAGCAACATTTTCCTACACTGATAATACATCTTTGATTTTCCTCAGTAACTGTGAGCTTCGTAGTAAGAAAAAAAAATATATTGTGTTTGGAAAAATCACAATTCCCTAATGAAGTCACCCAAAATGCTTTGGGTATCTTCCTCCCAGTAGCTGATTTACTTCCTTTTTAGGCAAATTAGCATCTTTTTCTTCCTGGATTCTAATGGCTCCACGGAGGTGCCTCTGCTCCAGAAAGAGAGTGGGAGGCACGGGTTGCCTGGCAGATGAAACCCTCGCTGCTGTCCCAGCATCCCAGGGGAGAGGAGAGCCGGTCCCTCGCTTTCCTTTGATCCCAGGCAGCACCCGGCTCAGCTCCAATTTCTAGGGGAGTCAAGGCATGAACATGAGCCGAGGTCCCTTTCGTGCCTCCTCCTCTTCCTTCGGTTGGAGCTCCTGTGCTTTTGCCCCGTTCTTGGTGTAAAGATTCCAAATGAAGTCACCGCTAGCCCAGCTTTCAGCAACTATGGTCCTGTTCCCAAGACCCTGCTGCAGAGGAAGCCGCAGTTTTCCTTAGAGGGAGAAGGCAGGAAATCACATCCCTGCCTGTCCCTAAAACTTAAAACCAACATGGTAATGCACTCTCCTGACTCAAAACAAGAATTTACAATCGATACATGTGTCTACCATGTCACTGGCTGAACATCATTTGTATGTTAGTGTATCTTTCTATCGTTTCTTTGGGCAGAAATAAAATCTGATTTCCCATTTCTCCCTTTAGATATGGTAATCTAGAATTACCCACTGTCTGCTCCACGCTGTTTGCTCAGGTCGTGTTTTCCTGGTCTGCACATAGAGACTTCCTCATTCCTCGTGCCTAAGAAGCAGTCTACATAAAGATAGACAGGCCATCAAGTCTTCAGCCATGTCCTATTCATGGTCTTTCCTGTCTCCCCAACTGTTTTTGTCAACCTTCCTACAGCAGACACCCTTTTCCTTCTGTCATTTAGCCCGTGTGATGTCAGGTTTAGAATAAACTCTTACAAATGAAATTGTTAGGCAATTTTCTTTAATATTTGGAAAGTACTTACAAAAAATTACCAAATATTTACTAAAAATTGCCCAAACTTGCCCTCTTAATTTCTGCTTCGACCAGCAATGCCTGGGTGCCTGTTAGCACACCTGCTCCATGAAGGTTTTGTACAGACGTTCGGATTCTTTGCTTTGCACTCTTTCTCTTCGTGACTTCCAGGTTTCATTTCATAGACACAAAAACCTTTAAGTCTAGAATCGCACATTTCCCTCATGTTTTCTTCCAGTAGTGCCTTTGCCCATTTAGATTATTCTGAGCTGGGGTGGGGCTGTGACAACAAACTAAATGTCACATACACACACACACACACACACACACACACACACACACACACGGAGCTGACTGTTGTTGTTTGTCCCTACGCTTTTCCTCAGGATGTCCTCCTTCATCTTCCTGGGCCTGCAGTACCATTCCCGTCTTAGACTAGAGCCCCACACATCTTTAGGATCAACGAGATCACATAACTTTTGGGAACGTGGGAAAATATCCATCAGTGAAGAAGAATAGGGAGGAGGGAACTTAAGATCAAATCCATTGCTGGGTGGATATTTGGGTAAACCAGGAGTGGGGAGATGAGCCGGTGAAGGCAGGGTGGTGCCTGCAAGCCTTTCGCTAAGGAATTGCAGAGGTCAGGGTTCAATCTCAACTCTGCTCTTTGACCGTAGGCAAGTATTTATTCTTTTCATACATCAGTTTCTTCATCTGCAAAATTGGAATTGTAAGCAGACTCTCCTTCATCAATCCTCATGAGAACCAGTGTGGCATAGAGCCAGACAAGTATGACATAGTGTGTTTGGTGGCTCCTAGAACGATAGAGGGCATTGTTCCTCCTTGTCACACATTCCTCAGTAAAATCTATGGCTACAGAATAGCCACCATATGGCTGTAGTCTAACTTGACATGCTAACACCACATGCTAATTTATTTGATTTTTCTGGGCTCATCGGGATGCTGGAGGGGCTCTTTGTCACACCTCCAGCACTATCCCATGGGGCTTCTTTCTCTTCTGACTCTTGAAGCAGTCTCACAGGCAGTGAAAGGATTAGTCGGAGAAATCCTCTAACCTAGTACTACCCCACAGTGGCACCTTACAAGGTGGCAGTGTTTGGTCACAGTCGGGTGCTGGCACCGATGTGGACACAGAGCTCAGGGTAGATTACTATGTAGCTCAGGCTGCCTTCAAACCACAAACCTCCTGGCTCAGCCTCCATCAGGTTGGGATTGCTGGCCTGTGCCTCAGGCCCCCTCCATTCCTCACTCCTAGCAGCCATGGATCAATGTGTCCCCCATTCCTGATTTCCCATTTCAAGGCTGTTATATAAGCAGGGACATATGCTATGACTATTTTGGATAGACATTTTCCCCCAATGGGCTTTGCTATGCATTGATCCAGACCGTTGCCTGTGCCCGTAGGTCTTATTGCTGAGGAATACTCCATGCTGTGGAGTTACCAGTTTGTTGAATTATTTTTAAAATGTGTTTAATCATTTGATATTTCCCCCATTTGGAGTGGTTATTAATAGAGATATGAGAGACATTGATCTATGGGGTTTTGTGAATATGAGATTTGTTTCTCTAGAAGCAATGCTCAGGAGTGTAGCTAACGCCACCCTCGACCTTAGTCAGAGAAGTTCATTTCTGCAGCATCCAGCAGTCAACGTGGAGACCCACAACTGAGCCGAACGCTGAGAGTGACTGTTGCAAGATTAACCCTAACTCAACTCTTATATCACTCCCGCCCCAAGTCACAGAGGACGCCGGAGAAGAGGGACAGAGAGAGAAAGCTGGAGAGCTGGAGGATGGCGGGAGAGTTGTGGCGTGCTGTGCTCTGGACTCTCACCAGCACAAGCTCGCTGAAGCTCTGATCACTTGCAGCAGACCTTCCGAATGTCAAGCCAACGTGATCAGTGACTACCCAGCAGGCAGCTGGACTACGCGGATTACAAAATAAAATGAGAGGGCATGAAGATGGAAGGGAGCCTGTATTGGGGGTCTGGGGTGAGTGGGGCCCTGGGTTGGTTATATTCAAAATACTCTGTATGGATGTATGAAGCTGTCAAAGAATAAATAAAAGGTATTGTTTTAAAGCTGCACTTACTTATGTGTATGCAAGTGCTCACACACATGTGTGTGGAGGTCAGAGGACAACTCGTGGGAGTCCTTTCTCTCCTACCGTGTGGATCCCAGGGATGGAACTTACGTCATCGGGCTTAGCGGCAAGTTCTTTCACCTGCTGAAGCATCTCTGTTTGTTTGACTCATATTTTTATTTCATGCATGTGAGGGTTTTGCCTCAGAGGCCAGATACGGACATCAAATCCCCTGGAACTGGAGTTAAAGATGTGGGTGCTGGGAACCAAATCCAGGTCCTCTGGAAAAACAGCCATAGCTCTTAACTGTGTTGAGTTTCTTATATATTCAAGGTACTTCACAGGACAAAGTTATGGTCCTGTTTGTGGTGGTTTGAATAAGAATGCTCCCCGTAGATGCATGTATTTGAAATCTTGGTTACCAGGGAGTGGAACTGTTTGAAAGGATTATAAGGATTAGGAGGCGTGGCCTTGTAAAAGTAGGTGTGGCTTCGTTGGAGAAAGTATGTCATTAGGTGTGGCTGTTGTGGAATATTACTTTAGCTATGTAAAGTTGTGTTACATTTTCTTCACCTTGCCTGATTAAGGCACCTGATCACTCTAATAAAAAACTGAACATCCAATAGCTAGGCAGGAGAGGGACAGGTAGGTTGGCAAGCAGAGAGAAAAAGTAGGAGGAGGAATCCGGGCTCCAGAAGAGAAAGGGGAGAGAACGAGGGAGCAAAAGAGGGCACTGCCTGGGGTCTGCCAGACAGACAGACACAGAGGAAGCAGTGAAACCAGGACATACAGAAAGGTAAAAAGCCCTGAGACCAAACAGAGATAAAGAGTAACGGGTTACTTTAAATTATAAGAGCCAGTGGGACAAGCATAAGCTAAGACAGAGCATTCCTAACTAACAATAAGTCTCTGTGGCACGATTTGGGAGCTGGTTGGTGGCCCAAAAGAAAAAACCTGCTACAGGTAGGCTTTGAGGTTTCAAACGCCCATGTCAGGCCCAGGCATTCTCTCCCTTTCTACTGCCTGTGGATCTGGATGCAGAACTCTGAGCTCATTCTCCAGTACTGTGTATGCCTGCATGCTGCCATGCTCCCCACCGTGATGATAATGGACTAACCCCTGAAGCTGTAAGTGAGTCCCAGTTAAATGTGTCCTTTTATAAGAGTTGATGTGGTCATGTGTCTCTTCACAGCAAAAGAATGATGGCTAAGAAAGCGTTGTTACAGTAACAAAAGTTAGAGTCTCTTGGGAGATCAGCCTCTGGGCACGCCTGATAGAAAAAACCTTCATTGTGTTAACTGACGTGGGGAGACCTGCCCAGTGTGGGCGACACCATTCCCTAGGCAGGTGAGCCAGGCGAGCTCCAGCATGTATGTATTCGTTGCTCCCTTCTTCTGACTTCATATTTAATGGGATCAGCTTCTGCAGACTTCTGGTGCCTTGACTGCCCTGCTGTGATGGACTTTGGCCAGGAGCTAAGGGGGTCCTGTCCCCTTCAGTTGCTTCAAGTCAGAACATTTTATCACAGGTACAGGAAAAGCAATGAAGGTGAACTCTTTTAAATTTGGAGAAGCCTAATGTATAGGCTGTGATTTTGGAAACTCGTCAGCACACTCCTTAATAAAAATGAATGACACCAGTCTGACTTGGATCAAATCATTCATTTGTTCATTCATCCATTCTTTTGGAGCATCTGCTACGGGCACAAGTCCAGGTGTAAGTGGTGGACATTGGTGAAGAAGAACACAGCTTCCCATTGTAGGGGGAAAAGAGGCACAAAGGAATGAATGGCTGATATTTTTAATCCAACGAGGGATTTCTCCAGCTCCTTGCTCTAGCTTGATGCCCAGGCTGGAAAATTCCCTGCCCTATGTATTGCAGGATCTGCTTGGCAGTATTCCCGGAGTCTGCCTACCAGATGTCAGTGGGACCCTCCGTTGTGAAAATCAAAGCTGTCTCAGCAATCACTACTGCAGGTCGCTGGTGGGAGGAGGAAGCCTATGTTAGAGTGAATGCCCCAGAACACAGGCTGGACTGCGCGAGTTGTAGCAATTGAAAGTGGGGTGGTCAGGAAGGAGTTCAATGAAAATGTAACAGTTGGCGAAGACTTGAAGGAAGGAAGACGGAATATTATTCCCTGGCAAGAGCTCATGCAACAACCTGGGGCAGGAATCTAACCAACGCGTTCCAAGAACTCCAGAAAGACTGCTGAGGCCATAATGGAGACTCTTAAAGGGAAAATATTCAAACGCAGAAGTGGCAGAAGAGAACTGAGAATAGGATGCATGATGGGTATTTGGGACTCTTCATCACAATTAGGCATAAAGACTGGACAGACGAAATGGGCTATTGATAATCCTTGGACACCGTGTGGCCTCAAACATCAAGTGTAAAATGCTTTGGACTATTTCTGCGAGACTGAGATGAAGGGTTTGGGAAAGTCCTGATAACGGAGACACACTATATACATCATTACAAAGGCGTGTCTAAGAAATAAAAGTGATGTGGTTTAGGCAAATTCTAAGGGCGGGGCCTAAGGATTTAAGCTGTAGGAGGTATTGGAAAATTTCGGAATTTAGTATATGTGTACAGGCACGCTTTCTGAAGCTATTGGCTTCTCAGACCCCGCGTTTCATTTACATGGTGCTGAATTTTACTGCTCAGTTGAGCTGAGCTGATGGTGATGAAGGTCTGTAGTGTCAAAGGTGGTGGAGTCCTGACATCTGTAAACTCTGGGCCAGCAACCTCACCACCCGTGTTGTAAAAGGAGACGACGCTTTATTTTCCCGGCTGCCCAGACCCAAATAATCATAGAGAAACTATATTAATTATAACACTTTTGGTCTCTTAGGTCAGGCTTCCTATTAACTAACTCATTCATTTTAAATTAATCCATTTGTGTTGTTTTATATTTTACCAAGAGGCTCGTGGTTTGTTACCTCTTGCTTCGTGGGCAGTTACCTACCATCTGCCTGCCTTGGCCTTCTCTCTTCCTTTCTCTCTGCCTAGTATTACCGCCTAGCTCTAGTCTGCCCTGCCATAGGCCAAAATAGCTTCTTTGTTAGCCAGTGGTGACAAAACATGTCCACAGCATGCAGAGGGGAGTCCCACATCACCGTGTCATTGTCTGAACAACTACAGATTGTAACCCGGTGGCAGGCTATTATCAGTGAGATCAAATGACAGTGCACTTGTATGTATACGGTGGTTTGTGTTCTGTAAACCCACAATATTGGACGGTGTGCGTTTGTCTCAGTTTTGTTTCCTGTGGCCCTGAAAAAGCACCCGGACAAGGACAAGAACAATTAAAGGGAGCCAGGGCGGTGGTGGCGCACTTCTTTAATCCCAGCACTCGAGAGGCAGAGGCAGGTAGATCTCTGTGAGTTCAAGGCCAGCCTGGTCTACAAGAGCTAGTTCCAGGACAGGTTCCAAAGCTACAGAGAAACCCTGTCTCGCAAAAAAAACCCAAAAAAAGACAAACAAACAAAACCCAAAAACAAACAAACAAACAAAAAAAACCCAAAAAAAACAGCTAAAGGGAGTGAGGGTTTGTTTTGGTCACTCGTGTGGGATTCCCCTCTGTATGCTGTGAATACCACTGGTTAATAAAGAAACTGTCTATGACCTGTGCAGGGAAGAATAGAGTAGGCAGGGAAAATTAAACTGAATGCTGGGAAAAAGAAGGCACAGTCAGAGAGAAGCCATGTCGCCCTGCCAGAGATAGACACCAGAACTTTACCCAGTAAGCCCGTAGCCTTGTGGCAATACACAGACTAATGGAGATGGATTAAATTGATATGTCAGAGCTAGCCACTAAGAAATTAGAGCTAATGGGCCAAGCAGTGATTTAATTAATACAGTTTCTGTATGGTTATTTTGAGTCTGAGCTGCCAGGTGGCCAGGGAACAAACAAGCAGCCTCCTACAACAGGTCACGTAGCCCGGTTGCAGCTGGTCACTGTGGAGGTGGCATCAGCACTGTGGAGGTGGCACCAGCACTGTGGAGGTGATGTCAGCGGGAATTCAGCCAGGTTATAGCCTGTCACTATAGAGGTGACGTCAGCACTGTACAGGTGATATCATCAGGAACTGGTCTAATTATAGCCGCAGTTAAGGGAAGAAAGCAGTGAAGTGAATTAACATGAGTTAAACATGCATACACACTTAGGCCCAGTTTGCACTCTCCCCCTTATACAATCAAGGATTCCATGCCCGGGGAATGGTGCTACCCACAATGGGCAGGCCTTCCACTAATAAGGTAATCTGCACAGACATGACCCCAGGCCAAGCTAATCTAGACAGTCTCTCATCTGACACTCTCTTTCCCATGTGATTCTAGGTATGTCCAGTTGACTTTCAAAACTAACCTTGAGGGGTTAGAGAAATAGTTCAGTTCTTAAGAGCACGTGTTTTTCCAGAAGATGAGGGTTCAATTCCCAGAACCCACATGGCAGCCCACAGCTGTTTGTAACTCGAGCCCCAGGGGACCTGACACACTCTTCTGACCTCCCTTAAATCAGGCATATAGTACACATGAATACATTCAGAAGAAACACTCATACATATAAATAGATCTTTGTAAAAACTGGCCATTTTATTATTTTCATAATGAATAATGATGTATTATGACTAATAATCTTGTCTGGGTTATAATCGCTCACAAAAATCAAAAAGCATTCCATTCCTCTAACGGAAATGCTTTTCTGGTTTGAGACATTCAGACCAAGATTAGTTTGTCCTGGGTTTCTAGAAACTACCAAGGGAAGAAGGCCAAAATCTGACCTAAGAGCAAGGTTGTTGTATTTCACCCTCCTCTGTTGGGGGAAGTGATCAAAATAGTTAGAAATGCAGAGTCTCTGTGGGCTCCTGGAAGCTCATGCCCTGAGTGGTGTGAGGAAGGGAAAAGGGCTCCCTGCCACCCTCCCATCCTTCCCCTGGGGAGTTGGCAGCAGTGGAAGAACAGATGGGGAATTCAAGAATGACCCCAACCCTTGAGATAAGGGAAAAGACTGTATGCACGTGCGTGCGCACATGCGTGTGTGTATGTGTGTGTGTGTGTGTGTGTGTGTGTGTGTGGTGATGAAGGGCCAGGAAAGCATGGAGCCAGACTTATCCTCTTCTGCCGCCGCACCTGAAGCTCCTGGCTGACAGTCCCTGGTCACATCCTCTTCCCCTACCTGTCCTGGGTGTGTTACAGGTGTTGCATGCTCTACCAACCTACTTGGCAGAGACACAGAGCTGCCTGCATGGTCAGAACTGCAGGGAACCTACTGTCACCCCTGCTGTCTGGACTGTCACCCCTGCTGTCTGGACTGTCACCCTCGCTGTCTGGACTGTCACCCCTCCTGTCTGGACTGTCACCCCTGCTGTCCGGACTGTCACCCCTGCTGTCTGGACTGTCACCCCTGCTGTCTGGCAGGAATATCCATTTATAAAATTTGCTTAACTCTTGACCTATAAATTTCACCCTGGTAATTTGCCAAAGGAAGTAGAGCAACATGTAAGGACTTAATAAATTAAAGTGTGGGCCGAGGAGCTAGCTCAGGGGTAAAAGTGCTTTTCACAGGCGCCTAATGACCCTAACTCAACTGATCCGTGTAAAAGCTGAATTTTGTAGTGTGCATCTGTAATCGCACATTCTATGTGAAATAAGAGAGGTGGACAAGAGAGCTGCACAGAAGTTCTAGGCCAGCTAGCCTGGGGTATGCAGCCACAGCAACAGCGAGAGAGACCCTGCCTCAAAGACAAGGTGGAGTATGAAGAGTTGTCCTCTGACCTCCACATGCACACCTAGGCACATGCACACACTCACCACCATCCCCACACCCCCACACACACACTCTGAATAAAGCTACAAGATGCTTATAATGGACAAAATGTAAAACCACAAACACAGTATGCATGCATGTAGGTGCCCACAGAAAATGGGTGTTGGATCCCCTGGAACTAAAGTCAAAGGCTGTTGTGAGACACCTGATGTGTGTGCTGGGAACTGAACCAAGGTCCTTTGCCAGATCAATGAGCATTTTTGATGTTGATCCTTCTCTCCAGCCCCTATTTGAAACTTTTAATCCCTCTATTCATCTGCTAAGCATTTAAGCAGTACAGAGTTATAAGATGTCTTTTGTGGCCTCACTGACTGGGGTGGTTTGAAAGAAAATGCCCCCCAAAAGACGTGGCACTATTAGGAGGTGTGGCCTTATTATAGTAGGTGTGGTCTTGTTGGAGGAAATGTGTCACTGTGGAGGTGGGCTTTGTAGCCTCATATGCTCAAGGTACCACCCAGTGTCTCAGACTTCCTGACACCTCTCTGCCACCCTATATGCCTGCATGCCAGCATGTCCTACTATCGTGATAACGGACTGAACCTCTGAACTGTAAGCCACCACAGTAAAATGTTTATAAGAGTTGCTATAGCCATGGGTCTCTTCACAGCAATAGAAACCATAATTAAGACACTGCCCATGATACATAAGAAACTGTTTTGGACAAAATAAACACAGCTTCTGTCTTTGTGGAGATGCTGGTCTGTGGGCGGGTAAGGACAAAGTCTGAGATGGATGAGGTTAGTGAAGGTGTTGGGACACTGCAGGGAGAAAGGAGAGAGGTGTGGCAGGAGAGCTTTAGCTGGAGTTTTGGGGATGGGCTCCTGGAGGAGGCACCGCGTAAGACAGAGGGTGGGGGCTGGAAAGAGGACTAGGACCTTCACAGCTCAGACTGCTCTTCGAGCGGCCCCCAGCTGGGTGCTCAGCAGTCAGCATCAGGCCGTTCACCTGTGGAACTCCAGCTCCAGGTGATCTGACGCCCTCTTCTGACCTCCACGGGCACCTGCACTCACATGCGTGCACGCACACACACACAGACATATACACATGCACACACACAGAGACACACACACCGCCACCCCTAATTTTTCAGACACTCTAAAAGAAGATGTGGAGGATCTTCATCAGAGGGGCAGATTTCAGAGCCATGGAGTTAGAAATACTTTGTAGTGTAGAGTGCTTGAGAAACTCCAAGAAATCAGACCAGAAAAAAACAGAGAGAGAGGAATCAGAGAGAGGTGAGAGACTGCGGAGAGAGCCACACCTCTCTCTCAGAAAGAATGACCCTGAGGAAGCCTTGTCAGAGTGTGGGCCTGACTCCAAAGCATGAGAGGGCACTGGAAGCTGGTAAGATGTGAGGCATAAATCTGTGGAGTGAGGGAGGCTGCCAGGACACGAGTAAACAGGGCAAGAGTCATGACCGACTTGGAGTGGAGCAGTGACAGTGCCTTGGCTCAGGATCATGGTAAAAAACAGGACAAGGAGAGGAATCAGTTCCCAAACCACATCCCGGTTACCAACAGACTCCCAGAGTAGTTATTGGGGAAAGACTTGCTATTGTTATTGCTATCGATATGATTTGGCTCTGGGAATTGCCAAATCAGGGACATCTCTAGCCTAACACACAGACCATCAGACACAGAGACCACAGAGATGGAGACCTTGGCTTCTCTGACCACCTCCTTTTGCAGACTTGAGAGAAAAGGGGTTTTGTTTGGGGTGTGATATGCACTGCTCAGTTTGTTACCTTCTGGCCCCAAACAATGTCCCTCCTACCAAGTGCGATGAATGTGTTAGCAGGAGGGGGAAGGGAGGCGAGGAGGGCTCTCATAAACTGTCGATTGTCCTGCATGGCCGTGGGCAGCAGAGCTATGGCAGGAATTAGGGGATGAGGAAGAGAGGGGTGTGGAATCAAAGGCCGACTCTGAGAGTCCGCATCCAAGGGGCTGCAACTGTGAAAACTCTGCTTTGTTCCCAGGACATAGTCCACGGTGAGGGGAGAGGACGCGAAGTTGACACTCCGAGTTACTCTGTCCCTGGGGATCCAGAGGCGCTGGGGACCAAGAAGGAGGACCCCCAGGAGGTAGAAACCATAGAGAATAGCAACTCCATTATGAGCTTCTTCAAGACCCTCGTAAGTAGACGTCTCTGGTTTGCTTCCTTAATGTCATTGGCCCCGTGTCTAATTCTAGGAATCAGGGATGCTTGAATGTTGTGGTATCAAGATTAGCATCAGGGTCATGTAAATGTTCCTTCTCCAGAGGCTGCGTTGGCCTGGCCTTCAGTGACAAAGCTTTAGGACAGGAAGCCATAGTAACAATGGGCAGGGGTCTTAACTGTGGGATGTGAGCTGCGGTGTTATAGAGTCCAGCAGTAGCTGGTCCCAACTGTGATTGAGTTGGATGCCAATATCAGTCTGACTTCACCAGGTAAAATGAAAAAAAAAAATCAACAGGATGTATGTTGTACTGTGTCTCAAGTAGTGATCAGAGAATCGAGGGGACACCTGATGGCCTTCGGGGAGGTGATTTTTGAATGAGATCGAACTCTTGGTGGATGTGTAAGATCTAATATATTTCAGAATAAAATGTTGATTCTGTAAACTGTTTATTACCTAGAGCTGCTCATGTCTCCATTGGGTCAAGGGTGTTTTTGTTTCTCAGTTTTCGGTGTGATAAAGTAGACTGCCCTGGAGACCTGTGAAATCAGTCAGCCTCTAGAGCTGATTCCTAACAGTTGCATTTCTCCCACTTTCCAGGTTTCGCCTAACAAAACCGAGACCAAAAGGGACCCAGAAGACTCGGTAGGTGTCCTGATGTGCACGTATGTCTGAGTTGATACAAAGAATTGGGTTTCAATTTGCATATGTGTCTTGGGTGATGTACATATCACAAATATTTCATGAGGCACATATATGAATCTACTTAGAAACTTAATGGCGTTGTATTTGGTTTAGGTTAAGATTGGTTCTGTTTGTTTGGATTCTGCAGTACTCAGCATTAGATCCAGGGCTTCTTGCCTGGTAGGCAAGCCTGCTACCTTAGCTACAGTCCTCTGCCCTGGTTAACGATATTTTATTAAACATTTCAGTGGAACACTTGAAAGGTAATAGACTAGCTCTGGCTAAAGAATGTCACAGTACCCAGGCGCTAAATATACAATGGATACAAATTAATAATAACTACACCATCAGCATCTATTTTTTTCATTGTTTGTAGAGAAGAAAATGAAGCAATTGTTTTGTTTCATTTTTTGTTGTTGTTGTTTTGTTTTGTTTTTTTAAAGACTTCCTCTGAAGTAGAAGGCAGAAGCTGCAGCTCTGGGGGTGTTAATCTGTTTTCTATTTTCATATCATTTGAAAAGCAGATATCTACTGCACAGCAATGTTGAACTAAAATAGCTGCCACAGGACACCTGCCCAGTGAAAGACTAGGTAGGGCGTGGACCCTGCTTGAGCCTGGAGGTTTACAGGCTAGAAGTGGAGGACGTTCCTCCCCAAGTAAACTTGGGGTAAAGTAGCCACCTTCTTCTGGATGTTTTTCCTTCCATGTGACCGGGCAGACGGTCTGTAATGGAACACATGGTTTAAATTTCATGGAACCCGTGAGACAGCTTAAACTGGAGAGAGACAAGTGCCCGCTGGAAGAGCTTTGGCGGGGGGTGGGAGACAGTAGATGGCTCACCCAGTCCCATTCATCTGCTGCTGAGCAGCGGTGGGGAAGCCCCCTTTATTTCAACCCAAAGAGCTTATGTTTGCGCTCCAGGTCACTGATGTAGGGGCCATGTGATCCTCACCTAGTCTCCACATCTGTAAAACTGGCCCAGGGTTGAGGGAAGGGGCTGCCATGCCTTGCAAACTGTGGAGCTCTGTTTGAATGTAGTCACCCCAATTTCTACAAACATTTAGTGGACTGATCGATTCCTCCATAAATTTCTCCTCCCATTGAAAAACGGATTTCTTAAAAACGACTCGTTTGCTACAAGGCAGCTAAGGTCAAATTTAATGAATGGTTGGGTCAAGATGTTCGTTTCTGTGCTTTTCAATTCGTGGGGCCCATGCTCAGCATACTGGGCTGTCAACAGTGGAGGATGTGGGTGTGTTGGGTGGCTTCCCAAATGACCCGATTTGCTCTCTCTATTTAGCTGGCCCATATATCAAAACCTATCCACAGTGCGGATGTGGTCCCCACTGAGCATACCTTGTTGATAAAATCTCATTGTTCCATCCAGTGGGCTGAGAAGTCCCTGCTGGGAACCAGTATTTTAGCTGAGGGATTATGTATACAGTGTTTGGGATGCCCAGGAGCTGATGTCTCTTCTTCTAGATTTATCTTTGGGGCATCTTTTTCTTCTGAAGTTCCCAAAGTGTTTTTGAAAAGTCTCCATCTCTGTCACACTTGACCCTGAATCCTTTTTTTTTTTTTGAAATGTATCGTGTTCTGTCTGTATAACTGCCCTGCCTGCTGGCCAGAAGAAAACACTAGATCTCATTACGGATGGTTGTAAGCCCCCATATGGTTGCTGGGAATTGAACTCAGGACCTCTGAAAGATCAACCAGTGCTCTTAACCCCTGAGCCATCTCTCCAGTCCCCAACCCTGAGCCTTTTTTATATATACCTTTATTTCCTTCTTTTATATATTTATTTTATGTTTATGGGTGCTTTGTCTACATGTATGTAAAAGGACCACATGTGTGCAGTGCCCATGGAGGTCAGACAAGGTCATTTGATCCTCTGGAACATGAGCTACAGAGGTCATCAGCTGCCATGTGGGTGCTGGGAACTGAACCCCGATCCTCTGGAAGAGCTGCCAGTGCTCTCAGCTGCTGAGCCACCTCTCCGGCCCCCTGGACGGTCGCTACATGCATCATGCTGCATGCACTACACGCCTCATAACAAACCTCACAGCATTTGTGACCTGAGTCAACAGTTGGTAGTGATTGGACCTGAGTTATTTTGGTTCCTGTCTCCTTCCATTTTGGCTCAGTGAGTTGGATCACACCAGACACTTGCTTTGCCTGGGAAATCTGCCCATGTAGAAGTCACTGGAACCGCTGTGAGTGATAGCTATTTCCATGAAACATGGGGTGGTAACATTTAGCCATGAGAACAAAATCAAGACACAGAACATCGTTTGTCAGCAGGTGGTTTATCATTTTCCTTTCCCAGGTGACAGCGGCATCTGCATATTTAATGCTGATAGTCAAGACTGTGGCGTTATCTTTTTGGATTTGGTTGTGTATCATCTGATGTTTTAGGTCACATAGTCACAGCTTCAATGGCCTGTCACTGTCTAAAGAAAAGAGGGACGAGGGGAGTTGTTTGGGGGTGAATTGGGGTGGGGTTCTGGGATGTGTTGATTTGGGTCATTTGCATAGGTGACCCTGTTAAAAACCAGTGTGTGAACATCCTGTTTAGTGGTTCCTTCTTGAGAACTTTAAGAAGGTAAGTATTCCCAGGGTGCTTTCTGGTTGGGAAATGTATGTGACACACCCGTAGTTAATTGTCAGAGTGTCTGAGTGTACTCTGAAACAGAGAAGAGCAAGTGGGTTTGTGTAAGAGGAAACGTGTAAGCTGTACCTGCTGTTGTCCAGAAGACAACCAAGGCAGACAGTGTCTGCGATGGACACGCTGACCAGAAGATGTTGGAGACGCAGGCGAAGAGCAAGAAGAAACGCCTGGACAGCCCCAGGCTAGCACTGGCCTTTAGAAAGTTCTTTAGGCACAAGGTCTGTATCTCCTCAGACTAGGAGGATAAAGGACCCTGCTCTTCACCTCTGATGCTTAGGATCCAGTACTTACCAGCCCCAAGTCGGGAATCCCGAGCCCTGGGTGACTGTAGTCACTGATGGGGATTTGAAGGCACTGAGGCCTGAACTTCAGGCATTTAAGTCCTGATAGCTATATAATCTCAGATTGGTTCCTTCCAAGTGTAGAGCAGGGTTCTAAAATCCTCGCCCACTTTTTCCCAAATGTCAGTCGTTGGCATACACCTTCACCACTTTACTTAAATATACTATTAATCATTTGATATTTTTATACTAAAATTGACTGTTCCTATTTAAATGTGCCTTTCAAAAATGCCTTCACATTCCATCATACGTGGAAACCAGAATCATTTTTCCTAACAGAAAAATGACCATGTATGCGACTAATTAAAGTAATGTTCTTGCTCATTTCTGTAGAGTTTAGAATCCAGTGTCCTTCAGGCTTTCCTTAGGAAGGAGTTGGCTGGTGGCAGAGACTGATAAAGCCCTCCCAGCACAGACAGACTTTTCCACAGAATGTTGTCAAATGACTCAAGCAGTAGAGAAGGAAAAGAACGCTATTTGAGTTTCATTTCGTATCCTGATTGTAAACTTGTAGTATGCCACCCTCTCCTTGGGAAATTCTCTTCTAACCTCAGGATAACAATATTACCTTACTGTCACCTGCTTCCCCAGTTCCCTCTGCTGACTGAGTTCAGCCTGAGCCCACATAGATGCCAAGCAGAAGAAAGCGGTGAAGGCTGGCAGAGCCAATCACAGTGAGCGACATGAGCTCGGCTTTGGAGACAGACTCTTCACACATGAAGGAAAACCAGTGCACACCTGAAACCACCGACTCCAAGGAGCTCTGGGTTGGGTCAAATACTTGGAATGTCCTTTTTAATTATTAACCATTGTCCACCAAATTTAGTGAATCTGTTTTTTTTAAAAAAAAGTTCCCAGCTCCATTTTATAGTCCTAGGATTATGTGTGCAATTGAAAGTCCCCACAGCACACTCAAGTAGCAGTGTGCACATACCTATGCTCATGCAAATCACGTGAGGTCACCTTCAATTTCCAAGAAGGCTCATTTTGTTCTGTAAAGAGAGGATTATACTGCAGTAAGAAGGAAAGGAACGGCAGAAGGTGGTCTCGGGGGCCGGAGAGATGGCTCAGTGGTTGTGAGCACTTGCAGCACTTGCAGAGGGCCTGAGTTCAGTTCCCAGCACTCATGTGGGATAGTTCACAGGTGCCTGTAGCTCCAGCTCCAGGGGATTCGACACCCTCTTCTGGTCTTGGAGGGCACTGCACTCACATGTGCTTGCACGCGCGCACACACACATTTTTTTTTAAAAAAAGTGGTACAGGCAGATGAACACAGTGCGTGCTTATAATCCCAGAACTTAGGAAGCGGAGTCAGGAGGGTTAACCCAAGTTTGAAACATCCTGGACTATTTATCAAGTTCTGGGATAGGCAGGGGTTCACAAGCCACAGGCTCCAAAACGACCAATAAATACATAAATAATAAGTGTATGGCCACTTGGGTCTATGAAACACAGTTTGGTAACAGCTAATGAGACATATCATAGACCTTTATGCAAAGGAATTGGGCTTAACTCCCACTTTGGGAATTACATGAGGAGGGGTGTCCTTGAATGAAGTGTGTGACTCCCTGCACACCACGCCTGCCCTTCTTTATGATATTCCTTTCATGTGTCACCTCTGTAGCAGTCCAGCCCACCACGACGGCCCAGCCAAGGTTCGTGTTATTTCTAGGACTTCCTAATAACAATGGCTCTTACCTAGCAGTGAGGCACATTTGGAAGAAGGATGGAATCTGGACTCCTCTTTTGTTTTTGTTTTTATTTTTATTTTTTTGAGACAGGGTTTATCTGGGTAACCATGGCTGTCCTGGAACTCACTCTGTAGACCAGGCTGGCCTCAAACTCACAGAGATCCACCTAGCCTCTGCGCCCTCCCCCCCAGTGCTGGGATTAAAGGCATACGCCAGTACTGTCCAGCTGAGATCTGGTCTCTTACGATATTAAAGGAAGTGTCTTCTGGGATTCTGGAACCCAGACACACGAGTTTTAGGGTCATGCCTTGATTGGCATTCAGTGTACTTTCCGTAAACTAGGAGGACAATCCCAAACATCCCCAATTCCCGTTTCTGTGGTTGCTGCATATAGGTCATTGGCTTTTACCTCTGTGTCGAGAAGTGTCTCTGTCTTAGTCAGGGCTTCTGCTGCTGTGAAGAGACACCATGACCACAGCAACTCTTATAAGGAAAAACATTTAATTGGGGTGGCTTACATGTTCAGAGGATTAGTCCTATGTAATCATGGCAGGGAGCATGGTGGCATTCAGGCAAATGTGGCTCTGGCTACATCTTGTTTTTAAAAAAAAAACAGCAGGAAGTGGACTGAGACACTGAGGTGACGTGAACATAGATGAGACCTCAAAGGCACAACTAGACCCTTTCTTAAAGCCAATAGATAGATAAGTAGGTTTTTTTAGTTTAAAAAAAAAAAAGAATGGAGCAGTGGTGGCGCATGCCTTTAATCCCAGCACTTGGGAGGCAGAGGCAAGTGGATCTCTGTGAGTTCGAGGCCAGCCTGGTTTACAAGCGCTAGTTCCACAGGACAGCTAGGGCTGTTACACAGAAGAAAAAAAAACTGTCTTGAAAAACAAACAAACAAACAAAACAAAACCAACAAAAGAATGGGCTCTCTGAGAGAAGGTCCAGCAACTAAGAAAACTTGCTGCTTTTTTAAAGGGCCAGAGTTTGTCCATCAGAACCCACAGCAGACAGGAACTTCAGCTCCAGCAGATCTGATGCGTTCTTCTGGCTTATATGTGCACCCTCACACCTGCACGTGCACACGCACATACACACACACACCTGCATGTGCACCCGGACACACACAGAAGTAGGGCATACACACATAAAAAATAAATGTATTGTTCTGGCTAGTTTCATGTCATCCGCAAAGAGGGACCCTCAGTTGAGAAAATGCCTCTATAAGATCCAGCTGTAAGGCATCTTCTTAATGACAGATAGGGGCGGGCCCAGCCCATTGTGAGTGTGACCTCACCCCCACTGGTGGTCCTGGGTCCTTTACGAAAGCAGGTTGAGCTAATCATAGGGAGCAAGCTAGTAAGCAACTCTCCTCCGTGGCCTCTGCATCAGCTCCTGCCTCCAGGTTCCTGCCCTGCTTGAGTTCCTGTCCTGACTTCCTTTGATGAGGAACAGCAATAGAGAAGTGTGAGCCAGATAAACCCTTTCCTCCCCAACTTGCTTTCTGCTCATGGTGTTTCATTGCAGCAATAGACACCCTAACATGTACTGTTTTTAAACAACGAAGACTGGGATGCATAAAAGCAGCAAGTTTGGGGGCTGTAGCTAGGGCATCCTTCGTGCAAGGCAAGTGTTCTGCCCCTGAGCTCTGGCCCCACCAAGGCTACCGTGGGAAGAAGCAAGCGTGTCACTTTCCCTTCCCGCCCTGAATCTTTGTCTCTTGAGTTAGGACATAAGCAGCTTCAGAATCAAGCTTTGCCCCATGTCCTCCAATGTTCAGTGACAGCTTAGCCATACCCGAGGGCCAGGCATTGCTTTAAAGGGGTTGGACAACGCCCACCCCCTCAGTGAGGTAGCAGCAGTTTTTTGTTAGAAGCCAGTCAGTAGACTCTTGCCATTCCACATAGCCATTGTTTTGGGTTCTTATTCTGATGGTAGTACCTTACAGAGACCTCCTGTGTTCCACATCCAGAAGCAAAATCAAGGGGATGACTTATTCATTAAGAAGATAGTCCCCAGAGCTGTTAGAATCCCATGGGTAGCGTCACCAGGTAGAATATAGCACGCACAGTAAAATTCAGACTTTAGGTACCCAAGAAATAATTTTATGTTGTCTTGAAACCCATTCTTTATATAGTGACTTAAAATTATTAAGAAAAGGAAATAATTTTACTATAAAATTAAGTATATTTCATGCAATATTTAGGACAGACTTACGCTAAAAAATATTATTTGCTGATTTGAAATTCAAACTTCATGGGACATTCCTTTTTTAAAAATTACATATATGTGTGTATGTCTGTGTGGGTATGTACAGGTGTTAGTGCAGGGGCCCAAGGAGTCCAGAGAAAGCACATCAGGTCCCCTGGAGCTGGAGTCACAGGCGGCTGTGAACATCCTCATGCGGATGCCGGGTGCCAACCTTGGATCCTTTGCAAGAGCGGGATGCTTCCCTAACCACGGAACCATCCTTCGCCCTTGCCATGTCTGATAGCAGCTCGGTTCTGGGTCATCCGGGATGAATCTTTACTGTCTCCTACAGAGCCCAGAGGAAGGATATTAGGTTATCTACTGGTGGGAGAATATCATTTGGGGGACTTTCTCTGGGAACTGAGGTGAGCCGGCAGGGGAGGAAGGTGCGAATGAGGTTTTGCTGGAGTCTGTCCCAGAAGTCCGGGGTGGACAGAAACTGGCCATGGCGGGATTTGGTCCCTCCTCCTCTCTCGCTCTTTCTCCACCCCCTCTCAGTTTAGGAGTAGGCAGCTCACAGGCCCCAATTTCCTTATCTGGGAAGGTAAACTTTGGAAAGACGGCTTAAGACTCTGAACATCTACAGTGTCGGGGTGCACACCTGTAATCCCAGGACTCTGGAGGCTGGGCCAGAGCTACTGTCGGAGGCCTTTTCAAACAAACCAGCAACCATGCAGAATCCAGAACCAAAACTATTTTAAAATCCTAATACATGTTTTTAATATTTTAGTCTAAACTCCATTTTTATTGTCTAGGTTTTTTCCCCCTTTTGGGCAGAAATCATCGTCTGGGAGTTTAAAGGGATTGTGTCATTAAGTTAGAGAGGAAAAGTCATAAAATGAAGATGCTTACGATAATGAAGTCAGGTCAGAGAGCCTGATGTTTAAACTTTAAGATCCATGTTCACGCTTGCCTGGACATATTTGGGGCTCACAAGTCTTTATCCAGTGGCTCGGGGAAGGCAGAGAGTAGAAGCTAACAGGAACTCATTGAATACGTAAATGATGTTCTAATGTAAGTGGGTTGGTGCACACCTATGTTCCCAGCACTTGGGCAAGAGAAGGCATGGGTAGAGTGGGTAGAAGCAGGATGATCAGGAGTTCAAGGACATCCTTGGCTGCAAAGGGAGCTGAGGCCAGCCTGGGCTACATAAGGCCCTTTGGGGGTAGGGAAAGAGAAAAAACAGGGGGGAAAGAAAAGAGAAAAGAAAGGAATGTGGCGGGGGTGGTGGAGAGGTAAGAAATCTCAGACACCTTGGATTTGGACTTCAGCACAGCCTGTTGTGAGGGGGTGTGTGAGAAGGGGTCGGACGGAAAAACAGGAAGGAAGCGGGAGTGGGAACAGGTGGCTACCTTTTGAAGAGGTTATGTGTGGAGTGTGGCGGTTGCATCTGAAGTATAGGAGCAGGTTCTGTGGATCTCCATCAATTTGCAGCCTGCTCTCTGCCTTCTCCAAAGTGGGATTGTGGGAGAGAAGTTTCAGAACTCCTACGACCGCCATGTTTATCGCCACCCTTCCTTAGTCTCCAGTTTGGCTTAGTAAAGTAATCATGTTCATAAAATAAACCTGAGTCATTGTGTACGGTTGTATGTGTACATTCAGGATATCTCCGTGGATGGGAGCCTGGCCAAAACTATTTGAAAACAAAGGGCCTTGACAAAAAACAAACAGAAACAAAGACCCTCTTTTTCTCTGTCTTCTTTCCTTCTTTCTTCCCTTCCTTCCTTTCTTCTTTTTTATATTGATTGATTGTGCTTGTGTGTGTGTGTGTGTGTGTGTGTGTGTGTGTGTGTGTGCGCGCACATGTATATATAGACACACGTGAGCCAAAACACACATGTGCAGGTCACAGAACAACTTGCAGGAATCAATTCTCTCCTTCCACTATGCGGGTTTCAGGGATTGAACTCAGGTCATCAGGCTTGAAGGCAAGTTCCTTTACCTGCTGAGCCAAGAGAGAGCCCAGAACTCCACTTTCTAATAACACACCCCAAACCTACCCACACTAAGTTACTTACATGAGCTCACTACTAACAAGTCTCCCCCTTTGATCTTTCTCAAAAGGAAAGTTATATAAACACAAAGCTATATTCACAGTAAATATTTGCATAAATCAGAAAATTAGAAAGGAAAAAAAATTAACATCATGCATGACCCCAGCCCATTGCTTATTTTAACAGAGAAACTTTTACTTTTGAGACAGTGAAATTATTTTGAATTTTTCACTTTTCTTTTCGCAAACAAAACCTTACAGGATACTGAAAATACACCCACTACTTCAGCCAATCTCACGTCAGAGAAAGCCAACTTCACACCCCAGGAGACCCAGGGGGCGACCAAGAGTTCCAAAGGCTGCAGCCCACCAAGTCACGTGCCACCTGCGACAGCCAGCGACACAGTAAAAGAAGGCAGCAAGGAGAAGTCGGGGCCCACCTCGCTGCCTCTGGGAAAGCTCTTTTGGAAGAAGGTGAGTCTGGTCGTGAGGCCTTTGCAGGGTCCTGGGGATGATCTCCAGAGAGCCAGGAGATGTTGATGATTCTGAGGTTATTGTCTTGCTGCGTGATTAGCTTGCCATTGCGTGATGACGTCCTAATGCACGCCTGGGCAGAATGAAATGCTGGCCATGCTCTCTATACACGGGTGCTCGGTGGGGAGAAAAGGCTGTGAACAAGTAAGAGTTGTCATTCTTTGATGACTAGGCTAGTGGCAGAGGACTGTGGTGTGTCGTGACTATATTGTCCCTCTGCAGAGGTCAATAACCCTGCTTCTTCAGCACACACCCTCTCTGAGGAGAGGACCCCCTCTTTATCTTCACCTCTCCCAGTCCAGATGCAACCCTGGTGAGCTGATTCTTCATCCCTAGCTTAGAAAGTAAGGGTGTCCACCAGATCGCCAGCAGTGGAGCGTGGTCTGTGGTCTACAACAAAGGTGGCCGAGGTGCAGCATGCACATGGAGACCAGGCTGAGGTGGTCAAGAGTGGGGCTTTCCATGGCCGTGCAGAGCAAACCCCACGGGACGCATGTTCAGAACACTGATCTGGTTTAAATTTCTCTAAAACGTGAATAAGAAGCCAGGCTGGATTCACACAGCTGGAAGCACTATCTCAGCGGCTTCCTCCAAACCCCTGCCACGTGGCACGCTGCACAGAACAGTGGCAAACGCCTCGCCAGTTACACGCTCTTGTTGAGATTCCAGCTGGACCTCTGAGCCACTTTCTGATCTATTTCTTGTTGTACGGAATGTTTTTCTTTTAGATTTTTTCCAGGACACTGTTTCTAATCATTCAGGACGCATTGGAACATGTCAACTGATACTATTTTAATCTTCTTTTTGCCTACTAATTTAGAACTCTTTGCCAACAGTATAGTATAGGAAACAATTTCCAAATGATTTATGTGCACATATTGGGGGCACAGGAAAAAACTTCAGTGACCCATATTTGAATATTCACATTTAAAATGACCATATATTCATATATGTATGAGATTTACATGTATTATGTATACATATTTATCATCTATATAACTGTATACCATACAAGCAAGTATACATGATAGTATAACAGGCAGGCTTGGTGGTCCATGTCTTTAATCCTGCCATTCATGAGGCAGAGGCAAGAGGATCTCTGTGATTTCGCAACCAGCCTGGTCTGTACAGCAATTTCCAGGACAGCAGGACTAAATAGAGAGACCTGGTCTCAAAAACAAACAAAAACAAACCAGAATTGTACATTTCTTCAAAGCTTATTAACACATTCAACTTGAGATCAATGTAGACTTTTTCAGGCTAGAGAGATAGCTCAGTGGTTCAGGGCAAGGACTGCTCTTGTGGAGTACCCAGGTCCAGTTCCAGTGCCCACACTAGGGGGCTCACAACTGCTTGCAATTTCAACTCCAGGGAATCTGATTCCTCTGGCTTCTGTGGCATGCACACACACACACACACACACACACACACAAATAAATTTATTGTTTTGTTTTTCGAGACAGGGTTTCTCTATAACTTTGAAGCCTGTCCTGGAACTAGCTCTTGTAGACCAGGCTGGTCTTGAACTCTCAGAGATTCACCTGCCTCTGCCTCCCTAGTCCTGGGATTAAAGGTGCATGCTACCACCACCCCCAGCTAAATAAATATTTTTTGAAAGCAGATTTATTGCTGAAGGTGAGGCCAAGTGCACTGAGTTTAGAAAGGAATCCATAAAAAGTGGTCCTGATGTGATGGCAAATTTGGATTCTCTAAGAAGCACACACCAAACAGAAGTGATGTGTGAGTGTTTGGGGCAAGAGGGCGGGATTCCTATGAATGGCAAAGGAGTGGGGGCCGGAAATCAGTGCCGAGGCCACAGTGAGAGGTTGTTGTAGGCTGTGTAGGGGGAGACAGAGACAGAGAGAGAGGAGGAGGAAGGCAAGAAGAGGTTGGCTTGCAGGTGGTGCTGGCAGAAGCAGAGGGATTGCTACAGCACAAGATTGCTCATGGTGAGAGCCCCACGTAGGACAAGAGAACGTGACCCAGGACCCCTCCATGCTCTGCCAGTGACAGAGTCCTCAGGGAAAGCACAGTAGAGCGCTGAGGGGGTGACAGGTGGGCCTGGTCCCCACAGGACGCACCTCCAAGACATCTCATGCTGAGCCATCTGGGCTGTCGGCTCGCTGGCAGGCTTTTCTGTCTCCGCGTGGGGACTAGGTAAGGAAGCCCCGACAAAGGCCAGACACTCCCAGAGAGCTGGAGATGAAATGAAAAGTCCAGGATCTGTGGAAAGGGTCTGCCATCTGTGATGTCCCATGACATGTGACACCTGAGTGCTCAGACCAGCTATCCCATGGTCAAAATGGGCCATCTCTGATCTTAAAGAAAATAGAAATCTCTTTTAAGAGCGGTCCACGTTCTTTTAAACAAGAGAGCCCTGTAAATGGAGCTGACGTGGGTAAGTTACTTGCTATGCAGCTCTCTATGTTTTTAATGTTTCCATTAGATCTCTGAGAATCCCGTGCAATGTGTTTGGTCGCATTCATCTGGCCCCAGCTCCTCCCAGATTTGCTCCCTCCCTTTGCCACCCAACAGTATGTCCTCCTCTTTTTTTTAAAAAAACAAAAAACAAAAAACTTGTTCACCCAAGTTCGATTTGTGCGGCCCGTTTATTCTCACATGTGTGTCTTCTGCTGGAGTGTGGCCAGTTTACCAGGAGCTGCTCTTGTAGAGAAAACCGACTCCCACTCTCCTAGCATCTGTCAGTTGCCAACAGTACCCTGGTTAGGGGTGGGACTTCCTGTCCACCTCTCCTGTCCATGCTGGAATTTGGTCTGGCTCGTAGCTGCTTGCTCTTAGCAACATACAAATCTTCAATGGGATCCCGCCAATGTTTTCATCAGGGTGCTCACTGTGGTTAATAGGGCCAGGCTTTAGATTAGCCAATTAGGAGCCAAGTGTCACTGGAAGAGACCGCTGTGATTCTGGTTTTGAGGTCTGAATGATTTTCTCATACTAGACATTCCCAGACTATCAAAAAGAAATTGAAAAACTGGAAAGCACTCACACGTTATTAAAAATTATTAATAAAAAGGGGTCATTTTAGTATAGGTTAAGTGTGTTCCGTGCAATATTTGGGACAGACTTATGCTAGTAAGATTACTAGCTGCTGATCTGAAATTCAGATGTAGTGGGGCATTAAATCACTAGTCTGTTCCCTTTCGGGAAGTCTGTGGAGTCTAATCTCAGTCCTGTCTATTCCATTTTCAGTCGGACCGTCTTGAGCCTTTCCTTTAAAACACTGAACTCTCTTCATTTGCTCCCAAGTGAGCTTTTTTTCTTGGCCACTCTGCCCAGGTTTCCTCTTGCCTCTGCAACACGCTCATGGAACACATTCCCAGGCTGAGTAGTCAAGCCTTCTCCACCTGTCTTCACATGTTACCCGACACGTCTGCTCCTTGGCTGTGGAAGGCACCAAACTGCAGTCTGGTCCTCCCAGTCTCCCTGCCATAGACTTCTGCTAAGGATAGAGAAGAGGGGCAGGGGGCCGCCTAAGGCTCTCATCTGCTCCTGTGTACTGAGCTGGGAAAGCAGGCCAGGGGCAAATACAGATGAAACACAAGATCTAGACTGGGTTCATCATGGGCAATGCCATGCTTCCAGAGAAAAGCAGAGACACATTCCCCTCCTCCATAGAAAGACAGACTTTTGTGTAACAACAAAGTTCTCAATGGTGAAACCAATGCTTAGACTTTGACAAACAGGACGCAGACAAGGGAAGCGCTTAACAGCCTGCTGGGCAGCCCAGTGGTGTGGGTTGTTACCGCAGGTTTGATCTTCATCCGTAGTGGTTTTATTTATTTTGAGCTCTGTAACTGCATCTCATGTGTTTGAATACAGTGGAAGAATGCAAACCATCCCGCATGGTTGCATGTGGGGGAAGTCTCTAGAATCTGGTCTCGGTCTTGTTTACTTTATTTGTTTATCTGTAAAAGGAGAGCAATGACGTCAGAGCACACTCATCAAGCTCTCCAGCTGGATGAGTTCATTAACGCAGTCCGAACAGTGGGCAGTAAAGACCTCAAGGAGCTGGCGCGACAAGCTGGGGTTGATCCGACCTAGAACTCTGTTCTACAGAAGTCAGCGCGCCCCTTGGCCACAGAGAATGAGCCATTAAGATTTTAAGGGAGCCTCACGTCACACCCGGCCTACCCAGTTCTGGAGCCAGTGTAATTGAAGCAGTGTTTACAATGTCTCTTTGTTACTGGAGTTTGTAGGGTCAGAGCCTGGGCCCTGGTAACTCTTAAAAGCTAGGTTCAGCCACTCATCCTCAATCAGCCAATAGTGAAAAGGGGTGAGTATTTAATATGGCCACGTTTAAAAGAGGAACAAATAAAGAGGCCCACTGACCTCTGACTCCATCTTTGGGGCCCTGGCGAGTTTTCTGGCTAAACAGAGAGCAAAAGATACACATAGCTGGGCTGTGTTGGTCAAGATGAGGTCCTGTCCATCATTGGCTCCTCGCTATGGAAATGATCCACGTATGCAAATGAACTGCATCAGTCCCCTTGGCAGCCATGCCCCGCCCCCACTTGACCTGTCTGTGTGGCTCTAGGAAGCTAAGACAGGCGATTGTCAATTGTTCCCGGCTTCCCTATCTCTCTAGGATCACCCCGAACCAGAGAACTGTCACCAAAGTCATTGAGAGGGAGACCCAGCTCACTCGCTCTGCCTGTCCCAACTCTTGGACTCCAGCATAGTTTATCTGACACTTATAATGTCACAGAAAGGAAGTCGCCTACCTGGCTCAGCTCTGGTTGGGGGTGTGCATTCAAGGTCACTTCTTGAACTCTTGAGTGCATCATTTAATACGGTTTATCCTCAGCACCCATGAAGACTCCTCTCTCCAGAGAACACAGGTGATTTATGGGCAGCTGAGCTGGGCTGAGTCGAGGCATTCTCCTAGATAACATTCCCTCTTCCCAGACAGTGCCTAGGCTTTTGTCAAGTTGACGAACCCTGAAGCGTGATTAATAAAAACCCAGAGACAGAAATTGGGGTTCAACCTGAAGATCAGGAAAGCAAAACAGCCAGCCACTGGCTCTTACCTCAACCTCAGTCCGAAATGGTAATCCTACCTCCAGGAATCTCAGAATGAGACTGTGTCTGAGAGCTGTCTCCTCCCGTTTTATAATCCTCTCTAGGGCTGGATTAAAGGCTTGCACCACTACCACCTGGTTTCTATGGCAAGCTAATGTGGTTACGGGAATTAAAGGTGTGTGTCATTATGGCTACTAGGATTAAAAGTGTGTGTCATTGTGGCTACTAGGATTAAAGGTGTGTGTTCCTGCTGCCTGGCCAGTGGGGCTGTTTTACTTTTCTGATCCTCGGGAAAATTTTTATTAAAAATGCAAATGAAAAGTCGCTACAGAACCCCAACTTGCACACACCCCAGAAAAGCAGCAGTCCTTGTAAATTGTTCTGAGGGCGGCATCATTTCCTCATCAACAGAAGCTTTCAGGAATGTTGGGGTGCTGCTGATAAGGAAATTAGATGAGCAGAAACAGACCATCCAGTCTTAGCTAGGAAGACAGCAAGCTCACTGTCACCAAACAAGGGACTTAACTTTCAGAACAGTATCTGCCGCTCTCGAGGATTTAACCTGAGCAAGTGTCTTGGCCTCTCTGTGTCATGTCTTATACTAGTAATGGTGGTCATGTGCTTATTGTTTGAGACATGTTAAAGGAGATAAGGCATAGCAGGCTCCTGAGAGATGCATATGTAAGTGTCTCTTTTCCCCCTGTTACTAAGCAGGACTAAAATGTGTATAGGGGAAAAGTCATAGAAGGTCCGCGAGTGTCCTGGTATCATTTCCAGAGGATTTTGTTTCTGGGGAGTTCTCAAGGTGGTCTGTGTCCACAAACGCCCCACATGCCAAGGTTTAAGAATCACTAAAGGAAAGATATCAAGATAGCATAGCATTGGCCTTTGGAAAAAGTGGGATGCCTCCTCTTGTTTGGGACAGGACTCTAGAGCCAGGTGACCCCAGGGGGTAAAACAGTGTTTGGATAGTGTGGAACCCAGGCCCTGGCCTTCCATGGACTCTTCTGTCCAGACTGAACTTGAGCAGAATGGAGTCGGCCCAGATTGAGGGCCAGTGTAGGGAGCAGCCCCCAGTGCTGACCAAGGACTGCAATCAGATAAGGCTGGGGATCCTCTTAAGAGGTGGGGGTGCCTGCTTTCTCCATAGAAACACGGGGTGCATTTCTCTGGTTCTCTTCTAGAATTTCTCTGGGAAAATACCTGTGTTTGCCTAACAGCAGCTGTGTGTTAAAGGGTTATTATTTCCCTCATGGGCTAGGAATGTAACTTAGAGGATGCTGGTCCAGCTTGCAGGAAGCCCTGGATCTGCTCCCCAGCATCACATACATGAGTAGTACATGTGCCAGGTGCACACTGGGAATCACAGTCCCGGAAAGTGGACACAGGAGTCATCCTTGACTGTAGAGTAAATCTAAAGCTAGCCGGAAATTCATGATATTCAGCAATAATAATAATAACTGTTGTTATATATTAATTTTACTAGTGTCATATAATATTATATGGTTGTTATTATTGTTCTGTTTCTATTGGCTGTGAGAAAATGTGAAGCCAATGTTCTTTTCTGCAGCCAGCACCCTGACCTGGTGTTTTCTCTGACAACCATTCCTATTCCACACATATTCTACTTGTGACTATGTTTCTAGTCTTGGTTCGTTGCATTTTGAAATACAGAACTTGAATTATCTTTCTCTACCATTTGCCTTTGTGGAAGCCTCCTTCAAATTCTTGCTTGAACAAGGCCCACATTAGCAATCCAGTATCTGAGGACTACCCTTCTGGGCTGGTCGACCAGATAGCCCTTTGATTTCACATGACTTATTTTGGTAACATCTTGACTCTTGTTTTTGTTTTTATCTTCCTCTAGTCAGTTAAAGAAGATTCGCTTTCCACAGGTGCAGAGGAGAATGTAAGTGACCCAGTGCCATCTTAAATCATCCCATTGTCATCTTCGGTGCATTGGGCCATCGGGTGTTCAGCTCAGGGATCCCTCGTTTTGCATGTCCTGTGTTATGCATCCACTGTAGACTCTGTAGACTCATTCATCCCTTCCCGTGAACATGGACTAAGGTGGGGGGCCAACGCTGAATCGATTCTTTACCATTCCCATTGAATCTCTGTAAAAGTAGATCCAAAATCAGAGCATTTCCTTATCTAACTTGTCATCCTTTAGGGGCTGAACGAGTCTACTACACATAGTAATGGCTTTGCACATCCTTAAAGGATGGGGCTGCATCTTCTGCTTCATTCTGCCTTGATTGCCCCTTCATCTTTGTTTCCATGGTTATCCAGATTCTCACTAACTTTGAGTGGTACTCAGGTCCAGCCATTTGTATCAGGCATGAGAATGTCTTATGGCAATAATCCAGACTGGTGTCTCCACTAGAGAGCTGATCATAGAGGTCTGCACCTGATGGAATGATGGCCAGACATTTCTGCTGTTCTGGCCTTTAATCTTCTAGAGATAGTCAAAATTTTAAAACAGTTTATTCATGTGTAAAGGGATGATGTTGTTTGAGCTCTCTCTCTCTCTCTTCTCTCTCTCTCTCTCTCTCTCTCTCTCTCTCTCTTTCTCTCTCTCTCTCTCTCTCTCTCTCTCTCTCTCACACACACACACACACACACACACAATGTATCTTTTGAAAATCTCCTTCTGAGAGATTAATAAATGGGACTTTGGTAGCTTCAGGCCCAAAACAGCAGCTCTCAATGCGGAAAGCAGTACAGACTTTGGACACTTATATTACTGGGATAGTGAATGCATCGCTTCTCAAAATGACAAAAGGATGTGATCACTTTGCCAAAGCAGAATGTGCTTGGACCCTCCAGGGTCTCCTGTCCACTTACCATCAACAGTGTGCGTGCTTTCGTTTTTTTTTTTAGTTACTGGAAACAAATGGATGTTGGAAATCCAAACATTTCCCCTAAAATGTTAGTCATGATAAGGGGTGAACACTGGAATGGCTGTGTATGAGTCCTTGTGTATATTGTTTTATTTTCATCGGCATATATTCACTTCACATGGTATTCAACTACATAAGGACATTTTCATACAAGTATACATCATACTTTGAGAGTGCCACCCTCGTACTCCTGTCCCTCCTCTTTCTTCCCAGCCCCTGTCCAGTTAGTTCCCATTGTTCTTCTAAGTGTGCTATTACTCTTATTAGGAGAAACATCTTGACAGTCTGTGAGTTTTGTTCCCTGTTGTTCCCTCTGTTCCTTCATGCATTCTTCTGTCCATTCCTTCACTCTTCCTTTCTATCCTTTCTTCTTTTATTTCTTGACTCAAAGTTAATAGCTCAGAAAAGCTCAGGCCTCTCTTGATTCTAGAAAGTTCTTGTGAATTTACCCAATATTTTCTAAGAACCCAAAATCTTCTCTCCTGTCAACCTGAAAAGCTTAAGTCAGCTTGGAGATTCTAAGTTCTCTGAAGAGAATTTTTTGTAGTGGGGAGAAACAGTGTTTCCATTTATCCTAGGATCCCTGCATTCCCTGCAACTCAGGGTTTAAAATCTGGAGTTGATCTGAAACAGCCAAGCACATTTGACTTTGTACCATATGCCTAAAACAGGAATCTGGCTGAATTAATAGATGCATTCCTAACTTCAGAAAGTAACACAAAGCAAACAGGGATGTGACGGAAAGCAAGACATTTTTAATGAAATAAAGAAATGGTTTATATATTGTTTTTTTTCTTGTTTATGCTTCCAATTTTAAGGCTCCACATTTGCCATCTAGCTTCCCATCACTTGGAGAGAATGAACGTAAACAGCTGCGACCCAGGCACCATTATCTCCAGGTCACGCTTCCCCCAAACCTCAGTTTACTTATCTGTTACATGGGGATACCGATGGAGCCAGTTTGTGGCTCTGGTGAGAATTGAATGATAAGATAATATAGGTATCAGTAAACTACAGTTCACAGACCAAACCTAGTCCACTATCTACTTTTAATCTGGCCCACCAGTCAAAAGTGGTTTCTGTATTTTTAAATGGCTGAAAAGAATGAAAGAAAAATAATATCATGACGTATGAAAATCATGTAAATTCAAATGTCAGTGTTGACAAAGTTTTGTTAGAACACAGTCACATGTCCCTTTTTGCATTGTCTCTGAATGCTTTGGCCAGTGGACCAAGACAAGAACACCTTTTGCAGGGAAAGCTGGGTGGCCCCCAGTAGCAACTGCTAGTGAGTGGCAGGTGGCATAGGGAGTGCTGTTCCTACCATCAGTGGGCCAGTTCCCGGGGAGATTATGCTTTTCCAGCTAACGTGGCATTCAGGGGGAGTGCAGGAGTATGCAAAGCAGTTCTTTTCGTCATCGCTGGAGAAGCAGCAGCATTAATCGCGGCAGGGCCCAGTGCTCCAAACCCTCGCTGTAGGACAGCTGCAGGGCCCAGTGCTCCAAACCCTCCCTGCAGGACAGCTAGAAGCCGTTCACCTTGATATAAGAGCCTTGTGACTTGTGACTTCTGAGGGAATGTGCTGAACTGCCTGGCTTCATCGAATCCCTCCACCCATACCTTTCCAAAAGCGATCTGTCAGCCCATGCACAGCTCACTGTGATACCCTGAGCTGACAGTGGGAATGACATCACCATCAAATTTTCATGAAAAGAAACGTGGGGCCTTTGAGACCTTGAAAGTTTAGAACTTCTTCTTAAATTTGATTCGAATCCCGTAGGAAATAAAATCTGAGCCAGCAAGATGGCTCAGCAGGTAAAGGTACTTGCTGCTGTGCCTGACAGTGTGAGTTTGATCCCTGAGAGTCATCTGGTGGAAGGAGAGAACCGACTCCTGAGAGTGTCTGTTGTGTACACACACACGCACACACGTACACACACGTACACACATACACACACATGTACACACACACATACACACACACGTAAATAAACATTTGCAAGGCTGAAAAATAGTCAACTATAGTGATACTCACCTTTAATCCCAGCACTTGGGAGGCAGAGACAGGCAGATCTCTGTGAGTTAAAGGCCAGCTTGGTCTACAAAGAGTCCAGGACAGCCAGCAGTAATTAGAGAGACCCTGACCCAAAAAAAGAAAAGAAAGTTGAAAAAAAAATCTGTCTTGACTATAGCAGTTACGGACTAGCTCAGGTGTAACACAAAAATGTTTTGACCTTGGTTGGTTAAATTACTAGAACTGATGAATCTTCCCTGCTAACAATGTGTAAAATCAAAGCTACAGGTACTTCTCAGTAAGGGACCTGTCAGTTTCACCTGAAGAAAAATATCAAAAAAAAAAAAAAGTGAAAAACAAAAAACGCACCTGGATGAAAAAGTAAAACATATTCTGCTGCCATCGCTAACAGTGCTAAGGTGAGCCATGCTCCTGTATCGGCGAATCAATCCCACACCAGTTATGTTTTAAGGGGTTATTTATTTGGGGGGGTAAAACTTGCATACACCATAAACTGTCAGGAAGGGAGCCTAGTCGCTGGAGCAGGAGCCGGGAGCAGGAGCCGGGAGCAGGGACCAAGAGCCGGAACCAAGAGGGCCTGATCCAGGATCTGTGTCTCTTTTTAAAAGAGAAATATACCACGCCCCAGTGGGCTGGTATTTCAGTGGCTATTGGCTGACGGAGCAGAAGGCACTCCCTGCCGCACTGTGGGCTCGTGCTTCAGCGACTATTGGCTGAGGCAGCGGAAGATACTCCCGCAGCACCTCCCCCTTTTGTTTAAGTAAGAGAGTTTTAAGCCTACTATAAAATTATATACAGTAAGTACAAACCTATATAATTATATATAATAAGTACAAATATCCTATTCTAACTAGCTAAAGTCTTGTATAATAAATAACTTGGCCAAGTTATGAAAGGAAAGTAACTACGTTTATATAATCTTTAATCCCATCAAAGATCTGAGAAGGGAAATAATGTTACCTGAGTAATTAGGAAGTGCAATCAAACTTCCAGAACATGTAACAAATCACAGAGACAACTGGCAACCTGGGCAAACATTCAAAGTCATGTTTGCAGCGTTGAAGCAACCAATTTTGGCTAAGGCCTAATGTAACTGACATACCATTTTTAAAGGCAAGGAACTTTTTAAAACTATCTTATCCTGTCTTGGCAGGATATGACAGTCCTGTTTTATTCATTTATGGATATTTTGTAACTCTGTCAGTAGTTGAGGTATGGGCATTTCTTTACCCAAAGGCCAGTTCTGCCAAGAAGAAAGGCTCCAGGTGGAGTGTCTTTGGTGCTCAACATTTTCTCGGGAATAGACTGGTGTTGCCAGAAGCGATTGTGTCTCCCTATCATAGAACTCTGAATTAGATTAAAGGCCATTTTCTACAGCTCTTTGAAGAGGTTGAAGATTATCTATCTATACTGAATATAATTTCTATGTATCTAAAGAACCTGATTAGTCTAATTATAAATGACAAACTTAGATGACTATTGATCTATATCAAGTATCGGTGAATCAATCCCACACCAGTTATGTTTTAAGGGGTTATTTATTTTGGGGGGTAAAACTTACATACACCATAAACCGTCAGGAAGGGAGCCTAATCGCTGGAGCAGGAGCCGGGAGCAGGAGCCAGGAGCAGGGACCAAGCGCCGGAACCAAGAGGGCCTGATCCGGGATCTATGTCTCTTTTTAAAAGAGAAATATACCACGCCCCAGTGGGCTGGTATTTCAGCAGCTATTGGCTGACGGAGAGGAAGGTGCTCCCCACCGCACTGTGGGCTCGTGCTTCAGCGACTATTGGCTGAGGCAGCGGAAGATTCTCCCGCAGCACTCCTGAAGCATCCGCTAGGTCGTGGTTTACGGCACACCCACTCACGATCTGTCCTTACGGCAAAGCTCACATCAGTGACACAGATTATTTTATTAGGAGTGAGTTCTCCCCCAGGTGCTTGTATACGAAGGATCGAAATACTTTACAGAAGGATCATTCTGAATTCAGGGTCAAGAGGTCAAAGTCTGTCCTTACCTACTCAGGAGCCATCTCCGACTCTCCCACCCTCTGTACGGCAGCTCTTTGATGGCCACGAGGTAGCAAATATGAGGAGGAGATCCCCACAGACCAGGGACAGAAGGGCCCACAATGGATGGAAAGGGCACAAGCTCTTAGGGGGTGGCAGACCCTCGAATGGGTGTGAGGACATCTTGCTGCCAGATCTGTTTCACTTACCAGTCGGAAACCCCATTCTTTTCAAGGTGGCCGCCGCCCTCTCATGTGGCTTCAGCCAAGTTAGTCGATTGTTCATAATTCTCATTATAAAATTGGAATAACATCACCTTTATAGCTATGTCCCAAGGTCATAGATAAGAAGAGCCTTGTACAACAGGCGTGCAAAGAAGTAGTAACTGATACAGCCATCTCTGAATGGACCCGTAGGCCGCTGGATGCTCAGGGTCATTGGCAGGCCGAAGAACTTGCATCTCCTGCCTGATCTGTCTTAGTCACTGTTCTACCGCTGTAGCACAACACCATGGCCAAGGCGGCTTATGAAAGAAAGCATTGATTGTGAGCTAGTTTATCGTTTCAATGGATTAGGACATGACCATGGTGGTGGGAAGCGTGGCAGCAGGCGGGCAGGCATGGTGGTGGAGCAGTAGCCAAGAGCTCACATTCGATTCACAAGCTCTCAGAGAGGCAGAGAGAGAGCTAACTAGAATGGGGTGCCTCAAAGCCCACCCCTAGTGAAACACCTCCTCCAACAAAGTCAAACTTCCTGATCCTTCACAAATAATTTTACCAACTGGGGGCCAAGCATTCAAACATATGAGCCTCTGGGTCCATTCTCATTCAAAGTAGCACAGGCTCTCTACACGGGCTAGGTATGATTGTTCTGGGAGCAGACCAAAGAGAGACTTACTAGACTAGAAAGGTGGAAGAGACTCACACCTTCATGGGAAAACAATTTGCCAACTCCGCTCATATCTGTCTGTCTGCCTGTCTCTGTCTGTCCAGTGATCAGCAATCATCTGTCTGTGAGCTCATTAAATTCATCCTGAATATTGCCTCTTGAAGACTTGCCTACACAGAAACTAGTCACAGGTTCAAACCTACAGCTACTCTGTGGATGGGAGAACCAAGATTCCTTCTTAAAACATGTTTTGGGGGAATATTTAGGTGGAAGGGGTTGTTTTGTTTTGTTTTACCTTCTTATTACCTGGCAAAACAATCCAGGCAGTGTGTGAGCCACCGGTAGAGACTGTAAGGCTTGAGGAAGTAGACTCTACCTTACAAACCGTGCATCTCAATGAAGAAGAGGCCCGGCCCGAGCCCACAGATGTAAAGGTTAAAGAAGAAAACAAACCCCGGAGGACCCCTCTGATGGCATTTCTCAGACAAATGGTAAGCCACCTTCCGTCCTCCATCCATCTATACAAACCTGTCGCTCATCTTCTCACGGTTGGGGGCGGGTCCTGCCCTGGTGTGAGATGTGGTGAGACATGGGCACTATGAATGGGTTCAGTGAGTAGGTCCCTCTCATTCCCTTGGTCCTAAGGCCTGCTTCTTGCTACTGTTCTTTAACTTCAGCTAATTCCCTTTTTAGTAAAGTAAGAGACTTTTGTAAATGTTGACAGCAGTACCCCCCCAGAAGTAATTTCATTGCTGGTTTTGCCTTGTATGTTTGATGTTTGCTTCAGTTGTTGGTATATGATACTGCTTTCTCGTTATGACCCTGGGGCAAATGTTCCTTTTATTCAAATGAATTGTTTATATAACAAGCATAAGAATATGTGAAGGTGGGGCTGGAGTCATGGCTTGCTGACTAAGAGCCCATGCTGCTCTTGTGAAGGACCAGGGTTCTGTTCCCAGTGTCCACATCAAGTGACTCAAAGCCATCTCCAGCTCCAAGAGATCTAGTGCCCTCTCTGGCCTCTTAGGGTACTGCACACATAGGGTGCACATGCAAAGCAAGCATACACGCACATACACATTTTAAAAAATAATTTCTTAAAGAATATGTAAGTCAGTTAAAACAGCCCCTCCCCCAAAAAAATATAAGACATTTCTAGATTAAATACTGAATAATATAACTTATAGCCAGGCATAGAGGTTTACACCTCTAATCCTAGCACTCAAGAGGCTGGAGTAGATTCCAAGTTCAAAGTCAAACTGTGCTACCCTGTGAAACTCAGTCTGCAAAACAAAAAAGGCCAAAGCTATGGATTGAAGTCCAGAAGTTCTGAAGGTGACATATGAGATATGAATAGCCAAGGCCATTCAAATGCAGTATTGGTTGCCTGATATTCTTACAGTGAGTACGTGTGGCTGTATTGGTGAATTTTCCACTCTCCTAATATGTGTGGAACAGAAACAGTGTGGGCAGACACCTCTGGGTCCCTGTGACAACAAGAAAACTAAAGCCAGCCAGGTAGCAGTGGCAAAGCCGGAGAGAGAGGTCATCGGTTTAACTCTCTTTTAATGAAGAATAAGACTGTCACCCTTGGGAGCCTCTATTTTCATATCTGGGAGTCTAATCCACTTGGGAAAAGAACTCCTGAGTTTCAGAAGCCTATTAACAAAAGTGCAGACAAAATAAAAGGCAGCCAAACTGTTGCAGGTGGGACCGAGACTGAGATGGGATTGGCAGGGGTCGTGCCCTGCTCGTTGGTTCCTGATATGGAGGGTGTAGAAGCGGTGGGCAGGCTGAGGCTGAACCCCACCCCATCATCACCCATTTGTTCTAAAAATGGGGTGAAGATTTGAGATTTATAGGCCAGTGAGGATGACTCAGCAAGTCAGGGCACCAGCTATCAAGCATGGCAACTGGAGTTTGATCTTCCAGACCCACATGGTGGAAGGAGAGGACTGATTTTGTCCTCTGGCCTCACATGTGTGCCATTGCATGAGTGAGCCTGCTGCCACATGCACGCACACACACACACACACACACACACACATACATGCATGCACACATATGCACACACAGGCACACACACAAAAGTAAATAAATACTAATTTTGAAAGAAAAGAAAAATGAGACTTTTACAGTTGTTTTCCCAGTAAACATGTTTGACCCATTTCTGATAACTGATCTAAATGATAAATGGGATGGGTTCCCAAATTCTTCACTGTGGTATGGATGGGGGTCCAGTTTTCTTGTTTCTGGGTAAAGTGAGGAAACACAGAAGAATCGGCAATTGGAATTAGCACTTCTTCCAAATCACCCGTGTGGCTCATTTCACTGAAGAGGGGAGAAAAAACAAATTCCAAACCAAACAAAAACAAAAGCCAGAGTCCATCTCCAGCAAAGCCTTAACCTGGGGGAGGCTCAAGCCGTGTGACTCCATGCCTCCAATGCTGTCTGCTACATGCTGGTTTCTTGCTGTAAGAATCAGGTCATCTGAAAGGCTAGTAAAAACTGGAGGCAGAGGAGCCTTTGGAGCTGGTCCTCCAAGGACAGGGAGGCCGAGGCTCGCCCTGCCCAGGTTACCCTTAGTGACTGGTGATCATCGCTCTCATCTCCTGCAAACCTGAACTGTTCCTGTGGTCTAAACCCGGTCCAAAGCTTCAGTGATTGTTGGGTTCATACCACCAACCCCAAAACTCCCGACACCCTGATCATTGTCTTCCTGTTTTGTTTTCCTTAAAGCATGCTCTCAGCATTGTCGATTCTGATCCCTAAGACAAGGTTTCCTGGCATCAGCAGTGTTCCCCGCGACGCCTTGCTGTGGCCCAGCCAATGTGGCTCACTCCCATTACATCCCTGTCCCTGTGGGTGTTGGAGTTCACAGCCCTAGACGATCCCACCTCACTGCTTTCATGGCTTCCTTGATTTAGAGTTCATGAAAGCATCACCCTCAGCGTGGCCATCACCCTGTGGATAATGATTGTTAAGCCAGCTTTTCCATTTAATTCATTCTGCTCAGCAAAGAGCACTGAGCGTACAGGGATGGCCCCGGCACAAGGGAGAAAACAGTTCATTTAAGGAGTTCCTTCCCCTTGGGGAATAAAACCCAGTGACAGAGGGGAAGACCTTCAGTTTTAACTCTGTTCACACTCAATGAGTAGGCATCAGTACCTCCAGGCAGCCTTAATCCCTTTTTTTTTTGCTTGTTTGAGGGACGTACATGAACCCAAAAAATATCTTTTTCTTCTACATTCATTTATTATATATGCTGGGGCTGGGGATGCACATATGTGGAGGTCTGAAGGCAACCCGCAGGAGTCAGTTCTCTCCTCCCATCCTGTGGGGTCATAGGAATCAAACTCGGGTTTTCAAACCAGGTGGCAGGCATCTTACCCGCTGAGCCATGCTCCGGACTTCACACTCATTTTTATGTATGCGTATTAATGTCCCTGATGGGGAGACCCCTGGAAGGTGGGCCCCATGATTTCTTTCAGGAAACATTCTCTTTTTTTGTAGTGTATTCATAGCCTCTAAGCTGACTTAAAATCTTTGAATTTACACATGGGATCAAGGCAGGGAGCCCACCCTCAGGGATTGAAAATAGACCATGCAACCCCTTCTGAAGGTTAGGGCAACCTTTTAAAGCCAAATAGCTGAATGCCTCTAACACATTCATATAATTAGAAAATTATGATGTTATTTTAAATAATTGATTTAATGGAAAGCCCAGTAGCAAAACCTCTTGTTTGTAGCCAACTCCAGCAACCAGAGAGTTGACCGCCAGCCTCCGTCTCATGTCTCTTCCTTCTTGATGGCACATCTTAGTGTTTTGTGGCAAAAGAATTTTTATGAAATATTTTTTTCAAAGGAATGCACTGCTCTGTTCATTTAATTGCTTTTTAAAAAAAATGTTTCTTTGGCTTTTTGAGACAGACTTTTTACTGTAATGCTTAAAATTCATGATGTGGCCCGACCTGGCCTCAAACTCACGGCAATCCTCCTGTCTCACCTGACCAAGTGCTGGGATTACAGATTTGCACCTCCGCGTCCCACCTGGCCAAGTTCATTTCTTAAAAAACCGTTTTCTTTCCAGACATCAACCTCTCACAGATTGGAAGAATTTCATTTCTAGTGTAATTATATTTCAGGTCAAAGAAAGTAGAGTGACATAAATCCTAAGACAGCATTAGACACACATAGCTGGACTAAAGCACCAAAGTCCCACAGGCTCCTACAGGACTCCAAAATAATCGCAAGGCACGCCTAAGACATCAGCCTGTCAGAAAAGAGAAACAGATTCTCATACTAATCAACTGGTGTCAGGAAACTGACTGAATTGCGAGTATATTTTTATACCACGAGTAGGCAGAGGGCTGTGTTCCTGTACCTAATCACCAGGTAGGCAGGTTCAAAACCAGGAAGGTGGGAGATAGAAATATGTAGAAATATGTAGATTTCAGATTTCTAATCTGTCAGGATATTAACTCCCTGCTTTTGAAAACCCCACTTTTCCTCCACACTAGTTTTAAGTACATTATTCCATTTAATCCTCCTTGGGAGTCTTTCCCCAGCCCTTGTGACATCCTCAAGCTGAGGGAAAGACTTTGAGGCTTAATATTGGGCCAGCTAAAGGCCCAAATGCGGAGACAGCCAAGAAAGCTAGTTCTCTGTTAGTTCAGTCTAATGGACTAATAAAACCTCAAAAATTGCTGTTCGCCGAGGAAAGGAAGATGATTTGAAAGGGAAATCATAAAACAAAATACAGAAGTCTTTTAGGCCAAAGTTCTGGATCTCAAATTCCCTTTTGGGTATTAAGATACTAATAACGGAGTGGTTAAGATATGGCTCAGTGTTCAGAGTACTAAGACAGGTTGATTCTTAGCATGAATGTCAGGCAGCTCATGCCCCAGGGGCTCTAATGCCTTCTCGGGCCTCTGTGGATACCTACACACACACACACACACATACACACATGCACACAAATAGCTAAGTAAAAGTAGAATAAATATTTCTGCCCCAGCTGTAATAACTGCTCTTCCTTCTTCCAAGTGAGCATCAGGATTCAGTGCCTGGAACGGGTCTGAACAATTCACCCCCGGCCCTGGAGCAGACTTGGAGTTTCAAGTCAAGTGTATTCTGTTTCTGTTGTTTCTGAAGTCGCCCTTTGACCCGGCTGTTACTGCTGCTTCCTGTGCAGTTGGTTTCTGGAGTTTGTGGAGACAGGATAAAGCTGAGCCCCATCTGGGGGTTCTCTGCAAACATTGTCTTTAGATGTGGGGCTACTGTCTACTTAAATTTACAGTGCAAAAGAGGAAAATGAATGCTTGGCTTATGTTGAGCTTGGGTATAGGGTCCTTGAGTATCTTCGTTCTTACAGTGAAAGTCATTTCAGGTAGATCATTTACGTGACTAACCCAACCTTACTTCAGATGAACATCTCAGTAAAGCAAAACCCTGGGTTGTGTTACCTCTGTGGACCTGGACATTTAATGAAGATCCATTTCCTTGGCTCCAAGTTAATACAAGCTGAGTCAGGAAACATTATTGCTAATACTCTCACACTGTATTAAAATTTACCTCCAAACTGAGAGTGGTAACCCACATCTGTAATCCCAACATCAGGACTGGGAGGCAGGAGGATCAGAAGTTCAAGGCCACCTTTGGGTACATATTAAGTTTGAGGCCAACCTGGGCTACGTGAGACCCTGTATTCAAAACAAATAAATAAATAAATAAAATATTAAGAAATAATCACACTACTTCTTTTTTAGCTTGGAGATGGTGTTTTATTTATTTGTTTATTAGTTTTTTGACATAGGGTATCTCCATGTAGCCCTGGTTGTTCTGGAACTCACTATGTAGATCAGGCTGACTTTGAACTCACAGAGATCCAGTATGATGTCTATTCTTAGTTGTCAACTTGACTATGTCTTGAATTAACTATGATACAGAAAGGGGGACACCACCTGCGAGAGATTATTTTTGCTTGGGGGCATCTACTTCTAGTTCAGATCTTTGAGGTAGGAAGATACATGACTTTGATCTTGAGCTCGAGGTGGGAAGACACAAGCCTTTGATCTGGGCCACACCTACTGCTGGAAGTCTACGAGAGAGAGAGAGAGAGAGAGAGAGAGAGAGAGAGAGAGAGAGAGAGAGAGGAGAGAGAGAGCTTCAGTCTATAAATTCTGCTACTCCCAAGAACCCTGACTAATACATCCACCATGCCCTTGCCTCCCAGTGCTGGGATTAAAGCCTTGAGCCACCATACCCATCCCACGTCTTTTAACTGCCAGTTTTAGCTGCAGAGTCAAAATCCATTTGCATTCCTTTCCAAACAAAATGTGAACCGACCACCAAATGTTTCTGCTCGAATGTTGGCCATCTGAGTGACCCATGTCGGAAGCATCTCCAGTGTTCCTCAGAGCATCAGGTTACCAAAATGCTTGGCACCGTGCAAGCAGTAAAAGCCATCATCGTTAGCATGCAAGGCTCAGACACCACAACTAGATTCTGTCTCTAAATTGCAGGCTGGAGTCCCGAGATGCTTCACCTTAAATCTTATGAATAAAACCATGGATGAGTCAAGTTACTCGACCGAGAGTAAGAACATCTCCGAAATTGCTTCCGAGCCTCTAATCTTTCCTACGTGGCACTAAATCGTTTCTGAAAGAATCTCAGTATCCTCAAACCATAACTTTGTTATCTTTGACAGCTGGAGAAAATAAAGTCTCAGTAGTTACGACTGTTTGGACAGCAAAGCCCAGCATGGATTATCTGAGTCATTGCTGAAAGAGGACTCTGCAGAGTTAGGTTCTGAGAGAGGGAGGCGGGAGACGTTGTCACGCATGATAGGGATGGTTAAGAAAGTGGCCTCAGATGAACTTAATGACATCGTTGTCTGACGCCAGTTAGCTTGGCATACACACAGCTGCTTGCGCCTACAGTGAACAGAGAAAAGCCATGGGAAGGCTTAAGGGACTGTCTCCCAGTTTTCCTTTAAAAGGGTGGATTGGCTGCGGTCTTCCTGAGGTCCTGGAGGTCTGCTCTCACACTGCCAACACAGCATGGTACTGAGCTGACCCAGTTCTCCAAGACTATCACAGAGACAAGAGAAAGAAAGCACATCCAACCCTAGACCTGAAAAGGCATCTGTGGAGTGCCAGCTTGAAATAAGGAAAGTCAAGTTCAACAGCACTCTCTTGGAACACAAAAAAACGTGATTGTCAAGAAGTTGTGGAAGGACCATTGTCTTGGTTGTTGGTTGTTTTTGCTTGAAAGCTGTTTTGTACATGCATGTTACAGTGGTTCCTTTTCTGTTGCTGGGATAAAACATCATGACCATGGCAACTTATAAAGGGGGGGGGGGTTATGGTGGTTGGAGCTGGAAGCTGAGAGTTCGTGTCTTGAACAGAAAGGAGAAAGCAAGGAAATAGCAATGAATGGTGAGAATCTTTAAACCCTCAAAGCCCGCCTGTAATGGCGCACTTCCTCCCACAAGCCCACACTTCCCAAGCCCCTCAAACAGTGTCAGCAGCTGGGAACAAGTGCCCAAATGCCGGCGTCTAGAGGGAGCATTCTTATTCAACACACCACACATGTGTTTGTATTTTGCAGCTCAACATTTCCCTGGGAGGGGAATGGGTGTATGTATCCTTTGGTAAACTGTTTGGTTTCCATGTGTGAGAACCTAAATTTCACCCCCAGATCCCATAGTTCAAAGGCCAGGTATGGTAGCGCATGCTTGTAATCCCAGGACCACGGAAGCAGAAACAGGAGCTCTCTGGGATTCGCTGGTCAGCCTCTCTAGTGAGAGACTCGGCTTCAACAATAACAGATGAAGCTTCCAGGGGAATGTCACTCAGTGATGACCTGTGGCCTCCCCATGTACACACACACAGTCACACAAGAACACCTCCCCACTCACCCACACAGACGGCCATACACAGTCCGGCAGAGGCTAACCGATGTGGCCAGAAGCCACATTCTGCAGGGCACCCTGAAATGCAAACCAGTAGAAGCGGCTCTTTCTACTGAAGCCGGGGGTCCCAAAGTGAGATCCCAAAGTGCCGAAACTTCAGCAGACGGTAGGAGAACTGGCCACAATAGCCAAAGGAGTCGATTCCCTTTTCTCAACACGCTTAGGAAAGGTTTAGCCTCTTTGAACAGTTCAGGAGACCCGGAGGAAGGAAGAGCCACTCTCCATGACCCGGCATCTAAATTCCATGTCAAGGACACACTGATCCTTGGTGAATCCCACAACAATGAGTTCTCTGAGAAAAGTGCATGGAAGACAGGGACAGTGGCTGTTTTAGTCAGGTTCTAAGCTCATTACGGCGGGGAGCGTGGTGGCACGCTGGCGGGCATGGTACTGGAGAAGGAGCTGAGAGTTACATTCTGATCCACAGACAGCAGACAGACAGACAGACAGACAATGGGCCTAGCATGGGGTTTTGACACCTCAAAGCCATCCCCAGTGACACACACTTCCTCCAACAATGCCACACCCCCAAACCTTCTAATCTTTCTCAAACAGGTCCACTCCCTATGGATTAAGCATTCAAATATGAGCCGACAGGGGTCCTTCTCATCCAGACCACCACAGCGGTGCGTGCTGGTAAATCCTGCTTGCTCGGGAGACCGGGGCAGAAAGATGACAGGTTCAAGGCCTGCCAGAACAATGTAGCAGATTCTGTCTCAGAAAAAAAAAAGAAAGGGGAAGTTCAAACCATTGATAGTCCTAATCAGTGCTTCTGAAGTTTGGAGAGCAACACCAGGTAATATTGAAGAAGCTCAAGGTCTACCTTGAGAACGGGCGTGTCCCACAAACATCTGTACTTGAGGTTCATCAGCCTCTATCTTCTCCGAGCCCGCATTATTTTGCTTAATCTAATTTCAATGTATCTAATTCAGATAATCTAACTTCAAGTAAACGTTCAACCATTGCTAGTTGACTGAGTGGTGCCTGCTCCTCGTTGGGCAGGTAGAATGCAGAGGTGGCTTAGAGTATGGAGCCTGGACTCACTGCCTGCTGTCACCGCGTGGGTCTCTAACCAGCTAGGTCCACAGCCCAGCCTACTATCTCTGGGCTTTCATTTCGTTTGCTCTTAAAATGCGAAAAATGACGATTCCCCTCTGCTGAGGTTCTGCTGTGGTGAGCAAGTCGTGCATGTGTTTCTCCTTTAGCACAGCGCCTGCACTCAGCTGTTAGCGCAGCGCCTGCCTCAGCTGTTAGCGCAGCGCCTGCGCTCAGCTGTTAGCGCAGCACCTGCGCTCAGCTGAACCACCTAAGTTAGCCTTGTGCTCGTCTCCGATGCCTTGAGCATCGTGTCTCTGACAGCTGAAGCAGGTAACACTAACCGGTCAAAATACAGGACCCGCACGGTTTTCTTTTTCATGTGGTTATGGCTTGTGTGCTTACATGAATGTTTGCTTGTACATGGGTATACATTTGTGGGGGTATACATGCACATGTGTGCATGTGTGCCTGAGGCTGATCTTGGGAGTCCTCCTTATGTTAAGGCAGGGTCTCTTGGTTGAACCGGGTGCTGTCAGATAGGACTGGTCTAACTAGCCCGATACTCCCGGAATCCTGTTTCTTCCTCTGGGATGACAAATGGTCCCCTGCCCACCCAGCTTCCCGGGGTCTAAACTCTGTCCTCACATCAGCTGACTTCTTTCACAGAAGGTGCCAAGCCAGCTCCCTGCCTGCCCGCTCTAGTGTTCTTAGGATTAACTGTTCTTGGCTGTGCGTTGTGAGCGCATGCTATCTGCTAAGAGAATAGCCCAGCTGACAACAGTGCAGGTGGGGGTCTCCTCTTCAGCCCACGCTGCATCTGCCCCAGCCCCTGCACAGCTGGGAAGGATGATGGGAATTAATAACTAAGCTATTCAAGAGATTCGACCTGAGTTGGTGTTGTCGTTGAGACCTGAGCACTGATCACATCCAGTGTGTATTTGATTGCGTCGAGCACTGGGCATCACTGTGTGCACAGTTAAAGCTACCGAGCTCAGGGTCAGTCTGAGTGAGTCTGTGGCCAGTTGGGGCATTAATGCGCTCAGTACCCCCAAGGAACTTGTTAAGCACAGGTGGCTGAACCCTAGCCCCAGACTTTGAGTCAGTGGATCTGCATCTAAGCAGGTGTGAAGAATTTGCATCCTATAACAGGTCCCCAGGTGAGTCTGAGGCCTCTGTGCCTGTGGCCACACAATTGGAACCACTGGCTCAGCTCACTTGGTTGAAGGAATCAAAGATGCAGATTCAGCCGCATCAAGGAAGCCACTGGCTCTAGGGGGCGCTAAAGGATAAAAATGGAATGCCCACTGGGGAAAAGCAGAAAGAGTGAGCAGCCAGGTGATGCAGTGGAGGCTACAGAGCCCAGCTGTGCGTTCTTTCATCCATTCACACTTGATCACCTCCTCCTTCCAAGACTACTTCCTTCTCCTCCTTCCCCTTCTTAAAAAGGATCTCATTTAGCCCAGGCTATCTTGTGATCCTGCTGCCTCAGCCCATAAGTGTTGGGATTATATATATTTTCCTGGGAAGACAAAAAGCAAATATCTATTCACCCCAGATAGGGGGGCCAGTGACTGAGTAGAGTGCCAACTCCCACGAGGTCATACATGGTAACCAATGAGTTTATTGGGCTCACTTCCAGGGCATGAATGATGGGTATGTTATAGAAGCTCAGACGACGCCAAAGCAGCTGTGGCACTGGAAGGTCTTACCCGAGCCTGGACAATGACATCCTCATAACTAGCTAGATGGAACCACACCCTTCTCCCCCAATTAGCCTTCTATGTGTCTTAGTACTCCTGAGACCACAAGCACTAGGGCAGAATCCCATACAGTTGGGAAGGGTGGGCAGAAAAGAGTGGCTGGAATCTCAGGTGAGAGTCAAACGACTCCTCCCTTTCTGTGCGGGACAGTCAGAAAGCTGATTTGGAGGGTCTCCTTGTGGCTGTCACTGCTGTTCCCTGACAGCGGCTGTTATGCCCAGGGGACCGTGTTCTGCATCAGCAGGTGTGTCCGCCAGAGTCAGCCTCAACACTGGCGCTTGGCTAATGTCTATTCATCCCAGAATTATATAATCCTAGAGGCTTGGGACTTCTGCTGCTCCTTTGGGAAGCTGATACTTGAATTCCGTCGGACTGCGACGGCCACAAAGGTCCACATCTTTGGGAGGGACCCCTTCCTGGTTGCTCTTCTAGTGTCTTGATCCTAAATCTCAAGAGTAGATGGCGGGGGTCATCGGTTTCGGAAGCGTGGTTGCATCTGTCCTTCATTGCTGTGTTGCGGTCACTGAGAGGCCACTGTCTGTTTGTTGTTGTAGTCAGTGAAAGGGGATGGAGGGATCACCCGCTCGGAAGAAAGTACTGGGAAAGACTCCAGTTGCCAAGTAAGTGACCTTGAACTCAGTCTGGTGGCGGGTTTGGCCGGTGTCTTCTCACGTCTCTCCAGACGCCTTTTCTGTGCAATTCTCAGCCATTTGTGTTTCCTGACCCAGCACCCACTGTGTGCCCCACGCTGTTGGGCTCTGCAGACACGGTACACAGTCTTCAGCTGTGTCACACCTCTTCTCTCTTCTTATGGAAAATTTCTTTCCAGCCTTCAAGCTTAAGCAGAAACGTCACCTCCTCAAAGAGGTCCTACCTAGGCCCTTCAGGCATCACCGCCATCTTGCTTGCTCACTTTGTGATGCTGTGATGATTCTCCTGCCTGTCTCCTGCCGCTTCTCACCCATGCCAGGAACATTATGGAGCAAGCAGGCGTTTCCGTTTTTCTCTCACTGCATGTGGTGCCCGGCGCACATTAGGAACTATCCTAGAACTCATTTCCTCAGTTACTTTATTCTTAACAGAGTGTTTTATATCCACCTGGGATCCTTCTTCTAAAAATGGGATCACTGTGCTGGGGATATAACTTGCTTAGAGAAAGCTTGCCTGACACACTCAAACTCCTGGATTCCATCCCAGCACCGCGGAAGACCAAGCACGGTAGCACATGCCTGCAGTCCCAACACTTGGGAGCCAGAGGGAAGAAAATTGGTGTTCAACACCATCTAATGACCCCCTAGTTTATAATCTGGCACTTCTTTTAATTTAAGTAGATATCTCTATAAAAACATCAGATACTCTTGTATTGATTTTAATAATATGAAGAAGTGCTCTACAAGCCTGGATTTTAGACTCAAAGGGCCTGGATCTGATCCTGGCTTAGCCAAGGTCTTTTTATGTTTTTGTTTTTGTTTTGTGTGTGGATTTTTTTTTCTGTAAGTATTTTGACAGATTACCAATCTCCCAGTCCCTCAGTTTCCACACTTAGGAGGATGTAGGGGAAGTAGACTCCATAGGGTCTTCCTGCCTGGATGAATCAGTACCAGGAAAGCATTGAGAACATTCCTGGCATGGAAGGCTCAATACGTGACTTAATATCAGCATAGGCTGCCATAACAAAACACCATACACTGAGTGGCTTAAACCATAGAGGTTTCTCCTCCCACACTTCTGTTGCTGGAAAGGCTAAAGTCAAAGAATTGACATAGTTCAGTCTCTAGTGAGGCTCTCTCCGTTGCTTCTGCCTTGGCTGGGTGCAGGGGTGGCAAGGGAAGAAGAGTGCCCCCTAGTGTCTCTTCCTATAAGGACGCTAGACCTTTGGAATCAGAGCCCCATCAGTAAGGCCTTATTTAACATTGAATTATTACTTTACTCCAAATACAAAAGGGAATCATTTCCATTAAACTGCTGGTAGGGAATGACCATCCTATATTCATACCATGTGAATCTACAGCATCATTTAGAATAGAGTGTAAAGTGTCTACTAGTAATGATTAGAAAACTTCTGTATATATGGGCAGGAGGAACAAGGAAAATCTCAGTGCCCAGATGGAGTTTCTCCGGAGAAGGGAGGGGAGTCACTACAACTGGGCTGTGTGAGCGGTGAGCAACTAGTGTGTCACCCCGCGTCACTGTTTCCTAGCACCTCATCTGCACGGTGCACGCAGAGCCTTGTGGGTTCATAAAATGAGGAACTGCGGGCACGGTTAAGAGGGGGACCAGCATTTCTGTTGGCCTGTCAGCTAGGAACTTCCCTGAACGTCAGGCTGTCCGTTCTGTGCCCCAGAGCCACCTCCCTCCAAGGAAAACCAAGATGCTCTCTACCCTGGCTTTGGCATTCCACATGGGCCGGATGTGGTCCTTTGACCCTCAGGTGACACTGCACAGCTGAGGACCTGAAGAGACTCTCGGTGCCTGGTCACACAGCAAGGACATGATAGAACTGTCCTCGAGCTAGGTCGCCGACCCACTGGGAGGTTTTGAGTCACTGCCAGATGCTGGCTTCTTCCACACAATTTGTGGAAGTTCCGGGGTTTGCACAGCATTGCAGGTTCCTGGCCTTCCCAAGGACCACCATGGTGGGAGGCCCCTTCATCCCAAGGCGACAGTTGCTCCGGCTTCCTGTGCTACTCAGGGATTCTCCTCCATGTCTTCTTAGCCGCTGCCACAGCTTTGGCTGCTAGGAAAGGACTAGGGACACGTGGCTGCAGGATAGTTTGAAGGGTGTTGGCCACCTCCAAGGACATTTACTTCCTGGAGAGCTGCAGCCCCCAGGAGCTCAGGCTCAGAGAGGCCGGTCCGCTTGTCTTCTGGCTTCTTTCTCAGAGCTCTGCTGGGTTCACTGATGCACAATGCCAGCTTTTATATCACTGCAGTTCTGCTGGGAGACTTCCCTCCTGGGTCCATGGCAGGACTTCATGAACCAGAGTTTGAAGACCTGAATTAAGGGGTCAAATGCGGCCCCATGGGATAGTAGTTAACTTCTATTGTTTGCTGTGACTTTCAAAGCTGCTGGTTTAAAGCCAGCACTGATGGCATTTCACAAGAGTTCATTGTCAAGGTCTCAGAAGCCTTGCGTGGAGGCATGGGACCACCAGCGCTTGGGAGGCAGAGGCAGGAGGATCACACGTTTGAGGCCCGTGTTGGCATGTAAAGACATGATGTCTCCCAGCTAGGAGCTCAGCAGTCACTAGTCCATGGGATGGTGTGTGTGACACTGAGTTCATCAGACTTCTCTTGGCCCTCCCATTTACCTCTGCTGCACCAAAGCCAGAGTTGCTGAGACCCATGTATGTCTGTAAGAGCTTGCTTGGGCCTCTGGTTGCTTTCTGCTGGGGAGTAAGATTTCTCTGGGGCTGTTCGGTCTCCCTCTGTTCTGCTTTTATATTGTCTGTACTGGTAGTCAATTGAGGTCAAAATATGATGAGAAAAAGATATCAACTTTCTGCCAGATTTTATTTGTTTTTATCTTTACTTTCATTTATTTATTTATTTAATTGCTACATGTAGTTACAGTTTTCCCAGAATCTTATAGGACTGGGGTTTTGACAGCCTCTACATTGTACGTGCCATGTAGAATGTCTCATTTTGATGCTGAAAAATGTCCATTCAAAACTAAAAATAACCATTAGGTTTTTTTTTTAACTGCCATGTCACAAAAGGACAGTTTCACATAAAACTATAAGGCATTATAATTATGAATTTCAAAATGAGCACCATCAAGAAGTAAGTCACAGACTAATTATGGGACACCCTCTCAACACTGGCCTACACATGCAAAGGCTTCATGAAAGGCTGGATCCGAGATCACACATACTGACATCCATACTGGTTTCCTTCAAGTGTTCTTGGTTCTGCTTTTTTACTGTATCGACTTCCTATTGGGTCACATTTTTTCTCCTGAAATGAACTCCCAAAGGTCCAGGCTTATATTTTCATAGCTTCAAATCCAGTGGAATAAAATCAGACCTCTTGATTATTTTAGCAAAGCTTTAATATCAGATCAGCTTCTGTCTTCAGTTATCCTAAACCAATCAGAGCTGTCTTCAACTATTGTGAACCAATTAGAGCTGTCTTTAGAGTATTCTGAACCAATCAGAGTTATCTTCAGCTGTCGTGAACCAATCAGAGCTGTCTTTAGAGTATCCTGAACCAATCAGAGTTGTCTTTAGGTTATTCTGAACCAATCAGAGCTGTCTTTAGAGTATCCTGAACCAATCAAAGTTGTCTTTAGATTATTCTGAACCAATCAGAGCTGTATATGCCCCATCACATACACTGTTGTAACTGGCCAGGTCTGGGCGACATGCCACATCCAGGAGTAGAATTAGTTTGCCTAGATTTCGTAGGGGTAACTGTTATTGCTACCCCAGCTTACAGGTGGGGAAGCTGCAGCTCCAGGGAGTTAAGTGTCTTGGTCAAAGTCATTTCTATAGTTTTACAAAGAATGGAGAGAGAGTATTTGCAGGGAAAGCATAAATGAATAATGGATTATTACAAAGATAAACACATAAATAAATGCCCCCTGCTACACACACCATGATGATTCCCCCCCCCATTTTATCCAAACTCTTTTCCAACATCTGAACATCACTGCTTTAACATATTTACCCCCTGCTGTTAAGAATGGACTTTCAGACACTAAACAGGGGCTTTGTTTGAAATTATGTAGACATCGAACTCCACAGAGAAGACGCCCTCGCCCCCAGAGCCGGAGCCTGCGGGAACAGCCCAGAAAAGCAAGGAGAACTCCTCAAAGGACAGGAAGTCAGTGGACAAGAAGTCCGCGGCCGAGACCAACAAGCAGAAGAGCAGCAAACAGGAAGCCAGAGAACCTGTGCAGTGTGTGCAACCTCCCGCGGTGGAGGCCAGCGCACTGCAGAACGGGGAGCAGACCCAAAAGAAGTCCGAGAAGCGGCGACAGTCCCTCGGGGGCTTTCTGAAGGGGCTGGTAAGTAGATGTAGTCTTCTTTCTCATTTCTTAGCTAAAGGACGAGGTATTAATCTCCAAAGTGGGGGCTAGCTGGAAAGCTGGCAAAAAGAAAAGGGGGCGGGGGAGATTTGTGTACACCTACTGGGCGTCAGGCACTGCACTAGGTACAGAGAGTAACAGACAAAAAAACAGGGGAAAGAAGATTTGTGTGCACCTACTGGGCGTCAGGCACTGCACTAGGCACAGAGAATAACAGACAAAAAAATAGGGGAAAGAAGATTTGTGTGCACCTACTGGGCGTCAGGCACTGCACTAGGCACAGAGAATAACAGACAAAAAAATAGGGGAAAGAAGATTTGTGTGCACCTACTGGGCGTCAGGCACTGCACTAGGCACAGAGAGTAACAGACGAGTTTGAGGTTAGAGGCAGGAAGGATGAGGATGCTGGATGGTGGGGACGGGAAGATCGAAGTAGAATGGGGGTGGTAGGCGGGAGTGAGACCAAAAGCCTATGCACCCAAGCCTCTCCACCCTGCTTGTCTGCAGTCCCGCTCTGCCTGCCTCCTAGCTGTGTGTCCTGGCTGAGACAGCCCCACGGTGCCTCAGTTTCCCCCTTTGTAAAATCTAGGTCATGGTAACAGCTGTAGTTCTATTTCGGTTTGCTTCCTGTTGCTGTGATACACCCCGTGACCTAAAGCAACGTGGGGAGGACAGGGTTTATTTCCACCATGGAGGGAAATCAGGGCAGGAACCTGAAGGCCGGAACTGAAGCAGAGACCTGAACGAGTGCTACTTCGTGGCTTACTCTCCATGGCTGGCTCAGTCTGCTTTCTTACACAACCTAGGACGATCTGCCCAGGGGATGGCTCTGCCCACAGTGAGCTGCCCCCCCCAACACACACAGCACTTAACAATCCAGAAAATGCCACCATAGACTCACCCACTGCCCAGTCTGATGGAGGTAATTCCTCCGTTGACACTCCGTCTTCTCTATAGTCGACAGGGTTAATATGGAGTATTTGAGGAAGGGGCCATGCATGGATCAGGCAGAGCTCTGAACCAGAGGAGGATCCTAGCACCCAGCCCTACTAGCTGCCAGCTTGCAGGCTGGACAGCGTAGTCGCTGATTGGCTACAAGAAGCATCAGTGTTGTGCAGAGCACTGTTTATCCTGTTTTGCCATGGTATGATATATTGCCTGCTTGTGACTGGCCAAAGCTAGACAGTTTGTGATTGACTGGAAGCCCAGCTATTTGCTACACAAAATACATTCTTCTGTTAGGTTTCGGTGTGTTTAGTCCCTCAGCCACACTGTACTCTGTGACAGAACTCAAAGAATCAGCCTCGGGCTGATGGCCCCTGCATCTTTAATCTGCCGGAGATATAAATGCTTGGTGGAGTTACTTCTTCACTGAAGAAGCAGCTGAGATTGCTGGGAGCAGAATTCCTTTTGTGATTGCAGTTTTAGGCAGAGTAGCCAAAATATTCAGATTTATCGAGGTTTATGTTGGGGTGTCAGCCCCCCCAAACCTCTCAGGATTCAGAAGAATGGCTATAGCAAGCGAAAACTGACTAAAATGGTCTGAGGGTAAATAAACTAACTCACGTGTCTTTTTAACATGTCCCATTCATTCTCCCTGTGCTCTCTCCAGTGCTCTCTCCAATGCTTTCTCGGTGTTCCCCTTTGATGTTCCTCTTTGTTGCAAGGAGGGGCTGCTCGTTCGTCCCGGCTGACTGGTCAGCTTAGCCCCAAAATAACCACACAGAAACTGTATTAATTAAATCACTGCTTGGCCCATCAGCTCTAGCTTCTTATTGGCTAACTTTTATATCTTATTTAACCTATTTCTAGTAATCTGTGTATTGCCACATGGCAATGGCTTACCAGGTAAAATTCCCAGCGTCTGTCTCCAGAGGATCTCTCTCTCTCTCTCTCTCTCTCTCTCTCTCTCTCTCTCTCTCTCTCTCTCTCTCTCTCCCTTCCTTCTACTGGCATTCAGTTCCGTTGTCCCCGCCTACCTAAGTTCTGACTATAGTACTAAACTGTGCTCTGTATACCTTTATGTGCTCTGTGCACAATCCTGTGCTGTAGGGTTCTACTTTATACTGAAGAAAGAGCTGCCGGTAACCACCTCCAATCCATGTGACATGTATAAATCTCAGCTCACGTGTGGCAGGAAATAAACTGTGCTCAAAGGCTAAGGATTCTATCATTTCTTGTCATGACATCCTGAAAAACAGGCATAATGGTGCACGCCTATAATCCTAACTCTCAGGATTGCTGTGAGAGCAGGGCTAACTTGGGCTAAATGGTGAGTTCTAGAACAGCCTGGGCTACCCAATGAGATGCTGTCTGAAAAATAAAACCAAAAAGAAGAATCTTAGAAAAAGAAAAAATGTAGAATGGGGAAAGGCCCGACATTGTTAGGGTCTGTAAAGTGGGCCTGTTAGTTGGGAGACGGGCAGAGTCAAGGGGGGGGGGTATATGTATTTTGATTTAGGTGATGCTAACATAATTGTATTTCTATTAATCCGAGCTCATAGAACTACGCAGAAAGGGCTAGCTTGACCGTGTCTAAGTTATACTGACATGAAGTATAATAATAACCACCTGCACACCTGCACACCTGCACATATCCACCTGCCACACTGGGACAGCAGTAAGGTACAGCCTCCACACGCCAGCCACATGCATGGCCCTGAGGATGCGGCAGGCAGAATCCACAGAGGAGGAAGATGCCAGATAAAAGGTAGTGAGGTCCCTTCAATTAGTGACGAGGGATAAATCGGATCACCGCTTTGTGAGGCAGTGGACGAATGAGTTGTTTGACAGTGGCTAGACATGAGGTGTCTAGAATGAGCAAGAAGAGGGCGTTCCCCACCCTAGGACAACTCCAAGTGTGTCGCAGTATGAGCCTGCTTCATCTCAGGAACAATCCTCCGAGATATTTGAACATTCTCATCTTAAAGGCAAAAAAATCAAACCATAATGTGTCTAAGATTTCACAAAACCAGAAAGCAGTGTCACTAGGTGTTGAAGCTGGACACCTACCCATAAATAGGACATATTGACTTAACACACTACCTAGCTCAGAATAAGTATGTCGTCCTTGCTGCTGTTGGTTTTTTTTTTTTTTTTTTTACTGACCGCTTCATGTTTTTTCTCCAGGGACCAAAGCGGATGTTGGATGCTCAAGTGCAGACAGACCCCGTATCCATCGGACCAGTTGGAAAATCCAAGTAAACAAATCACTCCGTTCTCACCAGGCCCTCTTCCCACTCCACCTCCCGTCCAGACTCACTCTGTGTATATATCTGTTTTTCTCCTGGCCAACCAATGAAATTCTGCCTACAACTTCAACCTGAATTGTAGATCGAGGTGTATTATTTACGTCTCTAGTCTGGTCTTTCTTGGCAATGCAGCTGTAAAAATGGGTTAGCAGGTTAACTAGGTAGTTCAGGAGAGCTGGTGAGTGCAGGTGTGGGATGGAGGAGGTAGATAAAGGCATCTGTGTTAGGTGATGAAAAGAGAGCAGTAACCAGTAAGCAGAGGGAAAACAGAGAAATGAGAAAAAATATTCTGCATTAAAATAAATGCTGACTCGTCCCCTAAGCTTCAAAGGGGAAGGGAAGATCTGTTTGTTTCAATTCACACTTGGAGGAAGGAGGACTCTAGGCAGGCTCTGCCTTGGGCATCTGCCAGCTTTCTGCAATGGAACGTGTGGGGAGTAAAGAGGAATGGGTAAGAGTTGGTTTTCAAATAGGGTCCTTGAAAGTTATCGGTGAAGGGAAGTGATTATCTGGAGAGGGATTGCAGTGATTTGGGGGAACAATTATTTCTGAAGTGTAGGGACAAGGGCATGGATTACCAACTCCAAAAGAAAACCCAAGAGTAGAAGGAAAAAAGTTGCAGGTTTGTTTTGCCACACAAAGGGGCGCCAAGACCTCCACTTTTCCCTTTGCAGCTGGTACCCCTAACAAAGACTGTCTCTGCAACGTTTTGTTATTAATGCTTCTCAGATGGTGGAGGGGCTTGCTTCATCTTTTCCATCTGACGCTTATCTCACACCTGTCTGTAATTTCCTAATGTGTTCAGGATGTTCTCTGATTAAAAAACCTTCCCCTAACCTGGTTAATAAAAATTTACAGAAGATTATTTAAATACTCGAGGTGTTTTTTTTTTTTAATTCTTGTATAGGGAACTAAATTGGAGCATGACTCCATCAAGGTGGAGTGCAAAGCAGCCTATGACTGACTGATGCTCATGTATATTGTACCTTTCTTTTTCTGATTTAATTAAAAAAAAAACTATCGGATTTTAGAAAATCTTCTCATTCTAAACGTTAAATGCGGCTCTCTAGTGCTCTCCACAAGAGCCGAGTCTTCTTAAGCAGATGATAAACAATGCCCACATACATATTCAGAGATCCCTTCCCACACACCTTTGTGTGCTTGTGCAGACTGGTAGATACAGGGCTGGAGAGATGGCTCAGTGGTTAAGAGCACTGACTGTTCTTCCATAGGTCCTGAGTTCAATTCCCAGCAACCAGATGATGGCTCTCACAACCATCTCTGGTGGGATCTGACGTCCTCTTCTGGCATAAAGTCATGCAGGTAGAGCACGCATATGTGAAATAAATAAACCTTTTTAGAAAAACTGATAAACTCAGGACTAGACTGGTGCACATGTGTGACTGGGCCTAACGGTTGCAGCCGCTGCCCCAGCAAACCGGGTTCTGCCACCAGTCCTCCGTACGCCAATTTAAAGAGCCAAATTAGTAATGAAAACCAGAAAAGGGAGATTTGTTCCATGTGGCCACACTGGGAAGAGGGATAGAGATCCAGTGAGCCTCTCCCACCGCTGCTGCCCATCTTCAGAGTCCTGACAAAAGGGTAAGGTTTAAATAGAAGATGATAGAGCCACATAACCAAGCCACCCAGTCCTGCTGTGATCCCAGGACACCTTTATCTCAGCTCCAAGTCTGCCCCCACAAGCTATAAAACTTTCTCCAGTAAACAAACACCTCCTCTGGCAGCCCTGGGGCTTCAGCCTCTTCCTTTCCCATCTGGGGACTCAGGGAGAAATTCTAATTTGTTTCACAAGGGCCACAGGTGTCCCTCTAGATATATTCATTTCTGCCAAGCACACAGGTTTCACACACACACACACACACATCCACACTCATATTCACACACTGGCTCACACAAACTACAGGAATCAAGGAATATCCTGTCAGCAAGGAATATCCTGTCCTGGCAAGGACGAGAGCACAGGGGCCATAATAAAACAGACTAGGAAATTGGTAGATGCTCCCAAGAAGAGCCGCGTCTGTAAGCCCCAGATGTGGAGAGAGTAACATGGCCTGTAGGCTGCTAACAGACTGACTGGATTCTGGGCTTCAAATATGGTCCAGCAATGGTTTTCTGGAAGCTAAATTACTTCCTGGGTCCTCCCGACCTGAGTTAGAAATCCTGTTGGTTCCTGGGCGGGTTGTGGGTGGGGATGGGGGCAACTACAAACACCTTGGGAAAGTTGGAAGAGGGGAGGAAGTGGCCACACCTCCCAGTCCCTCCAAGTGGCCATCAATGAAACCAACCAGCTCTCTGCTCCTTTGTCTGCAAAACCCTGAGGGCGTTGCCTGCTGTGACCTTTGGCCAGCCTCTGAGCTAGCGCAGCCCACAGAGGAAGGTGACAGTCCTCTTCACCTTACAGGGCACTAGCGCTCTGGGCTCAGCTGAGAACGGTTTCCAGGCAGGATAGGGAGGTTCAGAAGCAGGGAAGAGTGACTCGGGCCACCCGGCTATAGCACCCTCCCACTTCCTGGAAACCAAACCCAAGCTGCGGTGGGGGAGGGGCTCTCTGTGGCAAAGCCTTGCAGAGCCCCTCCCTGGCTTTTTATCCCTGGTCCCTCCCTTCTCCTAGGCCAAAGAAGAGGGAACTCTTAAATGAAATTGAGGGGTTTTTTGTTTCGTTTTTATGAAGGTCAGGAAATTTAAGCCACAAACTCAAACAATGATTTTCCTGCCAGGACCCTAAACCCCCAGTAGCTGAAGACGGAAGTTTGCTGTTCCGCGTGAAAGTTGTGCGCTTTGAGGTGTAATCCCATTTCTGATGAATTCACAGCCGGCACTAACTGCCACACCTCGCGCTGCTGGAGTGTGAAAAAGAACAGGCACTCCACAAATGCGCACAGAAAGACCACGGGAGTCAGAGGGCTAAGGGGCCGCAAACTCGACCCCACGGAGCCAAGCCAAGCTCGGGCAGGTGGAGTGGGAGGCAAACCTGGCAGGCAGCAAGTGTTCCAGGATCCTCTCCCCCAAAGACAACAAAATTAAGACGTTCTCGGGAGGAGAGGGGGCAAAGGTGCCGGGTTTGTCGCGATGAGTCATTTAATGATTTACTGATTTGTTTGTAGGTGCACAGGGAAGTGTCTCCTCTTCCTTGCCAAGAAGACGTGGCTTTTCCAAGAATGGAGCTAGTGAGATGAGATGTCCATCACTGTGCGTGCAAGAAGTGTACACACACACACACACACACACACACTCGTGTGTACACACATGCACGCACACTCTCAACGATGCCTTCCAGTTCCTGATAACAGAAACTTTTTGACTGACATGGATAAAAGAATTCACTCAAAGGAGCAGTAGTTCCCAGCAGCCCTTGGATTCATCCTCTTGGTGAAAGAGCCACAAACCTAAGGAGCTGCCAAAAATAGGAGTGAAGAGAAAGGGTGCTGGTTTTGGTGGTAGCCCTTTGCTCTTTAAACACAGGTCTCTCCCTTCCCACTCCCACCCCAAGCACTGTACAAACAGTCCAGATAAACTGGGCAGTGGGGATCTCATTAAATTTACCAAGACCGGAGTGGGCCCCTCTGCCTCCTCCTCAAAGATATAGAGGAAGGCTAGGTCGCAGGCGTGGTCTCTTCGTCCCATAGCCCCAAGCTAGTCTTGGGCCTGAAGCAGTCAAATCAGAGCTTGGGGTGCATGCAGCTCAGTGGTACAGCACTGGTACCGGCACAAATGAGGCCTCGTGTTCCATTCTCCGTGTTGTGGGGTTGGAGGGAGTAGTGACATGGTAATTAACCAAATAGAAGGAAAGGGAAAGGGCACCAGTTACCCACTTTCCCACGGTGCAAACCTCTAGATTAGCGATGGGCGCTGTTGGGGCTCGCTTTACCCACCCCCTCCATGTCCTCTTCAGAGCTCTTTAAGGAAGCAGTTTGGCACAGCGAATAGAGTCGGGTTCTTCCCTGGTCAGGACTGTGTTGGGTCTGTAGAAAACAGAGCAGCAGATGACTGCCCATTAGCAAGAGGAAAACAAAACGATAGCAAACAACTTACAGACATTGGTTACTGGGGTCTTTGTGACGGCAGACACACAGGCCAGGGCTAGAAATTGTGGTTCAGGAAGTTGGACATTTTTTGACCTCAGCAGCGCCACCCATAAAGCTACCCCTGGCCCCTCTGCATCCTGGAGCCTCCAAGTTGCGTGGCAGAAGCGAACCACGTGATTTAACAGAAACAGGGGTAGCGGCCCCTGCTGCTTGACTGGCTCTCACACCCAGCCTTCTTAGGAAGGCAGTCTCTAACGTACAGCAGTGTCCGCCCGACTCCAACCCCCACTCCCCCACGCCCCCCACACTAAATTTAACTGCTTCAGTTACGTTTTCTTAGGAACCGATCGGCGGGAACCTGTATGGGTTTGTTTCAGATTTCCAAATGGGTGCTTCCTGACAAAATGGCCCCAGCTGCACATCTGGCAACGGTTGCCTTTGAGGCGAGCTCTTAGGAGAGTCTGTCATTCAAAAGCCTTTTGCCTAATCCGACCACATGGGTGCGCTCCAGGACCTGAGTTCTGCAGACTGACCAAGGCGCTTTCTTCTATGGCTTTCTTCTACGGACCCAAGAAAGATTTAAGAGTTTGCTGTTAACTTCTAGAATACAGTCGGATTTCATTAGGAGAACTGGAAGAATTAAGACAAATTGGCCAGTTACTGCCTATGATCCCCACAGCCCTCTGAGCAAAAATAAGCTGGGTAGGTCTTCTGTTCCTTTTTGTTCCACCCTGCAGAAAGCTTTGAGGGGGGGGGGGGGGGGAATATGGGACTGCCAAGCGTCCAAGCAACCTTGCTGCTTCTACCATGTTCCGTGGTCTGACCGTACCTCTCCCTGACTCCCCTCCCCAACACACTCAATTGGAGATCAAATGAATTCCCATCTCTACTTCCTCCCGCAATGAAGGTGAGGATCACAGTGGTCACAGCTAACAGCGCAGTGGCTATCCCACAATCAATAATCAGTAAACAACAGCCATTCCAGCATAGGAACCCGTTAGCAGTAACAGAAGCCCTCCCCGCTCCCCAGGCTCACATCGGCTACTAATACTAGCATTACGATATTTATCACAGCACACACAGTGTGCTTTGGTTCTCGGAGACTTCCGGCTGATAATGAAATACACCCTTACATATAACAGGTGTGCCACGGCTTGGCTCTGGTCCCAAGAGGCTTTGCTCTGCCTCGTTCTATGGGTTAACTTTGGACTAAAACTAGCAACAGGTGATGAGTGCCACTGTAGGCAAGGGGATTATGGGATCATTTTAATCAGTTTCACCTGAGCGTTTGAGGGAACTCGACCTCGGAAGGCGGCTACCATGACTGCAGTAGTTAAGAGCGGTCCTCAAACCAACCACCCCTAGAAAGTCTCCGTTAGCCACAGAGTGGGGGGAAGCTTAGTGTCCCCCAAATGTGGTCCCTGGGTTGTGGGCTTCTCCAGATCAGGACTTTTTAGTCTCTCATGGTCACTGTCAGGCAGCCTCGCACGATGCCTGGGCATGGCAGATACTCAGTAAATGTCACGTGGACCACTAGACTGATAAACTCCACAGGCACCAGCCCTGAGAACAACTCACCATATGCTCTAGAGTGAGCTTCACGTAGCTCCAAACGTTTGCTCGTTCTGATCATATCAGACCTGCCAGATGACCGGCTCGGTGGCTCTCAGTGGACGGCCGTGGACCAGCAGCCGCAGCATTGACTGAGAGCTTAGCAGGGGTAAAGGGTCTTCACACGCTAATCCGGACTCTGACCTAAACTTCCCAGAGGAGGACCCAGCCAACCCATGCCCTTATGGAGCCTTCAGATGGTTCCAGTGTAGAAGAAAATCTGAAAACCACAGAGAGGGGCCACATCCTGAAGCCCCCTCTCTGAGTACGTGGTCCGAAGACCGGCCCTGAAGATGCAGGTTATAAAAGCCAGCTCTGAACATCGTTTGACGCCAGCTAGTATGCAGCACGCCTATGGTCTTGTTACTTCCCATTTTACAGATGGGGGAAAAAAACCTCTCAAGTCTACACAGAGTAAAAGCAGTGTTGCCCAAGGCTGAAACCCAACCTAAAGTTTTATTTGTATGTTTTAGAGACAGGGTCTCATGTGTGCTGGGCTGCCCTTGAACTCATTATGTAGCCAAGGATGGGTTTAAACTTCTGATGTTCCGGGCTCTGCCTTCTGATTCTGGGATGAGCAAGTGTGTGCCACTGCACCTAGTTCGTGTGGCACTGAGGATCAAACATGGGACTTTGTATGTGGCAGGAAAGTCCTCCACTAACTGAGCTACCACCCCGGCGTGGCCAGCAGCAACTCTTGTGGGCCTGCGGAAGCCTTGGGAAGGACAAGGAGAGTGACGAAGGTCTGAGGATGTGACATTGTGGGACTGAGACAAAACACGGCGACGAGGACACTTGAATGGAGCGTGGCCTTTTACAGAGGGGACAGCTGAGCTAATTCAAGAAGAATGAAGAAGGCTTGGCCAAGGGTTCCCAGAGGAACAGGAGGTGCCGAACTGTAGACTCTGCAGAGCGAGCGTAAGTAGTTCAATACAGCTGGCCGGCTGGCTGGATAGCACGCCTTGGAGAGGCCAGAGGCCAGGAGGCAGCACAGAACTGATCTTCCAGAATGTGTAGGAGTCCGCTATAAAGACCTGAAGCTATCTATAAGCTGGGAGTATAGTTTCTGTGCCAGACAATGTGCTGAGTGTGAGCAGGACTCTGATTGCCCCCCATACAAGAGAAATGAATTAGAGGGGTAACATAATTAAAATGTCTTCATTTTGGTTTCCAGTAGTACCTAATACAAACAATCCAGCCAGTATTTACCACGTGACTAACTGTCCGTCAGATATTAATTACAAAATATATCATTTCTTTTTAAGCGTAGGTAATGACTGTAAGAAGTATCCACTTAGGGGCTGGAGAGACGGCTCAGCGGCTAAGAGTATATACTCTTCTTGCAGAGGACAGGAGTCTGGTTTCCAGCACCCACGCGGGGCAGATCACAAATGCCTGTAACTACAGCTCCAAGGCATTGTGCTCCCCCTTCTGTCCCCTGGGGACACTGCACTCCCATACACAGATACAAACACATACACACATAATTAAAAATAAAATCTTTTTATATAAAAAATGTCCACTTAGATAAAACCTATCAATGGCTTTAGCCGTTAGAAAGACACCCACCGAAACATTCACTTCTAAGTGTCAGTGGTGACTGGACTCGGGCCCAGCCATCCACCCAGGTGATCCATAGCCACAACGCAGGGCTCAAGTCGGAGCCCATTTGTTCTGTTGAGCCTGCGCAGTAATGGCTGGGTGGTTGGGAGTAGAGCAAACAAGAAGCCACCGAGGGTTGCGAGCTCAGTGGCCAGGTACCAGTGCACAGCAAGAGTTACTGACTGCAGACAGCATCTAGCCTGGGGAGAGCACGGGTGTCCTCTAGTGTGAAGGCATTTGGTCTTTGGGATGCCTTGTCCCATCCTATCCCCTTACTGGCTCATTAGAGAGGGCGGGGGAGCTCTGGGTTCGCGTCCCATTCTGAAGTACATCCGTTTTTCTGGGGAGAATAAATCAATCTGCCTTTGACTTCCCTTAGTTGCAACAATATAAGGTTTCCATGGCAACAGATTCTGCAGATGCCCCATCTTCAGCCCAGGAAGTACTAACGGCTTCCCACCTCAGAAGTCCCTCATTCTCTGCTCCTCTTCTTGGTGGTCTTCTGCAGATACAGTCAGAGCTTGGTCAACCTACCTTCGGAGTATTCTGGAAATCTTTGCGAATTTGTCCCCAGATGGCACAGAAACCTCCTGTCTCTCTGTGCAGCAGCTTGGAGGGGTCCTCTTCACAATTCCTGCAGAACAGGCAGCCACAGTAGTGAGTGGTGTGCTCATGGCTCCACTTTGCCACCCATCACTTTGCTTGTAAACTGCTTGCATCTCTCTACTCTGCAGCAGGGGCTGTGTCTATACTGGGCGTCTCAGGAAGGCTGGGACCATGCCCATAGTTCAGCAGCGAGAACTGGGTATGGGCAGTGGTTTTGACGTGCTGGAGGGTTGAGAGAAGGCTAGCCTGCAGCAGAGAGGTTCAGAGAAGGAAGCTAGAGGAGGTGTCAGTGTGGTTGCTGTGTCACTGTGAGAAAAAGAGCTAGGATGTTGTTGAGGACAACTGGAGCCAGGGTGCCCTTGAAAGTACACAACACACACACACACACACACACACACACACACACACACACACACCAGACCCAGAAACTGTCAGGAATAAAACCTGGGAGAGGCAGATTGAATAGGAGGTTGGAAAGATGACTAGAGAGACATCACAGCGTGGTCGGAGACCTGGTTGCAGCTGGGGTGAGGATCCCAGCCCTTATGTGGGTCTGAGTAAATGGCAGTGTGGAATGGTCGCGATGGCTTTATCTTCAGAACAAACAAAGTTAGTGTTGAGAACATGCCCCGGCCATCCACGTCAGCACGCCACAGAGACGCCTGGGCGCCCATACTTGTTGCTACATTATTCACAAGCGCCAAGCTATGGAAGCGGCAGAGATGCCCATCGGCAGGTGGATGCATAAAGAGGAGGCGCTGTCTATACATAATAGCCTCTGTAATTTCGTTTGTAAAGAAAAATGGGATCATGACATTTTCAAGAAAATGGCTGGGTCTGGAGAACACTGTAATCAGTGTAATAAGTGTAATGTGGGGCTTGGAAAGACGAACTGTGGGGGGAGGATCTACAGGGAAAGAGGGGAAGAGCTGGCTATGAAAGCCAAAGGGGGTCTATTGTGGGGACGGGCGAGATACGGAGAGGAGGGAGGAAGGGCAGCGGGCAGGGTATGAGAGCGTCAGGATGAACCCCGTTATTGTGTACACTAACTTAAAGTTAATTTTAAAGATTAAATAAACACATTTTTTTTAAAAAAGAACAGAATGATGGTTACAGTCAGAGCTTAGACCCCGAGTGCGCAGAGCCTCAGCCGGAACTGGGTTCTGCTACTCCCTAGCTGTGTGGTCTTGAGCAAGCTGTTTAAGGTCTCCAAGCCTTGCTTTTACGCCACGGAGGAGATGGGCAAAGTCCCCTCACCAAACTGATGGAGATTTGGCGATGCTTAGCAGGTGAGGAGTGATTGTGGAACTATTAAGTATGGGTTGGCGCCTACTAAGTGTTCGTTCCCAGGGAAACACTGGCGACAAAAGTCAGCTGTTTGGAAGGGGAATGAAAATGGAAGTGAAAGGGTCGGTCAGGCCCTGAAATCCCTTCCCGGGTGGGGGAAAACTCAGTGGGGAAATCGCCTGCGGCTCAAGCGTTAAGGACCAGGACTGCAGTTTGATGACCAGCATGCACATAAAAATCCACATATAGGGGCACCCAGAGCTGGACAGGCAAAGACACATCCCTGGGATTTGCTGGCCACCCAGTCTAACCGAATAGGTGAACTTGAGGTTCAATGAGAGACCTTGCCTCAGTTGAGGCTGACACTCAATGTTCACCTCTGACCGCCACACATGCGCGCGTACTTCATACACACGCATCCACCCGAATTCACACATACATACTAACCAGCTAAAATGTCTCTTTTCTCCTGTTTACTACTCATCTAGGATCTGCCTCCAGACTTTCCTTCAAACTCTTATGAAAACATCTCCTTTTCAGAAGTTAAGCCCCAGCTGGAGCTCCAGCGCCCTGCTCCTCCAGCTTGGCCCACAGTCACGCTCTGGGGGTCCGCCTTCACGCGCCAAACCCACTCGGCCACCCTGCCTAGGTAGCTTTGCTGGCCAGTCCTCACAAGTATGCAGCGATTCTGAGAAGACCAAAACAGGACATTAGGCCCTCAGCCCAGACAGGGCTGAAAACCTAAAGTGCAAAATCCTTCTGAGGGACAGAGTTCTTCAGTTTCTCTCAATTAGGGCCTTGAAAAAAACCAGGTCCCATGCCAAGGTCTCAGAATTGTTTAATGGCGTGCGTTGCAAACGTTTGGTCTCTTGAGCCAAACAGGAGACTTGATGAGAAAGAGCTGAGCCAGTGGCAGCGTGGTTGAAGTCAACCACAAGACAGGACGTCTAGCGTGTGGGGGCAGCTTTATTTACTCTGTCTGCAGCGGAAGAGCTTTGCATGGCACTTCTGGAAAATATTGCCTAAGAAATCAGCCTTCTAGGCTTTCAGAAAAACAAAAGCAAAATCAACATACTACCAACAAAGGAGTGTGTGTGTGTGTGTGTGTTATATGTATGTTTGTGTGTATGCACACGCGTGCAAGTTCTCTCAGAGAATGATCTTGGAGAGATGACTATAAATGCAGAAAAGATAAAGAGCAACAAGATTAAAGCATTACAAAATTTAAATGAAACTAATTGGGTTAGAGATAATAATGTCTCATGAACGTCAAAAGATATGTACAGGGTTTTTGTTGTTGTTTTAGTTTTGGTTTTTCAAAACAGGGTTTCTCAGTAGCTATGGACCCAGTCCTAGAACTAGTTCTTGTAAACCAGGCTGGCTTCTAACTCACAGAGATCCACCTGCCTCTGCCTCCTGAGTGCTGGGATTAAAGGCATTTGACACCACCGCCCGGCAATATGTACAGTTTTAATGTACGGCGCGGCCATCACATGCATGGTAGGAAAGACAAGAAAGGAATGAAATGTGCTCTCCCGTTGCATGATCTAGGAAAGTAAGTGCACTGATTTTATTTATTTCTGATGATCAGGGATAATCACCACAGTCCATGAGGTGATAAGAAAGACAAGAGAATGTAGCAATAGCAAGATAAATGGAGACATGGAGTGATCTAAACACACACACACACACAAAAGAAAAAAGATAACAAAGATCTCCTTAACTTAAGAAGCGAGAGAAGAACAAAGAGGGATTGTGCTGAGCACAGCAGCCCTCACTTGCAACCCAAACACTTGGCTAAGACAGAGGATTTAACATTGGAGGCCAGCCTGGGCTACATAGGGAAGCTCTGTATCCAAAAAGGGGGCTTAGATTCATAAGAGGAAAATGAATTGAAAACAGCTAATAATATATTAGCATTGTGTTACTAATATATTAATAATTACATTAGTTATAAGCTAACTAAATACTTCAGCTAAAAGCTTTCATCCCAGGGGCTGGTGAGGTGGCTCAGCGGTTGAGAGGACATGCTGCTGCTGTGGAGGACCTGGGCTCTCTTCCCACGGCACAGCCTGTGGTTCGTGACTGCCTGTGATTCCAGTTTCAAGGGGAACTCACATCACTGGCTTCTTCAGACATCTGCACTTGTATGCACAGACTCCACTTCCTCATACACACACACACACACACAAATTTATTTTTAAAAAAAGGCAAGGAAGAAGAAGGAGAAGGAGGAGCAGCAGGAGGAGGAGGAGGAAGAGGAGGAGAAGAAGAGGAGGAGAAGGAGGAGGAGGAGAAGAGGAGGAGGAGGAGGAGAGGAGGAGGAGGAGGAGAGGAGGAGGAGGAGGAGGGGAGGAGGAGGAGAAAGAGAAGGAGAAGGAGAAGGAGAAGGAGGAGAAGGAGAAGGAGAAGGAGAAGGAGAAGGAGAAGGAGAAGAAGAAGAAGAAGAAGAAGAAGAAGAAGAAGAAGAAGAAGAAGAAGAAGAAGAAGAAGAAGAAGAAGAAGAAACCAGGTGGTAGTGGCACATGCCTTTAATGTTGTGGCATATACTTTTAATCCTGAGGCATTTGAATGGCAGAATCAGGCAGATCCCTATGTGTTTGAGGTCAGTCTGTAACTGGAGGTTTCTCTCCTGCCTACCAGTTCCCAAATAACCACTCTGAGGCTTAATATTATTTATAAACTGCTTGACCTACTATCTCAGACTTATTATTAACTAGCTCTTACAACTTAAACTAACCCATTTCTGTTATTCGATATTTTACTACAAGGCTCATGGCTTGTTACCTCACATCTTGTTTCCCGAGCAACTGCTGGCATCTCCCCTACTCTCCCTTCTTTCTCTCTATATTCAGTTTGGCTTTCCCACCTAGCTATATTCTGCCCTGCCATAGGCCAAAGCAGCTTTTTTATTAACCAATGGTAATAAAACATATTCACAGCAGACAGAGGGACATCCCACATCATCAGCCTGGTCTACAGAGCAAATTCCATGATAATCAGAACTGTTACACAGAAGAAAACCTTATCTTGAAAAATCAATTGATCGACCAATAGAAGAGATTTCATACTAAGTGGGGGAAGAAAAGACAACTATATTCTATGAGGTATATGAATACAAACACTCAGAAAGGATAAAAGTTAAAAGATGAGGCTATCCTTGGCAGTTGTGCAGTGGAGTTGACGTGTGTCAGTAAGATATGCTAACAAGGTGACGGCAAGATGATGAAGAGTCTTCGGCCAGGGGGCTGGAGCGATGGCTCAGCACTGGCTGCTATTCCAGAGGACCCAGGTTCAATTCCCAGCACCCCCATGGCAGCTCGTACCTGTCCGTGATCTGGCACTGTGATCTTGCACAGACAAACATGCAGGCTAAAATATCAATGTTGGTAAAAAAAATTAATTAATTAAAAAGAGAAAGAGAGAGAGTCTGAGGCTAGCCCAAGCCTGCAAAATGATCCAGTTAATTAAGGAACTTGCTACGAAGCCTGAGGACCTTAGCTTGACCCCTGAGATCCACGTGGTAGAAGGAGAAAACCAATTCCTGCAAACTGTCCTCCGATGTCCACATGAGTATATAGCATATATGTACCCCTACACACACACATAAACAATAAAATAAGTGGGTTTTTTTTAATGTGGAAACACATTGCGTGAATGCACTGACCTAAAGAAAGCTGCTTTAGCAACTTTGGTACTAAATGAGGTAGATTTTAAGGAAAGAAGGAATATAAATAGAAAGTGATATTTTATAATAGCAAAAAAAAAGTTCATCAAGCCCTCTGGAAAGACAAATCAACTCTGTCTATACGTACCTAGAAGCACAGCCTCAAGATGCAAGAAACAGAAGTTGCCAAGCCTAAAAAGGTAAAATCAAGAATTCCACACACAGTGGCAGAACCTTCAAGACTGTCACTGATAAGAAGGCAAAAGCCAAAAAAGAAGAACTTTGTTCAATACTGTATATGCTTGGCCTCAAGAAACTTCACAAAATAAACACACACTCGGTATGCATCCTGACCATAGCAGAATTAGCTGGAAACCAAAGCAGAGGAGAACTTGTCTGTGTAGTTGGAAACGGAGTGAAAGGATTCTGAAAACTCACAGCTTCAAAATCAAATTCCAACGGAAAAGAAGAAACCATTTCCTGCGCGTGGGATGTGGCTGAACGGATAACACCTTTGATGTGCAAACCCCAGAGCGCACATGAACTAGTGTGAGTCTGCAATCCCAACACTCCTACAGGGGATGGGAGACAGACAGGACCACACCAAAGCTGCCTTAACTGAAGAAAATTGACAGATCAGTCATCTTGGGGGGGACATGGGGAGACAAGTCTTGGGATTGTGGAAAAGGTTCTAGCACATTTCCACCCGAGTCAGGCTAAGCGTAGGTCTGAGTGGTGCAGGCTTTTCTGGTACGTGATTACCTTCCCAGAAGACCTGCCTGAACAACTGCCAGCAGCACGCAGGCCAGCTAGCCTGGTGTACGCAGCTGCAATGAGACCCCCGTCTCAAACAAGGTGAAGTCAAGGGCCAACACCTGAGACGGTCCTTTGACCTCCATACATAAACTATGTTGCACACACACAAGCATTCTGACTGAGTGAACCTTTGCCATACTAAAACAAAGATTCACCTAAAGACATACTTAAAAGCAAGTTTTTGCCAGACAGTGGTAGTGCATGCCTATTTGGGAGGCGGGGGCAGGTGGATCTCTGAGTTCAAGGCCAGCCTGGTCTACAGAGTGCGTTCCAGTACAGCCAAGGCTGTTACACAGAGAAGCCCTGTCTCAAAAAATAATAATTAAACAAACAAACAAACAAACAAATAAATAAATGATAGATGATAGCTAGTTAGGTAATAAATGATTGAAAGATAGGTACATAAATAGATGGAAGATAGATGAAAGAAAGAGAGAGAGAGAAAGAAAGGCAGATAGCAGAAAGGTAATGCACAGTGAAACGTGGTCCAATTTAGTTAGCGAGATCAAAGAAGCCTTCTTTGAAAGCTACATTTGAGAGAGTTTCAAATGAGTGGGTTAAGTCAGGCATAAGGGCTTGCAGAAAGCAGGTTCAGCAAGCCATGGGGAGCAAGCCAGGAGGCAGCATTCCTGCACCGGCCTCTGCTTCAGCTGTTTCCCTCAGTGACAGATGGTTACCTGAATACTAAGATGAAATCAACTCTTTCTTCCCCCGTGGCTTCTGCCCACAGTCTCTATCACAGCAGTAGCAGGAAACCCAGGACAGTGCTGTTTCCAGGCATCCGTCTGTAAGACCTCGCTGCAGGACAATAGACAAACGCATGCACCTGTGTTTGTTCAGGAACCACAGAGGGAGGTGCACCTGCTGGGTGCTGGTGCTGTTCCAATAACCGGAACTGTGCCAACGAGCAAGACAGGTGAGTTCCTGAGGGCCTAGAACTCACAGTACAGGTAGTCACAGATAGTCATGTCTTAGCCCGCCCCCCCCCCCGTCTCTCTCTCTCTCTCTCTCTCTCTCTCTCTCTCTCTCTCTCTCTCTCTCTGTCTCTCTCTCTTTCTCTCTGTGCTATACACAGTGTCTCTGTCTCACATACACACAGAGAGTCTCAGCCTTTCTCTCTTTCTCTCTCTCTGTCTCTCTCTCTTTCTCTCTGTGCTATACACAGTGTCTGTCTCACATACACACAGAGAGTCTCAGCCTTTCTCTCTCTCTCTCTCTCTCTCTCTCTCTCTCTCTGTGTGTGTGTGTGTGTGTGTGTGTGTGTGTGTGTGTGTGTGTCTCTCTCTCTTTCTCTTTCTCATTTAGGCCAGAGAAAACTTTGTCAAGCGTTGGATTTGGGTGAGTCATTCCTCAAGAGCCAAGAGCCACCCACTTTGTGTGGCTTTTTTTTTTAATTTGTTTGTTTGATAAAGGTTTTTCCTTAGGACTTGGAATTCATCAATTCAGTTAGGCTGGCTGACCAACCAATGAGCCCCGGGTACCCACCCGTCTCTACCTCCCTGACCCTGGAATCACAAGTACACACTGCCACATCTGACGTTTTTCTCCCCCACCCTGCTCCAGTTCTTAAGACCAAATTCATGTCCTCATGTTGAACACTTCACTACCTTTAATTACCTTTCTAGGTCAGAAGTCAGATCTTCAGGGAAACAAGGAATGGATCAGAGGGCAAGCATACCACAACTCTGCTCAGACCTTCTGATAAAGGAAATGCAGGGTGGGGTGTCAGAGACCAGGTTGAGGGGAACGGCCCTGGGCTCTGAATCCAAAAGTGACTCGTTCACATTGTACACTGGCATTTTGGAAAGGAGAGAGAGAGAGAGGCAGAGAGAGGCCGTCCAGATGTAGTCATGAGTATTTACATGTGTGAGTCAGTCAACCTGGGAGGGAGACTGTGGCCAACTGAGCTTGAACAAGTTTTGAAACCTCATTTCCAGATCCTTCCCAGGGTGCAAGAGCTTCCTGTTTTCACTGCAGCCTTCCCAGTCTCTGCCACTGCCATCCTCCCCTTCAGTCTGGAATGGTGAGCACACAGAAAGCCTACGGCCATCCTGTAAGCAGACAAAGTGGACAGCCTGGTTTCTGGCTCCTGTGCCAAAAGGGGAATTTGGTAGCTTATTTTTCAGCTGATTCACTATGGACCAAGAGTCCAGCTCTGGGAAAATGGGAAACAGCAAAAGCAGAAAACGATCCCAGTGCGATTTTTGTTTTGTTTTGTATTTTCAAGACAGGGTTTCTATGTGTACCTTTAGCTGTCTTGGTACTGGCTTTTGTAGATCAGGCTGACCTCGAACTCACAGAGCTCTGCCTGCCTCTGCCTCTCAAGTGCTAGGATTAAAAACATGTGCTACTGCCACCCAACTGCATACTTAAGTCAAAATAATAAAAGCAAAACACTTTAAAGTGCTGTGGTGATTTGAATGTAACTGGCCCCCATAATTTCATAGGGAGTGGCGCTATTAGGAGGTGGCTTTGTTGAGGTGGGTATGACCTTGTTAGAGGAAGTGTGTCACTGTGGGGATGGGCTCTGAGGCTTCTTATGCCCAGTGTCTCAGTTGACTTCTTGTTGCCTGCAAGATGTAGGACTCTCAGCTACTTCTCCAGCACCATATCTGCCTGCACGCTGCCATGCTCCCCGCCCTGGTGATAATGGACTGAACCTCTGAAACTGTAAGCAACCGCCTCAATTAAATGTTTTCTTTTTTTAATATTTATTTATTTACTTATTATGTATACAATATTCTGTCTGCAGACCAGAAGAGGGCACCAGACCTCATTACAGATGGTTGTGAGCCACCATGTGGTTGCCGGGAATTGAACTCAGGACCTTTGGAAGAACAGGCAATGTTCTTAACCACTGAGCCATCTCTCCAGCCCCCTAAATGTTTTCTTTGTAAGAGTTGCCATGACTATGGAGTCTCTTCACAGCAATAAAAACCCTAAGACAAGTGTATTCTCCCTTACTCTTCATGAATTAAAATTTCAGAAGGCAGACAGGCTGCTGTAGTGGCTCATTCCAGCATCTGGGGCCTGGAACAGGAGGACCTTGCGTTCTAGGCCATTCTAGTGCACAAAATAAGACTCCATCTCAAGAAACCAGAGTTGGGGACTTGGTCCGGTAGCAGAGCGCTCACTCTGTGTCTGGCCCAGCACTGCTAAGTCAATGACTTTACCTTAAAGATTTAACAATTTGAAAACATTGATTTTTAATAACTCCATGTCTGCTCCGCCGATGGAGATCACTAACCACAGCTCCATCAGGGGCCATCCTGAGCACTGAACACCAGGCAGCCTTCGTCCCTCGGGAGCCTTCATGTGGAGAATGTGTTCATCTCAAGATGCAGTCTTGTTTTCCCACCAGCTTCCTTCCTGCCTCGGAAGGGCTGGGTGTAACAGCAAGACTGACTTCCACTGAGAAATGGGTCCCTGTTCTATACAGAAGCATTGCCGTCGAAGAAGAAGGCAAAAATGCCCTTAGGTTGAGCTTTTTTGTCACCCCTGTTAAAAGCCAACCCACAGAGAGACCTCATCTCAGCCACTGTCACCACGGAAACTACCACGCATGCTGGCGAGGATGTGGTAAGAGAAGCCCCACCAACCCCCGTGCTCTCTGATGGGAATGTGCAGCCACTATGGAACAGTATGAATTCCTCAAAAACTGGGATTAGAAGGACCAAACAAGCCGGCTATCCCACTCCTGGTCACACACCACGAAGACACTTGTACATCCATGCTTACGGCGGCACATGCTAACCAAGTTCCCACTGACTCCTCGCAGCCAAATGCCAGCCTGTCTGTGGTCTTCCGTTCTTCTTCCCTTGTTGTCAGCTTCCGCTTCTCTCCCTCCCTCCTCACCCCACCCCCACTCCTCACTCCTCTCTTGCCTTTCTCTGTTCTGAAACAGCCAGCCCTTGCAGAACACCAAATCTATTGTCCTGCACCCCAAATCAACTTCTGGTTTCACAAGTAATACTGAAAATCGTTTCCCTAATTAAAATAACATGCAATTTAAAGACAAGAGTGCACAGCTCTCCCTTTGACGGTTTATTGACATCTTGAATCATCTTCCCCTTGAGGAAAGTTACGAAGAGAGTGGGGTAGCTCTCCTCTTCCTATGTGTGCTGGGCGTCGCTTGCTGCCTTTGGACATTTGTCGGTGTTGAATCTTTTTAACTGTTGCCCAGGTCTCCACAGCACAGATGAACTGTGGTTCATCTACCTGAGACTCTGTGGGAAAATATTTATTTCTCCTTCACTTTAACACACAATAAAGTACAGGGGGCACCATTTGCTCTGTCTCTCTGTAGGGGCCATTCCTTTCTCTAGGCCAGAATCTAAGAATTGCTCGTGAAGCTACTGTGGTATACGCATTTCTTCTTCAACATTGATAGGTATTGAACACACATACATGCAGTAGCACAAATGTATTCACCCTGAATACATTCAGCCTGCTTCCATCCTTCCACTGGACTCCTGAGTGGCTCTGGATAGCGAGCTTCCTGTTTTGCTTCCCTGTTTCTATGGCTTTTTCACTCTCTGGTCTCTCTTTCCGAAGTCCTCCTGCCATTGTCCTCTGCTCTACCTGTCCCGAGACGCAGCCATTGTCTGGGATTTAGACCTTCTCTCTCTGCCCAAGGGAGTGTATTGACTCCGTGGTTTGCACAACCATAAATAACTTCAGGGAGCCTGAAAAAAGTAGTTTTACCAGCCAAGTAGTTCCAGGACTTAAGAGGTAGAAGCAGGAAGAACAGGAGTTCGAGGCCAGCCTGGACAACATAAGACCTGCTCTCAAAATAACAATGAAAAAACAGATAATAAGTAAAACTCCTTGGGTTTCATCATGCACCTCTGCTCCTCTAGCACCGCGCATAGCTCCAGTTGCTGGGGCTTTCTGAGAACCCGGGAATCCATATTCTTAAGGGTGCTCTCCCCCCCCCCCCAAAAAAAGAGCTGCAAACCTAAATTTTATCACGAAAGTTAACACTTTCCTAAGAGTTGAACATAGATTTAGAAGAGAATTTAATCCCACATGATTAATAAAGCTGCTAGCAAGGAGCTAGACCGTAGCTTCTACCTCAGACAAATGTGCTTCCTTCCTCAGGCCTTCCTCTTCTGAACTGTGCCCTTCAAGCCAGAAACCCATCCTGGGCTTCCACCTGAGAAGTTGCTCCAGAATGCAACACACCCTTCCATCCATCCTCACTCCATTGCCTGGACTGTGTCCTCACTCACCAATCACAAGCCAGCACAGAGCATCCCAACTGGTTTCTTTGCATGCCTATGGGACACTCCTCCATTCTCAAACACCCTTGCCATCCACACGGTGAAAGGAGGGGTGGAAGAGGAGGAAGAACAGGAAGACGAGGAGGAGGGAAGTCAGTAAAGATTTGTGAAGGAAGAAGATGGAGGAGAAGGAAGAGGAAGAAATGGAAGATAATGAGGAGAGAGAAGTCCCCAAGACCTCCCCTGATAAGAGTCTTACTAAGAGATTTAATATTAATTATAAATGCTCAGTCAGTAGCTGGACAGGATAAGTTTAGGTGGGAGAATCAGACCAAGGACATTGAGAAGAAGAAGGGTGGAGTCAGAGGAGTCATCAGCCAGACACGGAGACAAAACAGGAGGTGCAAGGTAATGCCAAGTGACAGAATGTAGATGAATAGAATTGGGTTAATTTAAGTTGTAAGGCCTGCCATCCCAGCTTCCATCCAGGTACAAATTCCTATATTTCTCCCTTCCCCCTGGGGCCATAAAATTTCCCCAGCTCAGCTGCCTTGCGCACTGGGCCTGGGCTGTAGGCGCATCCCGGCAGGAGGCAGTTCCTGTGTCTTAAAAGCCTCCCTGAGGACAGGTAGGCCTGGTGTCAGCTCAGCGACATTCCTGACCAGCAAGGGGCCCTGACTTCTAGCAGAGGAGTCCAAACGAGAAGCAGAAGGAAAGAGAATGTGAGCAAAGAAGGCAAGACCAGAGGGAACCTTCATCCGACGATGGATGGCGATTCAGACGGAGACCCACATTGGAGCACCGGACTGAGCTCCCCAAGATCCAAATGAGAAGCAGAAGGAGGAAGAACATGAAAAAGGAAATCAGGACCACGAGGGGTGCAATCACCCACTGATACAAGGGGACTGATCTAATGAGAGTTCACCAAGTCCAGTTGGACTGGGACTGAACGAGCACGTGATCCAACCAGATTCTCTGAATGTGGCTGGCCCGGAGACTTTCTGAAAAGCCATTGACAACGACACTGGGACTTGTTTCCTCTGCATATACTGGATTTTTGGGATCTAGTCTGTTTGGATACTCACCTTCCTGAACCTGGAGGGAGGGGGGAGGAACTTGAACTTCCCACAGGGCAGGAAACTCTGAGTGCTCTTAGGGATGGAGAGGGAGGAGGAGAGGGAGTGGGGGGAGTGGGAGGGTGTTGGGAGGAGGGGCAGAAATGGAAACTCTTATAATTTAATAAACTTTGAAAAAAAACAAAAAAATAACCTTGAAGGAGCAAGAAAAAAAAAACAAAAAAAATTTAAGTTGTAAGAGGCATCTAGTAATAAGCCTGAGCTATTGACTGAGCATTTATAATTCATATTAAGTCTCCATGTCAGTTATTTGGGAACTGGTGGACAGGAAAGAAAAGTCTGCCTATAAGTCAATGTCATGTAGCCCCCGAAGCCAATGTACCAATCGTGATCTCCTTTGTCCAACGCTTGACTGACCCAGCATTATAAATTTTATCCAGATTTATCACATCAGATTTCATAGCAACATGCAGACATCAAGATTTCCCTGAAAGATCTAAGCAGCTAGTAGCATGCTGTCTGCAGTCTCAGCTATAACCAGAAAGAGACCTTTTGCATTCTCTGGGTTTTCTCACCCATTCAGCTTCAAGCAACATGACTGCCTTGCCCTGCGGGCATTGACAACCCCTGAACCACAGGCCACAAGTCAACAAGCTGGTGTGTTTGTGTCCTCCAGTCTGAACCGTAAGCCCTGCTCCCAACCCTTCCTCCATCTCCATCCTTTCTTCCACCGCTCGCCAAAGCTGGCTAGCAAAGATATTGCTTCAGACCTGAACACAAGCTCCACTCCATTGCCGTGGCTGTCTGAGTCACTTGAATCAAAGTGGATGTGCTCCATCCTGAGAGGGTTTGCCTTCGGCTCAGTGGATCTCTCCTCGGGTCGCTAATGAAGTCGAACTTTTTCTAGACAGCACATTTGAGTTTAAAACACTGCTACCTGAGCTCTTCGCGTCGTTCTTCAGAGCCCATCATTCAGCTCAGACTCCAACAGAGGAAGACAGAGCTCCTGGCAGACAGGCATGCCTCATTCCTGGGAAATCCCCCAGAGAACTGCAGTGACCGTGAGCATAGGAACACTGCTGACGCTCTTAGAAAGCACACACACACCCAGAAAGAACACACACACACTCTCAACTATTATCCTTGCTATGCATATAGGATGTATAAAATCACTGTTTTATACTGTGATAATTGATTGTGAATAGAACTTGCTAAAACAAACAATTAAAATTATTTTAGGGGGCTGGAGAGATGGCTCATCAGTTAAGAGAATACTTGCTGCTCCTGCGGAACACCGGAGCTCAGTTCCCAGCACCCACATCAGGCAGCTCATAAGCATGTGTAGTTTCAACTCCAGGAGCTCTGGTGCCCTCTTCTGGCCTCCTCCAGCACCAGCTACATGTGGGGCACATACAGGCAAACAGACACACACACACACACACAAATAAATGTGAAGATTATTTTTTGACACTAGCTTAAAAATAGATTCAGATTTGTATTAAGGCTTTTCAAAGTGGGAACGTCTACTAGACACCTAGCCATATCCTTAGCCCTTAGTAAGAGAGTAGCAACTGTCGGGAGGGACTTTTAAAACTACAAATCACAAACTCCTTTACAACTAAAAGTGTCATTTAAGAGGCCTCCAGCCAATGAGATGCCAGAAGCGGTTGGTGGAGAGCTTCCCAAACAGCCCCTTAAAGGCTGGTCTTATGTCTAGGGGTGCAAACTGGTAGATTAGGCTCGTCCGTCCCACTTCCTAAGTGCCAAGCCAAATAAAGGAACATCCTCAAATCCTGACCTTTCATTGTTACCCACCTCTGAATTCCACACTGGAGAACACAGATAAATCTTCCCTAAGCTGTGTGAAACTGTCTTTCCATTATACACAGGTAAACTGAATGCTGTTAAGAGCTACCTTGGATAAATGAAGAAGAAAGGGAGAAGGGGGCAGAGGAGAAGGAGGAAAGAAAGAAGGAAGGAGAGAAGAAGGAGAAGAGGAGGAGGAAGGGAAGGAGAAGGGAAGGGAGGGAGGGAGAGAGAGAAGGGGGAGAGGGGAGGAGAGGGGAAAGAAGAGGAGGAGAAAAAGGAGGAGAAGAGGAGGAGAGATCTTTTCTCCATTGAGTAGCCCAGCTAATCACCTCAGGTAGAAGGAAGGACTAATCACCTCAGGTAGAAGGAAGGACTAATCACCTCAGGTAGAAGGAAGGACTAATTACCTAAGAAACAGCTGTAAGTAACACTACTTTTATCCACAGTATCTCAAAATTTTTCAGGTGTGGTTTTGTTTTGTTTTGCTTTGTCATTTTCTACCTTTTAGCCCAAATAAACTCCAACATGAAAATCATCCACGGTGTGTGTGAAATACCGACACAGAGTTCTAAGTCATTTGCCAGATTTAAGCCCCAGTTTTTATTTCCTTTTTGGCTGAGAGCGAGATGTTCCTTTTAGGGGATGGGAGCTTCTCAGTTTCCCACACCGATGACTCAACTCGAATGTATCCTCATTAACATTCTAGATTTTTCTGTAATCTCCTCTGCTCCATACATTCAAGACAACTGTGCCAATCCCCAACAGCTTCTAACAACCCCGCTGTTTCCAGGGATGTGGCCCTTGCAGTCGCTATGGCTATGGATGATCTGAGTAATGGCCTCAATTCCTCACTTGTTTTTGAGCTGAGTGTCAGCCTGACCTCTGGGCACAGCAGCACATGACTCAAAGTGAGAGCTTCGCCGCTAAATCTGGCCGTGTTTGCTATCTCTGTTTTCTCTCTTGCAGATTATTCAAATACCATCTGGCTGAAGTCAAGTTGTCTCAGAACCCACAGAATCTCTACCCTGGTCCCTGTTGGATCCCTGAAAACTCAGCCACGCTGTAATCTCCTTTCTGAGTCTGTGCGATGCCTGCACGCTGCCAGCCCAGCTCTCTCTTTCAGCTCCAGTCCTCCTGGGACCCTGATGCCTCTTCTAACTTCCATGTGTTTTTTATCTCCTCCACCACAGTTGCTAAGCCAAATGTCCTGGAGGGAGGACATTTCCCCAAGTGCCTGTTCCCCTTCTTTTCCTTTTGACACTCACAGATAAGTCCCCAGCATAGTGTCTTTCCCAATCCAACACAGCCCCTCTGTGTCTTTGGGGACTTCATGACATCACCCAGGAATGTATCCTTAGAAACAAAAATGCAAAGCCCGGAACACCAGGAGACAATTAAAGAAATTTTCACTGGTGAGGTCACGAGTAGGAGAGACTTCTCCTTAATGGGCAGAAACATTTGCGGACTCAGCGTGCTACCAAGGCAGTTCTGCAAACAAGCTGAAAATGCCTTTCCTAATGACCCAGGCCAGTGACACGCAGAGGCCACCTTTAAGACAGAGCCTGTCTTGAATGGTGTCCAGAGGATAGATACCACCAGGTGTCAGCTGAACTTGGGAAGACAAAGATATGTCTTTCTCGGGAATCTGAATGTCTTCTTTTCCTTCCTCTCTCGTCCCCTATTTTTTTCTTTCTCTCCTTCCTTTCTCATTCTCTCCTTCCTTCCTGTTGCAGGGCTTCAGATGGACCATGAGACCTCAAGCATGTCGAATCAACTGTTCTACCACTGAACCACACCCTAGCCTTTATTGTTATTACTATTATTATCCTGACACAAGTCTCAAAACTGAGCTCATTCTGTAACCCAGGCAAGCCTTGAACTTGCATTCCTTCTGTCTCAGCCTCTGGGGTCCTAGGATTAGTCAAACCTGCTTGAGTTTTTCTTCAATCAACAAATTCTTAGCTGTTCATTAACACCACTCATAATTCCAGTACTTAGGGAACTGGAACAGGAGAATTGCCATGAGTTTGAGGCTAGCTTGAACTCCACTCAGAGACCTTGTCTCTAAATAAATATGTAAAGAAATCATATCACGCTCCTCTCCCTGCAAGCTGTACCCAGAGTTTCACTGCTGTGGTGGGAGTTTCGGTTTGTTCCAGTTTCTAACGGACCTAGGCACGAGTGGCTCTCTAAACGTGAACACAGACACAAAAATGAAATAAAGTGAAATTTTTATTTCTTCAATTGTATAGCCTCTCTTCCGTGTGGGCTATAGTTATTGTCTTGGATAGGATGGGCACAGAATACCCTTATCAGTCTAGCAGATTCTCGCTCAGCATGGTGCTGGAACCAATAGTCTGATTTGGGCTGGGGGGCATTCCTGGATTCCTTCTGGCGGGTCACTCTTAGCGTACTTTCTCCAAATCCTTGTCTCGTTGGATTAGAAAAGTTAATGCCTTATCCTCCTCCCCTGCCGTCTTCCCACTCCCGCCCTCCTCTTCCGATCCTCTCCCATCTACTCTCCCCTCCCCCTCCGATCCTCTCCCGTCTATCAACTCCAACAGTGCCAGTAAGAAGGGAAAAAACAGTCTATGTGAATTCGTTGATTGTCAGTTCCGCTAGTGCAAGATTGACTTTTTTAGTTCCGCGTTTCGGTTCCCGTCATGCACCACAGCCAGCGTGCACCGCGGAAAGATGCTAGCACGCTCCTCGCTCCCACCAGCCGCCTTGGTCTCCCCAGCAGAGGGCAGCTGCACACCAGATTCTCACGGCAGAATGCTTACACAATCATTGCGGATTTGGGTGAGCACGCTCGCTTCCAATGAAACTTTTTTCTTTTCATTTCAGTGGCAATGCAGAGTGCCAAATAATTCAGGCCATTTGAAGGGCAAGCTGTGGGAGCTTGGCGAGCAAGGCCCTGCTTCACAGGGAACTCATGCCTGGCATTTCAGGAAAGCACGGGAACCTGGCGCTGTGACTCGGCAGGCACTGTTTCTGCAGAACTCTTTATCAAGGACTTTTATCTTTTCAAGTCTAGCTGGAGACGACCAGGGCAGCACCTGGAACCCCAGAGGCAGACATAGGTGCCCTTTCTTGGGACCAGATTGGGGTTGGATGGCCCACCTGTCGCCAACTCGACAACTCATTCTCTTCTGCCAGGCCACAAAATGGTGGTGGCTGTAAGACAGGTGACTCCAGGAACCACGGAAGAACACTGCACTTTGCATGAACTCTTCAAAGACCCACACCAGTCAATCTCCCTTTTCCCAGTATCTCCCTCTTCCTCATCATCTCCCCCAACAAGACTGTCGACATCTCCTAAGCACAGGAGGTGAAAATAGATACTTGGGGGTGAGAAAAAGAGAGAGAGAGAAGGAAGGGGGGAGGGAGGGAGAGAGAGAGGGAGGGAGGGAGGGAGGGAGGGAGGGAGGGAGGGAGGGAGGGAATATAGATGACACATACATACACAGGTGACATGTAGCTAATCATTTTTTTATTTAAATTAAAAGTAAATCAAGGATATATATCTGATATCCTTAAACAAGTATCCAGAAGGGTTGGGGACTTAAAAGTACTTGTCAAAGCCAGGCTCACATCTGTAATCTAATCATCTGGTAGACTGAGACAGGAGGATTCCCATGAGTTCAGGCTGGGCCTGAGCTACAAAATGTGATTCTATCTCAAAAAAGTAAAATAAAATAGAACTTAAAATACACAGAAAGAGTGTTTGCTGAACAAACAAGCCTACGGTCCTGGATTCCATGCCTGATATCCTAAGGAAATAAGGCTCCTTGGAGCTGGAGAGAGAGCTCAGAGGTTAAGAGCACTGGCTGCTCTTGCAGAGGTTCACATCCCAGAACCCACACTGTGGGTCGCAACTGTCTCCTTAACTCCAGCTAAAGAGATCCCTCTTCTGGCCTCCACAGGCACCAGGAACACATATGGTGCACATACATATATGCAAGCAAGATAGTCATACACATAAAACTAAAATAATATATAATAAAGATATAGTAAGACAACATCAAGCACAGCTGGATACATCCCTCGTCTTCACACTCAGGTGAACTGGCCCCTGCCGGTTTCACACTGAGGTCCTCTCATTTTTTTTAAAACGTCTTTTTTTTTAATCTTTTTAAAATATTTATTTATTTTATTATTATGTATACAACATTCTGTCTGTGTGTATGTCTGCGGGCCAGAAGAGGGCACCAGACCTCACTATGGATGGCTGTGAGCCACCATGCGGTTGCTGGGAATTGAACTCAGGACCTTTGGGAGAGCAGACAATGCTCTTAACCAGTGAGCCATCTCTCCAGCCCTGGCCCTCTCATTTTTAAACCTAGTTCGTCTGGGTGAGGTTGATGTGCAGCCAGGGCTCAGGCCAATGCTTCTGCTTCTCACAGTGGCAGCAATCCTCCAAGTTCCACAGGATCACCAGGAACTGCTAAGTTGGTGTGAACCGCAATGAAGAAACTGAGTCTTCCCACGGGATTTCTAGCAGTGTGCTCCAAGCTAAGTAGAACTCTGACAGCTAGACAATGCGAAGTAGAACTGTGTGTGTGTGTGAGTGTGTATCTACCAATGTGTGTGTATTCATGTGTGTATACATATGCATGTGTGCATATACAAATGTATGTGTGTAGTGTGTGTCTGTGTGCCTATGGGGTGTGTGGTATGTGTATGATGTGATGTGTGTGTGTGTGTGTATGTGTGTATGATGTGGTGGAGATGTGTGACTAGCCATGGGAGGGTAGGGGTATGGTATGTGTGTGATATGTGGAGGGGTATGTGTGATATGTATGCATGGTGTGTATGTGTATAGTGTGTGCATGGTGAACATAGCGTGTGTGTGTGTGTGTGTGTATGTGTGCTCACCACAGCCCTCCCTCACTCTGCGGTGTGAAGTGAGCAGCATGGTCGGCTCAGACAGCTGTCAGATGCGCAGGTGCATCTTGCTTTCCACCCCTCTTTCTCTTCCTCTGCATTGTGTCGCTTTCCCAAATGCTGGAAATGTTTGGGGGCATCTGAGTCCACTAGTGATGGAGTCATCACATGTCTCCAGAGGGACAGCCTCCGTGTCATCGAAGGATGTAACAGAGTCGCAGAGAAACCAAAATGCCCAGTATCAAGGTATAGCGAGGCACAGAGTAGAGGGGGAGCCATTAAATTTATTAAAAATGTCAGTATCGTCAAAGTGAGTGGACAGTGGTAGGGACATCCAGGGTCCAGGAGCACAGAGCAACCCAAACCTGATCACCGGAAGGGAGCAGGTGAAGGAAGGCTGTGCACAGACTCTTCACATGGCTATCTACGCGTGACTTCGTGCTAAGTTTAAGCTGACTTTCAGTTTAAAAGGCTCTCCTGAGCTGGGGCCAAGATAGGGCAGCAATCAGCATTGCATCTTAGTCACCCTGTGCAAACAGGACCTCCTGACTCACCGTGACTTGCAGTAAAATGAAGAGCCCGTATTTGCATCAGAGACAGCTCATCAGTACCGAGTGAGGAATATCTGTCCCTGAGTATTTGCATAAATCACCTCAGGTCCGAGGCTGACTGGGAGCTTCCAGGTGGTGCAGCCAGAGTGGTGTGTTTCCTCAGGATTCCAGAAGTTTCTGAAATACAGACCAAGTACTCATTTGTATTGCAAAGTAGCTGACTGATAGAACTGATTATATAACATAGACCCTTTTAAAAAACTGAGATCAGCCTCGTCACCCAGCGGTGTCCCTGGTCCCTTAGAACAAGATCCAGGCTTGCCCTGGTGGACAAGGCTCTGAGGCCATCCAGTGGGTCTCAGTTCCTGCGACTTCACCTGGAAGCCCTCTCCCACTTGCTGCTCTGAGGGGTCCCTGACCCCTCACAGCTGCTGTTCTGAGGCCTCTCAATGCTTGTCTGGGCTTTCATGGCCGCCTGTCAGTATATTTGGGGCTCAGGGTCCCTCAGCTCTCTCTCTCTAGTGACTGTACTAATGGAATGAAACACTAACTACAATTTCCCTATGGATGCTTTGTCCTCAAAAACATGGTGTAAAGTTTTTTTGTCCCGATAAGCCTCTCCACCGATGCAATAATCCAAATCAGACCAAATCAAACCAATTTAGAAAAGGCCCAGGTTTAATGAATGCCAGCACTCCCAGGTGGCCCTCTGGGAAAACATGGGAAAGGAGAACGGGAAAGACCATGTGTTCATTCTCTGGGGGACAGTTTAAATAGCCTGTGGGAGTGGTCTTGACCCTCTCTGGGGAGGGGAGTCACCCTTTGGCCGTCTTTCTTGGAGGTGAAGACTGGACTGCAGCAACTCCCAGGGGTGGGGGGCTTGAAATGGAGTGTTCCACCAAACATCCCAGACTCCCTGGATATTTGGATGCCAGGGGCTGGGGTGACGCTTCAATAAACACATGGGTTCTCCAAGACTGAAAATGGCAGATTTCAACTGCCTGCGCTCAAGATCTAGCACAAAGCTACAAGGGACTGACAGTGTGCTACTGGTACAGGGCAGATCATGGGACATCAGAAAGACACGCATTCAAATACAGTCAAGGGTCCTGCTCATTTAATGTTTTTAAGTCAGTGAGCCTTCCCAACGAAAGACACTGAAACAATTGAATATCCACGTGCAAAGACAGACTTGGCTCTGAAAGTAAAATATTAACTTGAAATGGCGGCAGATCTGACAGACCTAAATGGGAAAGGTACATTTATAAAAACCGATGAGAGAAACCACAGGAAAAGAACCCTGTGATCTTGGATTGGTCCAATTTTTCCTATAGTTCCAAATCCTTAAAAAAATTTAATAGACACTTAGCCATCATAAAAATTGACGTTTACATCTTCAAGGGTCTCCATTAAGGAAATAGAAGGGGTTGGGTGTTATACAGGCCTGTAATTGGTACTCAAAAATGGGGACTGGAAAAAAAAATGGGGACTGGAGGTCATCCTAAGCTGTATTAGCAAAACCCTGGTACACAGGAAGGGAGCAAGGGAAGGAGGGAGGGAGGGAGGGAGGGAAGGAGGGAGGGAGGGAGGGAGGAAGGGAGGAAAAAACAGAAAAGAAAAGAAAAACCATAGACTAGAGAAAAGGGTTTTTTTTAAAAAAAAAAAACATGCTTACGAAATTAAAAACACACCTGCAATCCAGAGACATAGGAGTCTAAGACAGAAGGATCAAGAGTCTAAGGCCAATTCAGGCTACATAGGACAATGTTGTCTCAGAACAGAACAAAATAAAATAAAAATCCTAAAACACCTATAAAAGAAGACAGCATTTTTAACTAAGCAAAATATCAGAACGGATACATTTAACAAAGAGACATTAGATTATCAACTAAGCATTGAGTACAATTATTCATTGTCACCAGTCACTACAGAAATGCAAATTAGAACCCACAATGAAATGCCACACACACTGTAGGATAGTTAACCTTTATTGATGGCACCAACTCTTAGGAAAGACATGGGAACATCGGAGCCTCCTACCACGCCAATGAGAACACAAAATAGTGCAACTATTTTTTGTCTAAAAATCAGTTTTATACAGTGAGACTCATACTCAGTGTGTGACCCGACCACCTCACTCCTGTGTGTCACCCAAAAAACTAACGACATATGTCCATCAACACTTGGACTCGATTGTCCTCAACTGCTTCCTTCACAGTGAACAAGAAGCAAAAGTGCAATGTGCATCCTATGGCTCAATAAAGCACAGGTCCGAGGGACAGGGGATATTGCTCAGCAATTGCCAGGCAGGATTCTGTGAACCCATTTACAGGAAGTCCTAGAAAAGACAAAAGCATTATGACAGAGCAAATGGGTCATTGTCACAGTAGTGGGATGGCTTCAATGACTGTGTGTCCCTCAGAACTCAAAACCAGGCTTAGCGCTGACACACTGGGACAATAAAACACACCCATCCTGGGTGGTGACCTGCATTCCTATCTGGATCCCTTTCATTTTCTCCTCCAAGCAAACAGAGCCACTCAGCAGCTGTAGCCTGTCTCCGCTGGCATTCTTGCTAAAGCAGCTGGGTCACCTTAACCTCCCATGATGTCACCAGAGGACATAACAATGACTAACGTTGATGCCCTGACGAAATCAACTTACCTCAGCCATGAAATGGGATCATGGGAGTACCCACCCCCTGGGCTTGTCAGGGCAGGGTGAAAGGAAGGGACAGACAGGCCTGCTGAGACGGACCTTCCTTGGCTGATACCCTGTCAACCTTAGTAAGCTCTATTGCAGTTATGAGTCTGGCCTGCCTGGGACAGACAACTCTAGGCTGTTCCACGCCAGCCACCCACTCACAGTGGGCCTGTTAGTTTTATCTCTCTCGTTGCTGAAGAGGTGGAAGGTCAGAGAGATGATAAGACTTAAGGATACACAGTGGCTAACTGACTGGAGCAGAGATTTCTGTCCAGACCCTACTGAAGACATGCTCAGGATTGCTCCTGGAGCCTCCTCTTTCCCGGTTCTTATTCAGCAGAAAGTCACTTCCTCTCTTCACTAGGTCCTCCAGTGGCCTCTCTGGCCCCTGAGTCCTCCATGATCTCTATGGCACATCCCTTAGGAATATCTTACTAAAAGCATGTGGGAAGAACCAATGGCTGGAGCCTCTGTGGGCCACACTCCTTTTCCATTACTGAGTTACTCTCTGCAGCCCGTGGTGCCTGCCCGTGTCTGCATGCAGAGCAACTCAAAATCATACACTTAAACCATTAAGAGCTTTCTTTTGTGACTTGATTGTGAACTATGTAGACAACTGTGTCCCATCATATGCCTGATAGACACCCCTTCCTCTCCCCACATTCCTGTCTTCTCCCCTCCTCACCTGGGCATAGAATGTGGGCTCCCTGCAAGGAAGATCTGTATCCCCAGGACTGAGATGACACCCGCGCAACTGATATCCTCAGTTAGAGGGAGCTTGCAGGGGCCTGAGGCCCAACGCTTGCCGCCTTATGGATGAGGAAACCCAGAGAGGACCGAGGACAGAGAGGGCAAATGCTGTCCACAGGGTCACGTGGCTAGTCGGGATAAAGCCACAAAGCAAGCACTGCACTCCTGTGGGTCCCCATCAGGTAAGTGACATCATTAACATGATGTCATTTCCAAAGAGACGCATAAAAGTGTCGCATCCACAGACTGTGCCACCTCCAGCTTACTGTAAAGTCTATGGTTCCAGATTTAATATATGTCATTGCAGTGAGTAGTAACTGTGTATGTGTGTACATCTGTCTGCCACCTGTGTTCCAACTCTTATTTATTCATTCATTTATTTTAATAATTTATTTAACCTTATTTTATATGCATTGGTGCAAGGGTGTCAGATTCCCTGGAACTGGAGTTACAAACATTTGTGAGCTGCCATGTGGGCGCTGGGACTTGAACCCAGGTCTTTGGAAGAACAGCCAGTGCTCTCAACTGCTGAGCTTTCTCTCCAGCCCCCTTACTCATTTATCTTGAGACACCTTCTCTTGTGGGGAACGCAGGCTAGTTTGAATGTGTTGTGTAGCTGGAGAGCATCTTAAATTTTGTATCCTTCTGCCTCAGCCTCCTGAGGACACATAACAAGTGTATGTCATCCTGCCTGGGGTACGCAATGCTGGGGACTGAACCTGGGCTTTGTGCAGGCCAGGTAATGACACTACCAACTGAGCGACATTCCCAGCTCCCTGTTCTGTTCGATTTAAACACTGAAAACACTTTCTGACTCTTCTCAGCCCTTGTTTTGGCATCCCTTCGTAACTGTTCCTTTAACACCAGAATCCTCCCAAAGTAGGTGTGCTGTGAGCCCTGCCAATATCTGTGTAGCCAGGACCCTGCTGGCCCTGCTTAGCGTCCATCTTCCCGGAAGCTGATCCCATGTTCCTTGCTCCTCTCTGGGAAGCTGAAGGGGAAGACAGTCTTCAGGGGCACAAACTGGAACGGAACAAGACAGCTCTGCACCCAGCTTACAATTTTTTCTTTAGCTTCTCTCAACAGCTCAGCCCTGTCCCTGACTGTGCATCCTTCTGTGGATGATTTGGCACGGAGCATCATACCTGTAGGAAAAACAAGAGTCACTGACGGCAAAATCACCACTCACCCTGTGGACAGCCAGGGGAGTGGGTACCTGATCATACCTGAGCTGTTGGCTGATGAGGTGACATCCCACATGACGGAACGTTACATGTAGGTTTATTCAAGACAGGCATTTGGGAGTGTGTGTTGTGAACTCAAAATATGGGTGAAGAACCATCCAAAGTAGGAAGAGAGCTGTCAAGCAATCAGGGACTCAGAGGGAGTTAGTTCTATAAAAAGCCATTTCCAATCATTACAGCCTGAAGAGTCGCTTTATCTCAAGGTACGCCACACACAGCTGTGTGTGTGTGTGCATATGTGTGCATGTGTCACACACAGAGAGGTCAGAGGTCAAGTGTCTTATCCAATTGCTTCACCACCTCATACTTTGTAGCCGAGTCTCTCCCTGAATTTAGGCTCCCCAGTCAGCTTATCTAAATTAATGAGCATCTGTGGAGAAGAGGAGACTAGTTCCCTGGACACTAGATGCCACTGCTGGCTTTCAGTTAGGTGCCAGGATATGAGAAAAACTGAATTTGTACACAGGCTTGCACTTTGAGAAGCAAGAGAGAACTTCCTCCTTGAGGGAGCCGAAGACGTCTCCTCCCTGACAGGGTGGAGCAGCCATGGCCTTTGCCAATCAAGTTCCCTTATCTAGAAGGCAGTAGCGCGAATAATAAAAATCCAGAGACAGATGTTGGGGTTCAACCTGAAGATCAAAAAGCAAAGCAATCAGCTACTAGAGACACCTATTACTGTTGGGGACTGTGGACCCCCTGCCTGCAGGAGTAGACAACTTGTTTTCCTGTGGTTGCAGCTGCTCTGAGTACAAGACCCTCCCTGAAGGCGGAGGAGTGGTTTCTGGTGGACTTGCAGCTGAAAAATCCTGAGAGCTGGGGCGTGGCCATTAGCCAAGGAAGAGCCCTTTATAAGCTGCCCTGGGACACGCTAGGGGGGCATTCTGGACATTCTTGGTGTTCTTGGCGTTACCTGTGACACCTCTCTCTCTCTCTCTCTCTCTCTCTCTCTCTCTCTCTCTTTCTCTCTCTCTTCCTCTCTCTCTCTCTCTCTCTCTCTCTCTCTCTCTCTCTTTCTCTTTCTCTCTCTCTGCACACCGACCTCACTAGACCTACACACCCGCCCCCTTAATAAACTCCTAAGCGGGTTTGTTGCGTGTTCCGTGTTTCCTTCTCACTGGCGCCAGGTATTTTCAGTGACCTCCTCTTTTTTTGCTCCTGGCTGGAGGCGAGTGACTTTGCTCGTGTGTCCACACTGGGGATTACTGCCTCACTGGAGGCAAATAACAAGAGAACATGGTCAACGGCCGGATCCTTGAGGGAACCAAACGGTGGTGCTGTCAAACTGCCTTCTAAGTGATCCCGTTCAGATCATGGAACGGCACCGTTCTCAGCCTTGGGCAGAGAGAGGGGATGTGAGTGTAGAGATTCATAACGGCTCAAAGCGCTGAGAATAACTGCTCAGTGTTCAACCCTAAATGGCATCTGTAACCCTGCCTCCGAGGTGGAGGGGACATTAAGGAAGGGGGTTCAGAGAGAACAGAAGAGCCGGAGTGGGAGGAAGTGCTGTGCACCACTCCCTTTGGACAGGACCAAGCCGGTGCTCTCATGACCTCAGGGCAGCTATGGTTATCTGTATGGGTGGTTGGTTATCTGTATGGGTGGTTGGGTTACCTGCATGAGTGGTTAGTTGACTACCTGCATGAGTAGTTGGTTACCTGCATGATACCTGCACAAGACCAGACCTGCAAACATTCCTCCATGAAGGAGGGAGAGGCTCAGGAGGCCCCACCCCTCCCTGGGGAGATGTGGTTGAGTTAATGGTGTCTGAGGGAAGGGAAGGTGTGTTGTTCTGTGCTGTAGCCACTGATCAATACCCTCCCCCACCTGGGTTCATGCACACTCAGCCTTTTAACACATGGGCCTTCAGAAAGCATCGAAGATCTAAACTGTAGCACCATGTTCCCAAAAAAGTCAACTCACGGCTTCCCAATTTTATCCCTGTCTCCTCATCTTGGCCTCAAATGTTCTTTTGGGTGATAAATAAAATAGTTTTTAAAAACTGAGCATGAAGCGCTTTATGGGACCTTCCCCGGTCTGTTCGCTTTTTATAGTCTACAACAGTCACTTCAATGTCGTTTCATCCAGACAAGCCCCAGTCTGCCGAAGCCTACACCCTCCAGTTAGCCAACTTCCGACCCGCTCCAAGCACAGGATTACAGGCTGCCTTGGAACCTGAGCCCACAGCCTTTCGGCTGGGACAGCTCCTCTGAACTTTCAGTCTCCTCAGAACCTGCTTGGGAGTGTCTGGGAGATGAACTGTCACAGATGGGCATGTAGCAGAAATAACCAAATACATAGAGGACCTATCCACTTCCAGAATTAGATTCTTGTGATAGCCAAGCAATCAAATAGAAGGAGCAAGGCGAAGCCAGGTGGGGGCAACACAGCTATGCCCACAGACTTAAATTTCACCCTGTGGGACTCATTGTAAGGAACAATGGCCCTTTTAGCTACGGAACACAGAATGACTAACATGTTTTTAGCCTGTCAGTAAGCACTACCATCATACAATGATAAGTATTTCCGTACAAAGTGCACTTGGAAGGGATATTGTTTCAAGCCTGGACAAAGCTCACACTGTTGGGCTCCTGTGCCAGTTATTTCAGGCGGGGAAGGGGAATTTCCACAGCTCCCGCCCTCCCTGAAACTCTGAGAGCTCAGCTCTAAGAGACCACTTCCTTGTAATCCGTCAGAGTCCAAGTTATTTAACAGAAGAAGAAGAAGAAGAAGAAGAAGAAGAAGAAGAAGAAGAAGAAGAAGAAGAAGAAGAAGAAGAAGAAACCTGACTTTATGAATAAAATCCCCAGCCAAGCCATTCACAGGAGAGTATCGCTTAAGTTCAAACAGGACAAAGCCACGACCTGACTGAGCAGAGAGGAATGCAAGTTGGACCACAGGCCCGACAGTGCCCTTGGCGATGACCCTGTCACCTGTCCCAGTGAACAGAGTGTCAAGCAGTGGCCTATGCAAACCATTATCTCAATGGTCTTATTTGCAAGTTTATTGTACTGTGTGTAAATGACTTAACCGTCAATTAATGTACACCAAATAAGTCACCGTACAGGTGGCGACAGCTTTGGCAGAAATCCAAGGTAGCAGGCAAATGACAGTTGAGAAACCATGCCAGTTTCGCAAAGGAAACAACCGCAGCAGAGGAAGTAAATAAAAGGCAAGCAGAGGGCTGCAGGGCGGGTGGCTCTCTGGGCAAAGCGCTTGCTGCGCAAGAGTGAGGATCTGAGTTCAGATCCCCAGCCATCCTATAAAGATGTCGGCCATGGTAACCCCAGGGCTGGGTGCCAGAGGCAGGAGGATCCCTGGGGCTCACTGCCCAAATAGCTCCAGTCAGTGAGCTCTGAATTCAATAAAGATCCAGTCTTTGGAGAAAAGGTGGAGAAATGATTAAGGGAGACATCTGCACCGTGGCAGGCTCTGTACACACAGGCATAGGCCACACACACACACACACACACACACACACACACACACACACAGCAGTAAAACACAACGTAGCTGTCGTGTGCAATCTTAAGCAGGTGCTAGGCCAGATCAAACACTTTCTTTTTTCTTTTTTCAAAGAATAGTTTTTTTATGATTTATTTTATTTATTTATTTTATGATTTATTTATGTGAATCGGTATGAAGGTGTCAGATCCCCTGGAACTGGGTTTTCAGACAGTGGTAAGCTGCCATGTGGTTGCTGGGAATTAAACCGGGGTCCTCTGGAAGAACCGTCAGAGTTCTTAACCGCTGAGCCATCTCTCCAGCCCCAACCAAACACTTTCTAAGCTTGACTGCTACTACAAAAATGTGTGACTGGAGAAACTCTGTTGTCACACACACACACACACACTCACACACACACGCTCGAGTACACAAATAGTGGATCCCCAGTTGGTGGTGCTGCTTGGGCAGTTATAGACACTCTCGGAAGTGGAGCACTAGGAAGAGGCTTTGAAAGTTCACATACTTATCCCACTTCCTGTTCTCGCTCTCTCTGCTTCCTACGTGTGGATGAAGATGTGGTCAGCCAGCCTCCTACGACAGCAACTATTCTATTGCCATTCCCAACATCATGGACTCACCTCTGGAACCATAAGCCCAAATAAACTTTTTTCTTTAATTTTGTTTGTTTGCTTATTTTTTGAGGCAGGTTCCCTCTGTGTGGTCCTGGCCATCCAGGAACTCACTCTGTAAACCAGGCTGGCCTCAAACTCAGAGATCCACTTGCCTCTGCCTCCCAAGTGCTGGGATTAAAAGCGTGCGTCACCACCGCCCAGCAAATACATGGGTTTAAACTGCTCTGAGTCGTGCATTTTCCACAGCAACAGAACGTGACTAATGTAGGGCCAGAGACCAATCACCTGAGAGTCACTCTGACACCTCTGCCCCAATCCTTGAGTATGAAAGTCAGCGAACTATGCCCCTTGTTGATATCAGGCCTTGTCGCTGAGTTTTATTGAAATATATCCACACCCATTCTCACCAAAGGTTTATAATTGTTTTGGTTCACAAGGTCAGAGCTGAGTCACTGGCATGGAGCCTCGAGGCCTGTAAGGCCAAAACTCTTTACTATCTGTCCTTGTATAAAAACAAATTTACTCTCTGTCATCTGTGGCTGCAGTAGAAGACACAAGAAACTTTTTATTCTCTTATAGCCCTAGAGAAAAATGTGCATTTTCTTTCTCCAAAAGAAGACTCTCGACCCAACTGTGGGTCACAGCAGAGGCTGGTTTCTGGCTCCTCCTCTACAGAAGGGACACGATTGTCCTATCAAGTTCTTGTATGCACTGAGGTCATGCTGGCTGGTCAGCCTGTATGCCTATTGCTGTTTCGTCTACACACACTGTAAACAGAATTCTATGGTCACAGTGGGGAAAAGCATTGGCCTCCCCACAATCCTCAGAACCCAAGCGAAGGTGTATGCAGAAAACCAAGTCCACAAACTGTTTTCTGACCTCCACAACATACCACATGCTCATACCACAGAGCACATGTGGAGGTCAGAAGTCAACTTGACTTGTATAAGTGAATTCTCTCCTTCCCCTATGTGAGTTCCAAAGATCAAATTCAAGTCACCAGGCTTGGCAGCCTATATCTTAAACCACTAGAACATCTTGTCATTCCCTAAAACTGTTTCAAATTAATTTTTCTATTTACTCATTTTGCGTGTTGGGGAGGGGTGTGCACATGTAGGACCAGAGGACGACCTGTAGAAGTCAGTTCTCTCTTCTGCTGTGTGGTTTTTACCAAAGATCAAAATCAGGCAGTCAAGTCTGGTAGCAGGAGTCCTCACCTCCTGAGCCTCTCAGAAGTCCCCAGGTTTGTTTTTTTTAAAAGAAATCTCACCGTTTTCTTTGTGGACTGTTCTGTGAGAGCCATGGTAAGGAAGTTCCCTCTTGAGACTTCCGTCTGGAATCCCCACTGTTAGCAAGCAGCTGGCACACCCCCACCCCACCCCTGTGAGTTCCTCTGGTCCCTTTATTTGCTGCATCTCAGGGCTTGGCGATGGAGATCCCCTCCTCACAGGGCTTTCTGCCCACAGCTTTCAGACTCCGAGCGCTCTCCTCCGTTCCCATAAGCTAATCACTCTTGCTGGTGCTTTACTGCCAGTTCTTTGAACTGGTTCCAGCCTTGCTGTGTGTACACTAGGATGTTTACAGGACGTGCACCCTGGGACTGCTGGAAAGGAAGTACACTCTGTGCATCTAGAATAGAATCCTATGCTGGTTAATTTTTGTCAACTTGACAAGAGCTAGAAATCGCCTTGGAAGAGGGAGCCTCTGTGAAGGAATCGCCTCCATCGGGCTAACCTGTGGGTGTGTCTGTGGGACATTTTCTTGCTTGATGGTTGATGTGGGCGGTGCCACCCCTGGGCAGGTGGACCTGGGGTGTATAAGAAAGCAAACTTAGCAAGCCGTCAAGAGCACACCAGTAAAGAGCGCTCCTGCATGCCTCTGCTTGAGTTCCTGCCCTGACTTCCTTCCATGATGACCCGTGATGGGGATGTGTGAGACAGAGAAACCCTTCCCTTCCAGAGTGGCTTTGGGACAACTGTCTCATCACGGCAGCAGAGAGGCAGAGAGCCCCAGCTAGGACAGATCCGACGGACAATCGGCTTGAGCCCAAGTCATTCTCCTCTTTCTTAGAAACCAAGGAGACTGGAAAGGTGGCTCCCGTCAGGAGAGAGCCACCGCTCCCTCAGAACTCGATGCCCAGCATGCAGTGTTGTACACTGCCCACAACTCCAGCCCCAGTGGCATCTGACATTCTTGGCTTTCATGGGCTCCTGATCACAGGCACAGACACATAGACATAATTTTGAAAATAAAATAAACGGTTTTTTTTTTAAACCCCAGAACTCACTAGGGAAGTCATTCATAGCCTGAGCTAGCAGTGTTTGCTGTTCGACTTTGTTCTTTGAGTTTGTTTACTATAAACTAACACCTGAACAAAGGGAATGGGAAATAAGGCATCATACATATTAAAGGCTTTCATGATGTTTGTATATTTTGACTTGATAGCTTTTGGAATAAACTTCAAGGCTTGGAACCCATCCACCAAGAGAATGTGAGAGCATCCAACATTGTATTATTTTAAGTAATAATCAGTTCTCATCTAAGAATGACTAAAATAGTCATTGTGAGGATTGTGTGTGTATATATATATATACATATATATATATATATTTAAACCTCAATTGACATAAAAAAACAATATGTTTGAAGAATTTCTAATCGTGTAAAATAGTCATGAAGCCTTGCCAAGCAAGAAGCACATACTGAGAAATTCCACATTTGTGGAAATGTCCTTTTTCCCATAGAGAGCATATTTTGTATAAAGGTACAGCAAGTGGTTAATATTTATGGTTTTGTTTGCAGCTATGTGTCTGGAACCTGGGCCGGGGTCTCCTAACTATGGCTCTAACAGACATTTGAGGGAGGACATTCTCCGTCACGGAACTGTCTTGTGTGGTTGCTCTAATCCCAGATGACAGTAGCAGCTGGCACCAGTGTGACTAGCAAACTGTTTTCAGAGACCACCAAATGTCTCCTGGGGGACAAAGCGGGCCTGGTTGGAAACCAGTGGCCTAGAACAACCGGTAAGCGTTCAGCGATGGCGTTGGCTAATTCCACAATCAACGAGACAGGAGGTTCCGAAGTGAGAACTCCATTCTCTCCGTGGTTCTTTCTTTCACTCCTTCACTTTGCTCTTCCAGGTTCTCCACCATGGGCACTTGAGCGTACAGAAGTCCCGTCCGCAGTCCCCCAGCATGGTTCTAAAATCCATAACGTTCACTTGGCAGCAACATCTGAAGTTCAAACACAACCCTTCCCGACATCAGTTGCCGGGAGCATCCACCAATTTCGCCAATGAAGTGGCAACACGTTATTTGGCCTTTGTTTTAAACAAAATCCATCTAAAATCAGGGGACAGGTGGTTAGTCTTTTTAAAATGTGTTTCCCACATAGGTCTTGGGTTGTTGCTTGTCCAGCTAGAGGATGTGAGAACTGTACTGACTCTCTGCTACTGGACAGAAGACCATTAACAAAATCTAAACAGCATATTGGCTCCTTTTCCTGTCTATGCCTGTGACGTTTGACAAGAAGCACCTTAGGGGGATGGAAGTGATTAGGGCTTATAGTTTGAAGGGATAAAATCCATCATGGGATGGGAAGCCACAGCAGCAGGCTACTCCAGGGTGGCAGGCCTGTGCAACTGGGACCTCCTCAAGGCACATCTTGGTGGAACAGAGAATGCACAGGGCAGGTGGGAAGCAGGCTCACTACCAATGATGTACTTCCTCCAACAAGGCTCCACCTCCTAAAGGCTCCACAACCACCAAAACAGAGCCCCCTGCTGGACACCAAGTGTTCAAACACAGGAGCCTGTGTGGGACCCCTCGAATTCAAGACACAGTACTGAACAGTCATCCTCCATCCAGAAAATCCTCTATGAGTGAGGGAGGTTACGAACAACATGGTGGTCTTGTTTTACAAAGGAAGAAACAAATTCTGAGGGGGGTTGGAATCTGCGGGTGCTGGAGGCGCTTTGACCTCGCCCCCACTATACGATGTTCCTGTTTTAGCCACAGGGAGCTACACTCACTTCTGGGACAGTAGCAGTCAGCTACAGCCACTGCTGGCTCAGCCACCGCACTGGAAGCAAGGTGACTGGGTGAGCATCTTCCTGGCTTTCAGCCTGTTTCTTGGAATGCCAAGGTCACCTGCAGCCTATTTTAGACAGGAAATGGAGGAGGTAGGGCGAGGCAAGGATTAGATAAGAGCCTGAGGCAGGCTGATAAAAGTGCAGTTAGAGTTGAAACTGTCAGCAGTGGAGGACACAAGCCTACGTGCCATCTGTGTAATGACTTTATCCAGCGTGGGGACATAGACTGCTGTCAGGTCCCTTGGGTTGTAATCGGGATCCACCGGTCAGTAGTTATGCATTAATTCGAAAGGATCTCACGACACAGTCCAGGCTGGTTTTAGTCTTGCAATCCTCCTGCCTCAACTTCCCTAAAGCTGGAACTAAAGGTACCGTACCACACCAGGCTCTTTGTTGGCTTAAATGTATTCTCAAGTCTATTTGCCCATAAAAATAATTGCAGCAGGCATGGTGGTTTACACCAATAATCCTCGCCCTTGGGAGATAAAGGGAAGAGGATTGAAACTTCAAGGCCAACCTGGGCTACGTGGCAAGTTTGAGGCCAGCTTGATCTACCTAAGACCCTATCTCAAAATACTGAATTAATAAATAATATGTTCTCGGAGTGAGTCATTCTAACTTGTACTTGTAATTCTTTGCATATTTAGATTCAAGTTATACCACAGACATGTTGCAAAATTATTTCTTCCTGTTCTTATCTCATCACTGATTTCGTCAATATTATCTTTGATGAGCAGAAATATTAGCTTTTTAATGTTTCAGAGCTAGGAATACAGCTAGCATACTCTTGTGATGCTAGCACTCAGGAGGCTGAAACCTCAGCGTCAGGAGTTCCGGGCCAGCCAGGATTCCACATCATCAACAGTGAAGGATAAACAACACTATCAGATGAATTAGCTGATATTTCGGGCTACCCCAAGCCCGTGATGACGGTCTTCCATCTTCTCTTCTAGAAAATGCTAGCTGGAAGTTTTGCATTCAGTTCTCTGGTCCATCTCAAGTTTTAACTGACTCTAGAATTAGCCTGAGAAGATGACCAGATGCACCAAGCACTGAGGAGTCACCTGCCAGGGGACTGTGGACCGGCAGGGTGACTGTCCTGCAGGTCAGGGTCTAGTGTAGCACTCAGCAGCCCTCTCCTGCAAAGCCTACCGGGAACACTTTAGGTCTGACTGGCCATATGGTTCTTGTTGCAATCACTTCCCTTTGCCTTCCCGTTTAAAAACAGCCACGGGCCTTGCATACATGAGCGAGGATGGACCAGTTCCATAGTGACTACTCATGAGCAATGAAATTTGAATTGTGTCTTTTTTTTTTTTTTACATTTCAGGGAATTTTTTTTCTGATTTTTTTTTAAAGCCATTAAAATTGTAGCCACAATTTTTAGCTTTGTGGAGCATGCAAAAAAACAAGCAGCGGACAGATTTGACCGGAAGCCTCAGGCCGACAGTGACCAACTCCTGAGCTACATTCAACAAACATAAGGACAAGCTGTGAGAACAGCAGGAGAGTAAAGAGTGTGTTCTGTGAGGAAGAGAAGAACAGACAGTGGTGATCTGCCATGGCCGGGATCAAAAGGAATCAACACCCACCTCACATCCGTTAGGATGGCTGCTAGCAAGACAGGAGGAGGCTGGAAAACAGAAAATAACTACTGGGGTGACTGTGGAAGAGTTGGAACATTTGTGTATTGCTCATGGGAATAGAAAATGGTGCAGCCACTGTTAAAACTGATTCACAAACACTGGGCCAGTGAGATGGCTCAGTAGATAAATAATGGTGAGACCAGCCTCAGCTAAGGCTCATGAGACTATGAGGTCAGCTTTCTTTGTACCCATCTTACAAATGAGGAAACTGAGGCACAAGTGTTTCCTATCTTACCCAAAGTCACTCGACTAATAAATCATAGGATTACATTCTGAGGCTGGAGATGTGGCTCAGCAGTAGGGGAACTTACTGGGCATGCCTGAGGCCCTAGATTCCACCTCCAAGCTCTCCAAAAAACAAATGAACAAACAGCCACCTGACTCACGTGTGGCCCCGCCTGTAAATAGAGATTCTGGGCTAGCAGTCTAGACCTGGTTTCGATCCCCAGAGCTGTATAGACCAGAGGAAGTGTGCAGGCCTGTAATGTCAACACTCAGGTGGAGGAGGCCAGAGGATCAGAAGTTCGAGACCGTCCTCAGCAATTTAGCAAGGCGCATAAGACCTCGTCTCTCTTTCCCATCACTCACCCTTCACCCATCACTGACAAAAACAGGGATTTTTCATCACCAGCCAAAGGCTAGAATATTTGAGGAGCGTTTAAAGTCTTCATGTTAAGGCAACAATAATGAAGGCAGCCTCAGCGCTAGGAAAAGCTGCTGTGTGTTTCCAATGTGCTTTCAAGCCACTGTGGTGGAGTGACACTTGAGCCTCTACCAGGAAAATGCCAGGAACAGGTCATGTGCGCTGGAGATGGGGTCAGGGGAAGGGTCACAGAGTCCGTCCATTTTCTTAGCCACGTGTTTTTGCCCAAAGTCACCAGCCTTTTTTCTGTGTAAGAAGATGACATGCGTCCTAATAGCGATGATCGGTTGAACACCGTGCCCTGGGTGCGACAGTCAATGTTCTCATCTCATCTTGTGGGCTAAACGCCACCAGCCCATCCGAGCAGAGGAGGCGCCAGCTGCCTGCAGGGGACCAGCTCCTTACCTTCTGCCATAGGCAGCTGAGGAAGGAAGGAAGGGACTTGTCCACTTGGGTTGCTTTGGCTCCATTCCTGTTTTGTTAGGGCAGGGGAGCAAATATTAATAAATCACAAGGGCTACAGACTATCAAAGGCCTGAGGGGAAGGGTCCCTGGGGCACGAGATTGTGGTTAAATCCTTTGGAATTTTCCTCTAATTCTGAACACCCAAGGGCTGTGTAATAACCCTGTTGTTCACTTCAAATATGTATTTACTCTCATTAGTTAATAAAGAGCTGACTGGGCAGGATTTCTGGGGCAAAGAGAACGATGGGAAGACATGTAGGAAATGCCATGAGATGCAGAGCAGGCGGGATGGGAAGAACCTACGTGAGGTAAACAAACCTCAGGCAGCACATAGATTAATAGAAATGGGTTGATTTAAGTTATAAGAGCTAGCTAAAAACAAGCTGAAACTGTTGGCCGAGCATTTTTAATTAATATAAAGTCTCTGTATGGTTATTTGGGGAGGGGCTGGCGGGACAGAAAAGTCTGCCTACACCCAAGACCATGTTTATTTGCACATCATGCCCACTTAGAAAGCTGTGTGCTGAGAAAACTGCCCATCAAATTATGGGACACGTGTGAAATATGTAATGTGCTTGAGGGAGAGGCTCCCCTGCAGACACCTGAGGCCTGAGATCCCAATCTGAACGGTGACTCACTCTACAAGGTGTCAGGTGGAGAAAGAATGCTCCAAGGAGCCCAAGTCCATGCTTGGACCACACTTGAGTTTTGCTGTTACCTCTTTCCACTGTGATGAACCTGAAGCTCAGAGAGGCATAGTGACTTAGTCAATTACTACCATAAAGCCAAACTGTGCCAAAGCTGGATTGACCTTGAGCCTCCCAGATTCTTCCCCAAGGGCTTCTTCTACAGGGCATTAGCAAATGGAAGGCCAGAACTTAATACAAGCGAGCGGTCTATATTTCTTGTTGCGCCAAAGACCACACCACCAATGACAGGAAGCCTAACAATTTACTAACATGTAAGATGAGCTCCCATTGGCCAGAGTCTGGCCCATGACTTTGAAGAGCATTGACTGAACACATCGATTGCCCATGGTGATTGCTGCATGGGGATCTCTGAAAGCCTCCGTGCACACAGCCTACAGGGAAGGAGTAGAGGTTCGAGGTCAGTCTGGGACTCTGGAACTAAGAACTGTTCTGATGAATCACAGCCACAGCGACCAGGCCTGTCATGGAGGATGCCATCATAATTATCATTGAACCTCACTTTCCTGAAAGTTTTTAGGTTTTCTATTTACTGGACTAACAGTTCTTTGGCAAAATTTCCCAGTTTTCAGAACCAGCAGTTTTGCCATCGTGTCTCAAGTGATGGAAAACTTTCTAATCTCAAGCAGTGAAAAGGAATTGGTAGACAGTCGAAGAACACACAGTCAGTGAAGGGCCAATGCTTCCTCTCCTTGTCCCCAGACCCCACAGGTCCAGGCTGGAGGCAAGGAAAGGTGTCACCCACACTCTCGTGTCTCCTGCCCCAAGTGTCAGCCCAACCTCCAAAGCCCTGGCTGCTGTGGAATAATGCTCTTGTACACTGTAAAGATTTGTTGCACTTATTGGTTTAATAAAATGCAGATTGGCCAGTAGCCAGGCAGGAAGTATAGGCAGGGCGACCAGACTAGGAGAAGTCTTTTCTGGGAAGAGGAAAGACAGTGATGTAGTCACCAGCCAGATGTAGAGGAAGCAAGATGAGAATGCCTAACTGAAAAAAGGTACCAAGTCATGTGTACATAGATAAGAATTAGGGGTTAATTTAAATTGTAAGAGCCAGTTAATAATAAGCCTGAACTAAGAGGATGCTAAACATTTTGTAATTAATATAAGCCTCTGTGTGTTTATTTGGGACTGAACAGTTGCAGGACTGGGCAGGACAGAAGCTTCTGTCTACACCTGGCCTCATTCTGTCCATCACCAACAGCATGCTGGGAGAGGAGGGGCAATCTGTCTGGTTGGTAAATGGACGCTCTATCGCATGCCCCTTGCATGCTCAGAAAGAACGTGTCCCTTGCATGCTCTATTGTTGGCAGGTGCATCTGCAGGGTTTTTCTTGGAAGCACCCTGCACAAACTGTTAGGAGCTATTTTAGTGGGGCTCCAGCTGAGCTACCCTTTCCCCTTGTTGAGAGATGAGCTTACAGCTGGAATACACCACGTGACTCCAGGTGTGTGGGATGGTGAGTCCACAAGTGATTAAAAATAACTACGGCTCATCCACCGCAGTGGGATTCTCTTCCTTTTCCTTTCACCTTACTTTGATTTGTGTCACTTTCTTATTTAAACACAGTTTCAAGTGACTCAGGCTGGCCGTGAATTCACTGTGCATCTTAGGGTGGCCTTGAACTCTGTACTGTCTGAATCTCCGCCTTGAATGAGTGTAGTCCTGAGTGAATGTGTACTGTTGTCACAGGTACTACCATGTCATGGCCACCACTGTGTCACAGACCCAGAGAGATGACAAATCCTTCCTCAGGTCTGAGTGTGAATGCTGACAGAATAGCAAGTACAGGAAATGTTCACCATAGCTTTCTACCCCAGGATGTCTATGGCCTAGAGTCTGCTCCCCTATAGCGACTGCTCCACAGAGTTTAGATGAACCTGTCTGCATGATCCAGCTGTACGCCCTAAACCCTGCCTCCTTGTTTATCTGATTGCAGCCATCCTACTGCCTCCTCTTTGGGCTGTACAAAATACCTCCCCGACTTCATCTCTATGTAACCAATATGCTGGGCTGGGGTTTCTCCAGTAGAGAGCCTAGTGCGCCCAGCCCCGGCTTTTATGTATGTCCATCTGTGAAACATGAGGGCCTGCTTGTTGAGGTTTCTGTCCTTTCTGGTTCATGCAGTTGTTATGTTCCAAAGAAAATCACATAGAGGTCTACATTAGATATAAACTGATTGGCCCATTAGCTCAGGCTTCATATTAGCTCTTATAATGTATATTAGCCCATTATTCTAGTATATGTTAGCCACATGGCTCGGTACCTTTTTCAGCGGGGCAGGTCACATCTTCCTTCTTCTGTATCTGGGCAGGACTGGGGAAAGAGCTTCTTTCTTCCCAGAATACTCCTGTTCTCATTGACCCATCTCTACTTCCTGTCTGATTGTCCTGCCTATACTTCCTGCCTGGCTACTGGCCAATCAGTGTTTATTTAAAACACAATTGACAGAATACAGAATTGTCCCACACTACATCTGTCTGTATTTTCTTCTTTCCCTCATCACCCCCAGTTAGGTCCATCCTGGATCCATATTAGACATATCATTACCATAAGCAGTTTATGCTAGGCTCACGATGGAACCCAGGGTCTGTGCACGGAGGGCAAGCACTCTACCAACTGAGCTATTATTGTTTTCTTAGGTTTCACTTACTATTATTTATTTGTACACATGTGTGTGTCCAAGTGAATTTATGTACACCGAATGAATGCAGGACCCCATGAAGACCAAAGGGAGGTCAGATTGCTTTGAACTGGAGTTAGTTACTTGTGAACCACCTGATCGTGCTGGGAACCAAACCCAGGTCCTCTGCAAGATCAATAAATGCTCTTAACCACTGAGACACCTATCTCTCCAGCCCGTGTCATTCTTGAATTTAATTGACGTATAATAATTACACACAGAGTAGGATGTGAAACAGATGCATGTGCACAGCACGTTTTTATCAGATGGGGCAGTGAGTTACCATGTGGCCACCTGAGAGCATGGCCATTCCTTCTATTGAAGAGGTCCAAAATCCTTCCTTCTAGCTGTTTTGAAATAAACTACAAATCACTGTGAGTCACCCTCGGGCATTCCAGAGCCCTTAGACTTATTCCTGCCTAATTGCAGCTTTGCACCCAAAAGCAGTGGTTCTCGAGTCCCACTGGCTCCCTTCCCAGCAGCTGGCGACCACTGTTCTCAACTTTCCCAGTTCCCACATGTGAGTCAGATCTTGTGGGACCTGTCTGCCTGTCTCATGTCTCTTCAGCTGAAGAAGATTCTTGAGTCTTCTCACTCCCCGTGAATGGCTGAGTTCTTCAGTTCATTTGTTTCCCTTCCTGTCTCTTCCTATTTCTCTATTTGTCTTTTTCTTTCTTTGTCTTTCTTTCTCAATCTGTGAATCAATATCACTCCATTATACCCATTCAGGAAGAAATATATAGACGATAGATAGATAGATATAGATAGATGATAGATAGATGGATAGATAGATAGATAGATAGATAGATAGATAGATAGATAGATAGATAGATAGATAGATGATAACACAGATCACTTTACAGAAGAAAACACAAGTTTGGAATCTACATACTACCTGTATTGGAATACTGGACTCAGTATCCTTGGATAACAGCTACAGAGATTGAAATTAAAGGGAGACTTTTGACTTTGGGGTCAAGGAGACCTGATGGCTCTGTGCCTAAAACCCATGTGCTCTTGAATCAGGCAGCCTGGCTTAAACCCATCTCTGTCGTTGTTTAAGTTACTGACTGATGTGGAATATATTGAGACCCCACCTCCTAGATGAACAGAGGGTCCTAAAAGAACCTCCCAGAACTCGCAGGATAAAGCTTGGCTCTCATTTCACTCCTGATTCTTCCAGAATCTTCTGAGCAACAGACAGGACGATGGATTGCAGAAACGATGCTGCTGAGCCGGGTGGTTCTGAAGAAGACCTTCTCTGGAGAAGATGTTTACTTGGAAGATGTTTAACCAGCTGTTTTCCAGGAAATGGTCCACTTAGCCCATGACGAGCTATAAATTTTATTGACTCACCAGATCAAGGACTCCAAAGAAAGGAAAACAACGGCATTGACGTAAAGTTGCACCACAGGCTGCAGGAACTCTGCGGTCCACAAGGTTGGCCCAGGATGCTGAAATGGAACCATGTCCTGTCTCCTCGAGAACGACTCAGACTCATCCTCAGCATTCCACCAGCAGCTAAAAAAATGAAGTTAAATAATAGGGACCGCCAGAAAACAGATATAGTGTGTGTGGGAGGAGGGGGAATCATGAAGCCCCACCTCTCCTTAAGAAATTATAGGCAGGTGATGCTTGGCAAGGAAAAGGACTCGTGAAGCCCTACCCCTCCCTGAGACACTGTCAGCGTTAATAGCTGCTGGGGAAGCAGAGACAGTTTCTTCAGTGGTATGGCCCACGCTCCTGTAAGCAGCCCTAGTGTATTAGTTTCTAATGCTGTGACAAAACACCAGGGCCAAGGAGACTTATGGAAGAAATGGTTTATTTGGGGCTCACAGTGCCAGAGGGTTAGAGTCCATGATGGTGACATACAGGCAAGGTGGAGGAACAGCTGAGAGCTCACCCCTTGCTCCATAAACAGGAAACAGAGAATTTACTGCGGAAGATGGGAGGCTTTTTAAGCCTCAGAGCCCACCTCCAGTGACGCACCTTCTCCTACAAGGCCACACCTCCTAATCCCTCCCAAACAGTCCCACCAGCTGGGCACCAGACAGTCAAACACATGAGCCTGCGGATGCCATTTGCATTCAAACCACCACACCTAGGGAATTCAAAGGGAGACATGAAACTAGAAGGTCTAATTGGGGAAAGGGAAAGAACCAGTGGACATGGGAAGGGACAAGAGAGGCTAATGGGGTGAATAGAGTCCAAATAGTTTATATGCATGTGTAGAATGTCATAATGAAGCCCATTAGTATGTATAAATTAATATTGCTAATAGAAACATCTTTAAAACCTCTCAAATCTCCTGAGGGTCCTGGAGAGCCGCATAAAGGCTCAGAACCCACGTGTTTCCAGTTCTAGGGCCTGAAGCCATCCTCAGTTAAAAGCCTTCCCAGTTCTTCCAAATGGAGCTACCTCTCACTGATGTGGGGAAAATCCCCGCTACACCCTGCTCCTCTCGGAAGCAAGGTCTCTCCTTGTCCATCCCTGCCACCCTCTCTCAGGACACTTTTTCAGTTCCATTTATAACTTTCCTGGTGTTCAGCCTTGCTATTGGATGAGGCACGGTCAGCTTTATTCTCTCCGAAAACAAGCAGTCCTGACCCCCATCCCCTCCACACCCGTTCCCAGGAGTATTTCTCTCGTAATATTCCCCTTGTCACACAAGCTCTGTGAATCCCCAAGCCCCACGTAGCTGGAACCCAGCTGCCAGGCTAAATGAATAGAACAAGGTACAGGTAAGGAAGGCCTCTCCAGGCCTGAGGGACAAAAGGCTTCCTTCTCAGCTCTCAGCCTAAATCCCCGCCTGTGGTCTTTTCCCTTTAAGCTCTACTAGACACAGGCTTTCTATAGTAACACCGGGCTGATAACCCGAGTCTCCCACATCCTGGCAGAGGTATCTGGTTTGTTTTACTCTCTCTGTCTCTGCCTCTCTCTCTTTGTCTCTCTCCATGTATACTGGCTGCCTTCCAGCAAAATACAGACTAGCATTTCATATTCTCTCTCTCAATTTACACACCACTTTAACTGTGCAATTCAGTGACTTTTAATTTAAAAGAAAAATTTTCCCTAGCTATTTCTTTTTGTAAATGGGGCCACAGGGTGAGCACTGTAACCCCAGCCCTCCATCTACTTTGCAAAGAGACCTATAATAATCAGTTTCTGTTTCACAACCGCCACCACCTCCACCAAATCGCAGCTGTGTTCAACGCTTGCTATTGACAGCTTGCTTCCTGTGCTGTGATTCTAAGTAGGTTCTTAGAAGCCAATGGGTCAGTTTCCCTGGCAGCCAGGTTTTTTGTGGGTTTTTTTTCTCCTATGTGTTGGCATTTTTGTTGTTGTTGGTGGTGGTGGTGGTGGTGGTGGTGGCGGTGGATTTGGCCCAGGGTTTTGTGAGTGTTTATTTGGTGCCTTCAGTTTGTGACTTCATCATCTGGGCTGATTTGAGAGATGTGAACGGTACAGGCGGTGGCAGAGCAACAGGCAGGGCAGTGTCTGCTGTTGAGAGCTAGGCTCACACTTCCACGGCCGTCTGCCTTGCAGTTGATTAAAGGAACCTCAGTACTGGGTAAAGACGGCCACAGTTTCCTCTAGACATTAAAATCATAGTGTGGCCTTCGGCTTTAACATCTTTGAGTCTCTGCTTCCTCACTTGAAGAACAGGAATTAAAATGACCACTTTAGGAGATTAGCTGGGGCGGGGGGGGCGGATTACTTCACAGACAAGCCCCCTGAAACACACTCAGTTAAAAGCAGACAACTGTAAATGTTCGTCGACCATGAGTCTTGAAGAACTTCTCTGGCGGCATAAGAATTATGTTACCGTTGATGTGCATAAAGAAAAGCCCGGTGCTAGCAGCTAGAAAAATGAGCACCATTTGTTTATGCCCTCCATGGAGAGGTGGCAAGGTTTGCTGTGTCGACAAGACGGAACTGTGGACTGGCAGGGTGAGTCAGGCTGGAGAGAGCCAGATATTCCATACATGACTATGCAGATAGACACGTGATTGCAGGTCATGTCAGTTGCGCAAGGCACCTCAGAAGTAAGTGTGTGTGTGTGTGTGTGTGTGTGTGTGTGTGTGTGATGCAATCGAAGAGAATATATATTTATTGCTGGTAGAGTCATGCATAGGGGCACTGAATTTTATTCTGTAACACTCTGTGAAAGCTTGGTTGCAGAGGTTTCACGTGTGATATGAACGGGGAACAGGCACAGGAAAGGCCGCCACAGTCAACTTCGTGGGACCGTGTGAAATCAGAGGTCGCTAAGAGAAGCGTGTGCTTCCTAAGTGTCTTAAATGTCACCCTGGCTTTTCCTGACTGTGAACCGAGAGGCCATTGTTATTTTCAAAGAACTTTCCTTACTGTGAACAAAAAACCTGTCAGTTAACGTAAACAAATGATTGTCCGTTGGAAATACTTGTCAGGCTGAGCTAATTAAATATTAAATATAAGCTTAAACTCGAGAAGACAGAAGACCGTTTACAGTAGTAAAAGAATTCCTGACGCCTTGCTAATTGTTGCCAGCCTTCCCTCCCGCACACTTTGACAAGAGCAATGCTTCCCTTCAGCGGGCATTTATTAACTGCCGGCAGTATACCAGGCAGTGTTCTGGGAACTGGTAGTTAAAATAAAGCTCTCAAGCAAAATAATAGGATTTAAAACTTTTATTTACATAAATAATAAAGCAAATGTATAATATTTCTTCTCTGGAAATCTTTAGCAAGTGCCACGGAGAATGATCCGGAGAGATGGCTGAGCCCTCTCTGTTGGCTTTGTTTTGGCTACACAGTCTCTATTTTAGACATTCACAGAGAACCCTGCAGAGGAACTGACTCAGCGTCAGTCTCCAGGAAGGAAGGAAGAAGTCAGGCAGGCACAGGAGCTAAGAACATTCCCCATCAGCAGAACAGCAAGATCCCTGAGCCCTGCACAGCTTTTTAGACTTGCCAGTCCACTCCTCCCATGGTTCCAAACACTTCACAGTTTAAAAGTTCAATACATACAGAAGGTTTTCCTGGTATGCAAAAGGCGTTGGGTTCCATGCCCAGTACTGAAATCAATCAACAAATCAATCAATCAAATCACTACTGATTGATTATCTTTCTGATCATAGGCCATAGATTATATGTGTGCAGGGGTATGTGTGCACACAAATGCTGGTACATGCGTAACTGAGGTCCTTCTTTAGGTGAGGTTTCTCTAGTTTTATGAGGTAGAGTCTCTCACTTGCCCTTGAACCCCTGGATTGGCTATGCTGGCTGGATTGGCTAGCCTGGGTGACCAGTGAGCGCAAGGGAATACCTGCCTGTCTCCTCTCCAGCACTGCCGTTTAAAACACACACCACCAAGCCCCGCTTTTTTTATGTGACTTCTGGGGATCAAACTCTAATCCTTGTGCTTACGTTTATTGTCCAAGATATCCCCGGCCTCCCAAACACAGAATTTTTTTTTTACATATCAAAAAGCAGGAGGGGGGCACCTGGGGTATAGGTAGTGGGAGAAAATGAGTTTTGTTTACATAAGCCTCAGCACCAAGAAATAAAATAAAATGTAAAAGTAAATTCTTAGAGAGGTATATTCAGTCATTACAGAAATTGTATTTATGGTTCTAAAAGTGCCTCGTGAAATACATATTGATGCTACTGTGGTGTGCAATCACTTTAGTCGGTTGGAAATTAGTAAGTAAACGGAGTTCGAGGAAGACCAGGAAGACATTGCGACTAATTTTCCCGCTGCCTCTAAAACAGTCACCAGTAGGGGGCGCACTGTGCTAAGGAAGAACATAGGATCAGGAAGGGGAAAAAATCACCGTGTATGTTGGCTCCCCAGACAGCTCTGAACCTCCGGCCTGGAACCTGAGGGGCTGCTGGCTAAACTGCCCCTGCAACCTCATTCTGCCTCCCCCTTGACTTTCACGTTTTCAGTTCACACCCTACGGATTCTGCTTAAAATACCTGTTTTAGAGCAGGCCATTCCCCCTCCCCCCATGCCTGACTGAACACCAGAAGAATGTCTTCTTTCTTTTTAAGGGACCTGAGGGCAGAATGTTCTAGATCACAGGTGTTCAGCCTCAGGTGGCGACCTGTCAGCTGACATTCTCAGGGATGTTTGGCTGTGCTGAGAGTCATTTTTTTTTAATTGTTCTGATTATTGTTACAACAACTACTGATGCCTAGTGCGAGTAGGGAGTATACTGATCAATGCAGAGATGGGCGCTGCTCCCCACCACCAAAAGAACTGTCAACCCCATGATATTTACGCTACCAACAGTGAGAATCCTGGGTGTAGAAGAATTGGTAGAAATGGAGAAGGAAGAGGAGTATTAAGGACATTTCTTTTTTTTGTTTGATTTTTTTTTTTTGGTTTTGTTTTTTGAGACAGGGTTTCCAACTCACAGAGATCCACCTGCCTCTGCTTCCCTGAGTTCTGAAATTAAAGGCATGTACCAGCACCACCCGGCTTAAGCGCATTTCTTATGTGTCTAAAATGTCTGTGGGTTCCTACTACCTAGAAGCATCATGATGACATGTACATGTTGATGCCAGCCCTCAGCTATTGTTACTCTCTATGGCTCTTTAATTCTGGGGGTGTGACTTCAGCAGCCCCACCTCATACCACTGCACAATGAGATCCAGGGAAGCTGGAAGCCGGCTCAACCTTGATGCACAACCCCAAGAATGTAAGACTTGGAAAGGCCTCAAATCCTTGACTTAATTTATTAGCAGGAGGCTCATCTGCATATAGCATTCAGGAACAAAGTAAACTTCTCCCCTGAACCTTTTCTTTCCAGATCAATGGGAAACAAAGGCGAGGCCTGCCCCATTGAAGCAGTCCCGTTGCTTCTCAAATAGAAGATGGGTCATTTAAAATGTACAGTGACGGAAACGCACACTTAGGAACCCTTTAAGCATTCTGTAAAAGTACAAGAGAGATTTTATGAAGACTAGCCAAATATCCTCTTTATAAAATAGGCCTTTGTGTTTTTAAATGTTCATCTCTCTGTAAAACAGAATCGAAGAGGGAAGGGCCGGATACCTCGCAATTCCTGAGTCTTCCAGGAACATCGCTGCTCGGCTTCTTATCCCTGCAGACGGTTGCCTGGCCCCAGCGTCACTTCCACCCAACATGAACCATGATTTTTTGGGGGTCATTTTTTTCAGCCACCATCGGGGCAGATTCAAAGGAGAGTTAACTGAACACTGAGGGTTTGAAGCATTCAAATCCCGATTTCTTCTGCAAAACACCAAGGGCACACAGCCTGGCAGGAAGCAGGTGATAGGCAAGAGAATTGATAGCACCCTGATCTCCAAGTTAGCAGCGCGTCAGATGCTCACCTGGGAAGTTTGGGGTTCCCGCATGCTACCCTACACCCCTTCAAATGGCCTCTGGGTTTATTCTACTGTTTCTCCTCTTTCCCCAGACTCTGAACTGCCATGGCGGTTGGTATACAAACACAAGAGGGCTTTGGTATCAAACAGAGGTACCCAAGGAAGAAAGAGAATCAAGCTCCACCCCCCACCCCAGTTCCCTTTATCTCTCCGTTCTGACCCTGGCATATCTATCTCGCAATCTATCTCAACCCTGCCCAATCCCCTCTGGTGTTCCGGGGCCAGCTGAGTGTCTCCCTGAGGAAGCTAATGAATTCTCTGCTGCACTGTATTTTTCTCTTCCTTGGCCCTTCTACCCACCAACCTCAGTCCTCTCCTCAACAAACCGCCATGGCAGACACCGAGTGGATGGAGAGCTTTGTCAGAAATAAGAAAATACCAAAGCCAAGCTGAAAACAGCAAGGCTGGCGAACTAGCTAGGGGAGAAGTCAGATTTTTTAAATTACTACTTAAATCCCTAGGCCTCCCCTTTCTCCCGCTCCAAACACCAGGAGCACTAATCAGTTCTTCTCTCTCTCTCTCTCTCTCTCTCTCTCTCTCTCTCTCTCTCTCTCTCTCTCTCTCTCTCTCTGTCACACACACACACACACACACACACACACACACACACACACACACGTTTGTTTTTTAAACCGTGAAAAGCTACTACAGGCATTCTGCCCAGGAGAACCTAGGTGGGTGGGGGGAATCCTTTTCCTAAAGTCCCAAGTTGCTGCTTACTGTTCAGTATTGGCCTGACCAAAAAAAAGAAAAAAGAAACAAGCGAAAGAAACAAAGTTGCCCAACCGGTTTGGCTGCTCCTGCAGGCTGGAGAGAAGTCAGCGGCAGCTTATCTCTGCGAGCTGCAACTTGGGCATTCTTCTAAGTAAACGGTCATCATTTCAATGCTATCCCATCCTTTCTGCTGCAGCCTTTGAATCCACTGTCTTTGGATTAAGCCGCCTCCATGGCAACAGGCTGGACCCACTGCCCTGTCCACCCCCATCGGACCTCTCTGTGGCCACGGGGAAAGGGCGGGGGAGTACTTGGCTCTCTTGTCAGATCTTAACCGAATTGAGAAACTTCCTCTGGGCCCGGATCGCTCAGAATTTTTGCTGGTCGCTTACACGCGGTGAATTCGACACCCGCGCGCATCTGAGACTGCCCCTGCTTTCAGGAAGTGGATCACGGAGGGCTCTGCCTCCGAACCCTTCTGCTCCAACGCTGGCTGTAAAGGGTAGAGAGAGTCAAATCAAACTTTCCCTGGCTCCTTTCCTCTCCCAATTCAGACAGAGCCAACTTTCTTTGGATGCCTTTTAAAGATAGTTCCTAACTCAAAGGCAGAAACTTATTGCTTTTTTATTTCTTTTCTATCTCTAAAACTCAAAAGGTCTCCCCCCATACACCCCTCCCCCATTTGTACCCGCCCCCCAAAGCAGTGAGGGTCTGGAAGTTGAGAACAATGAGAAGCTGGTTGGTGAGAGTGTTTAAACCAAATGTCTCCTTTATCATTACACAGTTGCCAAATTGTCTTTCCCTCCTGCCGTCTCCAGGCTAAAATACAAACAAGACAGCAACAGCAATCTTCGCAGGGACAATAGCCCAGCCTGGATGGGCGCTTCTAGAGTCCCAGTTCACAGCCAAGGAAAGCTAACAGTGATTCAATTAAGGCTGTCCGTGTAACACATGCTCCAGACAGAATGGAGACATCTTATCTGTTTCATCTGCAGATACTACTGTAAAAATCACATATAATTAGGCCCTGCCCAGAGTGGAAACTACTGGAAGTGTTATCATTAGCTTAGAAGATTTCATCTCTGGGTTTCTCCAAGGCCCTGGGAATGAACATTTTGGAATAAGGGGCACTTGATAAGGCAGGGAACATACTTAACACAACTATTCCTGCCACCCAATAAAAAACAAATCTACTAACTGAACAAAAGCAGAAGGTAACAGGTATTTACTGGCCTGGAAGAGCCTGCCCACATTGGGAGTCCTCATATGCTAATCCTGGCAAACAAAACAAAGATGAACCAGCCACAGCCATGATGTGCCCACCTGTTTGTCTTCAGTTGATGTCATCTGCACACAGGGTGACCATTGTTGGCACAGGCTTACCAAGTCATAAAACATATCAAAAACCATATACAGGGTCAGACTTTTTCCTGAGTCGCTGGGTTAGAAACCACGTGGACCATGGTGGCTCCTGCCTATAAAGTTAACATTTGGGAGGCGGAAGCAGGAGGATCTCAGGTTTGAAACTGACCTGTACTGTATAATGAGACTAAAACCAAAAGTGATAGGAAAAAAATATACAATATAAAAATAGCTCTTACTTGCCCCCATATGTGGCTCATATTAGGCGCTCAGTAAGAGAAAGTGGAGCCCAACCAAAGCCACACAGCAGTGAGCAAGCGCCTGTGAAACCAGAGCAGAAGGACTGAAAGTCTGCAGCCGGCCTGTGCTACACACTCAAACCAGCAAACAACAACCACAAAAACAGGAACAAAACAACAACAACAACAACAACAAAACCACAGTTGGTCTTGGCGGCACAAACTTGTACTCCAACTTCCTTGGGCAGCTGAGACAGGAGGATGACCAGTTCAAGCGTTGCATGGGCTAACGAACAAGATCTAAGTTTGTCTGGGCAAACTGGTAAGAATGAGACCACCTCAAAGATATACAAGGGCCAGGGATGCACCCAGCATGCATAAGGATCAGGGTTGCATCTGCTCATTAGGGCACTGGCGCTGCCGAGTAAGCCTGCTCACGCCGCCGAGTTCTCTCATTCTGGAAGAACTGGCATGGACAGACTCTGGACTTTACAGTATTTGCAAAGTGGTTTCTGTGTGAAAACAGGTCTGGACCGTCAAAATGGCCTCCTCCCTCTTTATCTGCAAATGCATATACACTGCAGATATTTATAGACTAATAGGGATATAAAATCCTTCAAACAAGTTGTAATTGACTGCATGATTGTTGAGTAAACAGTGGATGAAAGAAGCATGCTGGTCTCTGATGGCAGCTCCAGGCCAGCTTTATCTCATGTTCATTAAACTGTTGATCTCCTTGTCCACATCATTCTTCTCTGGGGTTGTTGTCCAGGCCTGTGTTTCCCTTCAGCTGCAGAGAAAGCGATTTCATTTGCATGGCTGGCGAGAGAGGGGCAAACAGAAAACTGCAGAAGGCAGCTGGCGTGGAGGGCTCCAGAGGCACACTGTGGGCACTAGAAGTCATATGCACCCACGGCTGTGGGTATGCAGCCGTGAAACAGAAACACACGCATTTGTTTGTTTATTTGTGCACGTGTGCTTCCAGATGAAAGTCACAGGTCACATGGGGAGGTCAGGGGACAGCCCTCTGGACTCAGCTCTCTCCTTCCACTGTGTAGGTCCTGGGATTGAACTTGGCAGGCTTGGTGACACATGCCTTCACTTTCTGAGCCATTTCTTCTGGCCTTTGTGTTTGGTGCTTTCTTTGCTGGGGGTGGGCGGTTCTGCACATGTGCGCACGTCTGCAGAGCTAGTGGAGGATGACAGCTGTCCTGCTCTGTCGCTGCCCACCTTGGACCCTCCAGACAGCCTCTCTCCCTGAATCCACAGCTGGGCTGCCGGCCAGTTAGTGCTGGAGTGTTGGGGTTACAGGGGTGCAATCATGCCTGGCTTATTGCATGCTTGCTGGGATCAGAACCCAGGTTCCCACACCCATATAACATGGGTTCTTGCCCACTGTGGCACCTCTTGAGCCCCTACAAATTCGCTTATATTCTTCCTGAGTATGGAAGCTGGGACAAAGGTCACACTTGCCCTGTAAGTGGTCTAAGTTCACACTAGCATACCAGGAAAGCAGAGACAAAAGTCTGCCCAATGGGGGACTGGAGAGATGGCTCAAAGGTTAAGGACACTGGTTGCTTTTCCAGAGGTCCTGAGTTCAATTCCCAGCAACCACATGGTGGCTCATAGCCATCTATAATGAGATCTGGTGCTCAGGCATACATGGAAGGAATGCTGTATACATAATAAATAAATAAATCTTTAAAAATAATAATAAAAGTCTGTCCAATGGTCAACCGAGTAATCTAAAACAGCTATTCTTAATTTCCGTGTATCCCACGCCACATGACACAAGCAGTTACAAACTATGCTTAGCTTTCAGTTTGGGCTAGGTTTTTGGTTGGATACAAGTCCTGGGATATTCTGAATTAGAGTTCAGGGAATAACTCCGTCCCTCTCCGTCCTGCCCTGGGATTGTATATATCCTTTCTGTATCTGCTGGATTTGGCCATGAGGCTCTTGTTAGCCAATGGGCTATTCAAAAGTGGGAGGAGAGCACAGTCCTGCTGTGGGGTGGACAATGGGCTTGCTCTTCTAGCTGGGCCAGAAGATGCATTTGCCCAAGAAGGATCTATAAACCTGAGTTCATTTTGTTTGTTTGTTTGTTTTTGTTTTTGTTTTTTTGCTTGTTTTTTGGGACAGGGTTTCTCTGTAGCTTTGGAGCCTGTCCTGGAACTAGCTCCTGTAGACCAGAATGGCCTCGAACTCACAGAGATCTGTTTGCCTCTACCTCCCCAATGCTGGGATTAAAGATGTACGCCACCACCAACCAGCAAACCTGAGTATGCATTACGGGAGCTACTTGAAGCCTCCCCTGGGCGAGATGAACCAAGGCTACTTGCAGGTGCTCATGTAAGGGTTAAAAGATGTTGGGAAAGTGTTGGCATGTGAGATGGCTTCTTACCTGTCACTAACATGGCCGTAGCTAAGTGATGCCAGGCTTTTAATATTTGTAGGTTTTATCTAACCAAGCAATGCCATTTTATACGTATATATATGTTGAAGCAAAAAGGAGGGAGGCACAATATCTCATACCTGTAATCCTAACAGGCAAGAAGGTGAGACAGGAGGACTATTGTAAGTTTGAGGCCAGCCTAGAGCGTTCCAGGCTAGATGGGGTTAGAGTGTAAGACAGTGTCTCAAAGCAAACAAAAACATTGTCTCAAACAAGGTCTCACCCTGTAGCCCAAGCTGGTCTTGAACTGTTGGCATTCCTGCTTCAGCCTCCAAAGTACTTGAATAAGATACATGTATGTCCTTAAATCTCAGGGGAGAAGTTGAGAATGGTTGAAACAAAGACCTCAACCTTTAGTGAAAGTCCTGGCTCGCCTTGAAGTGATAGTAATTCTCCTGCCTCAAACTCCCAAGTACTAGATTAGAGGCTAGAGCCACCAAGTAAGGCTTTTGTTTTGTTTTATTTTAAAATTGTTTTTGGACTTTAAACAATTCAAGGGCTTTATGAGAATAAAATTTAATAGGAAATTTGATATTTACTTGAAGAAGAAATGGGGTTGGAACAATTGCTCAATAGTTAAGAACCAGAGGATTAGAGTTCAGTTCCCAGCTCCTATATGGTGACTCACAACCATCTAGAACTCCAGTTTTGGGGAACTCAATGCCCTCCTGAGATGTCCCGGGCACATCACACAGACATGCAGGTAAAACACCCTTACACATAATAATAAATCTTTTAAAAATTTTAAGGGACTAATAAAAACAAGATTTTGATCTTACTCTTATCACAATTGGTCAAAATAATTTTTGTTTTGTTTATTAATATTAGTCTACAAAAGTTTTGCCTAGCTTCATGATTCATTACTGAGTCAATGTACATTTTTAGGCTTGTTATGGTCACTTTGAAAAACGTCGTTTTTTTGTTATATGGACTCTAACATTTCAGGGGCAATTCCAGCTTCAGGGCCAGTGATGAATATTGGATTGTGCTTTGGAAGATAGATCTTCGCGGACCAGTTTGCTGTTGCCGTGTTCACGTAAAGATGGAGGAGCCATCGTTTGTATTGTCTTTGTCCGGACCGATGCGTCATGCTGAGTCAGTAAGAACCTGCCTCCTATTCCATTTAGTGATCTGCATTCATGGACTGATGACTAACCCTACAGCGTCTTCTTCCAAAAGTGCGCATGCGCGTACATTGGGGTGTTCACGCTTGTGTGCATTCACAGAGGCCAGAAAAAGTCGCTGAATGTCTTACACTGTCACACCCCACTCTAGTCCCTCGAGGCAGGCTCTCTCATTGAATGGGAGCCAGGCTGACAGTCAGAAAACCCCAAATACTCCTATTTCCTCCTCCTACAGTGCTGGTGGTACAGGTGCACAGAAGACTCTGCCCGACGTCTTACATTAGTCCTGGGTGTTTGAACTCAGGTCTTCTCGTTAGTACTGTGGACACTGTTACCCACTAAACCATCTTCCCAGACCCCTGTATTAAATATTAAGTGTGAAGAGCCTGTGTGTCTTCATATATCTATTGTCTATTTGTGGAACTCACACATTGAAATTTATTTCTGAATTTATTTTAAAGAAATCTTTTGTTTGTTTTTGTTGTTTTTTCTTGGATTTGCTTTGTTTGTTTGGTTGGTTAGTTAGTTTTTTGAGCCAATGTTTCTCTGTGTAACAGCTCTGGCTGTACTGGAATTCCATTTGCAGACCAGGCTGGCTTTGAACTCTTGGAGACCTACCTGCCTCTACCTCCCCCAGTGCTAGAATTAAAGACATGAGTCAACACCACCCAGCTTACAGGTTTTTGCTTGTTTATTTATTTGTGTTTATTTTGTTTTTATCACTTTTTAAAAAGAGTTTGGTGTATTTGGGATAATACAGCTCCAGTTTAAAAATATTTAAGATTAGTTATCAAATTTGCACACTTAAAAAAAATACCAAATATGGCAGACCAAGACTGCCAGAAGACCAGATGAGTACCTAGCCCAGTCGTCAGAGAGGCTTCACCCAGCAACTGATGGGAACAGATGCAGGCCCATAGTCAATCATTAGGCAGAGCCCAAGGAACCGCACAGAAGACAGGGAGGAAGGATTGTTGGAGTCAGAGAGGTCGAGGACACCAGGGAAACAAGGCCCACAGATGAGCTAAGCAGGGCTCATAGGGGCTCGAGAGACTGGAGTGACAGTCACAGAGCCTGTGTGGGTCGGCCCTAGGACATCTGCATATGTTACAGTTGTGTAGCTTGTGTTCTTGTGAGACACCTAACAGGGGGACCAGGGGCAGTCTCTGATGCTTTTGCCTGCCCTTGGAACCCTTTTCCTCCTGCTGGGTTGCCTCTCCTAGCTTTGAGATGAGCGTTGTGCCTGGTCTTACTGTTACTTGTTACTCCCTGTTTGCTTGATATTCCTAGGAGGCCTGCCCTTTTCTGAAGGGAAACTGAGGAGGAGTGGATGGAGGGGGGCATTGGGAAGAGCAGAGGGAGAGGAAACAGTGGTCGAGATGTATTGTATGAGATAAGAATAAATAAAAATAAAAGTAAAAATCAATTGTGTAACTAGAAATTATAGCATTTAGCCACAATGAGGCTCACTTCAAATCAGCACAACATTTTATGTGCGCATTGAAACCATTTTCACATATTCCAATTTTTAATTTGAGTTCCACAAAGTTTGGGGTTTCATTTATTTATTTATTTTAGTTTTTTTTAAAGAAATTTTATTTTTATTTTTTATTATGTGTATATGGGTAGGGTGGGTAGGTATGTGCACATGAGTGATGTCATGTGTACATATATGTAGGAATAGGTGGGTGTGTGTACATAGTGCTGTGTATGTATGTATACGTGTAGAGATGGGTAAGTATGTGCACGTGAGTGCTGTAATGTGTGTGTATACATGGCGTGTATATATGTAGGAACAGGTGGGTGTGTGCACATAGTGCTGTGTATGAATGCATATGTGTAGGGTGGATGGGTATGTGCACGTGAGAGCTGTAATGTGTGTGTATACATGGCGTGTATATATGTAGGAACAGGTGGGTGTGTGCACATAGTGCTGTGTATGAATGCATATGTGTAGGGTGGGTGGGTATGTGCCCGCAAGTGCTACTGCCTCTGAAGTCCTAAAGAGGACATCAGATCCCCTGAAGTTAGAGAAACATGTGCTTGTGAGCATCTGGATGCTGGTGCTCTCTGTCCCCAGCCCTACACACACCCACTGATGCCATGGGTTTGTGCAGCCAACAGCTGAGGGAAAGAAAGCACCGCAGGTAGAACATGGGAGCAGAGCTCTGGGACCCGGTAATGGCCTCAGTTACAGAGGTGTTATCAAAAGTGCTAACCCTTTCGCTATACATAACAGCAGGATATGTCTAAACATCCAACAAGCCTCTTCACTGAAAAATTTTGCCATTTTTAAAGTCAAAGATTAGAGCAGTCCCAGGTCATTCGAAGGGTTTTGGATGTCTCTAAACAGATGCTGTTCTTGCACCCTAATATAAAGCATCGGTTAATTGGAGTATGTCAGGATTTTAATATCTGGTTATATTTGGATAGAACAAATAAAAGACTTTCTTTAGAAGAGGGAGAGATTTCAGGACTGGATGCCACTCTGAAATTTAAGCCCCAGCAGCCACTTACACTGTGCCCTGGAACATAATGAGGCTTGTTCATTTCCCGACTGCTTTCCGGCTAAGAGGCAGGCCTGAGTCATAACCCCAGAGGCTGCAAGGCGGCGTGCAGAGCCTAGGGTATTGACCGCTGGTCCTTTACCAAAAACTGTCCTGTGACAGTAAGTAGGACTGACGAAGGCTCCTCGGCTGCCTTTAAGCAATGGCTTCTTCATGAGACCTCGAATGTGAAGCCCTTGTTAGGATTTTAACACAGCCTTAAAGTGATAAGGATTCCTCACTAACTAGGATACAGGGGAGGAGGGTTCTCTGTGTAGCCCTGGCTGTCCTGGAAGTCACTCTGTAGACCAGGCTGGCTTCGAACTCACAGAGATCCACTTGCCTCTGCCTCCCGAGTGCTGGGATTACAGGCACACTCCACCCCCACCTGGCCCAGTCTAGGTTCAGAAGAGCCTCTGATAGAGACGGCTCTCGTCCTTCAGGGTCTTTCAGCATGGCGTGGGACAGTCTGCTCTACCGTGCCCCCTGATTATTCCCCTTGTCTCGATCTCTCTACTAACCCCAACCGGAGCCCCTGGAACCCATTTTACAAGTGAGTGAAACTCAGAGAAGTTAAGTGGCTCGCTGAGAAACAGCCAGACTTGAGGCTGAATTAGAACTGAGCTGAGTTCAGAAGCTGAGGCAAACCAGAGGCAGAGTGACAAGAGTTGGAGAAGCAGCACGGTCGGGGAATTAAAAGCTCTCGCTGCTCTTGCAGAGGACCAGGTCCATTGCCAGCTCTCATACGGCGCCGTCCACAGTTGCCTGTAACTCCTGCTCTGGGGGGATGCGACCCCCTCTTCTAGGCTGTGAGGGCAACTGCACTCACACCTGTGCACACGCCCGAACACACACGGGAGGGGTGGGCTGGGGGGTAATGAGAAAGAATGATGAAATGTTTTACTGGGCCATGACAGTTTATGTGAGACTGAAGAAAGCCTGGGTAGGTCTCTGAGAGCCAATAAAATAAACACGGATGTATTCCTTCACCAGCACCAGCTAGCTATGGTCTCTGGGGAGTGTCGTAATCGCTCCGAACTCTGGACTTCCTGTGTTAGACGATATTAACACCAGAGTCACAGGACTGTTCCGAGCCCTCAGTATCATAGCACTTATTCTATCTAATGTCACGTCTCCAATGGGACAGAGCCGGGGCTCTGGGCTGACGGTGAAATCCCAGAAAATGTTAACAGTTGTATTAAGTATGGCTGCATGCATCCTCCCTACATGCAAAGGAGGCGCTTTTCTTTTTTAGCTGTCTGGACTCCCTCCATGACAGCACATTCTCTTTAGTGAGAAACGATACACAATAATCCAGGGACGAAGGACATACCTTAGCGGGTAGTTTTCCTGCCCAGCATGCATGAGTCCCTGGGTTGCATTCGCAGTAGTGCAGACACTAGGGGTGCTGTTACACACCTGTTAGCCCCGCCCTGGAGAGGTGGAGACAGGGGCTACGAAGTTCAAGGTCACCCTCCACTGTGTTGTGAATTTGAGGCCAACCTGGGCTACGTGAGACTCTATCTCCAAAAAGGAGTCGTGATGACTCAGAGAGCCATTCATCTCAACCAAAGTAGCACCTTGACTTGACCCTACTGACACTTTTGCAGAGATATCAATGATTGTGTGTGTGTGTGTGTGTGTGTGAGAGAGAGAGAGAGAGAGAGAGAGAGAGAGAGAGAGAGAGAGAAAGAGAGAGAGAGAGAGAGAGAGAGAGAGAGAGAGAGACTCACACAGAGGTCAGGAGTCATTTTTCTCCTTCCACCAAGTGGGTCCTGAGGATCAAACTTGGGATGGTCAGGGTTCGCGACAAGTTCCTTTACCCACTGAGCCATGGCATCGGCCCATGCCCAGCTTTGGTACCAGGGTGCCAAGGATCTGAACTCAGGTCCTCATGCTTGCGAGGCAGGCACTTTACCCACTGAGCCACCTCCCTGACCTCTGATTCAACCCTGTTAGAGAACAGTTTCGAGCTATAAATAAGTCCTAGCAAACACCCCCTAGTACTTTCCCGAGAGTCCCAAGGCTTCCAGCTCCTCCCCTTCAAACCTGGACGGCGGTGCTAACAGACGCTGCTTCGTTAAGTTTTCTAAACTCTAAAAACGAGATAGGTGATCATCTTCCCACGAACAGACAGGCAAACTGCCCCTTCTGTGGGGGAACCTAACAAAGTGGTGATCTGTGGAGCAGCAGGCGTGTATGGAACAGGCAAGGAAGCAAGGAGCAAGGAAGCAAGACTCCTGCCTGCTCCGTGCTGTCTGACCCCATTGCTAAAGCTCCCTGGAAGACACAGAAGTCTGAGGATGGAAAACAAGCCCGCATCTTGCAGAGATGGACGTCCAGGGAGGTTCTGAGTGTAAAAAGGGTGTCTCTAGTTGCCGTGATTAGTGGACTTATTTGCACTGCCATTGTGTTTATCCCGCTTCACGCATGAGTCAAAACTCACGGCAGCGCACGGCAGAAAGAGCAAACTTTACTGCGTGCCAGTGTAAGACAATCTAGTTAAGAGCTGTGCTGAACACCCCAGCCCAGGGGTACGTGTCAGTCCATGTTACGGTTACCCCATTATCGTGCTCAACAAAAGAACGCCCCCACACGAATTCCCAAAATATTTCCTAGGAGGTCACGACTGTCCGTTCTTTAAACTGCCACCTTAGAGCAGAGTGACGATATAATCTCCGGCAGCCACGTGCAAAATTGTGTGCAGATGTGTGGTTTTCTGGGCTGAAAGTCCTGGCTGCCATCAAGCTTGCCCGGGTGATAATGGCAGTAACAGGCTGGAGGCTGCGTGCAAAGTAAAGGCTCCCTCCCACCTCGGCTCCTACTCAGTCTTCTGTGCTTTCCCTCACCAGTGTGAGAGCCACAGCACCCATCAGAGTCAATTTATCGCCCGTGCAGGAATGTGTATGCAGCCCCGAGTGCATTGTGAGTTCCCAGCCCGTGTGTGCCAATGGAAGTTTCCAAAGCTCATTTATAACCCAGGTTTTGGGGCCAGCTAGATGGCTCAGTTGGTAAAGGCACTTGCTGCCAAGCCTGACAACCTGAGTTCAATTCCCAGGACGTACATGGTTGAAGGAACAACTGGCTCCTGCAAGTGGTTCTCTGACCTTCACATGAGCGCGCGCGCGCGCGCACACACACACACACACACTCAGTCGATGAAGTGCTAGGCAAGCATGAGTTCAAACCCATGTACAAGAACTGAGCATAGTGACAGTCACTTGCAACCACAGCGCTAGTGAGGCAGAGACAGGAGGATTCCTGTAGCTCAAGAGCTGCTTGGTCTTATAAACGGAGACTGCATGTTCATTTTCCGGCTGCCCAGACCTGAATAATCACACAAAAATTATATTAATTACAACACTGTTTGGCCAATAGCTCAAGGGTATGTCTAGCTAGCTCTTATATCTTAAATTAACCCATTTCTATTAGTCTGTGTATCGCCCACCACAAGGCTGTGGCTTACCCGATAAAGTTCTGGGTGTCTTTCTCCTTTGATAGCTACATGGCATCTCCTTGACTCCGCCTAATCTCTCTATATATCTCTGTTCAGATTTCCCGCTTGGCTTTATTCTGCACTGCCATTTGCTGAAGCGGCTTCTTTATTAAGCAATGGTAATAAAACTATTCACAGCATACAGAGGGGACTCTCCCATCATGGTCTGTCTAACTGATTCAGTAGTCCAGGTCAGCGAGAGACCCTGCCTTGGGAAACAGTGTGGGTGCTTTCTGAAGAACTACCCATGAGGCTGATCCCTGGCCTCTTACACATACACCCACAACAAGCAGAGCTTTGGAAGACGGACTGGAAGAAGCAGCAGGTATTAGTCTGTCAATTGAAAGACAACTTAGAGGAATGAGTTTCTCTTCCTGGAAACGGAACTGCTATTGAGTCATTTACCCTTTTCTACAAAGCTCAGCAGGACCTGGGAAGGTGACATTTACCAGACATGGCTCTCCCGTGGGTACACAGCCAGTTCAGACAGGCCAGTGCCCCAAGTCACAGAGCAAATGAACCACAGCGTCAGGATCCCCCAGGTACCTGTCTTCAATAGAGCCTTCCAGTGGGAAGGAAGAAGCAGAGGGCCGTGCTGTTCACACTGAGGGAATTTCCCATGTGCTGAGCTTGTAAAATCCCCACATCCCATCACCCACAGCCCCTGCCCAGCGCTCCCAGTGGCTCATTCTTCATAGCTCCCCACCCCCTTTAGGATACTGGCCCCTTCCATTGGTTTCCCACCCACAAGGAGGTCTCTATCTTGTCTTCTAATAGCCACCATGAAACTTTAATCCCACAGATATCTGTTTATGTGCAGTGAACATCTGTGCGGTTATATAGTAGAAGAGAGATTCTCTCCCCACTGCCAGGAACCGGTCGTCTCCGTTGGGGACAGTGTCCTGCCTGTTGGCACATTCATGCGAGGGGCAGCTGCAGGTGGGATAGGCAGTGCTTGGCATCAGTAAGCCAGGGTTCAGGTAGCAGCTGGGAAGTCATGGGCACTGTGCAGGCTTCACCTTGCTTCAACCTCTCTGAACCTGCTAATTGCCAGGTTCTAAGGGATTGGGAAATGCCAAGCATGGGGGTGCAGACTTTTAATTCCAGCACTCAGGAGTCAGGGACATGTAGGTGGAGTTTTTCATTGGGATCGCCAGCTCTCACATAACCATATGGAAACTTATTATTAATTATAAATGCTCAGCTGATAACTTGGGCATGTTACTTACTAGTTCTTACAACTTAAATTAACCTATATTTCTTAACTATGCTCCACCATGTGATGGTGCCCTTTTTCAGTCTGGCATATTCATGTCCTGCTTCCTCTGCATCTGGCTGGCAATTCCCGTGACTCTGCCCTTCTTTTTCCCAGTATCCTCTTACTGGGAAAGAGTTTGACTCTCCCACCCAATCTCTTGCTGCACAGCTATTGGCCATTTAGCCTTTTATTAAACCAATCAGAAGCACCTTGGCAAAGATACATCTTCACAGTGTATTAAAAAAAAAAAAAAGTTATCCCATAACAGGGGCAGGCAGATCTCTAAGAGTTCAAGGCCAGCCTGGTTTCGATAGGGACTTCTAGGCCAACCGGAGCTATAGAGAGAGACCTTGAGTCAAAACCAAAAGAAGCCCAAGATGATAGTAAGTACCTATACTCTCAACATGTGTCACACACACACCACAGTGTGCAAGTGGAGGCTAGAGGATTCCAGTGTCCGTCTTTCCTTCTGCAGTGTGGGTTGCAGAGATCGAATTCTATAGGCTGACCCACCTTGGCAGCCCTCTTCCAGGTTCTTTTTTTTTTAACTCGGTCTGAATTTCTCATTCAGTTTCAATCTAGTGTTTCAACACCAATGCTTAAGAAGCAGGGACCCTGAAGACACAGCAGGCCAACTCTTGGGACAGATACTATCCATGCTTGAGTTTTACAACAGCTCCCACTTTGCAAGTGAGGGAACCGGAGACTCCAGTGTTAACTCACCCAAGGCCACATGAGGAGAAGGGGTGCCGGCTCCAACAAGTTACAAGACAGGCTACTGGAGGCGCCTGCTGCGAACCATACACCAGGCCACGGCTTGCTCTGAGTGTCCAGAGCAAAACCTCTCTCCAGAGAGAAACCTCCCCAGGAGACAAGGCTCCCATCATACACTCTGCCAGATGTGGCTGGCATCCCTCCGGGAATTCTGCAGAGTGAGCCAGGGTTTTCACGTGCCCGACGGCTTTTCACAAAGCCTTTCTTCTCGGTCTGCTGTGTGCGAGTGTGGGCTGTCTGCCTGTGTCCTGTGGAACTATTTCGCCATCTTCTTTTCCTGCCTGTACTTCCGCAACAATCTGCCATGCTTCCCTGCTATCCTACACACACCAGTGGGAATATCTTTCTGGGTGCATTTTAGACACACCCCACTGTGATCCTTACTGTAGCTATTACTCTCCCTGCACAGGGTGCAGCGATCCGGTGGAGCATGGGAAACGGCCGATGGACGTGCCCTCCTGAAAGAGTGGTTCCCCCTCCCCCAGCAGCTCACTGTCAATAACTCCTCAGGAGGAGGTGGGGCCTAAGCATCACCCACCTATCAATACTGGATTTCTGCTTCATCTGCTCTTGGGTTGGTCCGGCGCAGGTAACCCTACCTGCTGTGAGCGTGTGAGTTCAACAGCCATGTCATTTCCACGCTCTCTTCCGCAGCGTCCCCTGAGCCTTGGTGCTGGCAGGGTTAAGATAGATGGTTTTGCTTAGGGCTGAGCACCCAGGCTCTTACCCTTGGCACTTTGAACAGTTATTCTTCTCTCCATTGTCTGCTGCCCTGAACAAGGTTGACAGCATCGCAGGTCTTTGGGTGAAAACATAAATATTCAGAAGGCAGTTTCACAGCATGACTGTCTTTGTTGCTGTTCTGCCACGGGGAAGAGGCACCGTGACCAAGGAAATATTTATAAAAGAAAGTATTTAATTGGAGTGACTCACTTACAGTTTCAGAGGTTCAGTCCATTGTCATCCTGGCAGGAACCATGGCAGTGCACAGGCAGACATGGTACTGGAGAAGGACCTGAGAGTTCAACATCCTGATCTGAAGGCAGCAGGAAGGGAGACAGGCTGGGCCTGGTGTGGGCTTTTGAAGCCTTAAAGCCCATCACCAGTGACACATTTCCTTCAAAGAAGAGGCCATGCCCCCTAATCTTTCTAGTCCTTCTCAAACAGTGCCACTCCCTAGCGACAAAGTATTCAAATAGATGAACCGAGAGAGGTCATTTTTGTTCAAACCACCATAATGACCATTTAGGAAAATAACGTAGCAGTTCTACCCTAGGGTCCACGATCTCCCCACCTATGGGTTTCTGACGAGGATATAGTAACAGGTTTGAATTCCCCTCTGTGGAGCAGATGGCAAATCCAGTCAGAAAGCAGCTGGTTACCCCTCTAACAATCAGGCCACTATTGCACCAGTGGGCCCATCTTGCCTGGCAAACTGATATCTTAGCATCCATTGTGTTTTTGTTTGGGCATCCATTAGACATACTGTTCTAGATGTTTATGAGCAAGTAATCGAAATACATGTGTTAATATAATCCTTTGTAGTGGTAGAGAAAAAGCAAAGCTGATAACATGTGCTGAACTGGCAGTAATCTGGAAGTATTTCTTAGGAGCCTTTCTGGGGAAGTAATATTTGACGTATCAATAATAGATCGTGGTATTATCGGTACTAGTAGATAATGAATAAATCTTGATTTCTAGGAAAGTTCATAGGTGCTGTTCCCCCAGCACTATCAATTGACGTATTGGATAGAAAAATTACATGCTGTATATAGGGGCTGGAGAGATGGCTTAGCAGTTAAGAGCATTTGCTGATCCTGCAGTGGTCACAAATTCGACTCCCAGCACCCACACTGGAGGCTAACATTCGCCTGTAGCTTTAACTCCAGGATATCCAACACCCTCTTCCAGGCTCCACAGGTGTCTGAATTCCTGTGTACACACCCACACAGACATAAATAAAAATAAATCTTTTCTTAGATGGTGGAGACATTTTGTGTTCCTTCCGGAACATTCTTCTGGACCTAAAACCCAGGAATAGTTTTCTCTTGTAGAACTGGAGACTTATGTTTATCAAGCACAAGTCCAAAGACTTAGCAGATAGATTTTCCTTCCTCTATAGCTATTTGCAGTTAAATTGTCCATTTTTATCTAATTCTGATAAAAAAAAAAATAAACCCGCACCTGATGATGACAGAGATAAGAAACAATCGACGAGGTGTCCCTCAAGGTCATGCCCAAAACCATCCCACTTCCTTTATCTACAGAATAAACATACAGTAGCGCAAAGTCTGTGTACATAGTGTCAAGATGCCTTTTAAATCCCCTTCAGAAGAGAGCGGCTGTTACCAGCGTGGGGAATTTGAGCTGCTCCGAGAAGCCCAGTGTAAGGACTTAAGCCCTGATTAGACAGTGCTGCCCAGGGGAAATGAAAGTGAACACGACTGGAGCCGTGAGACTGTTGAAACTGTAAAGAGCCTTTGCACTTTGGTCGTGAGGAAGCCCTCGAACTGCCAGATGCACACCGTCTGAGGGCTGTTTATTAGCAGGGTCCATCACTGACAGGTGCTACGTGTGCCCAGCCCTCTAGTAAACTTGACAATGAGCTCCAGGGTCGTTTGGTATCGGCACACTGAGATTCCGTGCAGGACTCGAAGGCCGTACTTAGTGGGTTCAAATCCAATAAAGTAAACGCTCGGAGTGTTTCCACCAAGAACCCTGATACGGCAGAGGTCACACACGCTGACACCACACTCCACACACCAAGCGTTGACACAGACCAGACAAACCGGCCCGCAAAAATCAAGACTATTCCTACCACTGAGGAAACAGTGCTGGGTGTTCTTAAATCCCTGATTTGTGGCTTTGTATGAATCGAAGCACTTAGCTCTGGTCCCCAGTCTCATCTCCTCCTCCACTTCCCCTTGAGAGTGCGGAAAGAAAGGCCAAAAATTTCCCCTTTCTTGTCATATTTGGTTTGGATGTGTGTGTGTGTGGGGGGGGGGGGGGTTATGAGCATGCTCCTGTGGGTTCTTGTATGCATGGGGGCCCATACACGTGTGTGTGGGGAGTATGAACATGCTCCTGTAGGTTCTTGTAGGCATAGTCACCTATACACATGTGAGGGGGGTATGAACATGCTCCTGCGTGTTCTTTTATGTATGAGTGCCCATACATGGGTGTGTGTGTGTGTGTGTGTGTGTGTGTGTGTGTGCGCGCACGCAGAGGTCAAGGGAATTCAAGGACTGTCCGTCTTGAATCTTTTGCTAAGATTTATTTTATTTTCCTAATTATGCATATGTGTCTGTGAGTGGGTGTGTCCACACAAGTTCAGGTGCTGCTGATCAAGGCCGGAAGAGGATTTCAGACCTCCGAGAGATGGAGTAACAGTGGTTATGAGCAGCCACACTTAAGTGTTGGGAACCAAACTCAGGTTCCCTACAAGCGCAGCAAGGGCTTCTAATAACTGAGCCATTTCTCCAGTCCCACACCTTGTTTGGGGGGACATTGTTTGTTGGTGGGTTGGTTAGTTTTTTGAGACAGGGACTTGTGATATTTGATCCATATTTCAATAAAGCCTGGAGACCAATAAAGAGAAAAACAGCCCCACTAGTGAGCCTTACAGACCAGGCAGTGGGAACACACACCTTTAATCCCAGTAGCCACACTAGTTTGCCATAGAAACCAGGTGATAGTGATGCAAGCCTTTAATCCCAGCCCTAGAGAGGAATATTAAACGGGAGGAGCCAGCTCTCAGCCATAGCTCATTCTGAGATTCCTGGAGGCAGGATTGCCATTTTCGGATTGAGGTAGAGGTAAGAGCCGGTGGCTGGTTATTTTGCTTTTCTGACCTTCAGATTGTACCTCAATTTCTGTCTCTGAGTTTTTATTAATCATGCTACAGGGACTTTCTATCTTACTGTCCTGGAACTTGATCTGTAGACCAGACTGGCCTTGAACTTACAGAGATTTACTTGCCTCTACCTCCAGAACGTTGGGATTAAAGGCCTGTTCCACCATGCCCAGCACACCTTGGTTTTTAAAACACACACACAACACACACACAACCAGGCTCTTTCACTGGCCCAAAGCTCCTAAGCAGGCTAAGCCACTGGAACAAGCCCTCAGGATCCTCCTGCCTCCTCAGCTGTGGGATTACAAAACTATCTCACCATGCCTGGCTTTCTAACGTGGGTTCTCCGGATCAAACTCAGATCCTCGTACTTGTACATCAGGCAGTTTACCAACAGAGCCAACTCCCTAGCCTCTGCTGAATTTTCTAAATATGTCTCCAATTTTTCTTAGTGACTCAAAAATAAACGAGTGACCATTGGCTTCCTGGTCAGTCTCTGAGCTGCGAGTGACTCACACAGACAAAGTATTTAGAGAGACATTATCTAAGAGAATCAGGAGAAATCTGTTCTGGTCACTTGTATGTTATGCTTTAGAAATGGGGTGTGGTCAGAGTTCTCGGGTAACCTTGGAAAAGAACTATTTGGGTTATTATTACTGAGCTGGGGCTTGTGAAGATCAAAGGAATAGCCAATCCTACTCACCACGTGTGGTTGATATATGTGATTGACAGATGGGAAGGAGGCCTAAGTGTCATTCTACCCACACAGGTCCACGCCTTCATTTTCTCTTTGCCCTCGAATGTTCTCACGGCATGTCTGCCTACAACAGTCTCCAAATATAAGATCTGCTCTCTGCTCAGAACAAAACCAGTAAAGAAAACTCCAAAGGGCATAGCAACCAACTGGCAACCACCAAGGCCATGCCAACACTTCTTCAGAAGGAAGTCCCTACAGCCTAACAGAGAGTGACAGGAGATTTGCCGGGATGAAGGCCATCAGAAGGCCAATCAACGCCTGCCTGACTTTTCTTATTTCCAGCTGGAGAAATGGGTAGTGGAAGCAGATCTCCTGGGTCCTATTAAGTAAAGGAAGTGTTATTTCCCCCTCCAAAGCCAGAGTTGTCTCTGGGTGAGTGGGTGGACCCAGATATGTTGGCCCTCCCTAACAACAAAAAGGCTCCTGCTAGGATCCTGTTCCCAGACTGTAAACACTAACACTCCTCTCCAAACACATAATAAAAACCAGTCCCGCCTCTTCTTTCCTGTGCTATATGATTCAATATGTACATCCTCATAAGTATCCAACTTCATAAACACTGGATTTTTCCAGAGAGCACACAAAAGCTTCTGGTGAGAAGGGAGCATCCTTAGGAGATACTGTACAGCTTCTCCGATGCATGTGCTCACTGGAGCAAGTTTTGTTTTGAGACTCGGTCTCCTGCAGCCCAGGCTGGCCTTGGCCTTGCTATACAGCCAAGGATGGCCTTGAACTTCTGACCTCCTGCTTCCACCTCCCAGGTGCTGGCTTTACAGCTGTACCCACCACTCCTGTGAGCGTCTGGTGATGGAACCCCAGGCCTCCGCCTGCTGCTAGGTGAGTACTCTGACTGCTGATATACACTCCCAGACCCTCTGCAGCCATTTTTAGAGATGCAAGATGATGAAAACCTACCCAGGGGGGCAATGACAATGACCAACGTCCCCCAAGAAAAACCTGTTTCTACCCTCAGAACACGCTTACTATCTGTTATTGGAGACGCCAAAGATGAGCTTAAGAAATTACAAATCTAATCGGACTCAAACAGTGTTTACTTTGAGATGCGGACACAGACATTTTCCTTCAACTGCCTTAGATCAAAAGGCCAATTTTCTCCTGTTCACTTGGGAAGGAACCTGTCCTGGAAGTCTCTTTTAAGAAGACACAAATCATTAAGCCTCAGCATCTGCCAGGGGATGTGGTCATTTGTTTGTTTCTGGGATCTATTCCACTCTTCACTTACAGCTGAACTCCACAGTTTGTTCAAAGGTGTTCTGGCGTTTCTGATGTGTTCAGACAAAGACCAGGAGCTTGAACCCTCCCTGAATTAGCTGGTTGGGCTGTTAGCAAGAGGGAACAGAGCCACAGGACTGAGAATATACTTACTGTGTGTCATTGGGGCATGTATCTGTCAACACGAGGGACCTTCTGCTGGCTATAGGACCCAGGGAACTGTAAACAGACCCCACCTTACCCTCTCTACCTCACCCTACTCTACCCTACTCTATCCTACCTCACCCTACTCTACCCTATCTCATCCTACTCTACCCTACTCTACCCTGCCTCACCCTACTCTGCCCTACTCTACCCTGCCTCACCCTACTCTACCCTACTCTACCCTGCCTCACCCTACTCTACCCTACTCTACCCTGCCTCACCCTACTCTGCCCTACTCTACCCTGCCTCACCCTACTCTGCCCTACTCTACCCTGCCTCACCCTACTCTGCCCTACTCTACCCTGCCTCACCCTACTCTACCCTACTCTACCCTGCCTCACCCTACTCTGCCCTACTCTATCCTACCTCACCCTACTCTACCCTACCTCGTTCTACTCTACCCTACTCTACCCTGCCTCACCCTACTCTACCCTACTCTACCCTGCCTCACCCTACTCTGCCCTACTCTATCCTACCTCAGTCTTCTCTATCCTACTTTGCCCTACCTTAACCTCTGTTCTTTCAGCATGGGGAACACGAGTGATTGGTAATAAACCAAGTGACCAAAATTTACCTCTTGGAACAGTCCAGAAAATGAAAAAAAAAATCCCTTTTGCTAAAACATTGTCATCTATGTGTTAACCAACAAATGAAATGATAAATGGGGAGTAAGGCTTTGATTCTAAGCAGGAACTCACTCAGGTAGGTTCTCTTTGCCGAATCTTTGAAGAACATATTTAAATTCAGGACCAGAGAGATCAGACAGCTGAAGAAAGATCACAGACCTAGTACAAGGTTGAACCAAAACCAAACTTGGTGTTCTTCTCTGTTTACAGTTCTCATCGGGCAATGGGCTTCTTGTTTGTCCATACCTGGGACTGTACCCATGGGCAGTTCACAGGCTCACAAATATTCCTAGGGTTTTTTTTTAAGATTGATTTATTTTTATTTTATGTGTATGATTGTTGGCTTTAACATCTGTACATCATGTGCATGCAGTGCCCAGGGAGGCCAGAAGAGGACATCAGATCCTCTGGAACGGGAATTAAATGGACAGTTGTGAGCTACCATGTGGGTAGGGTACTGGGTTCAGAAACTGGGCCCTCTCCAAGAGCAGCCACTGCTCTTAACCACTGAGCCATCTCTCCAGCCCCCATTTTTATTTACCCTCTCACAGAGTCATTTTTAATTAAACTTAAACCACCACACTGACTTGCCCCTATCACTGAGGTTTATGGTAAGGCCCCTCACCTAAAACTATATACACCCCTCAGAAAATGCATCTATGAGATGGTAGCCCAGTCTCCACTCCCATGGGACACTACTTCCTAAGTTTGGGAGCTAGATGACCCCAAAAATTTCGTAAGTTGGCAGATTGTTTTCCTGCTCCTGGGAGGTGATGGGACTTTTAAAAGGAGGCATGGTGACAGACCTTTGGGTTATTGGGGGTATGTCCAAGGCGACAGAGATAGCCGATCCCAGACTAGAAATTCTGAACCTATGAGCCAAAGCAAACATTTCATCTTTATAAATCCATTGTCTCTGATATTTGCTACAGTAACGAGAAACTGATTCATGACGTTTTCCTGTGTGATGCTGGGAATGGAACCCAGAGCTGCAAACACGGAAGCCAAGGCCACATGCACGGAAGACAGGGTCACATACATGGAAGCTAGGGCCTCATGCATGGAAGCCAGGGCCGCATGCATGGAAGCCAGGGCCTCATGCACGGAAGCCAGGGCCACGTGCATGGAAGCCGGGGTCTCATGCATGCCAGGTGAGTGACCCAGCACTGAGCTACACCTCAAATGTAGACCACACAGCTCTCATTCCATCAGTGGCTCTCCGAGGGGTAACTTTACTCAACAGGGGACATTTGGGGACACTGCAGACATTTCTCTTTGTCATAACTGAGGAGAAAGGGGAGACAGTGCGACTGTCGAGCCATGGAGAGGACAGGGAGGCTACTCAGCACTGTCTCGTGCACAGCACGGCACCCGACCTCATCAAAGAATGCTGCAGCCCAGAACATCCATGCCAAGGGCAGGGCGACCTGTTCCTTAGGAGAAAGTTAGGTGATCCTGTGTATCCTCCTCTGATCTTAGAGCAAAGATGGTACATAGGTCCCCAGCCTGGCCAGCAAGAGTCTCTTCCCCAGGACTTTTGGAAGAGAAACTTAGGAAAGATTTCACTATTTTTCTGAGATCAATATCTAACCTGATTTGGTTCTGCCAGACTGACAAAGGTGGGGAGATACAAGGAAAACTGAGATGGGGGCAGGGGAGGAAAGGAGGAAGGGAAGAAGGAGAGAAAGAGAGAGAGAGATGCTTTTATTGGTATTTTGTTTTGATTTTGATTGGCATATGACAGTGCCCATGTTTATGGTCCATGTCTTGATGTTGCCACAAGTGTGACAAAACTCTGAATCAGGCCCCAGATCCAGAGTTTTTGAGATAAGTGTGCCTGTAAATCCCATCTCTGTAGAAAGATTTGTTTTCATGAGTTTTGCATAAACTGGTATGAACTGGCTTTCTGTGGCTTTTCAAGCAAGGGTGTTGGCTCCTCCAGAAGTTAATCAATGAATGTTGTTCTTACAAGAATGCTAAGGCTGGTGAGAGACCTTAGCAAGTAAAAGTGCTTGCTGTTAAGCCTGAGGACCTGAGTTCAATTCCCAGTGGCAGAAGAAGAGAACCAGCTTCTAGAAGTTGTTCTCTGAGCTTCACAATCATACCACAGCAAACTTACACATGGATGCATAGAGGCACACACACACACACACACACACACACACACACACACACGCACACGCACAGCCTACATACCACATGCACATACACACATACATGAATAAATGAATGTAATTTTTAAATGCTCTATATTCTAATATTTTGAGCATATCACTCATCATCATTACATAGTTGCTATTAATAATGAATTGTAGTGTATCTCATTGATTAAAAAAATAAAAACCAGCCAGGCAGTGGTAATGCGTACCTTTAATCCCAGTTCTAGGGAGGCAGAGACTGGCCAATCTCTGTGAGTTTAAGGCCAACCTGGTCGACAGAGCAAGTTCCAGGATAGGCTCCAAAGCTACACAGAGAAGCCCTATCTCAAAAAACAAAACAAGTAAGCAAGCAAGCAAACAGATCTCACTACAGATGGTTGTGAGCCACCATGTGGTTGCTGGGAATTGAACTCAGGACCTCTGGAAGAGCAGTCAGTGCTCTTAACCACTGAGCCATCTCTCCAGGCCCCAAGTTTGTGTTTGTCTGCTGGCTTCGGACTGGTAAGCCCAGTGAGTGTGCTCTGCCTCCTACCCCAATACTGGGGTTTTGATACACTATAGCACAGTTGGCTTTTGCACATAGATGTTGGGTTTCAAAACTCAGTCCACTTGTATGTACAGCAAGGGTTGACCCATTGAGTCATCTTCCCTACCGTTTCACAAATTCTTTTTAAATTTTTTATGTATTTATTTATTTTTGACACATTCTCTCTATGTAACCCTGGCTAACCTGAAGCTCTCAAAGTAGACAAGGCTGGCTTTGAACACACAGAGAGCCTCCTGCCTCTGCCTCATAAGTACTGGGATTAAAGGGGTGTGCCACCAGATCCTACTTGCTAATTCTTGGCCACAGTGGTCCATGACATTGACATGCACTTCAGTGTCTGGCCTGCTGACCATGGTTGTTTCCATGGCAGCTTCTTGTCTCTAGCTACTTCAGGGTGTATCTGTGGCAGTGCATGCCCGCCTGTACTGGGCCCTGGCCCTGGGGGACTGTGGGCTCCTGCAGCAGCTATACATTAGTTAGAATTGAGAAAGGAACCCTGGGATGCTGTAGAGAAATGTTTGTACTCTGTCAATATGTATTATTCTCATTGGTTAATTGTAGGGCCCATGGGTCTACCCCTGCTCCTAGGGTTCATTTTGAGGACAATTCTGTGCCCCCTCTGCCCCGCCAGGTGACTAGCTATAGAGCAATGTTGACTCCACCTTGGGTGTGGTAATTTCCCACCTGCCTGGGAGGTATTCGTTGTGTAGCAGCTAAGTAGTTAAGGTTTTTCCCTAAGTTTGAATAAACGACATTCAACTAATCTCCTTTTGAATGACCCAGGTCTCTTGTGTGTTCTTTCAATTTCCAAGTCCTTGCCCAGCTCGAATACAGTACAGTGGCGTGTGAATTGTTCCAAGGGGGTAACACAGAAACAGGTGTTACAGTTAATGAGAGCTGACTGGCCCATAGCTGGAGAGGTAGAGGTCCGGTGGGACGGGCAGACAATAAGAAAGCAAGAAGATGGAGGGAGGAGTCTCAGGAGTCATGAGGAGAAGTGGAGAGAAGCAAGATGAACTTGCAGCCTTGAAAAAAGGTACCACCATGTGTCTGAGTGTAGATAAGAAATATGGGTTAAATTAAAATGTAAGAACTAGTAAGCTACAAATCTGAGCTATTGGCCAAGCATTTATAATTAATAATAAGTCTCTGTGTGGTTATTTGGGAACTGGCTGGAGGGACAGGAAAGTTCACCTACGCAGGAATGGTTGCTGGGTCAATGGAAAAGGCTATGAATCCTCTGATCTGTTGTGTGAATTTGGACCATTCTTGAGCATCTGGGTCCCTTTCCCAGGCTGCAAAATGTGTGTGAAGAAAGGTCCTTGCAGCCTTCCTCAGAGGACTGCAGGACATCGTGTGCAAAAACTATACCATGGAGAGTTACCCACACAAATATTGATTGCTCTTAGTCTCTGTAAAAACAAAATTCTCCAAAAAAAAAGTCTGGTAAGAGGCTGTAGACAGGGTTTTTCACTGGTCAGCTCCCCAAATAATCACACAGAGACTTATTATCAATTATATATGCTTGACGGATAGTTTAGGCTTGTTACTAACTAGCTCTTATATCTTAAACTAACCCATATTTCTAAACTATGCTCTACCATAGGGCGGTACCTTTTTTCAGGGCAGCATGTTCATCTCCTCCTTCCTCTGCATCTGACTGGCAACGCTTCCTGGCTATGCCCTTCTTCCCAGCCTCCTCTCAGTTGGACTCTCCCACCTAACCTCTTCCTGACTAGCTATTAGCCAGTCTGCTCTTTTATTAAAACAATCAGAAGGCACCTTGTCCAAGACACATCTTCACAGTATATAAAAAGATTATTCCACAACAAGAGGTTCTTTAAAACTGAAAGTGTCCTCAGTCATAAACTCCGAGGGTGGGAATGGATACACAGAAGCAGCGTCAGTATTGGATAAATCTGACCAGAAGGACTATACTGGTGGCCAAAGTACGGGAGATTTCCACACTGGTTGGCTAAAGCTGCTTCCTCAAACCCACCAAACCTTCCTAGGCCACCCAGGTTGCCTTGACAGATCCCTGGAACCATCTAGAACCTCCCAGGAGTCAGCCAATGCAGAGTGTCTTCAGGAGGCCCCTACCCAACAGCCTGCTGGCTTCTGATCCCACCTCCTAGCAGGCTGTCCTCTCAGTTCCCCTCACTAATGGGGAGGGAATTCCTTGATCTATTTGCATTGGTTTTTTTTTTTAATGGCCCAAATCTGGAAAGTTGCCTGAATGCTTCCTAGGAGGAGAGTACTTAAATAAATTATGGGATGTCCTTTCTGTGGAGTAGCACAGAGCCTTTTAGAGAGTGACTCAGCCCAAAACATCAGCAGGAAAGGCAGCCAGGGTGCATCATTCCACAACCAAGGCGAGTCACCAAAGCATAGCTGCACTATAATCGCATTAGTGTAAACGCTAATTGAACAGACTCAGATGAGTGACTCTTCCCACATAAAACAAGACTGCATAGCTTTCAATCTGTATCGTGTATTATTGTTTAGAAGAACTAAACATCAACAGAACAGGAAGACTACCTAAATAACCTGTAGATGGGATATTTCTGCCTGCATTTGAAGGCCTTAGCCGTTGTGGCGTCCTGTACTAGAAACTTGGTCCTCAGGTGGTAGTCGAAGGAAAAGATGGAGCCCTAATAGAGCCCAACATTGTGCTGCCCCCAGAAGGGACTGAGAAACACCAGCCTCTCTCTGGCTTCTGCTGGGCAGTGTGACCTCTTCCCCATACCATGCTTACACCATCAAGTGACCCTACCTGAGCTGATCCAATGCCCTTGAACTTTCAAAAGTGTGAGTCAAGCAAACTTCTTTTCTTTATAACATTAGCCTGCTTTGGGTATTTCATAACAATAGAGAAAAGGAAACCAATAAACCATATCCCCTAGTAAGCTTCCCCATATCTATACCCTCACAGGAAGAGAAGGCACGAAAGGGTTTGTGGGTGGTGACACAGCAGTGTCTGTGCACAGAAGGAGTAACAAGGTTAAAACTTGAACACACTACATCCGCTAAGGTTCAGTTAATCCATTGTTGTTGTTATTATTACTACTACTACTACTACTACTACTATTATTACTACTACTACTATTATTATTATTATGTAGAATGTCCAGAATTGGCCGATGTACAAAGGGAGAAGGAATGAGCGAGGGGCTGGGCATGAAGTTCAGATAGTAATGAGAGCTTGCAGTCTCCTTTCTCATATACCCCAGGACCATCTACCTGGGGTGGCACTGCCCACAGTGGGTCAGGCCCTCCCACATCAATCACTAACCAAGAAAATGTGCCACAGGCTTGTCTGCAGGCCAGTCTGATGGAGGTAATTCTTTGATTAAGGTTTCCTCTTCTCACACAACTCTAGCTTGTGTCAGACTGACAAAAAAATAACAAAGGTCATTTTCGTCACAGCAAGTTTGGTGCCAGCTCAGACTACACAACACTGTCTCAAAAAAAATCCAATAAATCAATAACAAGGTGAATAATCAATATACATGATACCAAGGTTAAAACCTAAGAACTCTACTTCAGCTGGACGAAGCCACACCAAAGGCCCAGTCATTGTCTTACCACATTTATGCAGAATGTCCAGAACTGGCCAGTGTACCAGGGGAGAAATTAGGTAAGCAGCTGCTGAAGGTTAGAAGGACAAGGAAAAGAGAGCTGATGACTGAGGGGTTTAGGGTTCCTCTTTAAGGGAACAAAAAGATCTACGAGTAGCTGGAAACCGGAATGGTTGACTATGGGGGCGCGAGTGACCGGTATGGTATGTGTGACATCTCCAGAAGCATTAAAGACACAAGCGGAGGCTGGATCATCACAGAGAAAATCCAGTGAGAACGAGTGAAGCAGGGTCCGGGTAGAGAGTGTGTGTGTACTCAGAGGAATCTGCTCTTTCGGTCCTAGTGGTCCAGAAAGGTCTGTGTGGAGTTGCAGCCTCTCAGCCAGGACCTAAGCAAGTGAGAAGACAGTCGTGTGGATGGTTGGAAGGACACAGGCGAAAGCAAAGCATGTGTCAGGAGAGTGTGTGACCCAGAGAACCAGCAGGAACCTGTGCCGCTGGGACAGGAGCCGGAAGGAAATTACGGAAGAGGCTGGCATGACGTCCTTGACCTCTCATCCTGGTGGCCAGGACAAGTTAAGACTAAGAGCACTTGCCTGTTCGCAGGAAAGCACACAAGCAGCCTGGAGGGGAGAACAAAGTATGGGGTAGGAGGGGAAGGAAAGAGAGAAAGAGGGGGTAAGAAAGAAAGAGAGAGAAAGAGAGAGTACTAAGAGTGCATTTCTAAAAGGACAAGCCTTGCATTTTCTTCTTCTTCCGGGAAAACACCCAGTGGCAGATGATACTGGCAGTGGAGGGCACTGAGAACCTGGGGACCCAGAAATAGGAGGCCTAGGAGGGCAGCAGTCCTAGGCCTTAGCCATGGTCGAGGCTGTTGTGTTTCTGGAGGTAAAGCCAAAGACAAGGCATGGATGGAGTCACCAAGCTGGGTGCCTGGAAGATCAAGTTCCTGTAGACCTGCCTCCTGTTCAGTGGTGTGGGATAATTGTCTATAGTCTGTCAATTGTTTTAAATAAACACTGATTGGCCAGTAGCCAGGCAGGAAGTAGAGGCGGGAAAACCAGACAGGAAGTAGAGGCGGGTCAATGAGAACAGGAGAATTCTGGGAAGAAGGAAGCCCATTCCTCTGCAGTCATGACTAGCCACAGAAAAAACAAGATGTGACCTGCCCTGCCGAAAAAGGTACTGAGCCATGTGGCTAACATAGACAAGAAAAATGGGCTAATGTAAGTTATAAGAGTAAATAAGAAGCCTGAGCTAATGGGCCAATCAGTTTATAGTTAATGTAGACCTCTGTGTGATTTCTTTGGGACTTAATGATTGCGGGAACTGGGCAGGACAGAAAACTCAGTCAACAATGTTCTCCCCATACATTAAGGAATCCAAGATTACTGACGTTTTCCTGGGCGCGTCCCTAAAGGATGAGGTTCTGAAAATCATGCCAGCACAGAAGTACACTCGGGCCAGCCAGAGAACCAGGTTCAAGGCTTTTGTCACTTTTGGGGCTACAATGGTCATGTTGGTCTTAGTGTTAAGTGCTCCAACAAGGTAGCCACTGCTATTGGAGGAGTCGTCATGTTGGACAAGCCTTCCATCATCACTGTGTGGAGAGTACTGGGTGGGGGAGCAAGCCTGGCAAGCCTCACACTGTTCCGTGCAAGGTGACTCTGTGCTGATGCCTCTCATTCCTGACCCCTCAGAGGCACTGGCGCCATCTCTGCCCCTGTGCCCCAGAAGCTGCTGCCGATGGCTGGTATTGTTGACTGTAGTACTTAGGCCAGGGGCTGCACTGCCACCCAGAGCAACTCTGCCAAGGCCACCTTTGATGCCATTTCTAAGACTTACAGCTATCTGACACCCCACCTCTGGAAAGAGACCGCGTTCACCAAGTCTTCTTATCAGGAATTTACTGGCCATCTTGTGAAAATCCCCACCAGAGTCTCTGTTCAGAGGACCCAGGCTCCACCTGCGGCCACCACATAAAGGGTTTTTTGTCTGTTTGTTTGACCATCCTGGAACTCACTCTGTAGACCAACTGTTCGACTAGTGTCGAACTCAGAGATCCACCTATCTCTGCATTCTGAATGCTGGAATTAAAGGTATGCGCCACCATTGCCCAGTCACATAAGGGTTTTTTTATACAAGAAGAAAAAAAGCAAATTAAGTCTGTTTAAAATAAAATAAATAAATAAATCTTGGTGTTGTGCTATCATTAAACCCAGCACTCAGGAGGCAGAGGCAGGAGGATCTCTGTGAGTTTGAGGCTAGCCTGGTCTACATAGTGGGTTCCGGGACAGCCAGGGCTACACAGTCAGATCCTGTCTGGAAAAACAAACAATAACAACAACAAAAATGAATCTCAGCAATATTGCCATATTGAAAGAAGCCAGACTGAAGAGTCAGCCTTTTTCTGACTTCCATTTCTAGCACCTTCTAGAACAGTCAGAACTGCACTATGGTAAAGGACTCAGAAGTGTGAGGAAGCTGGGGTGTCACTGGGAGCGCACCCGGGGAATTTACCGCTGTGCTGGAAGGGTCTGTGCCAATGGGGCCGTTGTTATGAGGATTTAAACTTTTGTTGAAACTCATAAAACTTATTATAATCCTTGCAATTTGTTATATGCAAATTGAACTCCCAATTAATTATAATAATAGCATATTAAAGTCGGGCTCCCAAAGGCCTTCTTAGAAAGGTTTAGAGGAGCCGGAGGCTTCCCTACAAGCTTGAGACACGGTGAGGCTCAGTAGAAGCAACATCTGAGACCGGGGCCTGGGCCCTTGGAGAGATTGGAAGCATTAGGTATGTCCTCACCCGACCCTGTCACTACAGAGGGGCGGGGCCTCCTCAAGTGACTCACAAGAAAACCACAGCAAACATCTGCAGCTGGTACGGGTGCATGCATCTCACCTGGCAGGTTGCAGGACTGGGTGCATGCATCTCATCGGACAGGCTGCAGGACATGGCTTAGCTGAGTTCAGGTTTCCTCTCTCTAGCCCTAGGGGTAAAGGGGTCTGCGTGGCACGAACCAGAGTCAGATGGCAGGAAGAAGAGGAGGTCCGCAGGGGCCTTCTGGGAAAGTCAGACCCCATGCAGAAGATGGTGAAACAGGACCCTGGCATCAACCGGTCAGAGCCAATGACTCCCTCACTGAGAAAATCACTCAGAGCATGTGTTTGCAAACATGCATGTACACACTGGCACAACACACATTCTTGTATGACACACATACATAGAAATGGAACAAGCTAAAAGAAGTTTGGGCGTTTGAGTCTCACTCCACAAGCTCTGATCTATGAGTCAGCCACCGTTTGGGACATTTTACAGCATAGAGGAGCACAATTCCTGCTTACTCTGTCACTGACCCTGGGGCTAGTCTTCCAAAGTTCAAAGTTTAAGAGAATTTTGAGTTCCAAGAAGTACCTTCCCTCCCTCCCTTCCTCCTTCCTTCCTTACTTCCTTTCTAAGACAAATTCTTGAGAACCTCAGGCTGATCTTGAACTCTGTGTGTCGGCACGGATGAGCTGGAACTCTGGCAGACCCTGCCTCTACCTCCCAAGAGCTGGGCTTGCAGGTTAAAGCTGCCATGCTGAGTTTCTGCAGGGCTGGACCCCAGGGCCTCGTGCATGCCAGGCAAGCCTCTACCAAATGAGCCACATCCCCAGCCTGAGTTTCTATTTCAAATTGCTTTTTGAAAATGATCTCCGTGCACTCCCTCAGACTAAGCACCTATACAGTCTTGCACATGGGTTGCACAAGTGGCCTCCTCTTACATTGTGCCACCGGAGGGTGGACAACAGGAAGAGTAGTGGGCTGGGCATTCATAGAGTATGAGTGTGCCCAAGGCACACTCTCCATGGTTGGGGAAAGTGAACAGGCTGAATCATTGCAGACACAGAAGGTCCTAGTGAAGCAACCAGTGCCTAGGACAGAACTTCCGTTTATGGCTGGTCCACTTGTCACCTTAGGCTATTGCTGTCCATTGAAGCCCCCAGTTTGCTTTGCACGTAGCCGTAAATTTGTTCTCTTCCTCAGAAACTTTCAAAACTGGGAGGAGCTGGCCTTCTCCCGTGGATGTATGTTCTGTCTAACAAACAGGTTAACATTTGGGTTCTAAAAGATGTTCTTCTGGAACAGATGTGATCATTCCTTGGGTTAGCAGAGCAGCCGTGACTAGCCACGGCTGGCCTGTTACTGCTTCTCGGCACTTAAACTGCTCATGTTCCGTGAAGACCCGATCACTCACCCCACAAACAGGAGCCAATATGACGCCTCCTGATAGTGTGTGTGTGGGGGGGGGTGAGTTAGACTAAAGGGCCCCTAATTTATAATCTAAAGTTTTCTTACTTATGCCTATTTATTGATGTGTGAAGATATGTCATGTGTAGAGAATATCCAAGGACATGAGGATGTGCACAGGCCACAGCTCACTTCCGGGGTCAGAGGATAGTTTGGGGGAGGGGATTCCAATCTTCCTCCCACCATGTGGGTTCTGGAGATTGGATCTCAATTAAATTGAGAGGGGGAAAAGACTAGATGGCTTCACAGCCAAGCGTTGACACTGTCAGGGAAAGGGCAAATGGCGACCTTATTTTCTTTCCACACTTAGCTATTTAAATGCCCCTGTAGGGACAAACCTTCAGCCTTGAAGGGAGGGAAAATGCATTCTGCTCAATTTCGCAGGCTTCAGTCCCTCATGGCGGGGAGGACATAGAGGGGAAACAACTCTGTCTGCAGGGGCAGGAGCACGAGCTAGCTGCTCTTCCCGTGATTTCCGCAGGAAACAGAAACATCAGAACCAGGAATGATCTAACCCTGAAGCCCTGTCTCCGTGCCCTGTTTCCACCAGCCAGACCCCACCTCTACGGCCTTCAAAACAACCACAGCAGGGACCAGTGTTATAAACATGAGCATGTGGGGAACATTCCAGATTCAAACTTTGGCACATACCTTAATGTATTTCCAGAAACTTTTATGCCTTTCTATTTCATAGACACAGTTTTTCATAAGGGAGGTGATATGTGTACACATATATTTGTGAATACAGAATTTATTTACATTTATAACTCATTGCAAATGTTTATGCAGTGTGTGTTTGTGTGTTTGTTCAGCCCGATCTCACTGTTGTAGCCCTGGCTGGTCCTGGAACTCACAGTGAGCTTCCTATACCTGTATCTGCCTCTCCCAACTGAGTGGTGACATTTCAGTCGTGAGCCACTACATCCAGCCAATGTCAAACCATATTTAAAATCTAAACTTTAGACTACAAAGTCATCTCAGTGATTCACCAGTAAAGGCACTTCCTGTTGCACTTGACAACCCGAGTTTGAGCCACAGAACCCACGCAGAAACAGGAGAGAGCCCACTGCTGCAAGTTGGCCTCTGACCTTCATGCCTGCATGCGCGCGCGTGCACACACACACACTAATAAATAACTAAGGAGTTTGGGATTTGTTTGCTTGCTTGGTTGGAGTTTCCTTGAGACAGACTTTGGTGATGACAGACTGGGCATGACCTCAAACTCCTGACCTCCTGCCTCTCCCTCTAAAGTGCTGGGGTTATAGGCATGGGCCACGATGCCTGCCATAATTTTAAAAAATTATATTAATTCTAAGTAAGCTCTAACTTGTTAACCAAAACACAGGTACATCTCTTTCCTATTATACTTCAGAGTTCTTTCTTTGAGAGAGAGAGAGAGAGAGAGAGAGAGAGAGAGAGAGAGAGAGAGAAGAAGAAGAAGAAGAAGAAAGAAAGAAAGAAAGAAAGAAAGAAAGAAAGAAAGAAGAAAAAGAAACCATATCACCACAGAATAAAAAAGTAACAAACAAAATTAAAAAAAAAAACCCAAGGCTTTAATGGTATACACCTTTAATTACAGCACTCACACTCACGAGGCAGAAGTAGGCAGATCTCTGTGAGTTCCAGGATAGACTAATCTACAATTAAGTTCCAGGACAACCAGGGCTACATAGTGAGTACCATATATACGTGTGTGTGTGTGTGTGTGTGTGTGTGTGTGTGTGTGTGTGTGTGATACACGTGAGTATAGGTGCCCATGAACGCAAGAGGCACTGGATCCCCTGAAGCTGGGGAGTTACAGGTAGTTGTGAGCCACCCAACATGGTGCTGGGACCCAAACTCAGGTCCTCTGCAAGAGCAGTACATGCTCTTAACTGAGACACCTCTCTAGCACTCCTGGACTACATAAGATTCTGAAAGAAAAGAAAAGAGAGAGAGAGAGAGAGAGAGAGAGAGAGAGAGAGAGAGAGGAAGGAAGGAAGGAAGGAAGGAAGGAAGGAAGGAAGGAAGGAAGAAAGAGCCAGCAAATAAATAAATATACAAAATAAAACCCACAGAAGACACGTCATTTTACCTGCATTACTCAAACACAACACAAAGGCTACAGCTGCAAGCACCACTCCACCCCACACTAACGCCCCTGAAATGCACAGTATACATGGTGACTTTTGATTTAGCTCCGCCTCTTGGTCTGTAAAGTCTCGCCCGTTCTTCTTCCTGCTCTCAGACTGTGAGTTCAGCCTTTCTCCTGGTGAACACGGGCTCTGTCATCATCACCGTGGTTATGTAATTTCCTTGTCCTGCACACCCCTTAACTGCACGCTCAGATGAAGCCCTTCTCTCCTTTGAATATAATGCATACGTGCAACATGCTCCCCTGGTGAATTTTTAGCATATACTGAGATGGTGGGGTCTCCTCCAAGAACGACCTAACGTTAATAATGGCAGGTCCTTATGATCAATTAATTCTGCCAGGCACATACCAAAAGAATGGAAAACTGAGACTCTAACAGATACTTGTACACTGGTGTTTATTACAGCACCATTTGTAAGACCCCAAACATGAAGAAACAGATTCTGTGTCCATCATGAGATGGACAGGTCAACTATATGTGGCATACATCCCCAAATCCATCATACACCCCCACATCTGGCATACATCTCCACATCTGGCATACACCCTCACATCCGGCATACATCCCCACATCCGGCATATGCCCCCACATCCGGCATACGTCCCCACATCCGGCATACACCCCCACATCCGGCATATGCCCCCACATCTGTCATACACCACCACATGCAGCATGTGCCCCCACATCCGGCATACACCACCACAAGTGGCATACGCCCCCATATGTTGCATACACACCCACATCCAGCTTACACCCCCACATCCGGCATACACCCCCACATCTGGCATACACCCCCACATCCGGCATACATCCCCACATCCGGCATACGCCCCCACATGTCGCATATGCCCCCACATCCGGCATACGCCCCCACATCCCGCATACGCCCCCACAAGTCGCATACACCCCCACATCCTGCATACATCCCCACATCCGGCATATCCCCCACATCTGGCATACGCCCCCACATCCGGCATACACCCCCACATCCAGCATACACCCCCACATCCGGCATACGCCCCCACATGTCGCATATGCCCCCACATCCAGCATACACCCCCACATCCGGCATACGCCCCCAATGAAAAGGAATTCTCACACTTGTTTCAGCATGGATGAGCCTAAGGTATTAAACCAAATAAAATCATACAGGAATTTACCTCTGGTGCGTTAAAATGGGGAGTTAAAGCATTTACAAAGAAAAGATTTTTAAAAACAGAATTTGTGATCCACGTCTGTCTTTTTTAGGGTTGCTATTGCTGCGATGAAACACCATGACCAAAAGCAACTTGGGCAGGAAGGGTTTGTTTGGCTTACACTTCCACACCACTGTTCATCACTGAAGGAAGTCAGGACAAGAACTTAAGCCTGGCAGGAACCTGGAGGCAAGAGCTGATATAAGGTCTTGAAGGTGTGCTGCTTACTGGCTTGTTCCCCATGGCTTACTCAGCCTGTTTTCTTATAGAAACTAGGACCACCAGCCCAGGGATGGCCCCACCCACAATGGGCTGGGCCCTCCCCCATTAATCACTAATTAAGAAAGGGCCCTACAGATGGATCTTATGGAAGCATTTTCTCAGTTGAAGCTCCTTCCTTTCAGACATCTCTAGCTTGTGCCAAGTTGACATAAAACTAGCCAATACACAACCTCTGGAAAGCAGAAGCAAGAGGATCAAGAGTTCAAGGTCACCCTCAACAACCTAGTCAGTTCGAGGCCAGGCTGAGGTTATACAAAACCCTATAAAGAAAGAAGTAAGGGGAGGAAGAGGAAGAATAAAACACCTAGGAGGGGAAGGACAGGGACAGGAGGAAGATTGGTCATCACCCAGGCCTTCATGAAAGCAAAAAGAACCCTTGATGCTGTGCTAGGCCAACTCCAAAGTATTTATTGTATGTTGGTTTGTCTCTACCCTTCTGGTTGCAGAGAATACTTCTAACACTGGACACTTAGAGGTCTGTATACCCTTTTACCCCAATTCCTGTTTGCTGAAAAACAGGTCACTCTGAATTATCATTGTTTTAAAATAGAAGAAGCATTCGTTGCATGCTGACGAGAGATGGGAATGCATGATGAGCGTCTTTGGAAGGCTCCTTCGGCAACACCTGTGAGCATCCTGAACTCATGTCCACTTTGACCTAGCTAGTCTACTAGGAGTTACCAGACAGACGCAGCAGCTGACAGTCATGGGTTCTCCGAGCGGTAAACAAGCATCACCCTAGGGATCTTGTCTCTGGAGGCTAGAAACAACCTGAGTGTCCATCAACAGGAAGAGGAGCCAGTCAGTGATCTGTTTGTAGAGAATGGTGTGCTGAGGCTGGAGATGCCCCCCTCATGTGATGCAAAGCAATCTCCATGGGCACGTGGAAAGGAGAGAGTGTAGAAGACGGTGAACCCACCATTCGTAGAGCGGAAGTGCTCATGGGCTCCTGTGTGCACACATCTGCATCCATCGGCACAGAGAGAACAGCCTCTCAGGCTCCATCCCAGGAACATCCCTCATCGGGTCATTCTTCGGTGCAGTGGCCATTCTGTACGTTGTGGGGTCTCTGGCCCACTACCTGCTAAACGTAGCACTCCCTCAGGTGTGAGCATCAAAAATGTCCCCTAGGGTCAAAAGTCATACACATGCCCCTATCAAGAACTACGGGCACTGAACATATCCGAAAGAATATTCTAGAAACTGTATCTGTGGTCGTCTCTAAAGGAAACTAGGAGACTGTGACCCTAGAGAAAGGAAAACTTTTTTTTCACCCATTTAAGCTTTTAACTTTTAAAAACCAAGTATTGCCAATTGTAGTGGCACACACTATAATCCTAGCCCTAGAAAGGCTGAGGCAGGAGGACCACCATGAGTTTGAAGTAAACTAGCAGCTTGGCCTATGTGGAAAGCTCTATTTAAAAAAAAAATACTAAACGCAAACAAAAGAATACTAATAAAATATAACTATTATAAGACAGTTTCACTTAATTTTGGTCTCCTATTCAGATGTATCCAATAAGAGGCTAGGAAAACTCTATATTAGCAAGGAGTTGAACTATCTCCTTTAGCCCATTCACTGAAATAACTGGATTAGCCAGAGATTACACCATCTCGTTCCAGGATGGGGCTGGGAAAACATGACTCGGTAGTTAAAAGTGTTTGTTGTTCTCCGTTCCCAACACCCACATCAGACAGCTCACAACTGCCTGCAAGTGTAGCTACACACACACACCCCACCCCACACCACACCACACACACACCTCTTCTGTACTCCAAGGACACAGTCCATATGCCAAAACGCCCACACACAGGCACACACTACAAACATTTTTAAAAAAGACTCCTTCTCTGCCACCATTCGGATAAACCAAGGGTCCACTCTACAAACCCGGTCTGGCCATGAACACACAGGTCAATCCTGCAGCCCAGTGTGGAGTCCCGCTGTTTCCTGGCCAGCATATCCGTCTTTGCTCTAGGGTAACTGAAGCTGTGCGGTGATGCCTGCTCCAGCCAGAGCCCTGACGGAGACTAGTTCGAACTAGAAGCTCACTATCTGATCTCCATCTTGGTCCTCACAGAGGCCCCAGTCTCTGTGAAGTGAGCCTGCTGGTTGAGTTCTCCTGTAAGCTATGAATCACGAGCTTCCTCAGCGCTTTGGAGAATGCGTCCACCTGAGATCACATTGCCATAGGAGCCCTATCCGAAAGCCCTAAACAAGCTGGGTGAACTGGCACATGCCTGTAATCCCAGCACTTGGGAGGTGGGGTAGGAGGGTGTCACACTCCTGGCCACCCTGGACTGCATAGTGAGATCTTGTCTTAAAAAAAAAAAAAAAAAAAAAAAAAAACAAAAGCAAAAGCAAAAGCAGATGGAATTCCTCCTCCTGCCTCGGCATGTCATCAGGACGAATATCTGAATCTATGACCTCATGCACGCCGGCGAGGCAAGCCCTCCATGGCCAGACTATAGCCCCAGGCCTGAAAAAGCCGATTTTTTTTCCACAGGTATTACCTTAAGCCTGTGCACACTCTACCTTAGAGATATAGACAAACAAACAAACAAAAATTACAGAGATGGTTAAATAGATTAATTATAAAGAGGTTGTTGAATAGAAAAAGAGAAAGAGAGAGAGGATTTAAGAGAGATTGCTCAGTGGTTAGAGAGCTTCCTGTTCTTCCTAAGGACCCAAGTTCAGTTCTCAGCACTGACATCAGGAGACTCACAACCAACTATAAGTCTAGCTCCAGGGGATCTGAAGTACTCTTCTGGCCTCTGTGGACACTCAAACACACATACAAACACAAAAATAAATATATAAATTTGGTGTGGGAGAATTGTCTGTATTCTGTCAATCATGTTTTAAATAAATGCTGATTGGCCAGGCAGGAAGTGTAGGTGGGAAACCCAGACAGGAAGTGGAAATGATGCAAGGAGAGCAGGAGAATTCTGGGAAGGAGGAAGCTGATTCCTCCCTCTCCTGCCCAGGCTACTGAAGCAGCAGGATGTGAGCTGCCCCACTGAAAAAGGTACTGAGCCACACGGCTAACATAGATCAGAAAAATGGGTTAATCAAGATGTGAGAGTTAGCTAATAAGTAGCCTGACCTAAAGGGCCAATCAGCTTTATAACTTATAGAGATCTCAGTGTGATTTTTCTTTGGGACTAAACAGCTGGGGGACAGGGCAGGACAGAAACACAAACAAGCAGGCCTGGCCTTCTCATGTTACATAAATTAAATAAATAAATAAATAAATAAATAAATAAAGCATTGTGTACCCCTGGTTAGCCTCAAACTCACAATGTAGACCAGGCTGGCCTCAGAGATCCACCTGCCACGGTCTCCCTAGTGCTAGTTTTAATGGTGTGCACCACCACTTCCAGCCTAAAACATTTAAGTGAGCTGTGTCTTGCTTTTCTTCTGGTTCACACCCCTGGGGACCCTATCTCCTTCTACCATGGGGCAGTACAGTGGGGAGGTTCTCCCCAAGAGCTATACTGTGCCCTTGGACCTTCCAACCTCTGGATTCATGAGCCAAATAAATTTCTTTCTGTTCTTTATAAGTCAGCCAATCTCCTATTGGATTCTGCACCACAAGGAAGCCTGGTGTAATCACAGGCTCCCAGGGAATGTGTCCACAGCTCCAGGGGAAACAGAGTCAGAGAGAGAGCTCTGTGGCCTTGGATACAGAGGTAAGATGGGAGAAGGGGCCAGGCGCAGAGACAGTCAAAGACCCCTAGGGCCAGAAATGGCAGGGATGTGGACGTCCAATAGAAACCAGGCTCAAGCCTCGAATGCAGCCCAGGGATACCCACTTCTCACTCTGACCTCTAGAACTACGAGGTAATGATTGCTCAATATTTAAAAACACTATTTCAAGGAGGGAGAGTATGAACAAGGAAGTCAAGACCATGAGGAGTTCACCCACTGAGACAATATGCCTGAGCTAATGGGAGCTCACCAACTCCAACTGGACTGGGAATGAAAGAGCATGGGATCAAACTAGGCCCTCTGAATGTGGTTGGCAGTTGGGGCAGACTGAGGAGCCAATGACAATGGCACTGGGATTTGTCTCTACTGCATATAGTGGCTTTTGGGGATCCTATTTTCTTTGGGTGTGTACCTTGCTCAACCTGGATGTAGTGGGGAGGGCCCTGGACTTCCCGCAGGGCAGGGTGCCTTGCTCTCTCTTAAGATTGGAGGGGTGGTGGGGAGAGTGTGGAGGAAGTGAGAATTTGGATTGGTATTTTTTAAGTATAAAATAATAATAGTAATAGTAATAATAATAATAATAATAACAATAACACTGTTTCTGGCCATTTCTTTTCTATTTTCTCATCCTTCCTTCCTCTGCTCTGTTACAGACCAGAGTCTAGGGGGCAGAGAGACATCCAGGTTCTCAGGTCCCAAGACAAAGAGCTTCCACCAGAGTCGTGTGATTAGCAGCAGAGATAGAAATGGTTTATTAAGAAAGGGAAAGTGCTCTGGGGAGAGGCAGACTCTCACAAGCGCTGGACCCTGAGGCTCACGACCTTCTTAAGATCATTTGCCCAGCGCCCGCCTTCCCACGTGTTTACACAGAGCAGACATGCTCCGTTAGCTGCCTGTAGCCCAAGTGGAGGCTTTTAGTCTTTCTCTGCCTAAAAACTTCTATCGTATGTTAATCCGATGCCTCTCCTTCCACGCTGCCACGTTACCCTTTCTTCCTTCCTTCTCAACCCACTCTTTCCCTCTCTCCCCTTACCCTGCCCCCACTCCACATCTAGTCTTTCATCTTGGGAACGAACCCTAGAGCCCTGAGCGTGCAAATGTGTACTCTACCACTGAGCTCTGCTCCCGACCCAGAACGATCTGGAGCAGCATAGACAGCTACCGCATCGCATCATCGGGTGATGTAGTCCTCACAGCTCCACGGTCTATTTATCTCCCACTTTGCATAAGAAACGGGCTGAGGTACAGCAGCAAATTCTCTCCCAAGGACCCAGAATTAGAAAATGGCATTTACCATTCATCTCAAATGTTTCCGAAGGCCAAGGCCAAACTCTTCCCCTCTGCCATTCAGCTTCAGCCCCAGCTCCTTGAAAGCAATACTCAGCAGCGGACATCATCTGCCACCATGCCTTCATGTACTGAGAGATTCTCTCCTACTCTCTGAGATATCTAACCAGTAATATTTGTTTATGTGCTGTGTGTGTGTGTCTCTGTGGGTGTGCACACATGTGTGCTGGAACCCTAAGGGAACAGAGGAAGGCACCAGCTCCCCTGGAGCTGGAGTTACAGGCTGTTGTGATAGGAACTGAACTCTGCAAGAACAGCAAGTGCTCCTAACCACTGAGCCATCTGGTTCACACAGGAGGACACCCAGGGAAACCAGTAGTAGGTCCTCGCAGAACTCATAGCAAGGACGCAAGGACAGTTCATAAAGCCCAATTTCAGAAGCAAAGCAAAGAAAGAGATTAAAAAGGATCCGTTTAGCAGCTCTCCGCTTCTCTTCCTCCCTGTCTCGTCCTTTCCTCACTGTGGACTGGCTCTCTGTCACAGCATTTTCTTGGGACAAGCATCTGCCCTGCTACCCCAGATTTACACACAACACACTCAACCATACAAAGAGAGACTGGCAGTCCTTGAGACAGATTCCATTCTCCCAGCAAGCATCCCTAGGCATCAATAGGAAGGCAGCGCTAAGGAGAACAAACACGAATCTTAGAATCGTCTCTTTTGAGAAGGTAGACCTGGGTCATGCAGGGAAGGGTGTGGGAAAGGGGTGCGGGAAAGGGGTGAGCAGGGTGATCATCTGATGCTGAATCCATTGAGTTCTGCTTATAATAGGGGCAGAAAGTTTAGGACTGGAGATGTCCTTCAGAGGCACATAGCTTGCCAAGTATGTATGAGGTCCTAGCTCCTAACCCCAGCACCACGACAGAGAGAGAGAGAGAGAGAGAGAGAGAGAGAGAGAGAGAGAGAGAGAGAGAGAGAGGATAGTCAGCCACGGAAATCTCTTTCATGGAGAAGGCCTGTCATGGCCTTTCTTCCATGTGGCCATCTCTTCTACTGGGAAACGTCCCTGAATCCTCCAGATTTCCTCCTCATGACATGGTTCCCAAGAGACTCATTAACCCCACCCTCTCTATGCTTCCTCCTTGGCCCCTGAAGCATTGGCAATATCCCCACTAAAAACCGTCTCCACCACTGACATCCGTTTTCCAAATGTGCCCTGCCTAGCTCACTGAAACTGCCTTCTGCTCGCTCTTCCTCAGAGCCCACAGGCATCGCCTGCAGAAACAGGGTCTTGTGTTCCTTGCCAGCCCTGTAAGTCTGGCTCAAATTAAACTTGGGACCACCTAGTGGCCCCACATCAACTTCCTAGGAACCGCTGTCGGGCCAAGTCTTTCCACTGCCAGACCAGACTTCAGTAACTGAAGTCAGAGTTCACACCAATTCCTGATAAACATCCTCTCGTTCCTTCCAGTCCTTCTTCCCATGAGGCTCCGGAGACCACTGGGACTCTCGATCTCCCAGGCATTTCATCTGCGGCCTTCCATCGTCAGCACTGAATCAGCATAGCGTCCAGAATAGATCAAAGACAGCCCCACAGTCTACCGGCGAAGACCTCCTGAGTCGCTCTGACTCAGCTAATCAGCATGCCCTGCTTGGCGTGGACCGCTGGCAAGGGCATCCTTATTCCGAGGACAGGAAAGGGGGCTGCCCAGATTCCTCCGCTGTTTTGAATTTTTGATACGAACAGAGAAGATCCACTAGGGTCATGATCTAAGACATCAAGCATAGGGGGACCCTCGGGACTGCTTCAAAGAGGTTAACAAGGTGGCGGAGCTTGTTTCTCACCTCAGCCAGGAGGGTTCAGAGTCCCAGACCATGGATGAGTAACGGGGGTGGCAGAGCTGTAAACGGCGCAGCTGGAACCAAATGTCGCCTGGTGACTCATGGCAAAAGGCTTCATCTTTATACTGGGCAGGGAAATTGTTGGTTTTTTTGCTTGCTTGCTTTTTTTGTTTGCTTTTTAAATCTATAAAAGGATAGACAGTGAATATCTAAAGTCAGAGGGACCACACAGTCTGGACCATGGTAAATACTATGTATCAATAAGTGGGGCTCTGTTTGAATACAATCTTGTTTACAAAACAGGCAATAGAAAATATCTAATCCTAATCCCAACACTCAGGAGATGGGACAAGAGAACCTTTGTGAATTTCAGGTCAGTGTGGTCTATGTAGTAAGTTCCAGGCCAGCCAGGTCTATACAGTGAAGCAGGGAGTGAGAAGTGGGGAGGGTGGGGAAGGTGGGGAGGACAGACAGAGAGAGGGGGCAGAAAGAGAGAGGAACAGAAACAGACAGATGACTTTGAGATGGCTTAGCAGACAGAGGTGCCTACACTAAACCTAACAACTTGAGTTCCATCCTGGGACCCACATGGTGGGAGAGAAGCCACTCCTACAAGCTGTCCTCTGACTTCCCACATAAGCACCATGGCACGTGGGGACACACACATACAATAAATAAATGTATTTCTGAAATTAATAATATAATTATTATTATATAATAAAAATTCAGTCAGTGAGCTGGGACTATAGTGTATTGGTGAAGCACTTACCCAATAAGCCCAAGGCCCTGGGTTCCATCCTTAACACGCAAAAAACAAACAGGCAGAAAATCCTCTAGAGCACTAGTTCTTAACCTCTGAGTCATGACCCTTTTGACAAACCTCTATCTCCAAAAATATTTGCATTATGATTCATAATAGTAGCAAAATTACAGTTATGAAGTAACAATGAAATAATTTTATGGTTGGGGTCATCACAGTGTGAAGAATTGTATTAAAAGAGTCCAGCATTGGAAAGGTTGAGAACCACTGATCTAGAGAATCTCAGGTTTAAGGTCAGCTTAGGCCACATAGTAAGGCCATCTGTTAAAAATTAAAAGTTAGCAAATATGGAAGCAGGCCAGGCATGGTGACACATGTCTAAAACCCAAGTACTTGGGAGGCTGAGGCAGGAGAACTACACAGTTAAGCCATCTTGGGTTACATAGTGAGACCCTGTCTCAAGAGAAAGAATATAATAACTAAATGCAATTACTTCATAAATGATAGCTACCATGGATATTAGTGACAAAATTAAGTCACCTACTTATTTACTAAAAAGATTTCAAGCTTATGCAAAATGAAAATCTTTACTTCTTTCTCACGTGTGTGTGTGTGTGTGTGTGTTGTATGTGCTGATTCACGAGCCAGAGGAAGCTATGGGTTGTCCTGCTCCATCACTCTCTGCCCTATTCCCTTGAGACAGGGTCTCTCACTGAACCTGGAGCTAGGTTTGCAGCCAGCAAGCTTTTCATGGACACTGGGCATTTGAACTGAGTTTCTGACAAGGAAGCAGCTTGTGTTCTGATGAATGTGCCATCTCCCAAGACCCCAGTCCCACTTCGCTTCAGCTAGAGATCACTCAGAGTCAGAGAGGAAGTCTCAGTGGGGAAATTGCCTGCGGTTATGTCTATGAAAAACTGTCTTGATTGGGGATCGATGTGGTTGGGTCCAGCCCACCATCAGCAGCTCCATTCCTAGGCAGGCAGGCCTGGGCCTTAACAGAAAGCTAAGAGAGAACAGAAGCCAGAGAGTGAGCCGATAAGCAGCATTTCCCTGGTTTCTGCCCTGTTCAGCTTCCCTCGATGGTGGACTCCGAATGAGACGTGTAAACCAAATATATGCTTCCCTCCCCAAGTTACTTTTGGTCATGGTATTTACTGTAGCAACAGACAGCAAATGAGGGCACCCCTCTCGTGTTTTCTTGTTCCCTAAAAGGAAAAACGTTTATAACCAAAACAAAAACTACAGAACTTCTCCGAAGTGACATCATAGTTCACTTTAGGTCACTGTCTTGATATCGGGTGATACTGGGGCGATAATGATGCATTATTTGTCAATGCCTAAAGCTCAGAGGACTGAAAAGAAATTCTACAAGACGTCCCCAACTTCCCTGTTCTCACACCTTCCACATCTTACACCTCGGCTCTCCCTCTCCTAATGATCGGGTACTCAGGTGCCTCTCTGCCATGTCTTCCCAACCATGATGAGCTGTATCCTTGAACTGTGAGCCCAAACAAGCCCTTATTTAAGTTGCTCTTGTCGGATATGTAATACAACACATATTCTATTTGGCCCTGATTTATAAATTAATTGCTGTGGTATTTATTTTTCCTATTTAGCTCATTAACTCCCTATTAAAAGGAGATGTCCTAAGAGCAGGTACCCTGAGGCACCAGGCCTGGTCTGTGATAGGCTCCTGGTATGAATGAACAAGCAAATGAGTGGATGGAGAGATGGATGAGTGGCTAGATGGCTGGGGCTTCCTTCTGTCACCAAGAATGACAACAATAGTGGCCTAGATGGGGAAACTCAAACTGGAAAGTTGTATGGGATCTGCATAGGAAGCCCTGAAAGATCCTAACGTAGGGAGTTATTTTGACAGCTCATTGTGGTGGCTTGAGTATGAATGCCCCCATGCTCATAAACCTGAACACTTAGTCTCCAGTTGGTAGAATTGTTTGGGCAGGGTTAGGAGGCGTGGCCTTGTTAGAGAAGGTGGGGCCCTGGGGGCGGGCTTTCAAAATCCCACAGGCCCAGTCTCTCTCTCTCTCTCTCTCTCTCTCTCTCTCTCTCTCTCTCTCTCTCTCCCTCTCTCCTCTCTCTCTCTCTCTCTCTCTCTCTGCTCTCTGAGGGTCAGGATGTACAGCTCTCAGCTTCTGCTGCAGGGACACACCTGTCTGCTTTCCACTATGACAATGAACTAAATTTCTGAAACTGTCAGCAAGTCCTCAATTAAATGCTTTAGTTTTTGAGAGTTGCCTTGGTCATGATGCCTCTTCACAGCCTTTGAAGAGTAACCAAGAGAGACACTCAGAGTGGAGGTAGTCAGCCTGTAAATGGAGACTGTGCATTCATTTCCCAGCTGCCCAGACATGAATCAACACACAAAAACTATATTAATTACAACACCATTTGGCCAATAGCTTAGGCATATTCCTAGTTAGTTCTTACATCTTAAATTAATCCATTTTCATTAATTTGTGTATCATCACAAGGTTGTGACCTACCTGTAAGGTTCTGGCATCTTTCTCCTTCAGCAGCTACATGGCGTCTCCCTGACTCTGCTTACTCTCTCTCTCTCTCTCTCTCTCTCTCTCTCTCTCTCTCTATATATATATATATATATATATATATATATATATATTCACTGTTCAGATTTCAGATTTCCCACCTGACTTTACTCTGCTAAGACATTGACCAAAACAGCTTTACTCATTAACCAATAAAAGCAATACATATACAGAAGGACCTCCCACATCACCAATCCCACCCCCCACACACACTCCCTGTGGTATCTTCAGAAGACAGAGCAGAGAAACTGCGCAGAGGTCGGGATTCCCTGGGAGGCCAATCCACTGGCTGAAGGCTCCAGTGCCCCACAAAGCCACACAGGTGCTCACCCTGGGGAGACGGCTCACAAGCTAATAAGCCCAGCTCTTTCATTTCTGAACATCTATTTATTTGAGTTGGAAGGAAACTTTGGAGACAAATTTAAAACGGGAAATACGAGATTTCAGAGGGAAGCTAAAAATACTGGAATGGGCAACTTTTTTCATGATAGTGTTATTAGCTGTCCATCCACGGTCCCCCAGAGTACCCGGGAAGGAAATGATGTTCTCTTTCAATGGTGCAGAGGAAGCTTGCAGGGACAGTGCCTGGTAATTGTGTGCTCTGGGAGACATCAGCCTTTTTTACATACATCTGTTTCTGCAAATTCTCTACACTGCCAACACGGGTGGATCGCAGCTTAGAGATGTTTGGTTTCCCAGTTTTCGTGATTCTTTTTATCTGATGAAGTATTTTAAGTCTCATTTCAAAGTCCTCACTTGGGGACATAACTCCAAGCAAGTGTGCAGGCTACTGGTACCCACCACCCAGAAAGACTTCCTGATAGTTGTTTGGTTTTGTGAGCGAAGGTCTTGCTATGCAGCCCATGCTGAAGAAGCCTCCAACTGAAGAACCTCTCTAATGATAAGATTGTAGATGCTCCTTGCAATACCCAGCTTTCCCATCACTTCACAAACTTACCTTGAGTGTTTATTGTCTATCATTGCATGATCTCTAGTAACCAAGGCTGGCCTTGAACTCCTGACCCTCCTAACTCCTGAGATTATTCCCAACCCATAATCGTTATCTTATCTGTCAAGGAATATATTTGGCAGGATTGCCTAGAGAAACAGTACCAGTAGTGTGAGGGGGGTGGGGGGGTGGAGGGTGGAGGGTGCCAAACTTGAGAGTTTGCATGTTCAGAAAAACAAACATGCACATGCACACACACATATATAGAATTTATCTGTACTTGGGAGTCAGAGGCAGTTAGATCTCTATGAGTTCAAGGCCAACCCAGTCTATATAGCGAGTTCTAGACCAGCTAAGTCTACATGATAATATCCTATCTCACAAAACCAAAAATCCTTTTTTTAAAGATAGATTTATTTATTTATTTATTATACAATGTTCTGTCTACATGTTTGATGCACACCACAAGAGGGCAACAGATGTCATCACAGATGGTTGTGAGCCATCATGTGGTTGCTGGGAACTGAACTCTTAACCATGCTCTTAACCTCTGACTCATCTTTCCAGGCCACAAAAATCCTTTCCTAGATGAAGAAACTAAGTCACTGGGAAACTCAGTAACCCAGTGAAGAATGTGGCACAAGTCCAGAGTTCAAGGTAGGAGGTGCTTGGATCCAAACTCAGCATCCTATGGCACTGCAGAGACGGCTCCTGACCATGTAGATACTGTAGAAACCAAGCCTTGAGGCAAATGTCTTCTTCCTCAGTATGTCATGGCCCATCTGAGCCAGACAGAGACTTTCCAACAGTGGGAGTCACATCTTCTGGAGGAAGAAGCCTCAAAGACGCTAGATACAAGAATGTGCTCTGCCCCAGGTCCTAAGTGCTGTAAAGACTAATAGAATAAGATGGGCAGAGGGGAGGTAATTCAGACAAGGTAGTTACAGAGTGCTACTGTGCTTCTCCCAGGAGGTAATTTTTGAGTAGAGAAAGAATAGAGCAATGGTTAAGCTAAATAGCTCTTTAGTTGAAAAACATTCCAGGCACACCAGGGAGAAATCAGCACCATAGGCTTGGGCCCACAGCGTGCTGGGGAACAATCTGTTTGTACACTGTGAAGATACGTTGCTTTCATTGGTTTAATAAAGAGCCAAATGGCCAATGGCTAAACAGGAAGAGGTTAGGCCAGAGAACTGATTGGAAGAATGCTGGGAAGAAGACCGAGTCACAAGGAGATGCAGAGGAAGCAGGAGGTGAACTTGCTATGCTAAAAAAGGGCATCTCCACGTGGTACAGTGAAGATAAGAAGTATGGGTTAAGTTGTAAAAGCTAATTAGTAATAAGCCTAAGCTATCAGCTGGGCACTTATAATCAATTATAAGTCTCTGTGTTATTTGGGAGCTGACAGACAGAACAGAAACTTTCTCCACCAACAGTATCCCTGTTTTAGGAGAAAAATAGAAGCAGTAAGGATGGCTAGGGCTGTGGGTAGGAGGTAGAGGGAGGGTTTCCCAAGCAGGCATGAATCCCTGGATTCACTGTCCAGCACAATATAAGCCAGGTATGTTGATGTTTGCCTGTGATCCCAGAACTCGGGAGGTAGAGGCAGGAAAGTCTGCAGTTCAGGGCATCTTTAGTCACAAGAGATTGAATTTCAATGGGGAGGGAAATCAAAGCATTGATATGGTAGCAGGGATCCTGTTGCTTATAGTAGTGGTCACTCCTGGTTACCCATCATGTACCCCTCCCTTTGAGCTGGGAAAAGGAGCAAATGCCCCTGATCTCAACACTCATGAGGAAGAACCAAGCAGAAGCAGGCAGATTGGTATGAGTCTGAGAGCAGCTACATAGTGAGAACCTGTCTCAAAAACAAAGAAAATAGAGCAAATTTCTAAGGAACCCAAGAAGCTCAGTTTAAACAAACAAACTCTTGATTTCCCCTACTCTTCTTATAATAAATGAAGGCAGTGTCTTGCTATGTCACGTTGGCTGGCCTGGAACTCTCTATGTAGACCAGACTAGTCTTGAACTCACAGAGATCTGCCCCTGCCTCTGGAGTGCTGAGAACCGAGACATGAGCCATCACACCATGCGTACTTCCCCAATCTCTCGGATAAAGAGGAAAGTCGTGAGAGTTCCACCTTCATGACATTGCCTTCTTCCTATCTAGAGTGTGTCCCCAAGTCTAGCTGCGAAGCAGCTGTCAAGAAAAATGGAAGGTCAGAGAGAAGGCCTTGAGGTCCTCCGACTGCTTTAAAACACCTCCAGCGTTTCTGCACTTTAAGATTCCTTACCAGATGCAAAATAAGAAAATGCTACTGGAGGCTCTGGCTTCTTGCCAAGGCTGTCTGTAGTGCAGATAAGACAGCAGTATCTACTGCAGAGCAGAAGAAGGATCCGAGTGTCCTTCACTAACACAGCCAGCTGAGCGGAGCACAGGGGCAACCTCCTGCCCTGTGCACAGTGCCAGCGGAAGGCTTGCTTCATCCACACACTCAGTTGGCTGAAGAGAAGCAGGAGGCGTCTTGACTGCGGTCAACCTTCCAGGTTTAAACTAGACCTTGGTCTTCGATGCCCCAGGAAGAAAAAGTGCAGCCAAAAGAAAAAAACAAAAATAAAAACCTCAGAGAGACCAAAAGTTCATCTCAGGGTTTTGAGCTTCCCAGCAATTCAAGCAATTAAAGGCACTTACTAATATTCTGCCCTCCGGCCTCTTCTCAGGAACAAACACAGATGTAGTTTGGAACTCAAGTTTGCATCCATCTAGCGGTTGGAAAGACAAACAAACAGAAACCCACCACTTATGCAAAGGGCAGGACACAGAAGCATTAAGTTGTTTGTTTGGGGTTCAAAGACTGGGTCTCTTTTGCGCTGTCTCAAATTCACTGTGTAGCTGAGGCTGGCTGTGGACTCCTGACCCTTCCACCTCTTCCACCCGGATGCTGGCACCAGGCACGAGTGTACATCAGGCTCCTAACTCCTTTCTACCAAAGCCACTCTGTCCCCATGGGCTCTGTGATCCCTTGGAGCTGCTGTTAAGAATGGCAGTGAGCAACCCAACATGTGTGCTGGAGATTAAACTCAGTCGGGGTCTCTTTAAGAGCAACAAATGCTCTTAACCCATGAGCCATCTCTCCAGCTCTCAGTCCCACTTTTTTCTTTGGGTTTGGGGTGTGTGTGTGTGTGTGTGTGTGTTTTAAATAAATTTTCTCTATTTCACAAAACCTTCTCTTTTTTATTGATTTTTATTGAGCTCTGCATTTTTCTCTGCTCTCCTCCCCACCTCTTCCCTCCCATTCTACCCTCTCCCAAGGTCCCCATGCTCCCAATTTACTCAGGAGATCTTATCTTTTTCTACTACCTATGTATGTAACTGTGTATGTCTCTCTTAAGGTCCTCCTTGTTGTCTAGGTTCTCAGGGATTGTGATTTGTAGACTGGTTTTCTTTGTTTTATGTTTAAAAGCTACTTATGAGTAAATACATATAATAATTGTGTTTCTGGGTCTGGGTTACCTCATCCAAAATGATGCTTTCTAGCTCTATCTATTTGCTAGCAGATTTCAAGATGTCACTTTTTTTCTCTGCTGTGTAATACTCCATTGTGTAAATGTACCACATTTTCCTTATCCATGCTTCGATCGAAGGGCATTTAGGTTGTTTCCAGGTTCTGGCTATGACAAGCAAAGCTGCTATGAACATAGTTGAACACATGTCCTTGTGGTACGATTGAGCATCCTTTAGATATATACCCAAAAGTGGTATTGCTGGGTCTTATGGAAGGCTGTTTCCTAATTTTCTAAAAAATTGCCACACTGACATCCAAAGCAGCTATGCCAGCTTGCATTCCCAC